>NC_052613.1:3176865-4376865 GCF_016545825.1 Eucalyptus grandis
GTATATAAACCATCTTGCTCTTGGCTATTTGGAGGCTGATTTTGTCGACAAAGCAAAGAAACCTTTTTTTTTTAAGCATATTTGCTGGTATAGCATTCTGTTCATGCGTAAAAGCCAGTCAAGAATCTCCCCCCCACAGCTGCTCGATTAGCCCCCAAAGACTTGTATCTTTTGATTCTTTCAACCGTGAGTTTTGAACTGTAATTTATTGATATTTCTGCGACTCTGCAAATGATCGCTTTATCTACAGGATGAAGAACTCGTGTGGAACATGATCTTTTTAACACTACATTGTTCAACCATTTGAATTTCCTTTTGAAGGTGACGGAGCTGTGGTTCAATTGGCTTTGGCAGATTGGACGGGGCTGAGAACAGTACCTAATGTGTTCATTAGGGGAAATAATATCGGTGGCTGCAATTGTAAATTCTTAATTGCGTGGCTAATCATATGTCTCTCTTTTCTTTGTTGATTTCAAGAATCTCTGGTAGAGTTAGATGCAACGCAGGTGTTGTTTGATGACTAATCTTTTAATGTCGGCTTTCCTTGCAACGCCAGAGGTCACTCAGAAACACCAAGCAGGTCAACTGGTACCTCTTCTTAGGAGCGCCGGAGCTGTGAAGACCTAATAAAAACGGTGCTCATAGTTCGAACCTTCGATCGAAAGAGAGAGACACGTGTGATGGAAGTGGATAAACTGAGGTGTGACTTCCACTGCACAAGTAAATGAAAGAATTGTCTTTTGACTGCTCACACAAATCTGGAGTGTGTAGTACAAACTTACCTTGTCAGTAGAGTTGCTAGCATATTAGTAGCAGCTGAAAATCCTTAATGCAAAAGTGGAATGACTATCAGAAATTCTGGGACCGAGACTGTTTGTTTGCCGAAGTGACTAGGAACCAATTTCACGGTGTCCGGCAATAAAGTTTCACAAGACATTGATCTAGACTTCTTTAGAGATCTGCAGTTTTATGATGCAGAAGAGTTATCGTGAGATTAAGATTATTTCTTTGCTTCCGGTTCTGATAATTCGGTTCAATGCGATGATCCAAAAGCAAGCAGGATCTCGTAGCAAATAGTTCTAGGGAACAGTCACGAGCTTCTCCTCTCCACTTTGCTGGAAAGCAACCTCTACCCGGTCCTGTCGAGGGTGTGCAGAAAATGATGTGGCGCGTGCGATCATGAAATAGCCCCTAAATCCTCTTGATCAGGGCGTGGCCAAATCGAAAGGGTCTTCGCCGGGAGTTTTCCCTTCGTGGACCCATTCCTGACTCTCGAGGTTCACCAACAAATGCATCCGCCATAATTATAGGGGAAAGGTACGGTCATACGTTCTCCGCAAAAATCAATGCTGTAATAGTTCACTATTTTGTCTACTTGGATCTACTCAAATAATGAACTAATCCTCCACTTTAGGACCATCCGAAGCGGATTGCAAAGAATAAGTGACTGCAGAGTAACTTTCACACTGTTTCTTCAGCCTGGGGTCGTGCTGTGCAGTACTGGTAGACCGATAAAAATTGCTAGTCAATTCACCGCAAAGGCCAGCTTCAAACCAAGAAAATATATAGGAAAAAGTTGAGAAGTTCATCAAGCTGTCTAGATGATCATTTCAAAATTCATCCATCCTCATCATGGCAAAGAGACCATCACTCTGAGAAAAACTGAAGTAGAAGTGCTAATTAGAAAATTTCCGACAAAAGAGGCAGAATCTCAGGGTTTTGCTTTTCATTTATGAGATTACAGGACATGAAAGAAGCTAGCATGAACTCCTACGCAATTGTGATTCTGTTTCCATGAGTCACGGTACTTCCTGTGTAAATTGAGTGGAATTGGCAATACTAAGAAAAAATGGAGGATAAAGGAAATAAATAAAATAAGAATATGTACATGAGTTCCTCCGACTCCATTAAGTGAAACAGCCCAGCACATATGACATGACCGATGCACCATGGAGCTTCTGCAATCTCTTGCACAGCAGCCGCATCTTCACCCTGTCTCGCTGCGCAGATCTCCTCATCCTGATTTCGCAATCGGGGTTCGAGAAACGCTCGAGCATTACTGGCCATTGGACTCCTTGCAATCCTTCTCACAGGACCATATGCCCATCTCATAACGTGCGGCTGAAGAATAAATAGTGGTCCTCTTCAAATGTCCGAAAATTACATCGCCTCCGCTGGCTCAGTTGATACTGCCAAAACGGCTATCTCACTGGAGGCTTATGGTGGAACCGGAGGAAATTTCAGAATTTGTCAGTTGGTTTGTGATCCCAGTATTCGTGTTCGAGCTTCTGCTGGAGTCATCTGGAATTGGATTATTGTTGAGAAATGGGGGTTGCATTGGCATGGGAACTATGCACTCCTGATCGTTGAGCATCTCAACTACTTCAGACATGGATGGTCGTAAATCTGGGGAAGCTTGGGTACAAAGAAGCGCGATTTGAATCACATTCAATGCCTCTGAGATGGGAAACTTGCCTTTCAACGCAGGATCGATGCATTCAGCAAGTCTATTTGATTTATATCGCTTCCAAACCTGAGAAGTACAGAAAAGTCGAAGCAAGTCATTAGAAACTTTGCTAGTGTTCAGCAGAAAAGACAGACTACCTCCAGATTGTGAAGGGATGAATTAAATAAAGCCCTTGTGCAGCTGAATCATGATACGTAAAGCCACGAAGGGGTTCGCAAGGGTTACAAGATTTCCAGTACAGAGAAAAGAGTAGCTGGAAAACTCTCAATTTGAAGTTCGAGAAGATGTTACTTGTTAGGATTTATTCCAACTCTATATCATAGACAAGAAGAAATTTGCAAATGTGGCATGCATATTCTAGAGGTTGAAATCAGGAGGATAGGTATATGAATCTTACTGATTGCAGAACTGAACCTGAGGCCTGCCCAAAGATACTGTTCTTCCTACCACTTAGAATTTCTAGGACCAGCATGCGAAAGCGTAAACATCTGCTTTCTCTGTTAGTTGTCCCTTAACAAGATACTCTGGAGCCATATAACCCCTGCAAAATTATTCTTTCAGAAGGAGAGAAATCTGTTCTGCAGAATCTGTAATAGAAGATGAAATTGCCAAAGAGTGAAAAGAAGGGTCATCCCCACAATAAGCCTTATATCAGATGCTCATCTTCTGAACTCATAATACATGGCGGTTCAAATAGCCAATCCAGTCTTCTCTACATGAAAATGTCATCTAAACTGGCTCAATTGAAACAAAAGGAGATAAAAATAAAAAGACCAGAATCTTACAGTGTCCCTGCAATACCAGTGCTGAGATGAGAATTTTCTGGATCAAGACATCGAGCAAGTCCAAAGTCAGCAATCTTTGCTGTGAGATCTTCGTCAAGAAGGACATTGCTGCTTTTGATGTCTCTGTGTATTATTTTCACTCCACAAGGTCCATGGAGAAATGCCAGCCCCTCAGCTGTTCCGGAGATGATATTAACCCGCTCCTGCCAACTCAGGACATGGGTCGCATTCTTGACTGCAACGGCAACCAGGTCTTGTTATCAGTTACATTATTGCAATTGAGTACTTATCAGGAATGAGATTAAAAAACTGCCTAGAAAAGACTAGAAAGAAAAAGTACTATTTTGGAACAAGATGAAGCTAGCAACTAGATTAACATCATAGAACAAATTTGGAGAACCTAAAATCTAGAGGGTTTTGTTTTGGTAGAGGCCCAACTTATGAAACCAACTCCACTAATCTCGGATGCAGAATGGAGCAGCAAGTGGGGGGTAACTTACCAAAGAGGATTTGATCAAGGCTTCTGTTGGGAACATATTCATAAACTAGGAGGCTTTCCGGGCCTTCAATGCTGCAACCCAGAAGGCGGACCAGGTTCTTGTGTTGGATTCCACTGATCAAATTTACCTCATTGAAGAAGTCATCCACCCACTGACAAGTGTTGAACACCAGTCTTTTTACTGCAACAACTCTTCCATCAGGGAGGATCCCCTCGTATACAGAACCAGATCCTCCTTGGCCTAATTTCCTCGACTCATCAAAGAAGTCCGTAGCCTTCTCAAGCGATTCGTAATTAAAATTCAGATTCGACTTCCTTACGATTGCCGGAACGCCAAAGAGTTTCTTCTGGACTGAGAATAGGCAAAGAAGATGGATGGCATTAGAGAATGTTTAAAGAGAAAGTTAAAACAGACATATCCTCTTTAGTTTCGCATTTACCTTCTCTTTTCTTGGATAATTTTCTGTATCCAACATAAGCACTGACGATAAGAAGTGAAGTTGCAGCAGCAACGGATAAAGCAATAGCAATGATGATCCCAAGCTTCAACGAGTCTATTAAAAAACACAAAGATCATCCTTTGCTGACAAGAAACCGGAAGCTATAGCGATTAAGAGGCAAAAAATAATCTACTACAGACTACAGCTATCCCAATTCAGTTGAAAATACAGAACGAGAAAACTAGAACATTCGTGCAGAGTAACTTGCAAGATCACTCAATTCTTACCACCATCTGTAGGGACAGTATAAAACCTCTGAGTCGAATATCGCATGAAACATCCAGCATTCATAGCCCTCCCTTCATCCCCAGGAGTGCAGTTCCTCGCCCTGATCATCGCATTCGCCAAGCACTCTCTACACCCCTTCTCATCGAGTGTTCCAGCACTGCGCCAGCGCATAAACGCCAGCGACTCCTCCCCTCCTCGCCTCTCCAAAAACGGCGAACCCCTTGTTCCCCGGCGCGACTGCCGACACATTCGTCAGCACCCGATCGACCTTATCGACAAACTGCTGCCTCGCCTGCTGGTCGGCCGAGACGCTGGACTGATTGGCGCACTTGACCAGGTCGTGCTGCGGATCGACGGTCTCGTTAAAGAAATTATAGTAATCGGACCTTATGAAGCAACCGTCGAGATACAACCGCCCCTTAGTATCCAAGATGGTGCATCGAGAAAAGTAAAGTCCTGCTGTGCGCGAAACAGAGGATGCAATCGTCGCGGCTCAGGTCGCCGTGGCACTGAGCCAGGGCGTAGATTTCTGGCAAAGGAGAGGTTATGGAATCATTAGCCCAGCGATCTTCAGCGACTTTCGCCAAAACTTTCTGCATGACGTCGAGGAAGTTCGAGACGGACGTGACGTTGGATTTGAGGCATAGAATGCCTGCCTCCGAGATTCGAGGATCGCCGAGCGAGGGCAAAAACGAGGAGCTGAAGAGAACCAGGAAAACGCAAGTGAGGTTGAGGATCGAAGGCCGCATTTTCGCAGCTCCGACCTCCGTTCCGAGGCGAAATCCACCGGAGAACCGGATTACCACCTCGATTTTTCTCTCGGTTCGAGCTTTTCGCGGTATCAAGGAGCTTTCAAAGGCGATCTTATAGTGAATGATGATTGGACGGAAGTGAGAATAGTAGACGAGCCGGCGCGGTTTACTTTGAATGTTTTTTGGAAAATTAGCGGAGAATGATGAGGAATGACTTGACTGGAGGAGCTAACCCGCTTAAAATTCTAACTATTTATTCCGATTTGAAGACCGATAATTCGGATGGGACCAGGCCCCACAACGTGTTGGAAACTAGGAAGTCTCTCCCGTGAGATGACGGGCGTGCAGGCTGGGATACCCCAGTCGGGAGTTTGCTCCCTGGTGTGTCTCGAATTCACGGCTTTCTGAAAAGACCGGTACCATCTTCAGTGAAGTTTTAATTTGCTCCCCAGCATGTCTTGACATCGCATTCGAACGAAGTAGTTCGAGAACTGTTTGTATCATTTTTGGGTAAGGAGTCTAATCGACAAGGAATGGATGAGAAAATGTGTGTGCATCTATGAATTTTTTTGAGCCGGCCTTTGAAATGCTTCTTGCTCGTGAGACCAAAAAAGGAAAGCTGAAGAGGTGCAGTAACTAGATGTCGACAGATTTGGTGTCTGAGTTACGACGTTCTCCCACTCAAGATAAAAGCCATGCCTACAATCTATCATCGCCGCGATGCCCTATGCATATATGTATAGCAAGATTTGCATGCATTCCTTAGGATTGACCAAATTGAAAGAATAAGATTTTTTTTTTTTTTTTTTTGCTTTTATTAAGATGCACATGCGAGCTTGAAAAAATTGGTATGATGTGAAACGGTTAATATATCCTAATTATCTTCTAACTTACTGATTTAGACTTTCAAATAAAAATGGATCCAACTAGATACGTCGACGGAGTCAAACTTGAAAGCTCCTTCTTAATGACTTCCTCGGATGAAAGTGTCGGGTTTTTTGCCGCACTCTCAACAAATGGCACTAGAGTATTCTCAACACCCTCTCTAGGCAAAAGAACGCAAGCATTGTGATGTAGCAATGCAAAGTTTGATGTTAACTTTTATGGTTCAATCCAGAGGAATGAACATGGACAAAGTGGACATTCAAGTCAAGACACAAAAGTGAATATTCAAGTTGACACATAAGTTGAGTTGGTACAATACTCGAATTAAGAGAGAGAGAGAGAGAGGACCCTAACTGTGATTACTAGTGCAAGGGATGACATGACTAAGAAACGCGGCAGTTGAATCAGGAATTTTAAATAGAAAAAGAACCAAGAATGGACTGTCCATGCTAAATTATCACTGAATCTCTCCGTTCATTATTTATTGTTGTTTTCTATCTTTCCGGACAACGTATTAGCGCACATGATGAGTAATTTATTGAACGGAAATGTCAGTGTTTTGAGAGCATCTAAGCTAGTTTGATGTAGAGATGGTTTCTCCGCTAGTCCTTGGAGAAAGCACCAATGTCGAAGTAAGTATTCCCGTTAGCTCAAAAATAATTGCGCTTCTTAAATTTAAGGATGGTGGTCTTGTCTCGACCTTATCCCTCCTTGAAAATAGGGGTAGGCAATCGTGTCAGTTCAATCCAAAAGCTGAAATGAATAGATCTCATCTATTCGATTCCGGCCCTATTGACATGAGGACTGTGATAGGCTATGAAGCACGGACACGTTGTCCATGCTTACGTGTCGTGTCCGACACGTGTCGGAGCGCGTCGGACATGGACACGCGGTCAACTTTTATCAACACGCGTGTCCGGAAGACTGATGGAGGGTGGAGGCGAGGGAGGCGAGGAGTAGAGATCGCGAGCGCCGGTGAGACAGCGAGAGACCGCGGCGCCGGCGAGACGGCGACGAACGGACCACCGCGACGGCGAGACGGCTAGAGAAAGAGCCAAACAGAGAGAAAGAAGAGAAGGCAAACTCCCGCCGTCGAGACGAAGTCACGAACGGACCACCGCGGCGGCGAAGAAAGCCGGAGAGAGGTGAGAGCCGCCAGCGTTGCGATGGATCGGCGACGAGAGGAGAGGAAGAGGAGAGAAGGAAAGGGGATCGTGCGGCGCGGCAAGGAGGATAGGAAAAGGGCTCGGCCGCTGCTAGGGTTTTTCATAAAGAAATAAAAAAATAAAAAATAAAAAGGACTGATGGCGTGAGAGAGGGGGAGGGGCTATCCCAGTGGGGGAGGGAAAAATTAAAATAAACGTGGGGCGGAGGAAAGGACGAACGAAAGAAGGATTGGATTTTTGGGGATTGTTTTTTAATCGGAAAATTAAATAAATAAAATTAAAAATGATTTCGAAAAATAAAAAAAAATTTTGAATAATGATAAATTTTAGTTATGGTAGAAAATTATGGATTTATTTAAATAAATTGATTTTAATTTCTTATTAATTTTTGGTTTCATTGATAATTTTGTTAAAATTAAAAGAATATTTCGCATTAATTATGAATATATCTTTCGAATTTCAAATGAATTGATTTGTTAATATTATTAGTATAAATTTATTATAGGCTCTTTTTTAATTAATTAATTATTTATTTATGAATTTGTATCAAATTAATTAAAAATAAAAATATTTATTTAATATACGACGTGTCGCAACGTGTCGGAATTTCTATTTTTTATAAATGACGTGTCGGCGTGTCGTGTCGTGTCGGACACTCGTGTCGTGTCGCGTGTCCATGCTACATAGGTGATAAGTTCCTAATTAAAAAAAAAAAGGAAAAAAAGAAAAGAAGTTGAAAAAAAAAAAAGGTAGGTTCTTAGGTTTAGTTTTTGGCCAATTCCTCGTTCCAAAAATCAGAATGGACTCTGTTGGGTGGGTTTCAATTTCTAAGATAATTACTAAAAAAATTTTAAACTCATTGTGTGACATCCTAATTTTTCAAATCTGATTTCAATTGAATAAATCGGGTCTTTCGTTGACGCGTCATAGTGTTATTTCTGAGCCGATCACTCAAGAGATAACTATACTATTTAGGAAAATTATTAAGGGATTTTAACGCAAAAGACTTGAGAATTCGATCATGAATCGATTGCTCAACCGCACTAATTTGCAAGGGTCATTACGGCACACTTAAAAATCAATTAGAGATCAGAGATAAGTCGATTCGACTGAAATAGGTAATCAAAATGTAGGTAATTTCACCTGATTGCAAAATTCTCATTGATCGGCACTAAATTGATTTTCTATCGTTTTTGGTACCCTGTGTCCGTATTTGAGACATTGAGATTTTCACGACAATCGAGAGTCGTCAATGTGTCAAAGATGTACATTGTAACTCAAGATAAATCGATCACGGGTCAGTTGCACTAAAAATTCCTAAAAACTACCCAATAGACTAGGTCATTCTAAAAGCGCGCCGAATTGAAAATAACTACGAATTTGAACCCGATTTCAAAAATCAAAAATTTTGAGGTGTCACAAGCTATTTTAGGAACATCGACTCATTCTCCGAAGATTTTTCAGAGATTCCGGGATTTTTACGGATAATCGATATGGGCGTCATGGAAAATTAAGAGAAATTTGGACTGCAGAGTCAGAAAACTTGAGTGTCGGTTTATATTTATAAAAAATTGTTCGGGATTTTTCCCCGTGAAAGTGGATCTCAGTCGGGAAATTGAGTGAGGAAATTGAAGACTAAGAATGGAAATTCGGAGCTTTATGAGAGGGAGCAATTTTGGGCTTCAAAATTGGTTAATTTAGAGAAATTATAAGTGGGAAATTATTAGGAGACAAGTGAGTTAATGCAATGGCTAAGGGTTGAAGATATTGGGTCCCTCCTTGGCTTCCTCTACATGTTTATCCACCCTACCCCTCTTCGTGCGCCTTACCTTCAAGCCTGCAAGCTGCCGAGTCTTCATTTTCATTTGGCCGACCACGAGTTTTGTATCAGCGAAGCCACCGAAACAGCTTGCTTCTCCACGCGTTCAAGCCTGCAGCTTCCTCAGTCAACAACACCCACAGAAGCCCTTTGTTGACCCAATTTGCTGCTGCCCTCGCCCATCTCCACTGAGTTTTGTCTTCCCACCACCATCATCATCATCCAACATACACCATCATCTAACGCCATCATCATGTTTCCTCCCCTCAGCCTTGCGTCTTCAGCTTCTTCGGTCAAAGCTTCTCCAAACTTGCTTTGATTGTTCACACCGAAGATCGAATCTGCTTCGCCGAGAGTCGTCCAACGCCTCCACCGAAGCCTCCCCTTCACGCATCTTCATCTCTGTTTCGCTTCTTGGCTGCCACCACACTCGTCCAGTCAACAAACGAACCACCGAAGCCCTGGTTGACCGTCTTCCACGAAGCCCCAGTCCACCGAACACTTCTCAGCTTTGGTCTTCACGCCCGCGACTCCTTAAACGCGCGCGTCGCCCCTCCACTCACAAAGACTCCACCAAAGCCTCAGCACTCGCCAGCAGCTGCTTCGTCCGTTTCTCCTCTTGCGCGTGCGTCTCGGCCCAGCAATCCACTCGGCCACTCAGCCGAAGAAGCCCAGCCCGTCGAAGCTGCTGCTTCTCTTTCTTTGTTGCTCCTAGGATTCAGCCCACGCAAGTTTTTAGAAGCCCGCTCAATTCAGCCCATCTGCAGAGACATTTCAGTCCAGCCTTTGAAGCCCATGGATCCAGCGAATTCTTCAGTCTAGTGATTTTAAGTCCATCTCCAGCAGATTTTGAAGCCCAAGCTCAGGCCCAAGTTCAGTTGGTTTAGCCCATTTGAAGTTCAGCCCATTTTGGGCTCATGAAGAAAGGCCCAAGCCCGCGACCAGCAGCCCTGCGAAGCCAAGACCGAAAACTCAACCTTGCTGAGTTGTGTTGGGCCCGTTTTAGGCCCGGTCCCAAGTCCATCGATGCCGAAAATTCGGTTTCGGCCATCGTCGCGTCGTCATCACGGTGAACCGGTTTCCGTGATTAACCGGTGAGTTTATACTATAAACTCTGCTTAGTAGGTTAATGACGTTTAAGGGGTGTTTAGATTTATTTTATTAGGAATTAGGTGATTAGTTAGATTAAATTAGAAATGTAATTATTTATTTGAGCATGTTAGGTGGTTAGTATGGTTTAGCTAAGGCCTAGATAAATTGTACTGTTTATCTAGAAGGGTTCGGGAATTTTTCCGAGTCCGTATTGGTTATTAATTAAATGATTCTGGCCTAGGTTAGTATTTTTAGAATTTAAATTGAATTATTTAACTAATTTCAATAATTATTTAATTATTAAATATTTTCCGGAAATTAGGCCGGAATAGCCGGTGACCGGAATTTTGTGCTGATTGCAATGGTGTGGTTAATTTCTACAATTGAGTGTTAAATTATGCAAATTGAGTGCCGATTGGATCTTTGGTATTTAATTCCAAAAATTGTGAATTTCCAATACTTATTTAGAAAATCCCACGTGTCGGGTTTTGGCACCGAAAAATAATTTTTTTTTGTACTATTTGAAATAGTGGGATTTCAAAAGGAAGAATATCAATTTTTCGAGGTCAAATTAATCGTATACCCACACACAAGTAACTTCATGTGAATTTCTAATACGAATAAAAAGGCCAAGCTCACCATTTTAATTGAAGCATTTGAGTGCAATGCACAGTGCCCTGGGCCATATTTGAATGATCGTGTGTTGGTTAAGAGAAATCGTCCTGAGCTGTTGAGCTAGACGTTATCCATATTTGGGATACCCTTGGACAATGGGAAGCCGGTCACAGTTAGGGGTGATCGGTTCCGGTTGGGTCGGTTCCAAGGTGGAACCGGGAACCGGACCGGGAAAATCGGTTCCCAATTTTGGGAACCGTGAACCGAACCATCGGTTCCGGTCCGGTCAGTCGGTCCAATAGGATCGGCACTTTCTTTTTCACTAAATAACAACCATTCATTAAGAACGACCATGCTCCCGGATCGATCAATCAAATTCGGGTTCTGGGCGATCTAATAAAACTACTCACACATGTTTTCACATGCAAAATATTCAAACTTCACTTGCATGAATATTAATTATAATGTATGTGTTTCACTCTTAATTTTAAGCATAAAAGCCATGAACAATTTGAGAAAAATTTGTGCTTGGCTTAGGTTTTATAGACAATCTCACTTCTATGCTTTGAATGTTTAGTCGATGTCAGACTCTTTGAGGCTTGAAGTGCCTTGTCCTTTGCAAGTGAGGGGAGCAAGAGAGAGAGTGAGCATGAGAAACTCCTAGAGCCTTATCCCACATCGAGGAGAAGATAAAACTAACAAATAAAGTTTTCTAAGAGCTTTGGTGGTCTCTTGGCCACATAAGAGGTTGTTACCTCAATTGCAATTTCAATTGCAACAAGTTTTATATATAATATTCATATATTATATGTGTTTATATATTATATGTATATAAATTATATATAAAAAAATTTGATCCGATCCGGTCAGTCCGGTCAGTCCGGTTGGTCCAGTTCCCACCTTGGAACCAGGAACCGGACTGCCGACCGTGGAAACCACCCAAAACCAGCCGGTCTGATCCGGTTTGGTCCGGTCCCGGTTCAGGCGGTTTCCATTGCACACCCCTAGTCGCAATAAATTATGAACCCTATGCTTCTTCGGGAAAGCCGTCTGATAAAGAGACGTGCCATGCTCAATGAGATGAGATGATGCCTAGCAATGCTAGAAGACCGTCGAACAGAGAGTAGGCCATGTTATATGCCGAGATCAAAACTAGGAACGCATGATTAATTGAGTGTGGTGTTTCAGTTATTGGAGCTTATTGTTGCTCATGCTCTTATGTTGTATGGGATATAAATTGTACTGACCTGCAGGGTGGATCTGAGACGAGCTAAGTCTCATTGATTGTGTGATTGTGTGATTAGGACACTTTTGGACGTATTTCCCTCCTAATTGGGGTTTAGAGCTTAGACTCGCTGAGATGATATCTCACCCCGTTGTGGGACAACATTTTCAGGGTCGTCGAGTGGAGGACCTGGAGCTGAGAGGAGGTGATCGGAAGCATAGGTCAGTTAGGACCGCTTCTTTTTAGAATGCCAGTCTTTTGTAGTCTTTTGGCATAGAGATTTGTACAAGATTCGGTGTATATATAAAAGCATGTTTGTTTATGAATCTATTGTCTTGCTTTTCTATCCCGAGATGATTACTGTTAGGGGATTTCTTTTCGCTTCCGCATGTGCAATAAAATGGAAAGGGTCGGCGACTTGTCCTGGGAAGTCGTAAATTATTATCGACTAGATAGGGATGGGCACGCGCTCGAGGTTCGGGGCGTAACACATTGTATGGATCTACCTTTTAATTTGACCCATTTAGTCCCAAACTTTTTTTTATGATTTGTTATTGTAATTCTTCCAATTAATTTTGATTAAAAATTGCTATTATAAATGCAGATTATTCTATGTGGTAAAGGCCGGCGCATTGACACTAATGTAAACAACATTTTATATATTTTTTGAATTTAGAACTCACCTATCTTGAAATTGATTTCTCTTAATTGGGGGGTGTTCATTACTTTTTAGCAAGTATTACGATAATTACTTTTCAGATTTTTTTTTCCGCATTGAAATTAAAATCTTGACTTTAAGCATTTATACAGTGGTGGGCACTCAATTGCTTGTTGCCATAGAGAGGTCAAATCTTGATCAACCAAGTCCTATCCACCACAAGAAATAATTCTCAACATCGCATAATCCTAATATTGGAATCCAATAGCATCTTTCTATGACTAGCTTTTCTCACCGATGTTCCTGGCTCCATAACACTCTTCAATCAAACTCGAGACACTGTCTCAACCAAGACCAATTCTTAGCATCGCCACTTTTCAACTTAGACGGCCTGGGCGCACCACTCGTGACCTTCATTGCCCGTGGCTCTCTACATAAATAATGGATGGCGCATGTTCTGTGCTAGTCATAAGCGTCTGCGATTTCTAAATGAGGTCAGCTTTGGAAGATCGACGGATGTCAATCACGTTCGATTCGCTTTGTGACAAGGGGTCCAAGAATCAAGCAATCCGAATTTCATAGCTTCTAGGTGAAGAACTCTGCTGTGTATGACCATTTCCTAGCAAATGCCTGAATTCTGTGAGAATCCTTTTTAAAAAGTAGAGGAATTTTGAAAAACTAAACCGGGTTCGACAAATTATCAATATTTTGACCGGAATTCCTGTGCGAGGCTGAATTGATAATGCAAGTAATGAACGTTAAACTGCCATCTGTAAGGACAAAAATTGCTAGCAAAGTTAGCACTTTCGATGGGATTTGAATTTTGAGGAAAAAAAAAAGGTTTTGAAGTAGATGTTTGTGGCAGTGAATTTCGCTATGATCTTGTGTGCCAATTGCTGAATTGATAATGCAAGTTATGAACGCTTAACTACCATGTGTAATGAGAAAATTGCTAGCGGACCGAAGAGATTACTGTTGCCGGATACTATACCGTGTTCTGTTAGGACTCGATTGTTGCAGAACCCAAAGTGGCAGCAGCTCAAAATGAGAGTTCTGCGATAGCTTATATAGGGTCAGAAGCAGAGAGGTCTCAATCTTACTGACCTTGTGGTTCCTGTGCAGCAAAACTTACTGTGGCTACTGCCACAGGGTCAAGCATTTGTCAACACAGCTCGGGGCGAGTTACAAAGTCGTCGAGCTGGACAAGGAAGGTGAGCGTCTCCTACCCTCTTGAACTGCCTGCATATGACCTTGATCTGAGTATATAAACCATCTTGCTCTTAACTATTTGGAGGCGGATTTTGTCGACAAAGCAAAGATAACTTTTTTTTTAAGCATATTTGCTGGTATAGCATTCTGTTCATGCGTAAAAGCCAGTTAAGAATCTCCCCCCACAGTTGCTCGATTAGCCCCCAAAGACTTGTATCTTTTGATTCTTTCAACCGTGAGTTTTGAACTGTAATTTATTGATATTTCTGCGACTGTGCAAATGATCGCTTTATCTACAGGATGAAGAACTCGTGTGGAACATGATCTCGTTAACACTACATTGTTCAACCATCTGAATTTCCTTTTGAAGGTGACGGAGCTGTGGTTCAATCGGCTTTGGCAGATTGGACGGGGCTGAGAACAGTACCTAATGTGTTCATTAGGGGAAATAATATCGGTGGCTGCAATTGTAAATTCTTAATTGCGTGGCTAATCATCTGTCTCTCTTTTCTTTGTTGATTTCAAGAGAATCTCTGGTAGAGGTTAGATGCAACGTAGGTGTTGTTTGATGACTAATCTTTTAATGTCGGCTTTCCTTGCAACGCCAGAGGTCACTCAGAAACACCAAGCAGGTCAACTGGTACCTCTTCTTAGGAGCGCCGGAGCTGTGAAGACCTAATAAAAGCGGTGCTCATAGTTCGAACCTTCGATCGAAAGAGAGAGACACGTGTGATGGAAGTGGATAAACTGAGGTGTGACTTCCACTGCACAAGTAAATGAAAGAATTGTCTTTTGACTGCTCACACAAATCTGGAGTGTGTAGTACAAACTTACCTTGTCAGTAGAGTTGCTAGCATATTAGTAGCAGCTGAAAATCCTTAATGCAAAAGTGGAATGACTATCAGAAATTCTGGGACCGAGACTGTTTGTTTGCCGAAGTGACTAGGAACCAATTTCACGGTGTCCGGCAATAAAGTTTCACAGGACATTGATCTAGACTTCTTTAGAGATCTGCAGTTTTATGATGCAGAAGAGTTATCGTCGAGATTAAGATTATTTCTTTGCTTCCGGTTCTGATAATTCGAGTTCAATGCGATGATCCAAAAGCAAGCAGGATCTCGTAGCAAATAGTTCTATAGGGAACAGTCACGAGCTTCTCCTCTCCCACTTTGCTGGAAAGCAACCACTACGGTCCTGTCGAGGGGTGTGCAGAAAATGATGTGGCGCGTGCGATCATGAAATAGCCCCCTAAATCCTCTTGATCAGGGCGTGGCCTAATCAGAAAGGGGTCTTCGCCGGGAGTTTTCCCTTCGTGGACCCATTCCTGACTCTCGAGGTTCACCAACAAATGCATCCGCCATAATTATAGGGGGAAGAGGTACGGTCATATGATCTCCACTTTAGGACCATCCGAAGCGAATTGCAATGAATAAGTGACTGCAGAGTAACTTTCACATTGTTTCTTCGACCTGGGGTCGTGCTGTGTAGTACTGGTTGACTCATAAAAATTGCTAGTCAATTCACCGCAAATGCCAGCTTCAAACCAAGAAATATATAGGAAAAAGTCGAGAAGTACATCAAGCTGTCTAGATGATCATTTCAAGATTTCATCCATCCTCATCATGGCAAAAGAGACCATCGCTCTGAGAAAAACTGAAGTGGAAGTGCTAATTAGAAGATTTCCGACGAAAGAGGCAGAATCTCAGGGTTTTGCTTTTCGTTTATGAGATTACAGGACATGAAAGAAGCTAGCACAAACTCCTACACAATTGTGATTCTGTTTCCATGAGTCACCGTACTTCCTGTGTAAATTGAGTGGAATTGGCAAGAATAAGAGAAAATGGAGAATAAAAGAAATAAATAAAATAAGAATATGTACATGAGTTCCTCCGACTCCATTAAGTGGGAAACGGCCAGCATAAGACATGACCGATGCACCATGGAGCTTCTGCAATCTCTTGCACAGCAGCCGCATCTTTACCCTGTCTCGCTGCGCAGATCTTCTCATCCCGATTTCCCAATCGGGGTTCGAGAAACGCTCGAGCATTACTGACCATTGGACTCCTTGCAATCCTTCTCACAGGACCATATGCCCATCTCACAACATGCGGCTGAAGAATAAATAGTGGTCCTGTTCAAATGTCCGAAAATTACGTCGCCTCCCCTGGCTCAGTTGATTCCGCCAAAAAGGCCATCTCACCGGAGGCTTATGGTGGAAGCGGAGGAAATTTCAGAATTTGTCAGTTGGTTTGTGATCCCAGTATTCGTGTTCGAGCTTCCACTGGAGTCATCTGGAATTGCATTATTGTTGAGAAATGGGGGTTGCGTTGGCATGGGAACTATGCACTCCTGGTCGTTGAGCATCTCAACTACTTCAGACATGGATGGTCGTAAATCTGGGGAAGCTTGGGTACAAAGAAGCGCGATTTGAATCACATTCAATGCCTCTGAGATGGGAAACTTGCCTTTCAACGCAGGATCAATGCATTCAGAAAGTCTATTTGATTTATATTGCTTCCAAACCTGAGAAGTACAGAAAAGTCGAAGCAAGTCATTAGAAACTTTGCTAGTGTTCAGCAGAAAAGACAGACTATCTCCAGATTGTGAAGGGATGAATTAAATAAAGCCCGTGTGTTTTTACCAAAAAAAAAAATTAAATAAAGCCCGTGTGCAGCTGAATCATGATATGTAAAGCCACGAAGGGGTTCACGAGGGTTACAAGATTTCCAGTACAGAGAAAAGAGTAGCCAGAAAACTCTCAATTTGAAGTTCGAGAAGATGTTACTTGTTAGGATTTATTCCAACTCTATATCATAGACAAGAAGAAATTTGCAAATGTGGCATGCATATTCTAGAGGTTGAAATCAGGAGGATAGGTATATGAATCTTACTGATTGCAGAACTGAACCTGAGGCCTGCCCAAAGATACTGTTCTTCCTACCACTTAGGATTTCTAGGACCAGCACGCCGAAAGCGTAAACATCTGCTTTCTCTGTTAGTTGTCCCTTAACAAGATACTCTGGAGCCATATAACCCCTGCAAAATTATTCTTTCAGAAGGAGAGAAATCTGTTCTGCAGAATCTGTAATAGAAGATGAAATTGCCAAAGAGTGAAAAGAAGGGGTCATCCCCACAATAAGCCTTATATCAGATGCTCATCTTCTGAACTCATAATACATGGCGGTTCAAATAGCCAATCCAGTCTTCTCTACATGAAGATGTCATCTAAACTGGCTCAATTGAAACAAAAGGAGAAAAAAATAAAAAGACCAGAATCTTACAGTGTCCCTGCAATACCGGTGCTGAGATGAGAATTTTCTGGATCAAGACATCGAGCAAGTCCAAAGTCAGCAATCTTTGCTGTGAGATCTTCGTCAAGAAGGACATTGCTGCTTTTGATGTCTCTGTGTATTATTTTCACTCCACAAGGTCCATGGAGAAATGCCAGCCCCTCAGCTGTTCCGGAGATGATATTAAGCCGCTCCTGCCAACTCAGGACATGGATCGCATTCTTGACTGCAACGGCAACCAGGTCTTGTTATCAGTTACATTATTGCAATTGAGTACTTATCAGGAATGAGATTAAAAAACTGCCTAGAAAAGACTAGCAAGAAAAAGTACTATTTTGGAGCAAGATGAAGCTAGCAACTAGATTAACATCATAGAACAAATTTGGAGAAGCTAAAAGCTAAAGAGTTTTGTTTTGGTAGAGGCCCAACTTATGAAACCAGCTCCACTAATCTCGGATGCAGAATAGAGCAGCAAGCGTGGGGTAACTTACCAAAGAGGATTTGATCGAGGCTTCTGTTGGGAACATATTCATAAACTAGGAGGCTTTCCGGGCCTTCAATGCTGCAACCAAGAAGGCGGACCAAGTTCTTGTGTTGGATTCCAGTGATCAAATTTACCTCATTGAAGAAGTCATCCACCCACTGACGAGTGTTGAACACCAGTCTTTTTACTGCAACAATTCTTCCATCAGGGAGGATCCCCTTGTATACAGATCCAGCTCCTCCTTGGCCTAATTTCCTCGACTCATCAAAGAAGTCGGTAGCCCTTTCAAGCGATTCGTAATTAAAATTCAGATTCGACTTCCTTACAATTTCCGGAACGCCAAAGAGTTTCTTCTGGACTGAGAATAGGCAAAGAAGATGGATGGCATTAGAGAATGTTTGAAGAGAAAGTTAAAACAGAAATATCCTCTTTAGTTTCACATTTACCTTCTCTTTTCTTGGATAATTTTCTGTATCCAACATAAGCACCGACGATAAGAAGTGAAGTTGCAGCAGCAACGGATAAAGAAATAGCAATGATGATCCCAAGCTTCAACGAGTCTATTAAAAAACACAAAGATCATCCTTTGCTGACATGAAACCGGAAGCTATAGCAATTAAGAGGCCAAAAAAAACCTACTACAGACTACAGCTATCCCAATTCAGTTGAAAAATCAGAACCAGAAAACTAGAACATCGTGCAGACTAACTTGCAAGATCACTCGATTCTTACCACCATCTGTAGGGACAGTATAAAACCTCTGGGTTGAATATCGCATGAAACATCCGGCATTCATAGCCCTCCCTTCCTCCCCAGGAGTGCAGTTCCTCGCCCTGATCATCGCATTCGCCAAGCACTCTCTACACCCCTTCTCATCGAGAGTGTTCCAGCACTGCGCCAGCGCATAAACGCCAGCGACTCCTCCCCTCCTCGCCTCTCCAAAAACGGCGAACCCCTTGTTCTCCGGCGCACCCGCCGACACATTCGTCAGCACCCGGTCGACCTTATCGGCGAACTGCTGCCTCGCCTGCTGATCGGCCGAGACGCTGGACTGATTGGCGCACTTGACCATGTCATGCTGCGGATCGATGGTCTCATTAAAGAAATTATAGTAATCAGACCTTATGAAGCAACCGTCGAGATACAACCGCCCCTTAGTATTCAAGACAGTGCATCGAGGGAGTATAGTCCTGCTCTGCGCGAAACAGAGGAGGCAATCGTCATGGCTCAGGTCGCCGTGGCACTGAGCCAGGGCGTAGATTTCCGGCAACGGAGAGGTGACGGAATCATTAGCCCAGAGATCTTCGTTAACTGTCGCGGCAATCTTCCGCATGACGTCGAGGAAGTTCGAGACGATGTTCGCGGTGGACGTGACGTTGGATTGGAGGCACAGAATCCCCGCCTCCGAGACCCGAGGATCGCCGAGCGAGGGCGAGAACGAGGAGCTGAAGAGAACCAGGAAAACGCAAGCGAGGTTGACGATCGAAGGCCGCATTTCGCAGCTCCGACCTCCGTTGCGAGGCATTCCGGGAGCTGCGAGAACCGATTATCGCGCTTCCAAAGAAGCGTTCAGCTACCGGAGTTCTCCCCTCCTCCGGTCAAAGAGCAGCCCGAGCTCCGCCACCCTCCGCCGTCAAGATTCGAAGCTGGCGGAGTCCAAATTAGCTGCTGCGGCGGCGCGAGGCGTTGGTCGGATTCGCTGTCGAGCCCACGGACTCGGTCATCCAACGGCTGCGCTCCTACTTATACAGGCTAGCGCATGCACACGTGGAGCGGCCAGCTTCTAGAAGCGGGGGGCGAGCCGACGAAGTGGACATTTGGTGGGAACCGGTCGGGGACGCGACGGTCGTCGGCGACGACGGTGGCGGCGGCGACGACGACTGGGATAGCGAGGGCGCGGCGGAGGGGTGGGCCTCGCCACTGAAGGAAGGTCAAAGGGCGATCTTACATTATTGAATGATGAATGGACGGAAGTGAGAAGTTGACGACGACCCGGTGCGGTTGCTTGCGCCTCAAGGGAGGGAGAGAGAGGGACAGAGTTTGACTTTTGATTTTTTTTTTGTTAATTTTTTGAAAAATTAGCGAGAAAGATGAGGAATGATTTGACCGGAGGAAGCTAACCCGCTTTTAATGTCATTATAAGATAAACAGGATAAAGATGAAGCCTTTCTTAATTGTAACTAACCTGCTTTAATTCGATTTGAAGAATGAGAATTCAGATGGGGCCGGGCCCGATAGCGTGTCGGAAACTAAGAAGTTTCTCCACAATAAATGGTGAAAGTGGAGACGGGACACCTCAGTCAGGGAGTTTTGCTCCTCGGCGTGTCTCGAATTCACGGCTTTCTGGAAAGACCCATATCATTATTTTCGGTGAAGTTTTAATTGCCATGTCTTGATTGTCGGAGAATTGTTTGCATCACTTTTGGGTAAGGACTTTGGTAGACACATAATGAATTAGAAGATGTGCGTGCATCTATGAATCGTTTTGAGCCGAATTTTGAAATGCCTCTTGCTTGTGAGACAAAAAGGAAAGCTAAAGAGGCGGAATAACTAAATGTTGACAAATTTGGTGTTCCAGGATGCAATAAATACCATGTCTGCAATTTGGTTATGCTATCATGCCCTTTGCATATGGATAATGCATTCATTAGGATTTATGACCAACCAAATTGAAAGAATTAGATTATGTGTGAATTCAGAGAATTTGTGTGATATGAAATGATTAATATATCATAGTTGGCTTCTAATTCACTGATTGAGACTTTTGAGTGAAAAATGAGTCCAAACGAGAATATGTTGACGGATCAGATTTAAAAAAAAAAAAAAAGCTCTCTCTTGATGACGGTGTCAATTTCTATCGTGCTACGAATTTGTCTTGTCAATCCAACACAATACCCGAATTGAGAGAGAGAACTCTAATTGTGATTAATTACCAATGCAAGGGATGACTTGACTGAGAAACGTGGCAATTGAATTAAGAGAACAAGTTTCAAAGAATGGACTCTTTGTTCCAAATCTCTCCATTCATTATTTATTTATTGCTTCGTATCTTTCCGCGCAACGACGTATTAGCATACATGATGAGTAATTTATATGAATGAAAATGTCTAAAATGTCTTGTTTTGAGAGCAGCTAACCTACTTTGACATATAGATAGTTTCTCCATTAGTTCTTGGAGAAAGCGCTGTTGTCGAAGTATGAATTATCGATAGCTCAAAAACAATTGCACTCCTTAAATTTAAGGATGGCAATCTTCTCTAGACCTTATCCCACCCCGAAAATAGAGATACTCAACCGTGTCAATTTAACCCGAAAATCGAAATTAATAGATCCAATTTGGTCGATTCCAATCCTATTGCATTGAGACTAAATAAGTTCCCCTATTAAAGAAAAAGGGGAGCTGACCTTGATCGGTTCGGTTCATAAACTACTTTTTTTTTCATAAGATAATGGTTATATTATTAAATAAGTTGATAAAAAAAAAAGGTGGGTTCTTAGGTCTGATTCCTAGTTTCAAAAATTGGGAACTAGCTTTGATGGGTTGGATTGAGTTTTTGGGATAATTATAAAAAAAAAAATTTATAAAATTATTGTACGAACGCAAACCTTTTAATTTGGCCTAAATTTAGATTATCTATTTCTTCTAATTGTTTTCATGAATGCTGATTATTTTATATGACAATCTCATGTAGTTATTTCTTCTAATTTTGGTTTAAAATTATTAACATGAATGCTTGCCTATACAAGTGGTGCCCACTCAATTGCTAGTTGCTAAAGAGTGGTCAAATCTTGATCAACCAAGACTTACCCACCACAGGAAATTATTCTCGACATCGTACCATCCGTAATCATGAAATCCAATAGTATCTTTCTATGACTAGCTTTCTCACCCATGTTTATGGCCTTATAAAATTCTTCAATCGGCTTTTCAACTTAAATGCTAGGTCGCACCACTCGCGACCTTGATCATTCAATTATTTCGACATAAATGATGGCATATATTCTGTAATGTTCATAAGTGTCTGCAATTTCTAGATGAGGTAAGCTTCGGAATGTCGATCCATGTCAACCGACTTTGATATCCTTTGTGACGAGGGGTCCGAGAAGCCAGCTATCCGAATTTCATTCCTTCTAGGCGAAAAACCCTACCGTGTTTGACCATTTCCTAGCAAATGCCTGAATTCTAGAAGAATCCTTCTAAAAAAAATAAAGAAATTTTGAAAAACTAAACAGTGTTCGACAAGCTATCAATATTTTGACCGGATTCCCGTACAAGTCCGATCCATTGAGCTGCATGTCTGACTTCTTGTGTCTTGCAAAGAATAGAAAAAGGGGCTGACATTATTGTCTCTTCCAGCAATGTCTCTGTCCAACCCACCCCCAATCGCGCTGGCGGTGGCTCGTCTCTCATGAAAATTATCTAAAAAAAAATTCTAAGTTATTTTATTCTTATCAATTTAATTTTATACCTTTTAATTTTATCAATTCAGACTTAAAATCTTTTAAATCTCTTCAACTAATTTTGTCAGAAAATTATTAATATGAACGCTAATAGTACCACATGATAATTTTTAATAATGTTTTTATGAATTTTTTTGTTATTTTTTTCTTCTTCTTTTGGCCGGTGGCAATGAGAAAAAGAAAGGGAAAAAAAAAAAGCAAAATAAAAAATAAAAAAATTGGAAAAAAATTATTAAAATTCTGATTAAAATTGATCGGATTGATTCAATTAGTAAAAAGTGAAAAGATTTAAGATCGAATCGGCAAAATTAAAAGATTTATAACTGAATTGATAAAAACATAATAATTTTAAGACTTTTGGGACAATTGTTTCCTCATCCCTCTCTTCAGAATCCTGTGATCCATCGGTTGCTTCACAAGCACGGCCATAATTCAAAGTAAACGGTGAGGAATGAAAGAATTCGCAGGGAAACGGCCCACGGCATCTTTCCACATTCATTCAAGAGAGTCAACAAGTACTGCCACCAGAAACTTGCGGGGGTCTCCACTGTTTCCTCTTTTGTCTATCCTAGAGAGTGGTCGCTAGTACCGAGTCTACATGCATTCAAAGCTTAAAATATGCGTATATCCACTGAACGTGATTCTGTGGCTGATGTTTGAATCAGAATGAGTGAACATAATCTACCGGAAAAAGTATCAAAAAATATCTTAAACATATTGTATTGGCATTAATTTAATCATAAAATTTTTAATTTGACTAATTTAGTCATAAACATTTTCATATTTGAACCAATTGAATCCATCCGATCAATTAATGTTAAAAATTGTAGATATAAACGCTGATAATCTTATGTAGCATGACCGCACTAACGTCTATATTTTTATATAATATTTAATTATTTTTTTGACTTTCCATAGATTTTTTTTTTCTTTCTTTTTATCTTTTTTTTTTCCTCTCCAAGCCCCCTCACCAATGCCAGAAGCCGATGAGGGCTGGCGAGGGTTGGCTTGAGGCCCCTAGCCATTTGGGTGAGGCTACCCTTGCTATGATAATCTCTAATATGGATATTAGTTGTACCACGTAAGATAGACGACATTGATATTAATAATTTTTAATAATATTTATTATTAATATGAATTTTTTTATTATTTTTCCAATCTTTTTTTTTCTTTTTTTTGTTTTTATTCTTGCTGGCTGGCCTCGCTTGCCTACGGGCAAAAAGGAAGAAGAAAGGTAAAAATAAAAAAATTATTAAAAAAAAATTATTATTAAAAATTGTTCATGTATAGCGTCATGTTAATATTTCAATAGTCAATTTTGGTCAAAATAACAAAAAGTGGAAAATTTGGGACTGGATTAATAAAAATACAATAATTTTAAGATTTTTTGGATACTTTTCCCTTATTCCTCTCTTAAGAATTCTGCCATCCATCATCATTTCCTTCTCAAGGACGGCCTTCATTACGGATTCTTAGTAAACGATACAAGAAATCAAAGAATTTTCAGGGAAACTACAGGGCAACGGCTCAGCATCTTCTACATCCATTTTTAAGAAAGTCAATAAGTGCTGCCGCCAGAAACTTGTGGGTCTCCCCTGTTTCCTCTTAGTCTATCCTAGACAGTGGCCACCACCCGAATGCGCATTCTGAACGTGATTCTGTGGCTGATGCTTGAGTCAGAATGAGTGCAAACAATCAACAGGAAGTTCCTAACTCTTTCAATTGCATCGTGTGGGTATTGACCTCCGAGACTTGCGCATCGATGTCGTAGCCGTGGCCCTTGCGCATGTTCCTAGGCCGGTCCTACTTTGATTTCGTATGACCACAAGATCTGTCGATCAAGATCTATAGTATCGACGACCGACTCGTTCTACCTAGGAAAAGACACGAATGGAGCAGCCCCTGTTTTCCTTAAAATTCTAGCGATCTGATGCAGCGGATCACTAATTTGCATCCTTAGAGAATAGAAATCACAGGAGCAAGTGTGGTACGGCACCTCTCATAACTCAGGTCATGTTTTATTATAGATAAAAGGAGATCAATGTTTTTCTTCATTAAACATCGACATGATCCTGTAAGAAATTTTCAAAGGAGAACCGTCGTTACTATATGTTTATCACATGCCAAAATGAATGTCTAATTCCTGCGCTTGCTTAGCCTACTTATATTCTTGAACTGCGAATACTAGGATCAACCTCTAACATTAGCATCTGCGAGATTTGAGTCTCATATACTGATGGAGATGATCGTTCCCTTGTTCAGGGTCTCTCTAAAGCTCTTCCTTTAATTTCTGCAATCAGTCATAGGCGAATAAGGTTCAGAAAAGTTTGATCGAACGCAAGGCAAGTTCGATAATTGTCGCAACTCACGTTGGAGATGTTTATCCACTTGCTCAGGGTCTGCAAAGCTCTTCCAGATTGTTGAGTTTCACGAGCCAAATTTACTCCATCAGCCAATGTACGTACTTGGCCCACAACTAAGAGAGCAGCTGCTGCATTTAGTATCTGCATATTGTTTTGCCAGACATAAGTTTCTAAGCAAAGAGAGGCCAGCAACATAGGTATTTTATTATTCATGAATTATCACCTTAGTTTCTGCGAGAAATTGAACTGTAACCATTAAATTACACGCCTGAATTTTAAAGAGTAACAGCTTCTGACAAAGGTATTTTTTCCAGTAACTGGTCTGATATCAAGTACAGCTAGTGGGACATAAAGTTGAGCCAATCCAAATCAAAATGGTGAGCCAACAGGGGCTAAAGTGATTAATTAAGATGCACTAAGCTAGTGACTAAGCCTCGAGATTTTAGGTATACTCACAAATGCATCCGCAATCGGTCCTTTTTCCCCTGATAATACGTGCTTCAAGGCTTCCGCATTGTAAGCAGGGTCTCCACCCCTCAAATCCTCTAGAGTACACCGAGGAATGCCAAAGTCCACTGGCCGACAGAAATTCCATTCAAAGAAGCCGATAATCAAGATCACGCAAATATTCATAAGCATTGATTTATTGTAAAAGCATCATTCTTGATAGTGACACCTAATGGTAATTTTCACTATCAACAACCGCTAAGCTATAACTTCATATTTTCGCTTGTAAACAGTTTGAGAGAAGATGGTAAGAAGATTCTTACATGGATCAAAGGAGAATCTGTCAATCTTCTCCGGAGTGACGTCAAGAACTACCCCAGCCCCTGATCATGAATATGACTGGTGAGATAGAACTTAAGAGGCAGATCAAAGATTCAAAAGAAAAGGCAAAGGAGTACAAGTCTCGTTGCTGGAGCTTTAGGTACTTAGTCAATTGGCCTATACTAGAACAAGAAAAGTGAGGATCATCTTACCGAGAGGACTGATTTCATCTAGACCCTCTGAATGAACAACAAGCGCTCTCTTCATGCCAAATCGTTGCAGTGCTTTTGCCATTTTTAGAACCTAAAAATATGCATGAGAAATCAATAAAGAATTTTTTTTCTCTTGCTCGAATATAAATAATCGCACATATCAGATCACCAAATGAGTAATGAGAAACCATGAGCACCTTAGATACATAAGAGTGTGATTAAGTTTCACCAAGATACTTCTCACGTTTCAAAGCCCCAGCTTATAATCAGTCAAAATGGGACGAAATGATAGCATATATATAAAGCCTGATTACAGAATCAGAGCTAAAACTGAGCAAATGATATTTCTATGCAGAAAGACAATGACTATGTATAGTCTACAGAGAAGGTGCAATAGAAAATCACGGAGACAAACCAAGTACTTTGATTAAAAATTAAAGAGAACAAATCAAATACAGATAATCTTGATTACAAGCACAATCTGTGAACTTTCTTATAGACACCACACTTACTAGGTCATCTTTGTAGACACCAACAACAGCAAAAGGTACCCGTGCTGGATTCAACATAGGTCCTAATACATTGAATACTGTTTTCACTTTCAGCTTCTTCCTCACAGGACTAACAATCTTCATGGCTGGATGATATTTTGGAGCCATCATAAAACCAATTCCTGCTTCCTCCACACATCTCTTGATCCCCTAGTACAACAAAAAGAGTTGTTTGAGGATTACCATGCGCATGGAGCTAGCAGGTTAGCAAGGCAATTTGTGCTCCACTTTTAAAGTTATGGAACTCAAACCACTAAGTTACAACAAATTCCATTCTCTGCATGACATATATACCCCGAAGAACAGTTCAAGTGCACAAACACATGAGTAAATTCTAGGAAAACCATACTCATTGAATAATAAGTCTAGCCTTTACAAACTTGACTACAATGAACTAACCTCAGGTTCTAAGTCGATAGCAACCCCTAAAGCTTCCAATACATCAGCACTCCCGCATGCTGAAGAGCTTGAACGGTTCCCTTGCTGCATTGCAACAAACAATGTCAATCATATCTAGCTATTTTGTAATCAATATCACTGTTGGAACTTAAATGAAGATCAATGTTACCTTCGCAACTCTAGCACCGCAAGCTGCAGTAAGTATAGAAGCCCCAGTTGATATGTTGACCGTGTTGGCACCATCGCCCCCTGTTCCAACAATATCTACCACGTCGACTAATCCTTCCACTTTCTTAGCATGCTTGATCATTGCCCTCGCCAACCCTACAACCTGTTTACACGTTATAGGATCCCCTTACCCATTATACATTCGCATTCAAGATCACCCATAAGCAACAACCCAGCACTCCCCCCCAAAGAGCATGGCCCAGGAACTCTTACCTCTTCAAAGGTCTCTCCTTTGGCTCTCAACAGTACAAGAAATGCACTGATCAGTGCCTCATTAGTGTCGTCCAAAAGGAAGTCCAGCGACGCCTCGGCGTCGGCCTCGGATAAATCCTCACGGCTAATCAAAGACTCAATCAGCTGCAGAATCAAGAAAGCAACACATCACCATACCCATCAACCCCCAACCTCAAGAAACCAAAAGAAAAGCAAAAAATCGATCGAAAGACAGAATTTTGGCCACTGGGAATTACCTCGTTAAATGATCCGACCTTCGGGGAAGAATTTATGCCGACGTCAGTACGCACAGCATCAGCCGCTACGCTCCTCGCGCGAGCAGCATTGGCGTACGCGCCCCCGACCGGAGTCCCAGGTCGGAGGCCGGCGGCCCGCGCCGAACTCCGGCGGGAGAACGAGGAGAGGGAGACGGGCGGTTGCCGGAGGACGAGGCTCTCCGCCATGGCCGCCGGCGCTCGAAGATCCTCTCGCTCCGCCGATGGGGAATCAAGATTCGGGACGGCAAAGAATCTGATGGGTGTTGCGGGGGAACTGTAGCGATGGGCCGAGGAAACGACATTGCGGAGATTGATTTTATAGGCAAAGAGGGATTCGATTCTGGAGCATGGCTTGGAAGCACATCCGATGGACCTCCCTGACACCAACTCCGTTTTTCAAACGGGCAAGCATCTTTCCTTTTTCACTGTTTGCCAAATTGGGTATGTCTGTAAAAAATGGTAGATAATCCGTCCATAACTTTATGGATTTACCATTTTTGATAGATGATCAAATGGGTAAGTCGAGCCGGATTGAAAATAGTTCGACTCATATTTAAAATTTAATTGGATTTGTTGGAATTTTTATTTGAAGAAGATCAACTGTATCAAAACGTAACGTCCTTACTGTTTAGGAATTATGGTTTAAACTAAATTTGATATCAAATTGGATTTATCCGAGTTCATATTCAAACAAGGTCATTTGTCTCAAGACTTCATATTATTATGATTCAGAATTACGACCAGGATCTAGATAATATTGGGATTTATCCTTAAATTCAACATCAGGAAGAAAGTCAAGGAAGAAAATAATTAATTAGAGGCAACCTTCTCCAGGAGAATAGGCTGTGCAGAATCAAACAAATTGAAAAATTTGGCAGAGAAATGAAGGAAAATAAAAGAATGCAAAGGGGAAAAAAGAACTGGTAGGCACAGATAATTTGCTATAGAGAGAGAGAGAGAGAGAGAGAGAGAGAGAGAAATCAAGAGCCGCTGCTGAGGCAATTCTCAACTCGAGAACTCATCTCCTGGGGCCAAAATCTCATGCACATCGGTGCAGTTATCTTCTTCATTTTGAGCACAGAGGCCGGGAACAACCACAGTCCATCTCCAAACACGAGAGCAGACCCAACGAAAGGCGCGAACGTCTCCGCTTGCTCCTTGTTCTTCCTCCTCCACACGTACAAGATCAAGTACCCGACGCACATGTCAATGGTGATGTAAGCTCCGATGTAGAAGGGTATGGCGAATGCAACGGGGATCGGTATCAAGTTCCTCCACTTCTTTGGCGTCCAGTCTCTGAGCAGGTTGATGAGAATGGCTGCCAGGAAGAAGGCCAGAGAGATCTCGAGGCAGTGCTTCGGCAGCATCGAGAACCCGCTCGTTGCGTGCATAGAGGCTTCTCGGAAACTGCTGGACCAAGCAGCCGAGAACTGGGAACCGGATGTGCCTAGCCTGGGGTGGCGGCTCCGGAGGTACAAGAAGATGGAGGGAGATATCACACACCCCATCAAAATCCCAATCAGTTTGCTCAGCAGGAGGGATTTTGGGGAAGAAAGTGTCATGTACCCAACTTTGAAGCTCTCCATGACATTAGAAGCCACGTCCACCAAATTCATGACGATCCCACAAGCCACGAGACCAACTAGGACGCTGCCCCGGGCCTTCCTGGCCCACGAAGCAAAGATGATCATCGCCAGCTTCCCCAGGTTTGACGTTATGGACATGTCGGTCAAGCCGGTGGAGTACGCCTTGCAGAACCCCAGGACTGGGGAGATCATGTAAATGATCAAGATGTAGTACCATTTGAGAGGAGGGAAGATGAATGGGAAAACCACGGTGGATATGACGGAGATCACAATGTAGCTGCCGACCGCCACTCTGTCTGGGATTAGGTCCTCCAGGAAGATCTCAGTTCTGACCTCTTCATCATAGGAGACAGGTGATTTCTCATGGAAGGGATTCTTGGCGAAAGGAGAACAAGCAGCATTATCAATCTTCTTATGCATGAACAACCCGATAACAACGGCCTTTATCATGTGGTAGACCGCGTCGCCTGTTATGATGGCAAGGCTAAGGAAGACCTATGTGACAATCAAATTCTAGACCATCAAATGAGGGGGACACAAAATCTGGACGTTGCTGATTACTCGGTTATCTATGCTTCTTGAGTAAACAGGAATAAGCAAGAAAATACAAATAAGCTATTGGTGAGAGACGTCACCCGATAACCTAATCGGCCACTGAGACTTCTGACAGCAGCATCTGCAGGATACCAGTCACCCTTCTTGGTCTCCATGAAAGGCCACAATATACCTGAGGAGAGAATCGCTCCGAGCAATTGGGAATAGGCTATTATGAAGGGACACATCATTCCGACGCCGATATATGATGAATGGAAGTCGAAATGGAAGCTGTTTTAGCAGCAGGAAGTGAGAAAAAAGAACTTCAAATGAGGAACTTGCTAGGATTGTGGGCAGATTTTCAGTTCCTCAACTGTCACGTCTCTCCATTGCATGAAACCAGTAGTTTCAACCAAAACAAGTATCGTTCAGCCAATGCATTTATTTATGTTGAGTAGCAGTAGTGTTTGATCTTTCTATCTTTACTTTGCAAAGACAGTACTCTTTCTAAGTTTTCCCAAAGATTGATTGGTCAAATTGCAAGCATTTATAGACAATACCTTCTTTGGAATGCTTTGAGCCCAAAGGTAGGGAAGTAATGGAATCCACAAGAGCTACCTCCACTGAATAACCACTGATATACGGCCCCAAAAAAGCTGATCGTGAAGAATTTACTAAGAGTCGTCCCCTGTTTCCTGTTGGTAGATCGATGAAACGTAGTATTAATGATTATTAGTCGTGCAGTTGTTCGAAAAACCACCCCGAAAAGGTGTAGTCAAGAGGAAGAATGAAAATAAAAGGGAAAAGAAGAAGTACCTGCCATTCAATTTGCCTATCTGAGGAGTGTGGAAGCTGTTTATTACATTACCTGTTGCATATCCAGTGGGGTATGTCAACTTCTTGTCAATGAGCATGAACTGGGCACCAGAAACTCAAGAAGTCACCAAATCACTCATATCGACAATGACTCGACAAAGGATCATTCATAAAGAATTTAAAGAAGCAACACCCTAATTGATTCCCACAACTAATCTCTGCATCATAAAATGCAGTATGTGTACATTGCGTGCTAGAACTTTTGTAATCGATGACAATGATTTGAGCATTTTAATAGCAATTTGGGCATATATGATGCTTACCTTTCGAAGAGGCAATAGAGATAATAGACCGGCACAACTAGCGAGAAAGAGAAACAGTATCATCCACCCCAAGCTGGGATTCTTGATATCATATGAATCGACCGGACCCGGAATTTGCTTTGCGACAGTGTCACTCATGGCCAATAGATAGCTTGAAAAGCCTCCTGTTTACGAGAATTAAATCCAGGGATGTAATACTCGTCTAATTTTCCGATATCATCGAGAAATCAAGCCAGGACATGTCATCAATAATAGGATCTCTCTTGCTGCTAAGAGGGAACTCACCACTCAGAGCAATGCCGATGAAGGAATCGACGCACGTATGAATGATGGTATTCTCTTGCCTCGTGAACGGCTGACTCAGCAAGCCGGACGCATTTACTAGCTTTGTCCACGTTGATATGAAGACGAAACCAAAGCCTCCGGCGAAGAGATTCGCGGGAGGGATGAAATTCAACATCAGGTCCATCTTTAGCAAATAAATGGTCAGGAAAGCTCCCATTGCACAGCTCACAACTAGAGCTCTCAGCGTGAGCTGTCTCTGCCATGGTGGGATCTCCTTCCCTTTGAGTATAAACTCCACGGAGTGCAATTCTTCGCGGCTTCTCTTCATTGCTATTCAACGCCTCCGGTGCCAACTTCGTGTAATCGAGAGGCCAACCCTGATGGTCCGTGTGGACCTTTTCGCCATCCTCGGTCCTGCTCATCCTGGTACAGTACAAGGAGCGCCAAAGCCTTTTCGTGTCGAGGTAAAATAAAAAATAAAGATAAAAATACAAAAGAATGGTTCTTTAAAGTGAACAAGAACAAGAAAAGGGTAATTGAGCTTTTAGGTTGTTCTGTATAGTTAGGACGTCTTGAATCTTTCTTGTTCCTCAGACATTGGAAAAGAAAAAGACTGTTAAGTAGTTAAAAGTTGTTAAGATATGCTTACTGTGGGCATCTAAAGACAGCTTGGAGAAGAACATTCGGCATCCCAGAACCACAATGGATGCAACAGTCTCATTCCCTTGACTTTTATTTCATGTGAAATACCTAAAACCTTCTAGAATATTCTGACATATATATATCTTGAAGGGCAAGCACTGGTCTCGGATAGACTCTCTCTTGGTTCCAAATTTTTTAAACCAGTTATTTCTGGTTTGGTTCGCCAAATGAGGGTTCCGAAACGCCATAACTTTGATATAAGTTTGACGATTAACGTAATTACATGATAAGATTTTGGAGGAGATAAATATAATAGAAATGTCATAACTTCTGTATGGTGCTTACATTCATAAAAATAACTTTCTTCCATCTAGTTATATATAAATATTGCGAAAAGGGGAATATACACCCATAAATAATATGTGCATAAAAATAAAAGATTTGCTAAAGTGACTATCAAAGGCAAATCGTCGGGTAAAACATGCTCATGCACGTGAGCGTGCCAATATAAAAAAATTTTCTTTGAGAAGGCACAAGATTATTATAGTAGTATTTTCTCTTCTTGGAGAATTCATTTATTCAAAACATATAATTCTGCACATACAATAGGGAAGAACTTACGCAGGTTCAGGATTTCATATCATCACGAGACAAGTTATCCAAGTTGAGCTTGAATCTTTTCTGGATATAACGGGGTTTATCGAACTTGGGTTTTGGACGAAGGGAACCGTCTAAAACTCGTTCGTTGGAAGAGAAGATCTGTCTATTGTTCAAAGAATTGTGGTTAGGGAAATAAAATCTTTTCGTCTGAGCCAAGAACATGGGTTTTGATCTGTCAAGTGCATGTTCAATGCAACACAAGACAAAACCGCAGTTGACTTCAACAGATCTCAAATTCAGATGTTTCTATAGTTGTGCACTTAACTGGAATTTTGCTATTTCTCGTGGAAGTTTCCCTAGAAGCAAGCCCAACAGTAAAACAATAAACGTATGGATCACGTTCTCAGCACAGGCTGTCTTCATATCCCGAAAGAAACAGTTTCTAACAAATTGCAACAAGAAGCGGTTTTCTATTGAGTTCCAATGTTCGAGGAAGATGAGAGACAAAACATCACGTAAGCACACAACCTCTTTGCTTAATTGCCTTGTTCTTTTTCTATTCAGAAAACTTTCTTCTTCCCTGCACACCCAAAGGCCTCTGTGATTATTCACCTTGATCTGTACTTTAGACGATGAAGGTGAACGGGGAAGGTGAAAAGAGCAACCTCGACCATAATGATTGGTCTCTTAATTACAATAATCTGAAGGAAGAGACGGGGAATGAAGAGAAACCGCACGAATTGCATTCCGTAGAGTTCTTATTCAAAGATAAGGAGATCCTGCCATGGCAAAGCCAACTCACATTGAGAGCTTTAGTTGTGAGTTGTGCAATGGGAGCTTTCTTATCCATTTTCGTCATAAAGATGGACCTGATGTTCGCAATGGTCCCTCCAGTAAACCTCTTTGCTGGATTCTTTGGTTTCCTCTTCATATCGACATGGACAAAGTTATTGAGTGCAGTTGGCTTCATGGGCCAGCCATTCACGAGGCAAGAGAACGTCGTCATTCAAGTATGCGTCAATGCCATAATCACCATGGCTTTTAGTGGTGAGCTCTCTACTAGCAGCAAGAATCCTCTCAATGGAAACCTGTCTGGATTTGCTCTTTTAATAGCCTTGGGAAATGAGAAGGTTGTATGATTACTCTAGTGTATTCCTATAAACAGGAGGCTTCGCAAACTATCTTTTTGCCATGAGTGACATTGTCGCGAAGCAAATGCCCGGACCGGTCAATCCTAAAGACATCAAGAATCCCAGCTTCGGGTGGATGGTGGTGTTTCTTTTGCTCTCTAGCTCTGCCGGCCTATTCACTCTCTTGCCATTTCGAAAAGTAAGTTTATATGCTCAAATTCCTGGTTAAAACGCTTCAAACATTTTCATCGAATACAAAGTTCGAGCTCATACGTACTGCATTATATGGTTTGACGTTACACATTAAGAAAAAAATTTACTGTGTGATGTCGCTCCAATCTTTGTTAAAATAATGTGTGATGATATTATCCCAAGTTCATAAAAGATTCGCTGTGAGTTGATCTATTGTCAGTTTGAAAATTTGGATTACCTTTTGAGTTTTCGATACCCAGTTTATGATCATCGACAAGAAGTTGACGTTCCCCACTGGATCTGCATCAGCTAATTTTATAAACAGCTTCCACGCTCCTCGGAGAGGCAAATTGAATGGCAGGTTCTTTCTCTCTTCCTTTTTCTTTCTTCCTCATCAATAAAATCTTTTCTTCTTGTGGTTTTCCAGAAGAGTGTACGATTAACAATGACTAACACAATGTTATTCGATCCACAAACAGGAGGCAGACCCGGAAACTGAATAAATTCTTCTCAATTAGCTTTCTTTGGAGCATATTTCAATGGTTATACAGTGGAGGTGACTCATGCGGATTTCATTATTTCCCCACTTTTGGATTCAAAGCATTTCAAAGGAGGTATGGGTTCATAAGTATTCGTCGTCATTCAAATAATCACTCTGTACCTAAAGCTAAAAGGAGCGCTCACGCTCTTTGTAAAGTGAAAGGGGACAGAGAAACGAAGACATGAAAGAGTCTATACTATTGATACTGAATATAAATAAAGACATTGGCTGAACCATACATGCTTTGGTCGGTATCAAAGTTCTTGATAACAGAGGTTTAATAAATGCCTGCAACGTTAGCAAGATCCTAATTGCGAGCTTTTCCTCATTTCTGGTGACCAAAACAGCTTCTATTTCGACTTCCACTCATCATATATTGGCATGGGAATGATGTGTCCGTTTGCAATTACCTATTCACAATTGCTCGGAGCAATCCTATCATCGGGTATATTGTGGCCTTACATTCAGACCAAGAGTGGTGACTGGTATCCTGCAAAAGTCACTCCCAGAACTCTCGATGGCCCACAAGCTTATAAGGTGATGTCTCTGAGCAATAGTTCAGTCTGTGAAACCTTGATTTTGTCTCCCTCATTTGACGGCTTAAATTTTGATTATCTCAAGCAGGTCTTCATTAGCCTCTCCATTGTAATTGGTGATGGAGCCTACCACCTGATGAAGATAATTCTTATTGGGTTGTTCAAGCATAAAACCAACGACAATTCTTCCACTTTGCCTGTTGCTGCGAACCCCTTCCATGAAAAAACCCCTGTCTCCTATGATGAAGAGGTCAGAACCAGCACCTTCCTCAAGGACCAAATTCCGAAGAGAGTGGCGATTGGCGGCTATGTCGCAATAGCTATTATCTCGGTAGTGGTTTTCCCATTCATCTTCCCCAGACTCAAATGGTACCAAGTGTTGACCCTGTACCTGATATCCCCCTTGTTAGGATTGTGTAGAGCCTATGTGACCGGTTTAACCGACATGTCGCTATCCTCGGCTCTTGCAAGGACAACCATCTTAATCTTCTGTTCGTGGACCGGAAAGTCCAGCGGCAGCGTCCTAGTCGGGCTTGCCGCTTGTGGGTTACTCACGCTTCTCACAAATGTAGCTTCCAATCTGATGGAGTCCTTCAAACTAGGGTACATGACGCTTTCCTCTCCCAAATCCCTATTCTTGAGCCAACTGATTGGGACTTTAGTGGGCTGTTTTGTCTCTCCTTACATCTTCTTGTACATCAAGAACCACAACCCGAACGGGTTTGGAACACCTGATTCCATGTTCCCGGCTTACTATGCCACCGGCCAGAGAGTTGCCGCCATGCGTGCAACGAACGGGTTCTCAACGCTGCCAAAGCATTGCCTCAGCTTTTCTCTGGCATTCTTTTTCGCGGCCATTCTCATCAGCTTGCTCAGAGACTGGATGCCGAAGAAGTGGAAGAGTTTGGTACCGATACTCATGGCGTTCGCTGTGCCATTCAACTTGGGAGCTTATCTCAGCATTGACATGTGCGTTGGGTACTTGGTCTTCTACCTCTGGAGGAGGAAGAACAAGGCCCAAGCTGAGGCATTGGCTCCTTTCGTTGGGTCTGCACTGATGTTTGGGGATGCGTTGTGGTGGTTTCCGAGTACCGTACTCAGGATGAGAAACGTGATTGCACCATTGTGCATGAGGTTTCTGTCCAGGGAGATGAGTGCTCAAGTTGAAACTTGCCTCAGTAGCGGTTCTTGATTTACTTTCTTTTCTATTTTTGCAAACAATTTGTATTAGATGGAGAATCTGCTGGGGGAGAATCTGGGACAATAATTTATCACAAGCCAAACATTATCCAGGATCAATTTCTTCGCCAAAACTAATCCGACCGAAATCAGCTTACCCCCAACAATGACCAGTCAATATACTTAGGAATAAGCAATATAATGATAAATCGATAAGGAAATAAAGCCAATAATAACACAAAGGATTTAACGTGCAAACCCAATGCGGGATAAATCATTGACTGTCCAGAAATTTCTACTAATCATTAAGAATAGTATAATATATAAAGTAGTCTTTTTTAGTCACACATAAAGGCTCAACATCAATAATACAAGCTCATATTCTCACTATAAATGTGGATAAATATAAATTTGGGACAAGAAAATCCTAATCACGATCAAAGAATTCAGAGGTGATTCTTGACAAATGAAAATCACCAACTCGTAGCCCTCGATCTCATAAATAGCATACTCAAATTTGGGCTGATTTCATAAACGTTTGGTCTTCAAATCAGAGCCACAAAATTGCTCTCCTCTTCTCTTCTTCTTGGGCACACTCCTTGCACGAAGCACTCACTCTCTTTATCTTTTTGCTTTTTGACTTTTCTTCCTTTTTTTGACCTTTTTATTTAATGCTAGCCGGGAATCAAGAAGAGTAGGGATTTGGAACAAATACTCCCCTCTGTCATCGGAGATGGGGAATGGTCATGTTGACATGTCATTGCCCTCGTGGATTTAGTGGAAAATGATCCTTCATTTAACATCATATATTGATGGTTTCTTCAATTAATATTCATATTAATGAGTAATTTATTATCAATTCACTTATATGCTAAAACATGTGCAATTATGAAATATATTACCAAAGTACATGCGATAATGGAATATAACCTTTTTTTTCCATCTAATTATATATAGATATTGCAAAGCAAAAGGGAATTTACACGTGCATAAACAATATATGTATAAAAACTATAGATTTGCTGAAGTGACCATCAAATATGTTTTTCTTTTCTTTGAGAAGGCACATAAAACGCAGCAAAAGGCGAAACCCCAGCTGAGTTCAACAGATTTCAGGTTCAGATCTTTTTACAGCCGTGCACTTAACTCGAATTTAGCTATTTCTAGTTGAATTTTTACCAGAAGCAATCCCGACAGGAAAACAATAAACGTACGAAGATATAAGATTTCGTTTCTTGCCTTGTAATGTTGGGCTGTCAGATGTTTTGACAAGCTTGGGAGCCATGCACCACCTTCTCATCAACGGCCGTCTTTACATAACCAAAGAAACAGTTTTTCTGTAACAACATGCAGTTTTCTTTTTGTTTTTCCAATGTCCAAGGAACACGATAGGCTCAACATCACCTAATTACAAAAAATCTTTGCTTAATTAACTTGTTCTTGTTCTATGCAGGAAACTCTCTCTTCATCTGCACAAACGACAGCCTCTGCGATTGTTCAACTTGATCTGTATTTTGGACGATGAAGGTGACCAGCGAAGGTGAAACAAGTGACCTCGACCATAATGATTGGCCTCTGAATTACAGTAATCTGAAGGAAGATACAGGGAATGAAGAGAAACCGCATGAATTGCATTCTGTAGAGTTCTTATTCAAAGATAAGGAGATCCCACCATGGCAAAGCCAACTCACAGTGAGAGCTTTAGTTGTGAGTTGTGCAATGGGATCTTTTTTATCCCTTTTTGTCATAAAGATGGACCTAATGTTTGGGTTAATCCCTCCGGTGAACCTCTTCGCTGGATTCTTCGGTTTCCTCATCATATCGACGTGGACAAAGTTATTGAGCGCAGCTGGCTTGATGGGACAGCCGTTCACGAGGCAAGAGAACGCCGTCATTCAAATATGCGTCAATGCCATTATCAGCATCGCTTATGATGGTGAGCACTCTATGAGCAGCAAGAATCCTGTCATTAGAAATCTGTCTGGCTTTTCTTTTTTTATAGCCTTGAGAAATGATAAGGTTGTGTAGTTACTCTAGTTTACTTCTGCAAACAGGTGGTTTTGCAACCTATTTTATTGCCATGAGTGACATCGTCGCGAAGCAGTTGCCAGGACCAGTCGATGCTAAAGACATCAAGAATCCCAGCTTCGGGTGGATGGCACTGTTTCTTTTGCTCTCTAGTGCTGCCGGCCTATTCATTATATTGCCTCTTCGAAAGGTAAGCATACATTCTCAAATTGCTGATTAAAACGCTTCAAACATTTTCATCAAATACAAAGCTTGAGCCCATCCATACTGCATTTTACGGTTTCTATCGAGAATCAAGTGGATGCCTTGATCAAAGTGTCTGCTTTACTCTTGCTTGATAAAAATGGGATGGGCGTTGCTGTTATATACTAGTGTTAAGTCGGTGGAGGAAATCTCCACACTCTTCTGATATAAATATCTCCTAAAATAGACATTACACTGCAACTTGCTTTGGCTGATTTTTCTTTAGAGAATCCTGGAGGTGGCGTAGAAGTCTTCACACAAGTTGGCAATTAGCTTAACAGCTTGTTGGTTGATTTTTCTTTAGAAAAATCTGGAAATGGCAACTACTAACAGAGAAAAATCTGGGATTAGGGGAGAGAGAGAGAGAGAGAGAGAGGCGGTGCTTCTCAGTTTGAGATTACTCATTAAGAAGGAATTAGGGTGTAAGATGTTTCTCCGATTTAATAAAGAGAGAAACTATTATGCAATTTCATAAAAGACTCATCACGTGTTGATTCGTTGTCAGTATGAAAATATGTTTACTTTTTGAGTTTCCGGTACCCAGTTCTTTATCATTGACAAGAAGTTGCCATTCCCAACCGGATCTGCATCAGCTAATTACATAAACAGCTTCCACGCTCCCCGGAGTGGCAAAATGAATGGCAGGTTCTTTCTCTCTTCCTTTTCTTTCTTCCTCATCAATAAAATATTTTTTTCTTGTGGTTTCTAAAAGAGTGCACAACTGATAAATACTAACACAATGTTTCTCAATCCGCCAACAGGGAGCAGATCGAAAAACTGAGGAGATTCTTCACGATTAGCTTTCTTTGGAGCATATTTCAATGGTTATACAGTGGAGGTGACTCATGCGGATTCACAAACTTCCCCACTTTTGGACTCAAAGCATTTGAAAGGAGGTATGGGTTCATAAGTTTTCATCATTCAAGCAATCACTTTATACCAAAACCTAAAAGGAGCACTCTCTTTCTTAAGTAAAAGGGAACATAAACAGAAACATGAAAGAGCCTATAGTATTGCTACTGAATATAAATAAATACATTGGTTGAACCATACATGCTTTGGTCGACATTAAAGTTTTTGTGGAAACGAGAGAGGTGATAACTAAGGATTAATAAATGCCTGCAACACTAGCAAGTTCCTAAGGGCGTGTTTGTTAACGTTTCTATTAAAAAATTGTTCCAAGGAACAGAAATATAAAAACTTATTTCTGTTCCGGGAAACAATTTTTGACCAGAAAAACGCGTTTAGTAAGCTTGTTCTGGAAATAAAAAATAATAGAAACATGTTTGGTAATTTATATTCTTTTTTGTTTCTTTTAATTTTTTAATATTTTTATTTTTATTTTTCTTTTTTCCTTTCTTTTTTTTTTTTTTTTCTTTTTCTTTTTTTCTTCTTTTGGCCGGTTGCCGGCAGCCTCGCCGGCCCTCGGCAAGGCCGAGCCTCGCCGTGGTTGGGCAAGCTTGGCCTCGCCCAGATCCGGCGAGGCTGAGCGTTGCCAGCCATGGCCGAGACCGGCGACCGGCCAAAGAAAAAAGAAGAAGAAAATAGAAGAGAGAGAAGTGTTTATTCAAAAGTGTTTCCGGAACAAAAAACAACTTTTTTTTGTTTCTCATTTTCATTCTTTTTTTGTTTCGGGAACAAAAAAACAGATTTTGAATAAAAAAACGCAAACAAATGCGTTTCTGTTCTTTTTTTGTTCTCGGGAACAAAAAATCAAAATTTTTGTTCATAAACAAAAGAAAATAACATTACCATGCAGCCCCTAACTGTGAGCTTTTCCTCGTTTCTGGTGGCCAAAACAGCTTCTATTTTGACTTCTATTCAGCATATATTGGCATTGGAATGATGTGTCCATTCGAAATCACCTATTCACAATTGCTCGGAGCAATCCTCTCGTCAGGTGTATTGTGGCCTTACATAGAGACCAAGAGCGGTGACTGGTATCCTGTAGAAGACGGTGGCTATCAACCTTATAAGGTGATGTCCCTGACGAATAGTTCAATTTTCCAGTTACTTGTTTGTTTGAATTTGCGTGAAAAGCATAATAACCAAGTAATCTGCGTAATCTAGATTGTCTCCCTCGTTTGATGGTTTAAACTTTGATTATGTCACGCAGGTCTTCATTGGCCTCTCCATCATGATTGGTGATGGAGTCTATAACCTGATAAAGATCATTGTTATTGGGTTGATCAAGCATAAGAACAACGATAATTCTCCTGCCTTGCCTGTCGAGAACCCCATCCATGGGAAAAACCCTGTACCCTATGATGAAGAGGTTAGAACCAAAACCTTCCTCAAGGACCAAATTCCAAAGAGAGTGGCGATCGGTGGCTATGTCGCAATAGCTATTATATCCGTAGTAGTTTTCCCATTCATCTTCCCCGGACTCAGGTGGTACCAAGTGTTGACCCTCTACCTGATATCCCCCTTGGTAGGATTGTGCAGAGCCTACGTGACCGCTTTAACCGACATGTCGATATCAACAGTTCTTCTGAAGTCAGCTGTCTTAATCTTCGGTTCATGGGCTGGAAAGTCCAGTGGCAGCATCCTAGCCACGCTCGCCGTTCCTGGGATACTCCTGCATTTCGTGGAGGTAGCTTCCAATATGACGGAGTCCTTCAAACTAGGCTACCTAACCCTTTCCTCCCCCAAGTCCATATTCTTGAGCCAACTGATTGGGACTTTAGTGGGCTGTTTTGTCGCTCCTTCCTTCTTCTTGTACTTCAAGAACCGCTACCCGGATGGGTTTGGAACGCCTAATTCTATCTTTTCAGCTTCCGAGGCCAGCTATGGTAGAGATACCGCCATGCGTGCAACAAATGGGCTCTCTACACTGCCAAAGCATTGCCTCAGCCTCTCTCTGGCGTTCTTTTTTGCGGCCATTCTCGTCAGCTTGCTCAGAGACTCGATGCCAAGGAAGTGGAAGAGTCTGATACCGATACCCATGGTGTTCGCCGTGCCATTCAACCTTGGAGCCTATCTCAGCATCGACATGTGCGTCGGGTACCTGATCTTCTACTTCTGGAGAAGGAAGAACAAGGCCCAAGCCGAGGCGCTGGCCCCTTTCGTCGGGTCAGCACTGATGTTTGGAGATGGGTTGTGGACGTTTCCCAGTACTGTACTCAGCATGAGGAACATAATTGCGCCAATGTGCATGAGGTTTCTGTCCAAGGAGGAGAGTGCCCAAGTTGAAACTTGCCTCAGCAGCGGTTCTTGATTCCCTTCCTATTCTGTTCTAGCAACTATCTGTGCCTCCCAAGTATCTACCTAACTTACAATACTTGTGGAGAAGTCTGCATGTAATTCATTTTCTAGCACTCTAGTTGTATCGCCCGCGGCTTCCACCGACTTATTTTCGGATCAATTTCGTGCTTTCCGATAAATTTTAAATATAAAAAAAGGGATTTTTACCCATAAAATAATTCTATCATAGGCACTTTAAACATTTAAAAAAAAAAAAGAAGCATAAAATTGACTTCTCGGTAACAGCGTAAGAAAAATGGTCCAAACCCGGTCGATGCTAGAGCCATCTGGCTACAGTGCACTTCAATAAAACCTCGTATACGCAGCATTTGCCTGTATGAAAAATCGAGGGTCGATGGAGAAAAGGGAGTTTGCCCGAATTCACAAGCGAGAGGGACGGGGAGAGAGCGATGGGTTATGATGTAAGCGCTAGCGATTGACCTGTAGCTAATAGCACTCTTGAATTTAAGAGGGATGCTGACCTGTTCTCCCACGCTTACATCTTGATCGTGATTCTTGAGGCTCTCGAGAGCTTTCTTAAAGGATCGAAAGCCGTTGACCACTCCCGCAAAATCGCAGTTTTCTTGATATAAAAATCCCGACTTTACCCAAATCGCATCCCGAAAACCCTAATCGATGGGGCTATCTACGACCCGGTGGGGCGGTGTCCATGGAAATGTGAATCCCATGTCGGAAGCGAGGGGATTGGATTCGCAGGTCCGGTGAATTTTCGCAATTTTCTTGATATAGAAATCCCGACTTTACCCGAATCGCTTCCCGAAAACCCCAGTCGACGGGATTTTCTCCGACCCAGTGGGGCGGTATCCATGGAGTTGTGAATCCCACGTCGGAAGCGAGGCGATCGGATTCGCGGGTCCGGTTGATTTTTGGGTTTTCTGGTTTCTTGCTGTTGCGGGGCGCAGGAGGCGGGTTCAAGATTCCGTTTCTTGGATTTGTCAGATGATAAATGGGGCGGGGGGTCGCGAGGAATCCTCCGGAGTCGCCTTTCCCGATCCATTAGATGCCCGGAATTCGAAGGCGGACGGCGATGGCGTTGGCGATGGCGTTGGCGATGGCGATAGCGCTTCGCCACAGTCCCAGTACTCGTCCTGCGGCGAATCGGAGTTCGAGCGCTACTGCAGCGCGAACTCGGTCATGGGGACGCCCAGCTTGTGTAGCTCGGTAAATTACACCGACTGTTTGGAGTCTGATTTCGGGTCCTTCAGGAGCTCGGGATTTGGGGATGATGGTGGCTTGGAGGGTTTTAGCTTGGGAGGGAAGCATGAGAGGAATTTCGGGGATAGGAGACCCGAGTCTAGTGTTGTCGGATTTAATAAGGATGAAGTCATTAAAAATGAGATGAAGTTGAGCGACAGTGCAGCTGGGGTGGATTCTCGTGGTAGCAAGGCATTTGAGAGTGCTACAACTCACGGATCGAGGTCGACTACAGTTTTGGACAACTCAGGTGAAGGCGGTTCTGAGGGTGCTCGAGTGGGAAATGCTTCTGATCATGGTTTTACTAGCGGGTTGAGTTCTGGACAGGATTTGCATATGGATGGAGGAGAGTGGGGGAGGGAGGACGAAGAAGGATCAAGCATGTATTGCTGCTCAGAAGATGAGGAATCGATGTATAACTGCAGTTCAGATGATGATCGCGGAAAGGATCTTTCTTACTTAAGGAATTCACGGCATATTCAGAATCGGGAAACAAAGGATGGGGATTTGAATCCACTGGTTATGAACTCATCCGTTGCCTTTGGTTCAGATGACTGGGATGACTTTGTTGAAGAAGCAGGCAAGACTTCAGTTGGTCCATTGATGTTGGATATGGTGAATGGGCAGAGACAACTGAATCAAAAGAATGGATACGACCTTTCAGATGTTGGGCAAATGGCACAAGAAGATGTGGCAGAATTGTCCACAACCAATGAAGAACTTCAAGGTGCTTCTGAAGGTGTAAAAGGTACCCTTGACCAATCTTTGGCTCCGTTTTCCTCTATGAAATCATGGGATTTGGAGCATGTCCAAATTAGTGATGTTGCCTTGCCCACTGATGGAGCACTAGCCTTTGATAGGTTGAGAGGAAACATAGAAGGTTTTTCCACAGACAAAATCAGTGCTCGTGGTGTTTGTGATTCATATCAAAACAATGTCAGGGACATCGGTATAGCCAGCAATCAAGTCGCAGTATTTGATGAAACAGTAGAGTATCTGAACGGTTGTTCCATTACCAATGTCTTTGAAGTGGATCCAGAGCCAGTAGTAGAGAGAGCTCATTTAGAACGAGAAGGAGGTCTCGGATCTGTGGAGTTTAGCCAGGAGAAAGAGCGTAGTAGCACTGAGCTCATTAGCTATAGTGATGGTCAATATTTGGAGGGGAAAGAGCCTGAGCTTTTTGATGAGAAACTGGACCCACTTTCTGAATCAAATGTGGATCAGCTTCATGAGAATCCATCCTCATTGACTTTGGAAACCGAAGATATCTTTGAATCGAAGGGTTTCACACACTCCGAAGATCTCATGCAATACCAAACTTCACAGGCTAAGGTCAGTTGAGTTCCGTTGCTATGTTTATCCAGCACTTGCAGCTAATTTAGGAGATTTGTTTGCGTTTTAATGTTTTTAAAGATATTTTTGATAGGTTGGTTTTCTTTTGCTATGAATAGTTGCTGCACAAAATTTTTCTTTTTCTAAATAAATTGGCACCACAGAAGATACAAGTTGCAGAGTCGTATGAATTTCACTTGTTAAAATCTAGGAGATTGGCTGGAACAGGCTAATTTTGGCCAGGAAGAAAGAGTATTGCAAGAGGTTGCAGAATGGTAGTGAAGCTTCTGCATCCCCAAACTTAGTATGTTGTACCTGTACTTTAGAGTAGAAGCTTCTCTATCTTGAGAGCTCTTGTCCAACTATCCTTCCCAATTTGATGTGAAGTGAGCAATTGATACCAGAATAGTGGTAGACCTCCTGCACCTGAAGTTCCAACATTTTCTCCACTTTTGACTATCCATAATTAAAAGCTTTTCTTTGTATTTAAAGTTATGGTTTCACTAGCTATGACATGCCCCTGAAATTGTCGATGCCTTTCATGTTTGTGGACTGCACTGCATGGTTTGATGCTAATCAAGCTACTTTTTTTAATTGTTTCTTTATGCACCATGTTTTTGGTAGAGTGACTCCTGCTGACTATGTCTCTGCTCTTCTATTGATGTCATTTTGCAATTTCAGACAGAGACAGTTGAACTGCATGAATTCATTGATGATGTTATTCACGATATGGAAGAAATCCTACTTGATTCTGCCGAGTCTCCCAGTTCCAAGTTTCCAGTTCTCACTCAAGATAAGAAGACTTCTCCATCTCAGTTGACTCTACCCTCAAGAGATGGTGGGTTGACTGCTTCAACCTCTGGCAGTGATGATATTGATGCATTTAAGCACAAGATTATGAGAATTGATGGGGCAGAGGTGATTGGGGCAAGGCAGAAGAAGGGGGATGTCTCATTCAGTGAAAGACTGGTTGGCGTGAAGGAATATACTGTGTACCGAATAAAGGTGTGGAGCGGCCAGGATTACTGGGAAGTGGAAAGGCGATATCGTGATTTTTTAACCCTCTACCGCCGTTTGAAAGATATATTTGCTGATCAAGGCTGGAGTCTTCCTTCTTGCTGGTCCTCGATAGACAAGGAATCCAGCACTCTCTTTGGAAGTGCCTCTCCTGATGTTGTTGCAGAGAGAAGTGTTATAATTCAAGAGTGTCTCCACTCAATTCTCCACTCCAGATATTTCTTTGGCTGCCATAAGGCAGTCACATGGTTTTTGTCTCCTTTAGATTCGCATCCAGGATCTCCTGAATCAAATAGATTGGTTCATCTGTCTTCATTTGATTCTAGAGGGACAAATGCAGAAACAGCATCTCCTTTAGGGAAGACAATTTCACTCATTCTTGAAATTCGTCCACACAAATCAATAAAGCAGATGATGGAAGCTCAGCATTATTATTGCGCTGGATGCCACAAACATTTTGATGACAGCAAGAATCTAGTGACAGACTTTGTGCAGTCACTAGGCTGGGGTAAGCCTAGACGATGTGAATACACGGGTCAGTTGTACTGTTATACCTGCCATACAAATGACGCTGCGGTCTTGCCTGCAAGAGTGTTGCACAATTGGGATTTTGCAGAGTATCCAGTTTGTCAATTGGCCAAGTCATATCTGGACTCCATTCATGACCAAGTAATCAAAGATTTTTTTATCTATATATATAAAAAATAAACCAGCATCTTATGCTGCAATATGCCAATGTCTACCTCATTTCCATGAACCAGATTCTTCTATGTGTTAGGACAGAAATGCTTGTGGTGGTCAATAGACTCAATAGCATCCGTCTTTTGTATAGGTGCCTCCTTTTTTTTACTAATGCCTTGTATTTTCTTTTCCAGCCCATGCTTTGTGTCAGTGCGGTAAATCCTTTTCTCTTCTCAAAGGTTCCAGCCCTTCTCCAAGTCATGGGTCTTAGGAAAAAGATAGGATCTATGCTGCCTTGTGTTCGCTGCCCATTTCAGAGGTCCATCAATAGGGGACTTGGGTCTCGCAGATATCTTCTCGAGAGCAATGATTTTTTTGCCCTGAGAGATCTGATCGATCTTTCTAAAGGGGCATTTGCAGGTTACCTTCTAATTAATAACTTCTTTTGTTGCGGATGGTTTAATCTATTATGATTTGGGTTTCTCTCAAAGATTTATGCCTGAATATGACCGTCAATGTCCTTCTATATTCTAAGTTGAAGTTCATGCTCTTGTAGTAGTATCTCCCATGTTGGATCAGTTGCTGGGCATTGCATGCTTTACTTTAGATTTTGCCTTTACGAAGCTGTGGATATCTTGTAATCACAGTTCCCATACAATCGATCATGTTAACAGTCGACTGGCTTTAACTTGTGTCTAGTCCATTACTATTGAATGGTGTAAGCATAACATATGTCTGGTGGCCTGTTAGTTATATCCACTTGGCTGCAAGTATAAATAATGTTAATCTGACGAATTGCAGCTCTCCCGGTGATGCTGGAAACTGTCTCAAGGAAGATCCTGGAGCATATTACGGAGCAGTGCCTCATATGTTGTGATGTGGGAGTTCCCTGTGGCGCCAGACAAGCCTGCAATGACCCTTCCTCACTGATTTTTCCTTTCCAGGTAGGCACTGATAACTCTGGTTTCACATTCACCTCGGAAATACAAAAATGTGCATACCCTTATGTCAATGTGTGATCAATCAATATGCAGACGTCAATGGATCTTAATGAGGCTGAGTGAAGTGCGCATGCACCAAGATCTGATAGTTTGTACATGTAGTATACTAACACAGCAAAAGGCAGAATTGATTTTTTGACAGTGAAATCGGTAGCTAAGGTGTTCTACTTGGAATTTTCTGATTTGTTGGTAAAAGCTAGGCTAATCCTAGGTTTTGACAATTGACTGTTGATAGGATGCTGTGCATTGTCTGTGATGCCCTCATATAAGAGTGATGCATTGATTGCTATATTTGATGATGTCTCCATGATTTTAATAGGAAGATTTTTCTCTCTTTCAAAACAGGAAGATGAGGTTGAAAAGTGTAGATCTTGTGAACAATTGTACCACAAGCAATGCTTCAAAAAGCTTGGGACATGCCCATGTCGGTCACAACTTGAGGTGTACGAGTCTCTCGAATCCTTTAAGACAGAAAGTGACAATGCTAGCGATGAGATGAATGGAGCTCTAGTTTTGCCAAGAAGTAGATCAGGTTCTGTATATACTTCTGGACTACTTTCTGGACTTTTCTCTAAGGCCAAATCTGGTAAGTTGAAAGATCATAGAGGAGGAGGAGGCAATGTTATTCTAATGGGTTCACTACCAAGCACTTCTCTGTAATTCTTGTAGCTATTTTGCAACCAAACAGGATCTATTTTTTGCCTTTTTACCCAATGGACTTAAGGCGTGTATTGCTGCTCTTGGTATGAATTGAATAATTGGAGCAGGGGAAACGATTGTCCGCATGTTAGGTTGGGGAATTTGAGATTTGATTCTTTTTTTGGATTGTATGTGTAACATAAACCAACAATCATCAGCTGTGTAATTACCAATGTATCAATTGTATTGATAGATGCATTCTTATTTTGGCGATCTTTTCAAGTTATCCTTCTTTTTCCTTGCTGTTTATCCTGATCATTCATTTAATGAGACGCTCAATTGAGGTTGTGTTCCTCTTTAGGTACTCTCTGGGTGGAAACATGTTACAGATATATTTGCAATCCAGTAACAAAGAAAGAATGACCGCAAACATTTTTTTTCCTTTATGGGGTCCTGGCCGACCTTTGGAAAAGGGTTAAAGTAGCTGATGTTGGTGAAAGCAATAGAAGTAGTCCTAAAGCAACGGAGTGTTACTATTTCTTTCTTTTGATGATTGATGATTCTTTGCCTCACCCCAAATCAGCTAAGCAGTTGTAAAGTGAGCATCTGTCTTAGTTCTTTGCCAACTTTGACCATTTCCTTTTCTAACAAGTTATGCCCCACGCGTTAAAGATTGTTTAAAATGTGGCCCCATGGTCCTGTTCTGGATTATGCCTTTCTAAGGACAATCGCCATATAAAGTTATGGTTGTCTGAGGTGATTATGTGATTAGCAGATCATCCGCCTTCTAAAAGAGTCATGATGGTAAAAGTGACAAAACAGAGCTCATATCTCAGGGAGGTAGTGAAAGCATATGAACTTGACCAGCCCAGAAAAATCAACATTTCAGTAATGAATTTTCTGTCGACAAATACTTACAGGTATGCCACATATTAAGAAGTGGCGGTATTGAACAATGCAACAAAGGTTCTGCTTTCTTCTGTTTATCACCCATTTCTAAAAAACTCCCAAAAATTCAGTATGTTGTATGATGAATATATATTTCAGGACCTTGAATAACAATCTGCAACTCCTGTGGATGTCTTTAGTTCCCTTCCACTGTTATAAACTTCGATGGAGGAAATTTAGGACCTCAGATTCGGTAGTCTTCGTGAGCATTCATGCCTTTGTTTTGAGTTCACCTTGGACACTGATAGGACTGAGGGAACCATTTCAACAAGAGGAAGTGCTTTAACTTGATCACCAGAGCAAATATACCGTGGCATGGAAAGTGCATCAGCGCAACCGAAACATACCTTCAAGTTCCACATAAACCAGATAAATAGTCAGTCTGTTAGCCATCTTATGATCTATGCAGAATGCTTTTGCCACTTAAGGGTTGGGACAGAGCGGTCTGGACCATGCAACTATTCGGATCCTAAACCAAATTCATGCTAATGACTTCTGAATTCGCAAGGACAAGAGGATGGACAAGATTACATACCACAGTGGGGCATACGAAGATGACAAGTCAAGAAATGGATACGGCCACCTGTTCATTTGACCATGTGAATTCACAGTTAGGAAAACAATGAACCTAGAACACTTTTCTGGTCTGTCAATGCAAAGAATGAGAATGACTTACCAAATGTTGACGAAGGCATGGAGCATCCACTGAAAAATGACATAAATGATTGTCCACATGAAGAAGTATCCAATACGAAACAAAGGAAAGCGCTGCAAGTTAAAGGCAACAGAGTTAGAAGTCAGTTTATCGTGTGTTCAGAGGTGCAAGGAACGGCTAGGACGTTAGATCTTACTAAGCAGTTCAAAGCTGTGTCTCCAATTAGTAGAATGACATTGATTGAATGCATATTTATGTCCAGCTGCAAACAGAAAATCACTTTGAAGGTCAATAAGCAGGAAAAGGTATACGCGGAAATCAATTCCATAAAAAGAAAGCTAATAAGGAAGTTTCTTGACTTGTGCACTTGAGGAAGTATTTTTGATACTCACAATGCTCAGATTATAATTGTTAATTGCAAGAAAAGGGACAATTATGAACCAGAAGACGCAATCCGTGAGCACAACTGCACCTGCATTCATCTGCAATGAGGAGAAGGAAGCACTGTAAGTTTAACCAAGATTCTCAGCACATGAAATGGCCACATAATACATCGTTTCAGAACATCGACCATGTTCATGACTGATAAGTTTGCGCCTGAAAGAGTTCCTTAGCCTTCTTTAGATTCGGTAGCATCATGAAAAGACAAGGACTATGTCACCGAGAAGTGACGACAATGATAACAGAAGAATTAAACATCAATTACTATTAAAATGAAACCATGGGGAATTCACCTGGAACATTATTTGAAAGAGGTAACCCCAAATATTTGCTTTTTTACGAGCATCATGCTGGAGTGAATTCTTGGCCATGCTTATTTCAATGGAATTGTCCCTTGGTTCTGAAGCAGCATAGCTTCCTCGCTCTGAATCAACCTCCACATTGCCAACCTTCTCACCAGCAGATCTATTGTGATATTCGTAGCATCCATAAAAGGACAGCAACGATCCAAGCTACATATGGTGGTTGAAAATCATGTCACACTTCTAACGAATACTGTATCGTCAGCTGAGACTCAATAAGAAACTTGTGCTAAAAATCAGTGATCTGATAATAGCTATGCAGAGAGAGTGACAACATACCCCAAAATAGATGGTGATCAGTGTAAAAGTCCACCTGTTTAAACAACAAAAACAGGTCCTTAGTCTCAGTAAATCGACCTCCTAATTACATACTCATGTAAAATTTATTAGTCACAGACAGAAATACAGAGAACCGATCCAAGAACATATTGCAATATTAGGAAACAAACAGTGCTTGTGTAGACAGAGAGAATCCGCATAAAGAAGTATTGTGGTCATTTATTATATTCTTGCTGTTTCTAACCCTTCAGTTAGCGGCAACTCATAAAAGTTAATCTGATTTAAGTTATTTTTGTGGACATTTACCTATTAACAGACCTCTCAAAGTCAAGCAATGGCTTAAATTGTGCAGACTTGAGTTTTTCATATAAGGAAATTTAGTATTGGCAAGGAAAACCAATGAACAACATAAAAAAAACACAGATGTTACGCTTGCAGCCGACCATGGTTGATTGGCAAGAAGATGACTTACTGGGTATAGTAGTAAAATACGCTTCCTCCATTGAGAAACGAAGCAACGATGAGCATTAGCAAGAGCACAATGAAAGCCACGACTCGGAAAGCTAGTAACCAAGCAGGGTGGACTCCTTTAAGACATGGCCTCCAAGTTTCATCATCATACAGAGTTCCTGGAGTTTCTTGTTCTGTATCTCTATCACGGCAATCTGCTTTGCCGAAATCTTCATGTCTCCATATAAGAACCAGGGAAAAGACCATAGAAATAGAGACCCAAAGAGCACAGAGCAAGACCCTCCAGTTCAACCAGTAACTTGCAGAGGCTGTGTTGCCACTAACATTTGGCTTGTAAGAGTTATCTGGAGATGATGTTAGAAAACTCATCTTCCGAACTTCGTCTTCTAACAACTGTTCACTTGCTCGAGAGTTGGAAGAAAAAGTTGGTTTTGTTCCTAGATTACAAGGAAAGCAAATATAGAGCAATTCGGGATGAATGAGAGCTGATTCCAAAAAAAAAAAAAAAAATGAAAGAATGATTTCTGGGTTCGAACAGATTGGTCTGAAAGATCGAAAAAGGGAAGGAATGAACAAAAGAAACACCCCACAAGAGCTTGACAGGATAATAAGAACTCCACTAGAGCGAAAATCTTTTTGAAAGAAGAACCTGAAATTTAAAACAAAAAGGCAAAAAAATGATTCTCGGAAAATGGAGAATTTCGCAGCTGATGTGCAACACGCTCATCAGACATCACAACATAAGACTCTGGAATAAGGTTGTGTGGTGAGGTAGAGATTGAAGACCAAAAATTCCTACAGGCTTCCGAAGACTTCAATGACTGTATGCTGCTCTGGCTTCGGAGCAATGCAGTTAGACCTTGTGAAGGTACGGGTGGTTGAAGAAGCTAAAGACAATAATGTCACCAATTCCTGTTCACATAAACCGGTGCGATCAGACCTCGAGAAGATATAACAGTTCGGACAGAAGTTGAATTGCCATGATCTATTTGACCTCATCGGTGCCCACGACTGGGATATATTCTTAACTTTGGGTGGGTTTTTTGCACAGATCTGCACCCCAAATATGGTTGCTGTGTTCAAGTCACAGTTTTGAAAAGCACAAATATATCCTAGCTAAAGGAAAAAAAAGAAGAAAAAACAGGATCTTCCCAAGAGAAAGCAACAGCATGTGGTGGCGTGTAAGAGGAGATGCTCTTTTGTGTAAAAAAAAAGAGAAAAGAAAAGGAAAAAGAGTTTGTGGGCTTTAAATGCTAAGCAGAGATGCTTTGCTTCTTTGTTCTGGAGGGAAAACCAGAAAAGCGAAGAGAGAGAGAGCGAGAGAGGACAAAAGAAGGGTGTTTGCTTTGAGAACAAGCTTCTTTTTTTCTGCGTGTTTATTCCAATTATATAGCTTACAAGCAAAACAGACCAGACGCCTCTGTAGTCACAAACTCGTATGCCCATGCAAATATACTCGAATTCTTTAAAGACATTCATGCCTTGTCACCTTTTTTCCGTGGGATTATCAGCCCTTTTAAGCCTCTCAAGATCTTGATATTACAAAATGGTACAGGGTGGGACCAGTTACTATTCTATGTATCGCGTCGGAATGCGTGCAGATTCTTTTTTGAACACAAATGAGAATGATTCTCGTGTGTCGTAAGCCATCAATGAAAGGAATATATAGGGATTTAACAACTAAATTAGAAAGGCTACAAAAAAAGTGGAAAGGACCCATTAACCCGACGTGATTTGCTTGATATTTCATGATTGATCAATCAGAAGAGCCGGGAAAAGCTCCGTGTTTTGGAGTCTTGCAGGCTTAATTGAAGGCGTCACGGGTCTGTTAGGGGACCAAGTGTCGAACGAATGCTCGCTCATATATTGCTTTTAGTTAAAGCATTCGTCATCTTCACTCTAGTAGCTCATATCAGCTAAGGACCCTTCACGAGGAACCCTCTTGTCAACTGGATTAGGTCATCCACACAACCCCAGCTCCTACATGCAGATATTGCCTGCACCCATCTTTTGATAATTTCTTTTCCTTTGAAAAGGCACGACCTGTAAAATCCGGATGCAGTGGTGGTGATATATAGTCCTAGAGACTGCACCCCAAAGTGGGTTCTTGATATCTTGTCGGAAAGGATACAAGAAAAAGCAGGAAAAACAAGATTGCGCATGAATCTGTTCAAAATCTCCAAAATCTTTGATGTTTTTCAGGCAACGTTATGTGGTCAACCGAGCTCTTCCTTGGTTAATTAAATTGGGCTGCTTTTAGGAACTAGCAAAGTAGGCCCTTATAAAACAGAGTGACAGGGCATTTCCCCGTGAGCTCCACGACAGAGGTACAGTTCGCTTTGACCCCAGAACGACGCAGCAACCTCAGAACTCTCCTCTTTTTCCTCGTTTTCCTTTTCGTTCTCTGTTTTTTTTCGCCTTTATAATCTTGAACGTGACTTCCAAGAAAAGGCCCCACTCAGGAATCTTCCCAGTAGTAGTTAACATATTTCCTGTATCAAAAACCCAAATAATTCTTGCAATTCGTTTGGCTGGTAAGTTCTAGACCTTGTACGTGCTCTAAGTTATGGGACCTTAAGGTTTTGTTCCTTGTGTGAGTTGGTTATGAGTTGAAATTTGACAGCAAGCGTATACGAAGGGAAAAGGCCGTGGCTGTTTTCCGAAGATGGTGACAAGCGTGGGTACCAAGCAAAAGCCTCAGAAATTATGTACAAGCTACCAAAAAATTGCTTGTAACCTTCCCCCCTTTTTAAAACCCCGAAAATGATTGATAGCCTCACTCGTTTCCATTGTCATTTTCTATATTTCGGAGGTTGCTTAAGTCAGTTAAATAGTTGGCAAAAATTGGGAAAAGAATGATCGATATGCAAGCAACTGCAAATTATTTTGAAAATTGAATTTGTTCAGGCGATGTGCTGCGATGGCCCTAGACCAACTGTTGTTGCAGCTGCGAATTGAACTGTTGCTAAATTGTCGGCCTACAGAGTCGGTCTCTTTAGATAATTATACCAGGATTTTCTTAATCAGGCTTCTTAAAGCTATAGCAGGTTAAGTATGCCACAGTTCTTCAACTGATTAGGAACAAACAAACATACCGAGGAAATAAAGAAGTGGTGCTGAATGAGCCTCAGATTGAGGAATTCTCCTTCCTTCTTAATATGACAAGACTTCTATTGATCATAAGAATCAAACAAAGACTATGACCCTTTACTATTATGCATGCCAATTTGCCCATCAACATCACACACGGAGAGAAAGAGAGACAAAGACAGAGAGAGGTTCACCTGCAATGCTTTTCGGATGAATCCTGCCGAGGTTCTCAAGACTTAATGTCACAAAGATCGATCAAACGTCGACAGGAAGCAGGGGAGCTATACTCGCGGAGCGGCACATATAGGAGGTCGAATCGTACGGGGAGAACAGTCGAGGTCACGACTCGCGTGCTTTCCGTAGTCTCTGTCTCGCGCGTTTTTCTACGGGGCACAGCATCCAACGAGCAAGAGACAGACGACACTTTCATGCAGTCCACATGCTGCTGCTCCCGCAGCTGTTGAGTCCATTTCATTCTCGGTTCCGTATTGGACATCGACCTCAAGATGTGCGATTCACTTCTCCATCGTCCTTCAGCAGCATTTCAGCCACCGACGTTCGCTTGTCCCTTCTCACAAAATTAGCTAACTTTCGAGATTTCTACTTTTCACATGCTGTCATGTTTTAGTCCTACTTGCACCAGTTACTACTGTGACTTTGCCATGCCATTCAAGATGCCTCATGCTTGTGATAAGCCTGTAGTTTCTTCTTCTCCTTCTTTTTCCAACATAGTTTAATTCAAGAGCCTGAGATTTTCTGGTTGGTTTCATTTTGTTAGTCTTCGAAGCCTTCCATTGATGGCGAGTTTCAACCTGGGAGATTCATAGAAGTTGAAAGATAAGTAGCATGAATGTGTGTGGTCTCTAGACTTGTCAAATGGGCAAATCGTGTCAAAGTTGGATCTGACCTAAATTGACCCATTTGTTCCATTTTCTTATTCAGACATAGTTTGAGTCAAGAGCCCAACATTTTTTTGTTGGTTTTGTTTCGTTAGTCTTTGAAGCCTTCTCTTGATGGCAAGTTTCAACCTAGGAGATTGATAGAAGTAGCATGAATGTGTGTGGTCTCTAGACCCGTCAAATGGGCAAATCGTGTCAAAGTCGGATCTAACCTAAATTGACCCATTTGTTCCATTTTCTTTTTCAGACATAGTTTGAGTCAAGAGCCCAACATTTTTTTGTTGGTTTTGTTTCGTTAGTCTTTGAAGCCTTCTCTTGATGGCAAGTTTCAACCTAGGAGATTGATAGAAGTTTCAAGAGATAGTCACGTCAATGAGCGTGATCTCTAGACCTATCAAACAAGTGGATCATGTCAGGGTTGGATATAATATAAATTGACTAATTTGACCTGTTTTGATCTATTATATATTTGGCGATTTATACCCGACCTCGATCCATATTACTAAAACATTTTAAAATTTAATCCAATATAAGGAAAACACTTTCATATTTTAAAAAAAAAAATACATTATTAAAACACTTCCATACAATACAAATCTAGTGGATCATTTTTATATAAGTTTGAATTTAAAAAAAAAAAAATCAATTTTATTTTTATATTTTTATTTCCTTTTTTTTTCTTCTAAGTATGGCAAGGGTCGCTAGCCGACTTTCACCGGTCATAGGAGATGGGCAACAAGAAAAAAGATCAGGCCCTCACTTGCTACCAACGATAACTCTGTGGATGTTGCAAATCAATTTTGCAAGGGTCCAACACTCGCTTGTGGCCACTGAGGGTCTCATAGCTCTCGCCTATGACTAGTGAAGGTCGGCTAGGGAAGAGAAGATAGGCTCATTACATTCAAAGAAAAAAAAATGGGAATTTTACATAAATAATTGAGTGAGAGAGCCAAATGAATTGAAAGATTCATGTTTGGCTCAAGAAGAGATGGCGACCCTTGCTGAACTTCAAAGAAAATAAGAAAATAAAATTTGTAAAAGGAAATATGAAAATTTGTTTGACATCTCTTAAATCCAACTCCACTTATATGTGTTAGAATTGTTTTTCTATTTTTCATATGGGTTGGAAATGGGTTAAATGACCTATTAACTCATGACTCACATTATTTCCACGCCTTTCATTGGCTCTTGACACTCCTTTTTACATTGAGTTAGACTACATTAATCCTTGCGGGTTCCACTCTAAATTTGAGATTATTTCTTATCTTTTTGTTTTCTTTTTCATTTATTTCAATTTTACTAGAGAGAAACTACCCATGTTCCTCTCAAATAATATTATAATATTTATTAATATTAAACTGGGGTCCACACTTGATTTAGACTAACGCTTGCCTTTATTTCTGCCCGTTTGGTTTTATCCTTTTCTTTCTCAATGTGGAACAAAATTTGTGCACCTCTTTTTAAGAAATATTTATTTGATAGATAGCTACCTAATTATTATTTTTCTGCAAAAAGATAATTTTTTTGTTAAATATTTGTAAATTTATTTTTTATATTAGAAAATAATTATTCAAAAAGTAATTTAAGCACTAGTAAGAGGATAATCTTTGAGTAAAATGTGTATAATGCATACATGAGCTACAATATTCAATCTTTGAGTAAATTTATACCAAAATTTGAAGTCAAAAAATTCACAATCATGAGGATAGTGTACGAAAATAAAAAATAAAGCAAATAAAATTAACATTTCTTTACTCCAATATATAACTAGTGTCTACTCAGGTTATAATAGTGGAGAATAAGTTTTGAAGAAGACAAATATGAAGAAACATTGAAATGTAATAGGAGCGGATGAATCGTTTAAGGTGGAAAAAAAAAGTGTTTGATGGTGATGTGGGTAAGTTTTTCTCTTAATAAAATTGAAAAAAAGAAGAAGAAATAAAGGTATGATATAATATTGAATTAAGAGCGGGAATTTAGGGAAAATGTGATTAATTCAATGTGACATAGAATGTCAAGAAACAACAATAAAGGGTGAAAAAATGTGAAAATTAATTTTCAATCAAGAATAAGACTCACAAGGGTTAATGTAGTCAATTCAATGTGATAGGTATGTCGAAGCCAATAAGGGCCTAAATGGTAAAATTTATTACCATAAATTGATTTCTAGAAAAAAAAATTTTTCTATTTTTATTTTTGGATATTTTCTAAGTAAAATCCGTATTTGATAATGACGTAATTTTTTTTTTTTTTTTTTTTTTGAATAGAATTTTATTTGATAACAACACATAATTTCTCCCTCTTAAAGGATAGCTGATGGCGGTGGTAGTGGATGACGCAGTAGCTAGCGATTGACCGTGGCAATCAGCAATTGGCAACTGGCAGCAAGCAACCAACGATCGTGTGGCCGGCAATCGGCGACCAACGGCGAGCAATGGACGATGGGTAGGTAGCTAATTAATAGAAAGGACAAGCGATGAAAAAGATTTATTTTTGTCCGTTCGTTTCGCGGAAAATGACTTCCGAGAAAACGTCTTTCGAATTTTCCGGCATTCGTTTCACGGAAAATGAACTAGTCATGGAAAATGTTTTTCATCATTGGAAAAAACAACCTTTAAAAGTAAGGAAAACATTTTCCACTTTTGAGAAGTGGAAAACATTTTCCACTTTTGAGAAGTGGAAAACGTTTTCCATAACTTCTTCAAATCTTGCTTCTTTTTACGAATATATTTTCGTTTTATTTTATGCTTTCTTTTTCTTTCTTTTTCTTTTTTTAAATCGAGTTTTTAATTTTTTTTCCTTTTCTTTTTTTCTTTTCTTTCTTTCCTTTTCATCTTCTTCTCGGCAGCGGCCGGCGGCGGTGGGCGCGACTAGACACGGCGGCGTCGGCGGACCGACCGCAAACCGGCTCGAGCCTCACCCCATCTCGGCTTCGCCAAATCGGGCTAGGCGGAGCCTCGTTGGCTGAGGTGGAGCTGCGACTCACTAGATATGGCAAGAGGCGGGGCTCGGGCCTCGCCCACCCAAGCTCGCCAAAGGTTCACCGAGCTCGGCAAACCACGAGCTCGCCGGATCGGCCACGGCACGGGCGGTCGGCCATCGTTAGGCGGGAAGGAGGCGGCGGCGGTGAAAGGAGGAGGAAGGAGGAAGGAGGAAGGAGGAAGGAAAAGAAAAAGAAAAAATAATAAAAATAATAAAAATTTCGATTTTTTTAATATAATAATTAAAAATTCATTTTAATATATATATATATATATATATATAATAAAAATAATTTTTTGGTCAATTAAAAATATTAAAATTCAATTTTTGATAATTTTTCCCAAACAATTAAATTAGTTAATGAACGGTGGAAAATATTTTCTATTCAAAGTTTAAGTTTCGGATTTCGAATACTAGAAAATAGAGTCATTTTCTTAGAAAATGACTTCAAATAATATGTTTTCCGGAAACATGATATTTTTCGCGAAACGAACGGACCCTTATTTATGTTCTAAAAATAGATAAATAAAGAATTTTTACTTTTGATTTCTATTTCAAATCTTTTTTTTGAAATATAATAGAAAAATGAAATAATTTCCAAAAACAAGTCTGGAATAGACAAATTATTTTTAAAACAAAAATTTTGTTTTGTCATACACCCCCAAGGGGTTGGAAATAGGGTGAGCGAAGTTATCAGGCACATCATTTATGATCCATTTTATATCCTTTTTGTCAAATATGGATTAAAATATGGGTTCTAGGCCCATCTTGCTACCTCTAGTGGTTTGCAGACACATAATCTCAGGCACATTTTAGTATAACAAACGCATAAAATACTTTCGATTTTAACAGAAAAAACATGGGTGTCAAGAATAGGGAACTTGTGGACATAAATGAAGAGCGAACGCTGTCAACGGAATTCGATTTCAAAAGCAAAAATACGCTGCAAAAGTACAGATTAGTCCTGAAATTCATGGTTCATCAAGAACATCAGGATGAGCTGCAGATTGATCAGGGGTTGATGCAGTTTTCCATCTCTTTCTATTGCCATTTAGACATTCGTTACTGGTGCAAAACATCAGCGGAGGGTGTCGGATGTTCGTTTTCCTGGACCAATTCACGCCTCGAAATGCGCAGATCAGTTCACGAAGAGCATCGACAATGCTACATCTGCATGAGCCCGTCGTTGTACCATTTGCAATCCCGTCTCGGTCATCGGCCTCTTCGACATTAAACAGCACAAAGCGTGCGAACTGGGATCACGCCGCGACGCAGAATACACCCGTGCTGACATGAATGGAGGAGGGGATTTGCTGGTTCTGAGGGTGGCAAAGGTGGCTGCATTCACCTAATCTCTGTAAAATGATGCCCCATTTGGTTTGGCTTTTTTAGAAAAATGTCCTTAAGAAAATGCAAATACCTTGAATTAAAATGTTTTTAACAATGCAAATAGCGTTTAGTAAATTATAATTTAAAGTGCATCGAGAAACAATTTTGACTTAGATGCCATTTAGTAAAAATTACATTTTGTAAATGATTTTTATTAACTTTTTTTTAATGTTATAAATATTTTTTTGTGGAGATCAACCACCACCGGCCAACCGCCGATAGCCAAATCTGGCTGCCGAACGGCTTTGCTTGAAGTCACGTGACCTTAAGCGTGAATAGCACAACCCAAGCGTTGTCTGGGTTCCTACAACCTCAGGTGACACTTGGCTCACGTGACTCAAGCCAACGGTCGCGATGCTTGAGGTTGCGTGATCCCAAGCGACGGTCGCCAGGATCACGCGACCCCTCAAACAATAGTCACTACCATGCACCACCCCTTGAGCGATGGTTGTTGGCCTCCATTAAGCTTCTCTGTCCAGGCCCATAGAGAAGATGAACAATGACGAGGTCGGGACTTGCATTTCAAGAATGTAACTTCCCAAAAGACCTTTGGACCTAGTTTGAGCTAAAGGGCCTTAAAGTCTTTTAAAATACAATTGTATTTCTTCAAAGTTAAGCTAAAAAACGAATCAAAATGTCATTTGCATTTGATTTGATGGACTTTAGAGTCCCAAAGCCCGTTTGACATGCTGAACCGAACGGGCTGGATAACTCTTAGCACTGTTAATGATTCAATAATTCATGAGCTTGGAGATCCACCTAGCTTCCCTAAGCTAAATCAGGCCCAAAATGCATTTTTAGCAAGCCCATCCGTTTGGGCCGGCCCAAGCCCAATTCACTGCGCAAGAGAGATCTAGCGATCCGACCGGGCCCGCGCGGACCCTAATAAAAGATCTTCGGCGGCTCTCGTTAGCTCAATAATAAAAAAAAAAAAATCCTGAAAAAGACAAAAGAAAAGAGAAAAGGGGGGGGAAATGGTCACGTGCGATGATGCCCGTTGAGCTAAGAGAGAGAGAGAGAAGTCAGTAAAGGATTATATGACTTTTAAGTATTAAATAGTTACCCTCCATCTCCCTCCTCACCAAGAAGTCACATCCTCAACCGCTCCCCCATCAAACTCCCCACAACAATAAATCAACATACATATACACATATATAGAAGTGTAAATGAAAAATAGAAAAAAAAAAAAAAAAACCACCAACCCCCATCTATCAATTACCTCCCCCCAAAAAAAGAAAAACCTAAAATATCTAGCAAGAGATTTATTACAAAAATGAGAAAAAAAAAATCACTAATAAAGGGTACCGATTAGCCACCACTATATCAATCTCAAACCACGATTTCCTCTTTCTTTTTTGGGTAAGATTAAACCATAACTTTCAATCATCAAATCATATGACTTTCATTTCATAGAAGAAGTTCTAATGTAAATTTTTTTCTCACCAACCCACCACGGACGAGCACGCGATCTTAGGTATGATCTGACGACATAGAGAATTGACCAAAGAAAAAGCAATTTCCCCAAAAAAAAAAATTTCCATCATTTTTCCATTTTTTTCCCCGAAAAAAAAAATAAAACCATGTCTTTTTCTTTTTCCTAAAACCGCACTTTCCCCTTTCCCCGTTGTCCGTTCCTCGCTCCCTCGCCTTTCCGATCGAAACCGAGAAAAAGCGAACCAAAAATTACAAAATAAAATAAAAAAATAAAAAAATAAAAGAAGAAAAACCTCTTTTTTAGCAGAGACGAGACGACACTCCCCAAGCGGCGCCAACTTCTTTGACGGAGTCGACGAAGCTCGAGCGCTCTGCGATTCGCACCTACACACAGATCTCGCCGTCCAAAAATGCAGAGCGCGGCGTTCACCCTCTCCCCCTCCGCCGCCTCCGCCGCCTCCGCCGCCCGCCGCCGCCCCGCCTCCGCCGCCGCCCCCTCCGATTCGACCCCGTCCGCCTCTCCTCCTCCTCCTCCGCCGCCGCCGCCGCCAGGAGAGCCGGCGATGCCGCCCCCGCCATTCCCGGTCTCTCCGTCTCCTCGCCGGGGCTCCCGCGCCGGTCGTGGTGCCTCGGCTCGCCTCCGTCGAGGCCGTGGGGCGGGGTGCCGTACCTCGGCTCCGCCTCCGGCTCCGATCGCCTCGAGGTGAGGGCGACGTCGGTGCCCGAGGCCGCCGGGGAGGGCGAGAAGGCGGGCGGGTTGGGGAAGACGGTGGAGCTCGGGATGCTGTTCGGACTCTGGTACCTCTTCAACATCTACTTCAACATCTACAACAAGCAGGTGAGCCTGCTGCTCTTCTTCTTCCGAATCGCTCTCGTGGTTGTTCTCCTTGTTTTACGGTTTCGTTAGTGCGCGCGCGAGCGAGCGAAATGAAGCGTTTCGCGCATGCGGAGTTGTTGGCGGATTCGCGAGATTCGGTAGGTGTCTGGCGAGTGGCGATAGCAGAGCGATTGCATTTGGCCTCGACCGGCATTGCGATCGCGTATTTCAAATGTCGGAATCGGGAATTTTCAGACACTGATGCTGTCCTGAAGATCTTGTTTGCTTTTTCAGAAGCGACGCCTATAGATGTCGGAGTTGCTTGAAAAGGCTGTCTTTTTAATTATGCTTTAGAAAATCTGAGTGGTTTCGCGTTACGCTCTGAGAATTTCGACTTCCGAATGAATGAAGTTGCGACGTCCGCCATGCTGATCTGGTGTTTGATTGAGCAATTGGAATCGTGCTGATATGGAGGGATTGATGTTGGACACTACTTGTTGCTTGCAGGTGTTGAAGGCGTTCCACTACCCTACCAATGTCACCCTGGCGCAATTTACTGTCGGCTCCGTGCTTGTTATTTTAATGTGGACTTTTAATCTCTATAAAAGGCCCAAACTCAGTCGTTCCCAGGTAGTTATCGTCGCGTCTTGGAGAACTCATGTTTGTTCTACATGTTTATCTTTCGGATTCTTACTTCTGTTTCGTGATCTGTGACAGCTGTTGGCCATTGTGCCACTTGCGGTGGTGCACACGCTGGGCAATCTGTTTACCAATATGAGTCTTGGGAAAGTGGCTGTTTCATTCACTCACACCATCAAAGCCATGGAGCCATTTTTCTCTGTCCTTCTATCGGCGATGTTTCTTGGGGAGGTGCAAATACTTATAAATCTTGCCCTTTATTTCAAACTTTCACTTCTGATGTAGTTTTTCGGTTACTAAATGATGCACCATTTTTTTGAGTTGTTGCAAAGCTCATCATTTTTAGCAACCATTTAGTTTGCTAAGTTAATATGGTTACCTGTTGAACTTAACATGTAATGTTCATGATTCTTAATTTTCTGATGATCTCGAAAGACTAATGATATTCATGGTGTAGCATTTAATATCCGCCTCCCATTTTAACTTTTTTGTCATTTTTGGCCCCTACAGTTTCCGTCCATCTGGGTTGTCTCTTCTCTTTTACCAATCGTTGGTGGAGTTGCACTTGCATCAATGACAGAGGCTTCCTTTAACTGGTGAGGAACTTTAGTAAAATGCTAAAGATATAGGAGTAGAAAAATGGATATAGCCTAACTTTATGTTTGATTTCAGATATGTATTCTAGCTAGCTCATCGATTGAAGAGTCATAGTTTAGGTCTTTTATTTTTGTTCGGTGCGCATGACTTTGGCTTTTATGGTTTCTAAGGGCTGGGTTTTGGAGCGCAATGGCCTCGAATCTGAGTAATCAATCTCGTAATGTGCTCAGCAAGAAAGTCATGGTCAATAAGGAGGTATCATGAATCGTTTTGTCTTCATCTTCAGACTGTTAAGTATTTGAAGCTACATTATGCGATTGTTCTCTTATTTTGGCAATTGAATTTGCTTATTTACAGGAATCCTTGGACAATATAACTCTCTTTTCAATTATAACCCTGATGTCATTTGTTTTACTATTCCCTGTGACTTTTTTTACGGAAGGTCTCAAGTTCACTCCTGCATCCCTCCAAGCCGCAGTGAGTATTCTTTCAAACTTTAATAATTGCTCAAAAGGGTTCTGTATATGGAAGTTTTTCTGATATGCCTTTTTTCTCATCTTAACAACAGGCGCAACAGGGATTAAATGTTCAGCAGGTATTGACCAGGTCCTTCCTTGCAGCGTTGTGCTTCCATGCATACCAGCAGGTGAGGCTTTTTGCCCATTGCAATATTTTCATTATTTTTGGGTCACGGGCCACACATTTCTTTGACGATCTCAACTTTTAGCTATGTTGTGTGCCTCATTCATAATTGCCTTTGGCATTCATTTTCAAATCTATAGCTGTGACCTATTACTTTAAGCACTCAGAACCCCTTGAGTCTTCGCTATAGTACATCGAGTTTAGATAAGCAAATTTACGGGATGGCAGAAAATCGGAAGGATCAATTTGTGACATCACTAGTGAAAATTTTTTGGAACTTTTGAGAAACGAAACAAAGCCGCACTTAAACAGCTGTGTCTCCATCATTGTGACATCAGTTGAAAATCACTGTGGGGCAATAGTGATTTTTAACTCATCTCGCATTGGATCAATTATGCGTTGATATTGTTGATCTTCTTATTGGATCAGCAAACTCTATAATGTTGTCTGTTTACAAGTCTATAGAATTGGATAACCGTCTGCTTTGGATTAATCATGATATGCCACAATATCTGCACTAATGTGCATAGTGTTCGTGCCTGCAAGAACAATAAGTACATGCACGAGAAGGAATTGATCGTTTTTCAGTCATGCGGGTCTTCAATAGTACTTTTTAATGGGGAAATACCAACCTTAATTGTTGATTTTGTGCAGGTCTCTTACATGATACTACAGAGGGTATCGCCAGTGACCCACTCTGTAGGAAACTGTGTGAAGCGTGTTGTGGTCATTGTCAGCTCAGTTTTCTTCTTCCGAACTCCAGTCTCACCCATAAATTCCCTAGGTGATTTATGCTACCATCTGAACAGCCTTTTTCCAAGTTTGTTATTTTCTTGGCTTTTGTTTCTTCCCCTCCCCTCCCCAAACCTAAGTGAGAAAGCATATAATGGCATTTGCTTATAGGGAAAATGAGATCTGGTATCTGTTTATTGGTGAATCAACTGGTTTAGCTTGGTTCCATAGTACTACTATTGTCATTGCTTTTTTGATTATTTTGCTCTCATGGTTATGGCTTTGTTATCTTTCTCATTGTGGTGATGTTATTAGGTACGGGATTGGCCCTTGCTGGAGTCTTTCTTTACTCACGCGTGAAGCGCATTAAGCCCAAGCCAAAGACTGCTTGAAGGACCACCAATGCAAATTTTGTCGTTAGCTTGGATTAGGCGATCAATCCGTTCAATCTCAGTTGTACTCGAGAATATCTGGCAGGTCACGCAGGAACCAGATCTTCTGCTTGCCCACTGCACTCTTCTCTTCCTCATTCCATTATTGTTTCCACCCCGCTTCTGATAAATATGATCAGGACTGATCCGGGAATTAGTTGCCTCTCAAAGTTATGTAGCTGTCCTGTACTTTTATTGATTTTCATCAGTTGTTTTGATTCTGAATCTCGGGAATTAAATCGAGTTGTACGGGGTTGATTAGACGATTGGTTGTTGGAAATAGATTTGATTTCTGGTAAAATAAATTCTCATCTGCCGCATGCCAGTTTGTTAGGTAGCGTCATATTCCACTTCGGTCGATAGCATCTTTTCCTTCTGTGAGTGAGGCACCAATGGATATTCTGGTCGCTAGTTTGGTACATCTTTTATGAGGGATTGGAGACCAAAACGTGCATGTTGACCAGGGCGGGGCTGCTTTGGATTTAATGTTAGAGGAATTTGGTTGCTTATGTTTTGACTTCAAGTTGATGTTGGACCCTACTTGACCAACCCAAATAGAATTCTGCAATTACAAGCATGCTCACTCAAATGATGTCTACAGTTCGACCAAAAAAAAATTGTCTGGGGCTTCTTTGGATTTAGCGTTAGAGGATTTTGGTTGCTTATGTTTTGACTTCAAGTTGATGTCGGACCCTACTTGACCAACCCAAATGGAATTCTGCAATTAAAAGCATGCTCACTCAAATGATGTCTACAGTTCGACCAAAAAAAAAAATTGTCTGGGGCTTCTTTGGATTTAACTGTTAGAGGATTTTGGTTGCTTATGTTTTAACTTCAAGTCGATGTTGGACCCTACTTGACCAACCCACATAGAATTCTTCAATTACAAGCATGCTCACTCACATAATGTCTACAGTTCGACCAAAAAAATTGTCTACAGCATATTGATGGCATGCTACATCGTGCTAGTTCTCTTAAGTCTAACGCATGCAGCATTAAAAATCTTTGGACATGCATTGACGATCGACATTTCATTCGAGTCAAAGCTAATTAATTGAAGATTTTTTTTTGATTGGTAATTAATTGAAGATTAGACCATGCAAATTTTGCTCCAAAAAGATTCTGCTAAACATTCCCTACATGGTTGTTATTTTAGGAAAAACGTATCATGTGAATAATTCGTGACATATGATTAAGGCATTGACGAATTTCCTTACCTTTCCGGGTTCGAGACCATCTCCAACATGTATATCTTCTCTTTTTTGAACAGAGTAATAACAGAAAAAAAACTAAAAGCAAATTCCACCCGAGAGTCGATGGTTCTAGTGTGAATCGGCCTGGAACGCTCAAACACGGTTGCCATGGTTCAATTCCTGACTTAAAAACGATCCGATTGGTCGCCCCTATTGTGGAGGATAGGTAAAGAGGTGAAGAAAAAAAATCCAACTTTCACCAAGTCGGACAAATATGACACTTCAAAATTTTTAGAATCTCGAATAAAAATTTAATTAGTCATATCGATCTCATACACGAGGAGTTGAGACGCAACTAATGTTGATTATTATCTTATTCACTTCCTTCCTCAGCGTCCCAAAAATGTCTATTTTGACCATTCGCTCATTATTTTGTGATAACCAAAATGAGCTAGCTAGCCACCTTTCCCTTTTACTTTCTTCTTTTTTTTTGTATTTAATCGAATTCACTTTTTATCTGCCTCTCGGTAATTGAAATTCGTTTGATGAACACCTTTTCGGGGTTCATCTTATCATGGGGATTAAGCATAAATTTGGGTGATCATCTCCACCAGGTCTAGATCCTCGTTTAGCTCTTCAGACTCCAGCAATGAATCCATATCGAGCATTTCCATCCCAAGCTCTTCACCACCACCACCACCATCTTCGACAGTAGCATCAGGTGGACAAGGCAAGTCCTCGAGAAGCGAATCGAGCGCGCAACCCTCTTGAAGTAGCTTCTCATCGAACAACTGTTCCGGTAACTCACCGAACTTGATAATGTTCTGTACCAACCGATCATCGCTCGAGGACGCTGACTTGTTCCTGCTTGCATCGTTGTTGACAGCCGTGGCACGATCACCGCCAGAAGATTGTAGTGGGAACCTCTTGGATGCGCTTAAGTTCAAGCTCTGAATGTATTCTTGCAAGGGAGAGGCTCTCGGATACTTGGAACGCCTCTTTCTCTTAGTGAATTGCCTTCTTTTGGTGGCATTCCAGTGATTCTTGATCGAGTTCTGGGTCCTGTTGGGGAGTCTCTTCGCTATTTCGGACCATTTATTACCAATCTCTGTGTGTGCTTGAATTATTATCTTTTCCTCCTCCTCAGTCCATGTCTCTTTCTGCGGAATCACAAATTTTTCGGATATAGTGGAACGAAAATAAGCCCTGCATGCATCATATGTATGAACACAAACCAATTTCTCGATGCAAAAAAGGTTAATGTGTCACCCTAAGTACAGAAAGATTCATCTCCGATGAACATATAATCCAGTAACTGACTTTCTCACATTATACTCATGCAACTAGACCTAAAATCACCCAATCTTCACCACTTCCTAAAAAATTACAAGAACAGTAAGTTGTCATATAATATATAGCATAACCTACAGAGAAGTTGCTATTTTATGCGAAGTTGATTGGGTACCGAAAAAGTCGAATTGCTGTTAGCCTTGAACTTTCTTTTTGCAAATGGTTTGGCACTTAATATAGACGGAAACGGACGTAAGAGAACCTTAATATTAGGTCTCAGATGGTTGTGCCATCTCTCTCTGCACTGCTTCCCTAGCCGACCGGGCAACATTTGAGAAACGTAAGACCACCTTGACAATCCAAATTGTTCCACCAGTTGAGTCAGAAGCCTACGACATGAGAAGTTTAACAAAACTGATGTTGGATTATGCCCATAGACGAAATTCCATTTCCAAAAGCAGAAAACGAGAATTAACAAGAGAGATCAGGAAAAAAGAAACCGTTTGGAAAATGCACAATGTATTCTCTACCAGTCCTCTTGAGCTGTCCATTGTCCCTTAGATGCTTGGGATCTCTTACAAACTTCACACGTCCTTCGCGCTGACAAAGACGACACCTCCTTGCTCATGCTCGTAAAATTATTCTTGTAATACCCATATTCGTCACTAGTGCGAGACACCTCACCGGAAGCGACAAAATTCACGGGGTCGACATTCTGCTGAAAATCGAAGAACATATGACTTGTATCGTATTTGCTTGCAGTGTCGATCCCTCCAACTTCGAAATTGTCCATGACAACACCTTGCCCATCTGTAAATTGTTTACACTGAAACAGCAAATCAAAATTCGCCGAAGTACTGTGTAAATAAACATCGGAAGGTCGAAACATGTTATTTGTTTCTCGTATGCAAGATCTGAGGGAGACCCACTTAAGAAAAATTGTTCCACTAGGTGAAAATCTTGCAAGAAACTCCTTTTTAACGTAACTGACGTGGCAAGGGTGGTTTCATTACGTCTCATGCAGGGTTTGAAGCAGTTATCGGACGGGTATACTTGCCTGTATCAGACAGGGATACTTGGTGGGAGGCAAGATCTTCATCGAGCTTTGTCTGAAACTCCATGACAGCTGGGGGATTGGAGAGACCACATTCGATGACCAACTGACATTCGAGTCCTTAAATTTCCAAGCATGCTCGCTCAGGAGAGTCGTCACACATAATTTACCTCTTGTAAGTTATGACAGATGTCTACTACTGTTTCTACACCTTTAACGCACGAGCACTAAAAGCTGACATTAACTATATTTAAGTGTTCTAACTTGCGTTTACCATCCTCTTGTTGGAGTCAAATATGCGGATAGGAATTCTCTAATTAAATAAGGCCTTTGACGGAGGACAAATCAACGCATTGAGTTTCAACTGCTATAAAGTACTCTCCTCTTTTTTATCCTTCTTTTCTTCTCTTTTTGTTTTTCATCTTTCGCTCTTTCCTCCTTTCTCCTTTCTCCTTTGTTCAAACAACTCCTCCATTTCCATTCGCGGCTCACCTATCATCAAACCTCCCTTCAAGTCACCGCTCAGGCAATTGCTGTCACCTCCGTCAAAATTCAGTGTTGATTTTAGTAAAAATTTAAATTATTAAGTGAAAGCGTGTTTAAATATTGAAATGCCCTGCATTAGACATATATTAGACTTTAGGCTAAGCCTAAAGCATGGAAATATGATCCGAAAAGATTTAAACTCAGTTCTTCTACTCTAATATCATGTGAGATTTAACAAGATTAGTGTCGATTATTTTAAAATTTTAATCTATTAGGTGAATACATGAATTAATATATAAATATTCTAACAAACACCACCCCACCCCACCCCCTCTAAACGCACACACATGCAGAGATCGTGACCAACTATCTAAGGTTTATTGGCCTCAAGGGTGTTGTGATTTGGCGCACAATCATGCAAAAATCGAGAATAAGAGCGAAAAAGAGAATTTAAGACATAAGATTTTATCTTGATTCACCCTTAAACTAAGGCTACATTTAGTGGATGATTACATTATAATTATATCATACCTCTCTGTTACATTCCTCAATTACAAGAGAAAAGAAATTACATATATCCCATAATTTATTTATGGGTCCAAGCCAAAACTACTAATAGCCCCCTCGATTCCCTCCTCCCCCCACTCCTGGGCGGGCATAACATCATGCCAAAGCTTGAGCCTTTACACATAGCAACCACTTTAGTCACTCACAATCCTCCTTAAACGGCAAACCAAACTTTCAATAAAAATGAGCTCAAACTATAAAAACCCTCTGACCGCTTAGGAGCGCTGCCTCCATGACCCCCGCTTGCTCACCAAGGAGCGAAACCCCTATGCCATCCTATCAATTGGGGAATATGAATTATACTCCAACAAAGGGACTCGAATTGCCTCAACCTTCTAGTCATGAGTGATCAGCATGCCAAAGAGGAAGGAGAGAGGAATTTTGGAATCTGTCATCGATGGTGGCAGGGCATGGAGCGAGGGACAATTGTGGCTACAAGCGGCCCGGGATGACGATGGAGTTGGAGAGGGAAGAGTGATATTTAGGATTTTTTAGATTTATATGATATCAACAATTTGTTAGGAACATTTTAGCCATTTTGAGATATTTTGAAATCGGTTTCCTTGTTAATTATGTAGGAGTTCTGTCAACTATGTTGATAACTCAAACAATTAGATAAAGGCTTCTTCTTTTTTGGAGATAAATAAAGGGGTAGAGCTTGAAATCACATTATTATTCTCCTGATAAAATATCATCAAACCGATCCCCTAGTAACAAAGGAAGATCAATCGGTGGCCTATCTAATACATAATTATCACCCACATTGTTGGCTTTGATAACCCAATTTGCTACTTGATCTACACATGCGTTTCCTTTTGTATAACTATGTTGAAATTACTTGAGCATATTTACAATTTAAGAAATGAGTGTGTTATCAAAATGAAGCAACAATGTTAATTTTTGAAGCAAAGAAATGGCTGCTTGCGAGCCTGCTTCCACAATATGTTGGATAATACCTAAAGAAATTGCCAATTTGAGACCCCAGAAAATTCCCCACAGTTTTGCTTTAAGTGAAAAACACACTCCTATTGTTTACGTGAACCCAACAAGCCATTTTTAAATAATCCAACACTCTCTTTTAGAGGTGTTGATTGGATTTTTGTCTAAATTACTAATTGGCAAGAAGCCTGATAAGATTTATACTCTGGATCTTTGTGCCTACTAAAAACTACTATAATAACCTAAGTTGTTAGATAAAGACAATGTGTTTTTATATTTAAATATTCTAACACGACATTTTATTGAATGACATATAAGATTTAATAGTTCATCATATATTAATCACACATAATGCATGTCCTATTTAAGTGCTTAAATTCATGGATGCACACGACGACAGGCCATATGTAGTTATCTCTTTCCTTCATGGCCACGAAATTGCATGCATCTTAGGAGCCTCATATAGACCCTTCCATATAAATACAAAGTTTTGTTCAGCTAAAACGATACCCCCAATAATATAAAGTAAAATAACGCATTGGTCCAACAAGTATCATAAAAATACTCAACATTCAATAATAATCCCGACTTGAAGTTATACAAGTAATACCCTACAAGCAGGTGAGCAACTGTCGACCTTCATTTTTTCTCCTCGACTTTCCTCGACTGTTCCTCTCTATGATAAAATAATAAATAAAAATGCAGTTTCGTCCAAATAATTCTTCAATCTTTCCCATTTTACCCACAAAATCTCTCTCTCTCTCTCTCATTAGCTGAAAAGCTAGATAAGCCCTTTTATCAACATTTTCTCATCATCTTCTTTGTGGGACCAATCTTTGAATAGAAGAAATTTAGTTACTTTTTCTGATTAGAAATTTAAAGAGTATTAACCTGAGACATCATTTCCACAAGGTCTAAGTCCTTCTTTGGTTCTTCATCAGGTTCCATCAAGGGATCCATATCCAGCATTTCCATGCCATACCCTTCATCACTAACATGAGTAGCATCAGGTGGACAAGGCAAGTCCTCAAGGAGAGAATCAATGGTACATCCCTCTTGAAACAACTTGTCGTCGAATGACAACTCCGGGACTTCGTCGAACTCAAAGTTTGGCACCAACCGGTCGCCCGAACAAAAGTCCATTATCTCCAGCCTTGGCTCATCGGATGTTGGGTTGCTCGAGCTCGCATCGTCGTCGTCGTTTGCCACAATGGCACAGTCACCGCTGCCGGCAGAAGACTTTCTAGGGTTTTTTGCGGATGCACTCAAGTTCAAGCTCTTGATGTAGTCTTGCAAGAGGGAGGCTCTTGGGTACTTGGACCGGCACTTCCTCTTGGAGTATTGTCTCCTCTTAGTGGCATTCCAGTGGTTCTTGATGGAGTTTTCGGTCCTTCCGGGGAGTCTCTTGGCAATTTCGGCCCACTTGTTGCCGATTTCCGAGTGTGCTCTAATCAATATCTTGTCTTCTTCCTCACTCCATGTGTCCTTCTGTAGAATTACAAGTTTTTTGGGTGTAATGGAACATAATAACTCATGCATGGTTTCATATATGAATCTTTCTATTAGAAATGCAGAGAACATCAAATTATGTCATTAAAATTTTTGTTTTTCTTTTCCTTTCAAAATATTTTATCTTTTATATGGTCTGGTGGGAGGTTTGTGAAACTAGACGTTGGCTTATAATTTCCATTCATTTGACAGAATGTCAAAAGCGAGTTTGCATAGGGACTTCGAAGGATGATACTCCCTCCCTCATAGTATGCCACAATATATATAATCACAAATTGAAGTCACCCTAATCTTCAAAAAGGAAACAAAAAATCCATAAAATTTGAGCTTATATTGACATGCTGAGAAGATCGAAAGTTCATAAAATATGGATTTGTTCTTAATGTCAAACTTATTATTAATACAATTTCTCTTCACAGACGAGCAAGCAATGATACACAATGCATTTATCTATCTATAAGCTCAGCTTTCTTTGATTGAAAGAATGAATAAGGAGTTATAATAGCTGGTGAGGGAAAGCAAAAGTAGATAATAAAAAAATGACAGTGAAAGAAAACCTTAATATCGGGTCTTAGATGGTTATGCCATCTCTCTCTGCACTGCTTTCCGATCCGACCAGGCAACATCTGAGCAATGTGAGACCACTTTCTTAATCCAAATTGTTCCACCAGTTGAATCAGAAGTCTGCATTTGCATTTGAACGACATGAGTTTAACAAGATTCATGCGTATCGGGTTTATATTCATATTCATATCAGCGTCCATCAAAACTGGGGGGAAAACACTCGGTCTAACACGATATCATAATATTAAATCAAACCAGGAACTGAACGAAAACCTATTAAACTTTTGATAAGAAAATGGGGAAATGTGTGGGAGATCATGTTACTCGAACCTGTCCTCTTCGGTTGTCCACTGTCCCTTGATTACATGGGGTCTTTTACGAGTTCTTCGCGATGAGGACGCCTTACTCTTATTCACGAGACTTTTCTTGTAATACCCATTTCCAGCGCTAATGCAAGAGACCTCGTCCGGGACCACGAAGCTCACAGGCTTGATATCTTGATGATAGTCTCCCAACATATGGCTTCGACCAGATTCATTCATCATATTGGCTGTCGTCACAGCCATCAAGCTCCCTTCAACTTGAAAATTGTCCATGACAAGGCCGTGCCCGCCATTTTCGGCAAAAGGCTTGTCCTCGTACACATCAAGATCTGTAAAAACTTTGTAAGGGTAAAGATCGAAAGGGTCGAAAGATGCGGTTTGCTTGTTGAGTGCGTGATTGGAGGATGACTCGCCGATGTAAAACTGATCAATATGGTTAAAATCTTGCAGAAAATTGCCCTTCGTCGATGAAACAGTGCCGAAGGCGGTTTCCTTATTTCTCATGCACGGTTTGATGCAATTATCAGACAGGTAGGTTTGGTGGAGGCAAAATCTTCATCAAGCTTCGAGTGAAAATCCATGAGGTGTCCAAAATGATAGATGGCTGGTGATGTCTGCGAGCGATCAATCATGATTCATGACCAAAACGTGCATGTTGAGCAGACTGGGCTCATTTGGAATTGACCTTGGAGAGGATTTTGGTTGCATAAGTTTGACTTCAAGTTTATCTTGGACCGTTCTTGACAAAGCCATATGCTCCCTCAAATAACGTCAACAACATATATATGGCAAGCTACCTAGTTCTTTTATGTCTCTTATTAATGTCTGATACTTATAATGCGTAACGTGTGCAGCAATAAAAGCTCACATTAGTGGCATTAAAAATCTTTCCCATGCATCAATGGCTATCTACTTTGAGTCAAAGCTAATTAATTTACTGGTTATTGTCCGTGACTTTGATGAAACCAGTTGTTTCAAAATATCGCAAAACTTGTTTATCTCTAGAGATTCATAAGGTTCCGCTAGAGAGAGCTTAGGATTAAATTGCTAGGTCTTTGGAAATTCCCTAATTCATTTGAGAACCTGATTGAAGAAGACTTGAACTTTGGAATCTGTGGATCCAATGTTTGAAGTTATTCCGGTGTCTTTTTAATGATTTAAAAGAGAAAGTGACACAAATGTCTCTGAAATTTGGTCCAATATACAATGTAGTCCATGAATTTTTAATTTTTTTATTGTAGTCCATGACCTTTAGCCTAATGTGAACTTTCAATAAGTTTAATATGGTCCGTGAACTTTTGGATACATTTTCAATCTAATCCATAAACTAGCTATCGCTGAACTTATATTAATGTAAAGATAGGACTAACTTAACATTGTACCAAAAGTATTGGGTACACATTTAACAAATTAAAAGTTTAGGGATGGCATTGTACATTAAGTTTAAGTTCAAAAACCACATTGAACATCAAGTCAAAGTTCAAAGACTCTTTGTGTCATTATCTAGATTAAAAACAAAGAAGTTGAATATATGACTTATTTGACTCCAAGGTGACTCAAGTCTCAACTAAGAAGTAATCTTTTATAGTCACCCTTCCGATTTGCAATTGAAGAGGGCTGTTTGTGACCTTCCAATTTAACAAGGAAAAACCGAGGACCAAAAGATTATGAGAGATAGCGAAGAAAAGCATCCATTTCTATCTATGGGGTCGTTAGACAAGCCCCTTGGGACATCCCTAAGGTCTTTCCAAATGACTCAATTAAAGGACATCTTTATCTTTTTCTCGTAGACGCCTCATTAAGCAGATTACTTTGTATCGATCCAAAACAAATTAAAAATTAACATTCATTTTAATTTTTTTTTTAATTTTATGCAAAGTTTTGATTTAATTCATTTTCATCTTTTAAACTTCACATTGGGAAAAAAAATAATGATTTTATTCCAACACATCTTTTAAGAGAACCTTTTTATATTTCATTTGGTCGTCATTAAGTGCATATGAAAAACAATTATTAAGAAAAAGCTTGGCGGCGATAGCTACAGTTAAAACAAAAGTTTATAAATATTTGATTTTGTCAAAAAAAAGTGTTGGTGTCTTTTTTTTTTTTTTCTTTTTAATGACATTAGTCCATAAATTTGCTTGATAATGTGGAAAAAATAGGTTTTCTAGAAAATTCTTTTTTAAAGAAAACTAATACGTATAGTGGTAGGATATAAAAGGAAAATTCGTGCGTTTAATATGCATGGTGATGCCCACTTAACAATTTTCAATAAAAAGACATGTTATATTCTCAATATGAAAATTATATCAAGCTTGAAAAAAATAAAGAAAAGTGATTACTTTTAGAGTTCGTCGCTTTAAAATTCAGTTGAACGATTAGGGCACTTTTGTCTCTTTCTACTAATGGGGTTGAAATAGTCCCAGCCAAAAGAAAATCACTTAAAAATCAAACAATGTGATCCAAAAAATGAATCTAAAAATTGATTACTTGGATTCTGCAAGTGAGGTTCTTCAAATTATGATACATGTTTGGATCAAACACATGCATTTGAATGGAAAGGCTCATCTCATTTCATATAAAGAGAATGAGTTTTCAGTGAGTGAACATAATGTTTCGAATGAGGGCCCGATAAGAAGTACAAAAATTATGGTTCTCGCAAGGAGATGCGTAACTGCTGTGCTACCATGGAAGAATTGACGATTCATGAAAAGAGGACTTGGAAGATCTTCAATCACAAAGAGAAATGTAGAAATCATCTCCATACAAATTGATCTACCAGTCATCAACTTTTCGTCCACATAAATGCGGAACACCCTTCTTCACAGATAAATAAGATAAAGAAAGGAATGTAGAACATGTGCCCAGCGTCGTCTGAGAGAAACGGAATTTCTCCAGATTAAGTAAAACATGTTCTGATTTGATACATTAGAATGGCAAATGTTGCGTTGTTTCGCATAAAGAGATATGAGTCATCGGCGGATGAAAATTGCACTTCAAACGGGGAGGTTTGGACAAGGATGTAATAGAAAACATGAAATGTTCGGAACCGGGCGGGAGATCTGCAGTTTTATGTTGTGTTTTAGATTATACCGGGAAAGGCGACACTAGACATACATCACCTTTACAAGTTAGTGCCAGAACAGAACTTGAAAACATATATGATCAGTTACAGAAGCTTTTAGCACGTGACTACCGACCCCCTCGAGCACCATTGATGGCAAGCTACATTATCTCTTTCTAATTTGAAGACGAACCGTAAGTGTTCTTTCCAAGCGATGATGGTCCAGGACTGTGAGTTTGCTTTTCCACAACTGCCTTACCGGTAAAATTCGGGCTGAATGCCCTCTGTGACATCCGTGGGCTTAAAGCAGGTTTTATATCGTCGGTCGAGCTCGGGGTCGAACTAGTTATCTTTGGACTATGAGTCCGGCGGACCTCACCACGGCTTCTGGTGATCATTTCATCAAGAATTTCACCACTATTAATGTCTGTACTTCTTGTAGGAATTTCTTGATCCTGTTTCATAAACCAAAAGCAAAGCATGAAGCATCACCATGGAAATCTTTTTACAATTTCAATCATGCAGTCGGTTTATGGGGATAATTCTAGATGTACCAAGGCTGGTTTATTCAATTGCTATACTAGGGATACAACAGATTTCTTTTTTATTATTGAACCCACTTGTTCAAAAGTCCATTTTAACCTGCAACATCATTTTGGATACTAAATAGCACATCAGTCTTAAGATACCAAGCAATACTCTAGTTTATATCATCAAAGAAACAAGGGGGTGATTTTTAAAGTGGTATATCCCAAAGGGATTAGGTGCATGTCCCATTTGACCAAATAGAGGCATGCCCATCAACAGCTATATCACTTTATTTTTTCAGAACAAATTCATACAGCCGTGAAGCGAAAATGCAGTCATGCAAATGCTTAAAGATGATCTAGATTAGCATTAGCCTCAACAAGCAATAGGAATAAATTCCTACTGGAAAGTAAAATGGTTTAAGGCATATTTTAATGCTATGTCCATTTTAGATCTGCTAACAGAAAAGACAAGAATGAGGTCTTGACAGCTTACTTCAAGTGGCATATTGAAGGGAATGGCAGGGGCTTCCTCATATTCTGCAGCATCCAGGTCTTGAAGATGAGCTCCTTTAAAAAACTTGGGAAGGAAATACTGCCTTACCGGAACGAGAAGCATAATTAAAAGTGGGAACAGGACTCCAGCTATTGGAATCCATGTAATCCCAAAGCACAGGAGCAAGTAAGTTGTCTGGAACAAAGTGAAAAAGGCAATTGTTTTGAAGGGCACAGTCTCGATAAATGTTGCATGGTACTTCTCCAGAACCCTGCCAAATTAGAAGATGAACCATTGCTTCTTATATACATTCAAGATTCTAATAGTAATGATAATCATACTAATAACATGCAGAAGAAAGCCTAATGATGACAAAGCCACTCAACTCAATCAGTGAAAAGATGGATGTTTTTTCTTCAATGTTTCCGAAAACCAAAGCTAGATAACAAGTTCGTACTACTTCTACATTTGGACTAGAGAGAGAGAGAGAGGGAGAGAGAGAGAGAGAGAGAACACTTGAAACCTAGATGCCATTGCTGAAAGCTCTACAGGGCAGAATCAGGTGCTTACTTGTATCTTCGACTTGGAGCTGTAAAGAGTAACAAGATCCTCTCCCAGAATTGATTCCCAGGCAAGCTTTCAATGGCCATGAAAGCAAAGTAGCCCCAAAGAACGGATGATGGGATTTTCTTTAACAAAGGCATTGCAGCAACACAACCACCAACCATCAGTGCCTGCAGCAGATTGCTAAGGCGCTGTTCTTTGACTTCAACCGGTAAAAGATCATCAATATCCTTATCCACATCAAAAATAGTCTCATCAATGGGAGCATCGATGTAACCAGTACTTGAGGCCAGCTGGATTGTTGAGTCTTTCAGCTCTTTCAGCCCCTATACCCGTCACAAAGTGAGTCTTACCAAAAGCAGGGGAAATTATCATTCAGAAGATCAGGCAGATGAGTTCACCAGCATAGGAGGCATTTGATAGGCCAGGGGAGTCTGCATTTCATTGTAGGCTTCTTGCATATTTCTGTATAGCTGAACAAGATTTGAATTCCTCCTCATACTATTCCGGGCTGTTGATGTTAGCTTATTCCGTAGAAGCTGTTTTGAATAAGTGTTAGTCGCAGCATGATAGATCTTTAAGAAGACAGAATAAACAAATGGAAACAAGAACTTATCATAAATCAAATATCAACATTTGATCTCAAGCAATATATTCTACAATTGAGTATGCAAAGGACAGAAAAGTAGAACATGCCCAACTCCTTATCAAGCTCTCTTAGGCACATTATAGCTGTAAGCCTACAACAATTGAGACAGTATCCACAAGTTCGAGGAATATTGTAGGTGATTCTAAGCAGCATAAGTGCGTTTAATGCCCTGAGAAAATGACTTCACTTCAGCAGTAAGTTGTATAACAATATGCTATGCCATAAATCTCTTATAGTTATGCCTGGCTGATTACTGAATTGCTTGGCTTCCCAGCTAAAGGCCGAGTTTTTTATATCCTCAAGTTCCATCCAAAAACAGGATGCAGGCCCGACTTTGATTTTGGTCAGCATCTTAAATAAAACAACTACAAACATGCCCAAGAAATATTCCTTTAGCCAGTTATGAGAAGCAAGAGAATCTTAATATTGATGACAAAATTCCTTTTTGAACTACTTAATTCCTTAACTGCCGTGTATTTATTCATCTCATTAGCAAAGTTCCAAGAATTACCTGATGTTTCAGGGTAGCTAAACTTTTTGTATGCATTGGAGATTGTGGAATCACACCATTGGAAGGAGGAATGCCAATAAGACCGCAGAGGATAGTCTGGTGGGAACCCAACAGATTAAAAGGAGCAAATGGAACTGTCACAAAGCTGGAGAGGAGGTATCACTCACCAAGAAACCCAAAAGGAGGAGGTCATAATGATAAGAGGATGGTTTCTTGAGATTAAACTCCTTCTGTTGGGCAAGTTGAGAGGCAACACTGTGATCAAAATAATAAAGCACAGCTATCATAGTTGCTGGGATAAATGCTCCAACTATATATAGAGGTGGCACATTCAACATTTCCTGTATACAAGAAAGCATGATTTCTGGTCAATACAGGATTCAGTTCATAAATCCTTCTTCCTGGACAACAGGCGAAAATGAAAAGTTAAACACCGCAACAGATGCATGCTGGAATGCACCTTGACAACTGTCCAGTTTGAATATGCCCCAGGAGACCAGGGATTTGGACTAAAAAGTCGTCTAGGAATCCCCCTTGGGACATCTCTAACCGGAATATATGACACAGCTGTCCAGACAAGAACCATAAGTGGGACACCGTAGTCTGCAATGAATCCTCGTAACCACCCTAAAAAGATAATCACATATTGTTAGTAAAACTCATTAGATCTAAAATTGTACTTGCTTCAGATAGAAGAGTGTCTGCTCCCATGGCGGCAACTCCCCATTATAGAAAAACCTAATTCCAAATATTTACTATAACCATGTATAGCATATTAAACAATCATAATTAGGAAGTATTTTCAACATTTCAATAATGTACCTCTTTCAGTGGATTCTTAAAGAATTTATGCAAGGCTACATACCAGTTCCATAGCGCCAAGAACGAGCTTTGCGGCTCCTGAGTGCTGTAAGAAGGAGACCAAAGGACAAGACCAGAGCAAACATTCCATTGCCAAATCGCCAAGATGGTAATAGAGCAGCTTGATTAGGATTTTCTCTCTCAGGGATGCCAAACTCCTCTATAACTCCCTGCACCATTGGATTCATAAATTAGAGACATTTACAGTCTGTCAAAGACATCTAGTGCTCACTAGTGTACCAGTAGACCCATATAAAGATGTAAGTAAAGAAGCCATGAGTTCAATTGAAAAGCTATCTTCAGAGGGCCCTCCAAGGACATATTGGTAAACACAAACAATTAAGAATTTCTCGCAGTTATATTTATTTTTCAATATTGAAAAATGATTAAGCATACTCACTCGAATAGCCTGCTGCATAAAGAGCATAGCAATTAGCAGACCAAATAATTCTCCAGCAATCCTCGTAAATCTATTGATTATAGAGCATGCACCCAGAACGGCCAGTAAAAAGAGCAAAAGAGCGGTCCATACACACACCCTATAAGAAAACGCCATAACAGAGAAGTTCAGTAATGTCACTTTTAAAAACTTTTAATTTCGGAATTGGCAGAGTATATTACCATCCTGTCCAGGCAAGGAAGAGCTGCTGGCCCAAATCCTTTCGGTCTTTCACAAAGTCAAACATGAACGTATACATTAAGACAGTTGGTTCAGCAACCCCCAGAATGAGAAGTGGTTGTCCCCCCACGAGTGAGTGAATGACACCACAGAGTGCAGTAGATGAAAGAGTTTGAACTGCAGTAAGGGTTCCATCTGCAAGACACAATTCCATGTGCTGCCTTAGGCCAAGAAGCAAGAAAGGACGTAGACAATTGAGGAAAATTTATTGTACCAGTGTTTCTTTCCAACTGCTCCCCAAATGATATGACTGGAATGGCAGAGGCAAAGAATATGTAAGTCGTCGGCGCCAAGATTCTGATGGGCAAAGAAAGGTCGATCAGGAAAGCTTCAATAAGCATTAAAGACAATAACACGTAGAAAGTATCCATCATATCTTTGCACTTAGATCAGCAATATTTTGTCAAGTATGCTGACCAAATTCCTCCATGTCCATAGTTTGTACAATTGTGAATTAAGATGCTATTTCCACTCTGCCGTAAAATGGAAAAAAGCTCATGTACCTGATACCGGCTTTGATACCACCTGTCCAATCTTGCTTGTAGCACAGAAGTCTTGCTCTAAGGTCATTCTTGATCCCACGAAAGGGAACAAAAGTCTCTTCCATGGTTAATGGAGACTATGAAGAGTGTTACACCTGACTTTTTATTATGTTGACACTCGAATACAACAGGTTAGGAATTATGCTACAGGCTGCTATTACAGTTTTCACATGAGCAAAAACAAAGAAACTACAGAAGAATAGACTAGGACATCATAGTGATAATTTAACTGTGTGAAAGAGCTACAAAGAATATTTCCTCCTCCCGTAAGTACCCAGCAGAGGATTCATGTATGAATGAATGAATTAAGGATGTTTTTACATGATTGAGGATAGGTAATAAGAATCCGCGATAAGATTGGCTAACTTTGAATGACGTAAGAATCGAATAGACAGGATGGAACTATTTCAGTTCCATTTCCTCTAGCTACAGCAAAACTAACGAAGGGAATCCATGGAGGACGGGGTAAAAGGAGATCTAATTAGCAAAGAGAAGAGGACCTTCTCCAAATAAGACACATTTAGCGACCGACTTCGATAAGCATCACATCCTACGTCTCAAGAAAGCTTCCAATCAATCAGAGAGCCACCCAGGAAGTGAGCACAAGGATTACCAAGTGCAGGGTAAATGCCAAGGAACCGTTTACATGGCGCACAATCAAAAAGCTTTACCTCGCAACGACCACGATCAGGAGCCAATTCTAGAAGGTCCTAAGAGCTAAAACACAATCTGAACTAACGGAAAGCCATGACCAGAGCGGAATTACAGGCGACCGGAGGGAGCCTAACGCTCGAAACCCAGAACGCAGCGGAGCTAACGAGATTGCATGATGACCGAGAACACCACAGCGACCGGTCAACGAAATTCAGAGGAAACGGGCATTCAAAGTCCAGCAAAAAGACGGCACAGCAACGTCGGAACACGAGTTACATTACTCACAAAAGCGGGAAAACACGATGCAGCAAGCGAAACAGTCACATGCTCGGATGATGTATGTGTATATATAGCCAAGGCTAAAGAACCAGGACCCAGCAAAGGAGCGACCCACTAGAGCAAAATGCGAGGAGGGAGAGGGAGAGGGAGAGAGAGAGAGAGAGATTTCAGGCGTGAGATGGAAACTGTGCGATGACTGGACATTAAATAACGCCCCTCCCACCCCCTCCAGTACAACCACCAATAATACAAAGCAAAACTCTCTCTCTCTTACATCACTCTCTGCGTGAGGACGACTGGAGAGAGAGAGAGAGAGAGAGAGAGGAGGGAGACGACAATGGTAAGCTAATAGCTGAAGGTGACCAGAGTTTGGCAGTTCCACGGAATTTGTCTTCTTTTTTTTTTTTTGGTGGAAGAGAGAGAAAGAGAAGATGAAAAGCTGTTTTTTTATTGGACAGAGAGGGGAGAAAACACAAGTTTATTCGGATGATCCGATTGCTGCTGATTCGGACAATATTATAACGAGGAAGGAGAGAGATTAGGTATGCCTCGAACGTTGTTGAGATCCCCGCGCACTGGTGCGGTGATTCTTGCTTAATTTTAACGAGGTGAGACGAGGGACCGACCTGAAATTTTAAGATATTTTCCCCGATTACATCGCCGCCCTTGCCGCCGCCCCCAAAGACAATGACATTACATGTTGGAGAGGTGAGCAATCAGATCGGCTCAAAGTAGGGGTAATCGATTTTCGATCCGGCCCAATTCCATGTGCAAAATCAAGAATCGGTCATTATTTTTCTTTTATGTTTCCATCAAGATATCTTATTATCTAAAGCATGATTAGGAAGAAATTCAAAATTCAAAACAAATCCTATACTTCAAATCGGATATTTTATTGTCCAATTACAAGTCCTATTCCTCATAAATAATTAGTTCTCCTTGAAAATTAGAAACTTGACCCAATCGACCAATTGGGACGATTCCAAATTCAAGCAGTCCATTTTGCATATCCCTAATTCAAAGTCAATTCCTAAAGGGACAAGTTCCGGTTCCAATTCTAAATTTATTGAACCAGTAAATTCTACCTATAAACTTGGAGCTTAGAATTAGCCAAACTTGAAACTTGGATTTAGGGGAGAACTCAAAATCTAACTAGTTTAGATCCACTTTGCCCTTATTCTAAGTAAGGCTATTTTCTCCTTTTTACAATAATAAAAACTGAAAATATCTATTGAAATTGAATATATTTGACATATTAGGCTGAAACAAAAAAATTGTATTTGATATTTGATGGGTGGGTTTTGGATTTTGAGTCCAAAACCTACCCACCCCACCCTAAAACCGATCATTCATATTACATACATGCTTAGCCATAAAAATAGATTATACCATGTAAATTACTAAATATTAAGGTTAGCCCTAAAAAAAAGGAGGAAAATTTGGAAGAACTTGTAACTTGGTCCAAACTGAACTATCAAACTACCCAAATTCCTTTATTTATTATCCAAACCGAATGAGTCTTGAACTGAAAAAAAAGATGAAAATCTCCAATTTAGTTTGTGTAATTTTGACACCCCTAAGACTAGAATATGTAAATAATTAGTCCCCATCTCCAACTCAAATAATTGCTTCTTCTTTCTCTCTTTTTTTTCAAATAGGTTGTGACTTATTGTGGAGTAAAAAAGGGCATGTATGGAGATCACTGATGAACCTGTAATTTTTTTTTGCTTTAAAGGTAGATCCATTTCTTGATCCATATATAACAAGCTGAGTTGTTATATAAATTGATTTAAACATAATGACTGTTAAATGGGTCATCAATGAGTTTACAACCTATATAAACCCTACTCACTTTCATGACTTTTTCTTCATTCTCTCTCACACTCACTTGATCTTGTGCTCACTAACTTTGCATTCTCATTTCAATTTGAATATGAGTTTTCCTAGACTTGATTAAATATGAAAATATTTTAGTAAATATGGATTGGGTCCATAGTTATGGATGACCAGATTTATTGCATCGAAATAGATTAAAACAAGTTAAATGCATCTATTTGGATCGAGCCATTTCCAATTCAATCCAAACCCATTGGGACTCATTACAATTCACCCCTTTAATGGGTCTACTCAAGGTTAAGAATTCAGTAGATTTGGAAAATTACTCTTTTTTTTTTTATCAATTCATGTTACCACTAGAAATTGATCTCCTAAATCATCACATAAAAATAATTTGAGCGAGTTCTTTGAGAGAATTTTGTAACGAGTTTTCATTACCTATATATAACATTGCTCATGTTTTTCTTCTTTCAAGGGCTTGAAAGGAAAAAGGGTGAAAAATGTGGGTCATGTACTGGGATCATTTATGGCACGACAGTCGCGTTAGGTAGTCAGGGCATTGGCATATTTAAGTTACTCTTAGGTAAGGAGCTGCACCGTGCAAATTGCGTGCTCGGTAAATATTTGGAACCCAATTTCATCATTCCTTTCTTTTTTGTCATGAGTAACATACCTTTCATAATTAAAGGGAATGAACATTGGAAAAATTACCCTTTTGTCCTAAACTTATCGTACATATTCAATTCAATCTCTTTCTACTAATATAATTTCAAACATTTACATGAAATTTCAATATAATCTTTCTAGGCAAAATTATTGCTAGAAAAATTATTCATGTGGTGTCCGGTCATTGCACCCTTCTTAGATGGCATGCCAAGGTGAGCAATTTGTAGATTGCCATGTCCACAATTTTGACATAATTGCTGAAAATAATTATGTTAAATTTAATATAAAAAATTTAAGATTAAATTGATAAATTTAAAAATTTTAAAACTAAATTAATATTCATATGATAAGATATGACTGATTAAGTAATTTTTTTTAGAAAAGTTCCAAACACTACACTTGAGCTTCACATTAATGTAGGGCTGTAGCTACTACTTTGATTCCTAAATCAGATCATGATCTAAGTGGAGATCTTGATGCTGAAAAAGAATGCAACCTAATCATTCCTGTCACGAAAATCAACCGGACTGATGAGTTTAGTTGATCAAACAAGATTTCCTCATGTCTTTTGGGATTGATCTTGATTAAAAAAAAAAAAAAGTACATCTGCGCACTCAATCCTGGGAATTAGTGGAACGTCCGTAGTGGACATGAACATCAGACGATTCATCAAAAAAAAAAAAAAAAAAAAAAAAAATTAATGCTCCTTTCTTTTGCAATGACATTGTGGATATCACTGACCTCTTTCCCGAAAGTTGCCTAGAGATCACCTATCGTCCTAACAAATCGTGTTTTTTGTGATGATATGTGATTGTGCTAATCCAACACTTGGTCTTTCGCGATTGGCGACCCAAAAAAAAAAAAAAAAATGACCCCATTAAAGGGCTGCAAAAGTGAGTTTCAAAGGTCGATTTGGACATAGTAAGCTGTTGCAATGTGATGTCATATATTTTATCAAATCTTATCAGTTGATTATAGATTGAAAAGTAAAAATTAAGAAAAAAAAAATTGACCCCATTAAAGGGTAGCAAAAGTGAGTTTCCAAGGTCGATTTGGACATAATAAGCTACTGTTGCAACATGATGTCATATATCTTATCAAATCTTATCAGTTGATTAGAGATTAAAAAATAAAAATAAAAGAAAAAGGAAAAAAATGACCCCGTTAAAGGGCAGCAAAAGTGAGTTTCGAATGTCGATTTGGACCAAGTAAGCTGTTGCAATGTGATGTCATATATCTTATCAAATCTTATCGGTTGATTATAGATTAACTTGTATCATTAGGGTTATGCAAAAAAGCAAGCATCACCCAAAACTGACTTGGATCAAGAATAGGTGGTACTCATAGGATCTAGTCCGATTCTCGATTCTAATCTACTAGAACTAGTGAGTACCGATTAAGCTCTTGATTATAGATCTCAAACTAAATCGGTGCATATATATATAATTTTTTTAAAATTCTTAAATTTTAACTTTTTACATCAAAACCCTTGTTTCCTCTTTGTTTCTCTCCATCTCTCACCTCACTCATCTTGTGGCCTCATCTCCCTCTCTCACTCCCACTTTTAGTTGCCTCCAATCTCATCAATCCCTCTCTCACTCTTGCTTTGAATTGCCTCCAGCCTCATCGTCCCTCTATCACCCTCATTCTGATAGCCTCTAACCTTAGATCTCATCACTCTCTGTCAAGTCTTATGCCCTTCTGAAGTGGGGACATTTTGATTAGTTCCATGGACCCACTCAAGAACTAAAATGTTCAATCCGATTGCTAGGTGAGTCCATGGACTAATAGGCAATTTATGATTTTAATTCGAAATCGTTCTTGGTGGGAGATTCCCGAGTCTAGGGTGAGAATCATCCACTCTAAAACCAATTACCCTAATGTCTTGTAACATATTTAATCATTACTTGTAGAAACCTAGTAGGATACAATTAACGTACAAATAAAATTGCGACACAACAGTTCAATCAATTTAGTCATAAATCTTTGTACGAAATTTCAATGTAATCATTTTAACCAATTTTCGCCAAAAATTGGTGATATAATGGTCTAATCATAACCGGCCATCTTACATAACACATCACCGCATTAGCTATTTCCAATGAAAATTGACTAGCAAGATTACAATGGAACTTTGTCCTAATATTTTGGACTAAATTGGCAAAATAAAAAATTTTATGATTAGATTGATGTCCTATAATAGGATAAGTACTAATTGAACAATTTTCACTAACCAAAAGATATGTGGAAATAATTCGAGAACATTCAACTCCAAGTACGGCCCCTTTAATTTGGTAATTAATCAATGACCCCAATATGGGTAGGTCGATGATTCATTGAAGTCACTATCCTATGTTAGGTGAGATAATTAGAAATTTAAAGTTTGATTGAGTGTACCTTTCAGTTTTCCAAACCTTTAATGTGGTGACTAAACGCCCCAAAGTTGCATGCGTTTCAAAACTCTCTCCTGCAACCATAATGAACAAACATCTCGTACATCGTTTCATATACTCAACAATGTTCACAATGTACTGTCCCATAAAGGAATAGAAAAAAAGATGCATGCTTGACAACCTGAGCTAAAAATCAATTAAACCCTCTAAAGATGCATATCTAATCCACTATAGGCGTCAAATCTCAGCTATGTATCAGTTATATATGTATGATCATCTCCGTGCTCGATCTTTTGAAAATATTCATTGTGTTTTTCCTATTTTGTGGTGGTCTTATTTTCGATATTATTGCATTTATTTTATGTCATTCGTTATCTATAAGGCTCAACTTGTTCGATGGGAAGGCATCACGTACATTTATATTATTTAATATTATGTGACATGATGAGAGAAACCAAACTCCAAAAGTACCGAAAGCCATTTTTCTTGTTTATGCAAAGTTTTTTTTTTTTTTTTTTTGATATTTAAAGCATATATCAAACATGAACTCGAGGATATTCGATGTATGCTTTCAGATGACTTCGAAAACCTCTATCGCGATAAGGTCAATCGATTTCCTCAATGACTCGTTGCCATGTTCCCGAAGAGGAAAATAGATGACGATGGCTTATACCTAATCTTCCGAAGAACACAGCTTGTAATTGGTAGGGCTCCAATTTATTTATTTATTTATTTATTTATTTATTTATTTAGTATTTTTGGTCTAACACTCCAATTTATTTAATAGTTCAGATAATTAAAGTTTACTATCAAAAAGTCGAATGGCTCACCTAAGATAGAACGGTGCCGCGTAGACTAAAGCATGCATATCCTTTTTAATCTGATAATTAAATCAGAAAGAAGAGATATTGATGGGGTGAAAAAGAGATAGGTCGGCGATCTTGATGAATTGTTTTTGGGTGAATCTATGCATATAATTTGAGGATCTAAGGCAAGTCAAAATCCACTTGTGCAATCAGTGAAGAGGATAGTCTGCCATGGCCTTTCAAATTTAGCTTTATCATTGTCGAAATGTGACATTTATTTGAATATCTTTCATAACATACCAGGTGTTTCTCATGCTTAATTAGATCAAAATTAGGAAGATGAAGATATAAATCTCACAATTTTTCGTCCGGTGTATTTTTAGACGATTACCTGAGTGACACTCTTATTAAAAAATAAATCAATTTTGTTGGTGATAGAAATGGTTGGAAATTCTACATGACATTAATTTATTATAAATCAACTGATGTGACTCATCAAAAGACCCTATCCAACCAACAAAAACTACAAGAAACGATGTTGTTTTTGAAAAAAGAATTAGGGCTAGAACAAAATGATTCGCAGACCGAAGCTCTTCTTTGTGGCCAAATCAAAAAGCCGTGAAATTTTTTTCTCGACAAGGTATCATCAAGCTTACTTCTAAGAACCCTCTTTTCTTTTTTCTTTTTCCTTTTTTCTATACTCAAGTGATTGTTGGAAAAGCCTCGGTACTAAAGTGAGTAATATACAAAAGTTATGGCAATTTCTGGTGTCATTTTCCTAATTCAATATTTAAGTAACAAATGAAGAATTATTTGGTGTAAATTACGATCACACATAATAAACGAAACATACACATCATTTTTTTGCGAAACTCACATGTTTATCTAAGATTATCTTGAACAGGATAAGTCTATCATCATCGCTATCTTTCGGCAAAGTTCTTTATGGCTGTAATACTACGATTTGATAATTATAATCGAAGGGCGATCGGAGCAGATTCACGAATACAAGCGGCTAGGTTTCCAGTTGCAAGTACTCGACATTTTCTCAGTGGCGTATGTCCCTCGAAGATAAAGTAACGCAAAAAGTTTGACAAGGAGAGAGAAATGTGTGCAAAAAGTGATCAGATGGATAGATTAATAATGGAGCTTTTAAAATCCATTTCATACGTGATGCATGTACGTTTCGGAAATAATTTATTGTTTCTTGCAGATGGGGCGGAGGAGCCGTGCATTGAGGATTATATTATCCTTGATTTTGTTTGGTGACTAAAGTGATATCAGGGTAATGCTATATTTATGTTTATATTATGTATTTTTATTTCTTGCTTGAGGACTAAGATGCAACAATAAGCTAAGGTTGGTTTGACTATAATTACATTTGATGCAAAATGTCGCTGCGGTTGAGTTTTGTTTGAGAGGGCTCCCTGACCTTCCTTGTCCGCTTGCTGGCCTTTGTTTATGTTACAAACATCATCATTTTACATCGACAAAAGTAAGAAGAGGTTATGCATTATGTAATTTGTCGATTAGCACATTAGCGGTTGACAGTCATTGCTCAGGACCAAACTTCCTTTTCTGGGCTTGGCGATTAGAAAGGGTTCTCCGAGTTGTGTACATCATGTCACAGCTTGTTTGGCATTCTATAGTGGGAACCAAGGTGCTTGCCCCATCACTCTGGTGTCTCACCCTAGAAAACGAAGTTAGGGGTGGAAAGAATGACGTTTTCAGTGTGCCCAATTTAAGTTTCATCAACAATGTGTTGTCACAATGTCAACCACTTCATTAGGGGTTTGATATACACGAATCAGAACGTCTGAACAACAATAGAGACGTAAAGACTCAAGAAAAGAAAACTTTTCAGTTTGAAAGTTTATGGTGGAATAAACATTTTCTTTTTAGTGGTACCGACGAGCAGTCAAGCTTATACATTAGAAATGTTATTAGAAAGTCCAATTCGAGAGATTAAGTGAATAGGGAAAAACTTAATCACATGAATATAAGGCACAATCCTGCATAAGGACGATGTATGATAAAATTTAACCCTACCCTCATCTACATGTCAGTGGAAAAAAAAAATTATTTCGTCAATTGTCAGTGAAAAAAAAAATTCTTATTAGTGGTACCAATAAATAGTTGAGACCACAAATCAGCAATGTTATTAGAAACTACAGCGCAAAAAATTAATCTAATAGGTGAAGATTAGACCCAGCTCCTTACACATAGTTTTGTATGGTGAAATGGGTATTACTCCAATACTATGTTAAAAAGTCCTATCCCAAAAGAATAAATCATTAGTGGATGGAGACTATATGTGTATAAGGCATATTATAACTACATATTTAAGTGATGTGAGATTTACACTTAACAATCTCCCATACGTGTAAGCAAATGAATATGAGGCTCCCATAGTGTGAGCAAGTTGTGATTCTGCCATGAGCACATGAGTTTGAAGGGTGAGTGTTAGGATTTGAATTCCTTATGTGCTTTGACAATATCATGTTAAAAATTCAATTCAAAGATTAAACCGATAACCAAGCACATGGGAACCTCTAGACAAATGACGTGGGATTGTGTTTAACAAAGTACTTCATTCATTTCTCTAAAAGGGGTTCTTCAAACTTCATAATATATCTATTGACAAATATATCTTGGGGATGTTGCCAAAATCTTGAGTCACCTCTGAGATCAGCTTGTGGGAGGAGGGTCGTTCTATACCGCACACTCGCAAAAAATTATAAGTTTAGGTACGTTTCCAAAACCAATCCAATTAAGCAACGAAGAAAAAGGGCATCGCATGCTTTTTTTATAAGTTTTGAATGGTGGATGCATGATCATCTCAGAGATGTTAGGTCAAGGATAAGGTTTTTCACGGGCAACGATGGATCCCACATCTTCTGTTGGAAAGCAACACCGTCGTTTATCGTTAACCATGTTATAATATTCTCTAATTTGACACTAATAAAGAAAAAGTCCGATTTTGATAATGATTTGTTTTGACCCTCGAGGTTGTTTTTGTTCCATTTTGTCAGATTTGATTAAGTTGTCTTTTCGTGCAAAACATTCGACTGGTTTATATTATGTTCCAAAAAGTCATGTCATCAAGTAATTAAGAAGTTGCTAGTTCCGTTAACCTCCTTCCTATCTCGATGCATGCAACTATCCTTTTCCTTTGTGTCTTATTTTATTTCATTATAAATTTTTAACTTTTTCGCCAATATAAAAAATAGTATTATCGTAGAATAAATCATGATCAGTACGCACGGTGGCAAGTTATACTCAAATATGGTGCCTCAAGAGACATGAATTATACTACAAATGGAAAAATTGTCTAAAACTCCTAAACTTATTATACTTTTATCAATACAATTTTAACTTTTTAATTGTACCAATTAAGTCATAAACATTTTCATGCTAGCATTTTCGCAGTGGCTGTCACGGGGTTCCCTGGGCATAAAAAAAAAACATTTTCATGATTTGTCAATTAAGTCTATAAAGCCAATTTTGGCCAAAATTCACTAACGTTGACATCGACTATCCTATGTAACATCATCAAGGCTAACATGAATAGTTTTTAATAAAATTTTATTTTTTTTTTTTTCCTTCTTTACTTTTTATTTTTGTAATTGTCAAGGTTTGACAAGAGGCCACCAGCTATTGGCTAAGGCTCAATGACTCTCGTTGGCCACTAGACAAGGGTTGCAGCCTTTGTTCACAGTGGGGTGAGGGCCTCGGGCAAGGCTAATGAGCCCTCACCAACCATTGGGCGAGGGCCGTGGTTGGGCAAGGATCACAACCCTTGCCCCTTGCCCAATGGTTGGTGAGGGCTTGCAAGCCTTTGCTCGGTTGTTGACGGGGATCATAGGGCCTCAACTGGTGTCCCCATTTCAGCCCTTAACAATTAAAAAAGGAAATAAAAAATAAAGTAGGAAAAAGAAAAATAAAGAAAAATAAAAATTCACAAACATATTAAAATATATTATTAAAAATTATCCATGTCAATATTAGTTTTGTCATGTAGAATAGCTAGAATCCATGTCAACAATTTCTGGACACAATTGGATGAATGGACTTAATTGATAAAATGTGAAAAAAAAATTTAGAACTTAATTAACATAATTAAAAGGTTTAAAACTTAATTGACAAAAATACAATAAGTTTAGAACTTCTTGAATGATTATCCTCATATTATTTGCCCTCTATTATATGAGAATTTAAATTTTTCCACATGAATTTTCCTTCCTCGGTCACTGAGGGCCTATTTGTTTTTACTTCAAATAATGTCTAATTCTGTTATTTTGTTTATCGGAACAAAAAAAAAAGAACAAAAATGCATTTGATAAATTTTATGTTCCTCGGAAACAAAAATTTATTTTTTTTTTTTCAAGAGTAGATTTGAAACGAGAATCAAAAGTAGAAAAAACTTGTTTTATTCCCAAGAATAATTCCTAGAATCGGTTCAATTTTTTTCTTTTCTTCTATTTTTTTTCCCTCTTCTTCTTCCCTTTAGTCGGCGACCTCACTAAAGCGTTGCCGACCCCCCAATGACATAGAGCCACGGCGAGGCTGGCCTCATCTAGATCTAGCAAGGCTTTGGCAAGCTCGTTGGACCGGACTTGTCGTCGGTCGCGACCACCACCGGCTACAAAGAAGAAGGAGGAAGAAAAGAAAAAGAAAAAGAAAAAAAAAGAAGAAAAAAGAAGAAGAAAAATATAATAAAAGTAATAAAAATTAAAAGAAACAAAAAATTTAAGAATTTTACCAAACGTATTTCTATCCCGAGAATAAAAATTTTGGATAGTTACAAACACATTCTTTTGCTCATAAATTGTTCTCGAGGGAGCAAGAAGAAAAAAAAATTATTTTTGATAAAAAATTATTTTCCGAAATAGAATTGTTATCAAATACGCCCTAAATCACTCATATTAGATTATCTCAAAGTACTTAATTTTGTGAGACCAAGAAATATATATCCATCGAGACAATGAAAATGCATAATCTCACTAGATATTGGAAATTATTATGCATCTCTTCATGCAAAATCTTATTTACTTTCAAGTATTATATGATACTCTTTGTTAGGTTGATTAGAGTTTTTGATATATAGATTCTTCTGTACCTCTTCTTTGAAGAAGCTGCAAGCGACATATAATTTATTAAAAGATTAGAAAGATTGAAATTGGAAACCGACGAAGTGAAAGAAATGATTGAAGTGAAAGGGCAGGAGACATTGGTGCTCAGCCAGTGTGACGCACCCATTGAATAAAATGACAAAAGGCTCAACAGCCTTTTGTCAAGCGCAATTCAATTCAATGCATGTACGATTCCCACATATATGTTTTTTAATACACGCATGGGACCTTTCGTTCTAATGCATTTTTAATTTGAAGGAGTGATTTTCGTACAACTTTATTCTAATTGGCCATGTAACATTGTATTTCTATAATCACATGAGAGTTAATAGAATAGATTATTATGAAGGAAGTTAGATCGATCTAGTCCATCTAAATCAAACTTCGACTTATTCATCACCCTTTTTTTTTTCTATTTCATTCGCTTGAGATCGATTTTACCTAAAAATGAAGTCTAATGGGATCAGAAGATCTGCGAAAAACGTAACCACGTCGACATTGACTCTATAAAATCATGAGGAAAGGTGGTGCGCGGTATCTCTCACGAACATGAGGCTTATCATCCCAAAATAATGAAAGATCTTATCATGTCGTACTGGAGTCTTGTCAAATTCCATCAGCAAGTTCGGAGCATCACTCTCGACCGAGCAGAGGAGAGAAGCACTGACGAGACAAGGATACTAGGGCAATTGTTTGTATAATGGAGTGTGTGATGTAAAGAGCAAGAGGTCGGATGGTGCTGTTCAATAATGCAAAAGCTGTCCCTTTCCAATTGCAATCCATGCTTTGTAAATCATCAATGGCAGAGAAGGTCCTGTCAAATGTCATTTTTTGCCAAGAGGCCTAGCCAAGTTGGGAGAGGTGTAGATACTCCTTTTTTTCTAGGATGTTTTTTCACTTTCACATGAGAATTGAAATGTCTTTGAAAGATTCTTTGGGCAGAAGAATTCGTATACATAATGCCAACCCTTTTCTGAATGAGTCCTTCATGTTTCTAACGATTCTCTTCTCTTTATTAGGGAAAGAATAATGAGGATTTTAGTCTTGCTTATTTCCACATCATCCAAGATAAGAAATTATGTGGATGAAAGAGTTGTCGTTTTTTCATTTTTTTTTTTGTGTGCATATTTTGATGAAGATTACGTGAGCTTATTTATACACTTTGTAAGACAATATAATATCAATTACAATTAATCAAGATATGTCAAGTATATGCACACTCAATGAAGATAATGTATAATCTTGAGAGATATGAAAAATTAATAAAGATAAAAATTTCTTGATATCTCTAACATCCCTTTAAACTCAAGGCATTTCAAAAGAAGTCAATTGGAGTTTGGAAAAATGTCTAAACATTACTTGGGTGGATGTGCCTTATTGTAGACATGAGCAGTCTAATCAATTGATGAAGTAGAAATGAGAAAATCAGTGCCACTAAGCACATAATATTATATTAAGATAGTATATTTCAAAGTGCTTGATGCGTTGATGAAAAACATCATGATGTGCTATTTGAATAACACTTTAGTTATTGCGGTAGTTATTGCGGTAGATAACCGTCCCGCCATTATGGCAGACTCTCATGTTTTCTAGTTTCCCTGGCAACTGCAGTGGAGTGAGTTATGGTGTTTTATTTATTGCTATGCCATGAAATAATTGAAGTACCTAGAAAGAACTAGTAGCCTAAGGTGGAGCAACAATCTAAAATGTTACTAGCCCTCTTAGCATCAAAATAAACACTCAACTCTTAGTTAGAGTTAGTAAAAAAGTGAAAATTATGAAACAAAGTATCCTTGACATAGCGAAGAATTCGAAGAACTATAGCAAATTGAGCTATACATGGTGCAGCCATGAACAGTCTGACAATGTCAACAATATAGGTAGTGTTAAGACAAGTAATAGATAGATACATAAGAATACCAACCTATTGCTGATAGAGTTTACGATTCGTAAGAAGATTCCCATCTGTCATCTAATTTGGTATTAGTCTCAATGAAAGTTTGATATAGTTATTAGTGAGTCTTGCTCAAGAAGGAAGAACATAATCATATCTTGCTTAGGAAATATATCAACCAGGGAATCTAAAGTAAACTCTAAGCCTAGAAAGTAGTTGAGTCAGTCGAGATAGCCCTACTCATCTTTGGCCATGACTCATCTCGACTATATTGTCACTACCAATTCATGGGGACCGGAATCATAAACATGTCTTTGCAATGTCTTAGGCCAACCATCACGGATGTCCTTGAGTACATCCTAAGTTTCTTCTACTGTATTAAGACAACCAAATTGAAGTTTAATGTATAAAATCATAGTGTTTCGAAATCACGTAAGGATCTAGCTATTCTTGCTAGCACACTCATCCAAAGGTTGATCCCTAGTTTCTTCACCAGTCTTAATAGGTACGTGAGTATCACTAGTGACATAATGCCAAAGTCTACGAGTTCTTAAAAAGCTTGATATTTCTTGAGTCGATAAAGTTTGTTGTATAAAATCAAGGGTGGTCATTTGGTGGAAAATGAAGATCAGTGCAATTGACGTAACGTTGCTACAACTACCGTCTAAAAGACTTGACAAATACTTCCTTAGACAACAAGAGCTCTAATAAAAAGGTAAGTAATAATACCGAAGAAAGAATTATATAATTTATATATATATTGTTTCGTTCATTTTAATGAAGAGTACATTAACATATTTATAAATTTTAAGAATGACTATGTTAAATAATATGATATAACGATATCACTTACATTTAATTAAGAATACGCACAATCAAGGAAAATAATACACAATTTTAAGAGACATGAAAAATTAAGAAAGATATGAGAATCTCTTGATATCTTTCAACAATCTCCAACAAACTATCAGAAAAATTTGGAGCGTTTGATTATAACAACTTTTGACAAGAAAATTAGATAATTAACAGGCCTCACCTATCAAGCAACTTTTGACCAGATATTTAGATGTGACATTTTCTTTTCTTTGGTTGCTTTATTGACTTATTTTGTTTCTATTGCTTTACCAACAACCCCAAGAAAGTCTAGCCAAAAAAGAAAAAAAAATCCTAGGAAGAAAATTAGCTATTGATAGGTCTAATCAATAAGGAAAAATCATAATTTTATATTCGTTCTAAAATAATAAGATTCAAATGATTAAGTATAAGCATTCCCATTTCAACGAATCGCCGAAAGTTTGTAATGGAATTCTTTAATACTTAAAATTTGTCTAGGTTGGTGGGGGTATTGGGCGTGAGGAATCGTCGTCGTCGTTGTCGTCATGAGCAGCTTAGAATGTAATCTTTTGATAAAGGAGAGAATTTTGGCCTAGGATAGCAACGAAAATGCCGAACCCTCCTTATTTTCATTTTTACCATTTATTTTCTCCATTAATTTTTTGTTAGAGGATGCTGTCTACTAAGTAGACCTGATCATGGGATTGATACTGACAAGCCCAAACAGGCTATCTCAAACCAAATGGGCCTGGAAGGTAATGTTAAGTTGGTTTGGGTTGGACAAGGCCATTTCGGCATGGAAACCCAGCCAGGTCCAATGAGTAATACACTAATTTTTAAGATCGGCGAGCCTAAGCAACAAGTTACGCTTGACCTTAGCGCTGATCTAGGCTCAAGCCTCGCCCAATTGACAATTGTCTCTTTTATCAAGTCACAGTTTATCTTATGGGCCCTGTAGGGTACGTTTAATAACCAACCTATTTTCGAGAACAATTTCTACTCAGAAATTATTTTTTATTTTATTTTATTCTATGTGAGAGTTTTTGAGCATTCGAACATTTTAGTAATTACACAAAATTTATATTCTCAAAATAGAAAAAAGAATATGAACATGTTTGATATGATCCTCAATTTTTTTTAGACGTAGAATTTGTTTTAATTTTTTTTTAAAAATTCTAAGATTTTTTTTTCCTTTTCCTTTTTCTGTATCTTCTTCTTCCTCCTCTAGTTGATTGTTGGGCCCTAGCAATGGTTAGCGATCGGCAAGAGACGAAGTCAACAACCTTGCTGGCCTCAAGGGAGCCCAGTTAGCCCCTAGCAAGGTCGTCGGGCTTAGCAATGGCCAGTGACTAAGTGACTAGTGACTGGCTAGAGGAGGAAGTAGAAGAAAAGAAAAATAAAATAAAATGGCTTGGTTTCAGAATTGTTCATTGGAACAAAAAAGTAACCTTTTTCTATTTTTTTTTATTTCATTTCAAGTCTATCCCCTGACCATTAATCTATTCTCAGGAATTTAAAAAATTAGTCGACGTTACGAATGAATTTTTGTTATTTTTTTTTCTTTCGAAGAATAAGAGAATAGAACTAGCCAAATATTAGCCGGTTACCAAATAGGGCCGCGGCCATTGTACAAAGTTCCGGGTATGGTCTTATTTTCTTCTTCTGGGCCGAACGATTACGGGGTTACTGGCACGAACGCCGGCTCATCACCGAAGCCCAAGCCCAACCGCCCGCCAACCCTAGCAGTTGACTTTGCGCTGATGGTGACCGTTGGATGTGAATACCTCAGAAAACGACGCCCTCGCCCATCAACGCTGGAGATCGAAGATACTAAATACACGTCGACGCAGGCCCGCAAAACCCGGACGAAGAAGAGCCGCGAGAAGCGTCTCCCTCCTCATCTCCTGCCTCCACGTGTCCTCCTCCGAGGCCTCATCTTCCCCCAAACCCTAGCAATCCGATCGATCTTCTGCACGCGATCCTTCGTCGAAGCTCGCGAACAGGAACTCCAAAATTCAGGCCGTTTCTCGAAGATTTCCCGCGCGATAATGCTGAGGCTCGGCGTGAAGAAGCTCGCGGGGCTGGCCGGCGCCGCCGCGGGGCCGGCGGCGGGGACGGGGCCGGCGCGGGTGGTGCCGCCGCTGCGGCTGTACCACGAGCGGGTGGTGGACCACTACAACAACCCGAGGAACGTCGGGTCGTTCGACAAGAACGACCCGGCGGTCGGGACGGGGCTGGTCGGGGCGCCGGCGTGCGGCGACGTGATGAAGCTGCAGATCAAGGTCGACGAGGAGACCGGGAAGATCGTGGACGCGCGATTCAAGACGTTCGGCTGCGGTTCCGCCATCGCGTCTTCCTCCGTCGGTGCGTATTCCCCCCGAAAAAAAAAAATAAAAATTGAAAGCTATTCGCCTGGTTTTCGCCTTGTGTGGGGTGATGTGTATCGCTGGATTGGTTTAGCCTGATAAAGGCGAAATCTTGGGGTTCTTCTTGGATGTCTTTTAGTTGAATTTCGAGCTTAGCGAGGTGATTGGGAGTGGGCTGCGACTTGCGTGGTTTCCACGAAAGTTGGAGACCCTGCGTATGAGGTTTCCTTGTTGGCGGACTGAAAGATGTGTGAATTCTTGTATTGTATCTTGCAGTCATCCTGTTGATTGTGACTGTTAGCGTGTTGGGTAGGGAATGGTATGTATGTCTTATAATGCGATCTATTGGCCTGAGTTCTACTTTTACTTGGTGATCGACTTTGAATCCACCGGATGCGTTGTTTTAGTTGCGGGGATAAAACGTTGGCATACTGTTTGTATTCGGTTGCGTCAGTGTTGTGTAGGCCGAACCCAAACTGTGTGTGGCGATATTGTGATGTAATAACTGCCAGGGATGCTGGTCTAAGTTGCTTGTTTTCTGATTTTCTGCCTTTCTTGTCAATTCTCGTCCATTCTCGTTTGTTGGACGTTTATGTGAGATGCTTTCTTGAAGAGGGTCGGACTACTTTGTTCATTTCATCGGTCAGTGTTCTTTCTTGTTTTGAATCTTTGTCCTCCGCTGATGTAAGGCAGGGTTCTGTCTGAAATCTTGTGGATGGGACAGTTAAAGAAATCATGCGAGTTGGCTTGTTCTTTTAAGTAGAAGTTGTAATAAAACACCGCAGGAGTATGCTTTGCTTGAGTTAGATCTTCACTTGGACCTGCTGGCGGTTGAGCATAGAGATGCACTTCTTCATTCATAAATAATTATTATTAATGAGAATCTTAGATTGCATTTGTTGGTTGAATCTATCTTTAGAAGATCTGAGTCCAAATGTAAGGTCTTACATTGTGAAGTTGCCAGATGTGTCTGTAAACTGTAAGGTAGCCTGTGGCTGATATGGAGTGTCAGCAGGACCTCCTTTGGTTTTCTTCTGTTTTCTTAGTCCATTCCTGGGATGATGATGAGGTTACCCTTTCTAACAGCAGTATGAAATTTTCCTGCCATATGTTGTTGAAGGATGATTTCTAAAGTTGCTTAATTAAGGGGCTTCAGTGGAAGCTCTATCTCTGTTTCCTTGTGTGATGTTTGCAATGAAGCAGGGGTCAATTTCAGTATAGCGCTTTATTGAATTATAGATTCTGCATATAGCTGCAAGATGAGGCTTTGCTTTTTCCCTAGTATGCTTTCATAATAGTAATTGTCCAATACTCTCATAGAATTTTGGAAATTGCTCCACTTTTTACTAATTTCTTATTCTAATTGCTTGTTCCAGCGACTGAATGGGTGAAAGGGAAGCAGATGGAGGAAGTTTTATCCATTAAAAACACGTAAGCTCTGTTTAATTGGTGAATACTTTTGTAATTTTTCTCTCCACTGATTTTGTAAGCCTGCCGCTACTTGTGGTCAGATTTATCAGTAATTTTTCAGAAGTCCTTCTCATTTGTATTCTAGTGCAGAAAGCAAAACATGGTTAATAGTTTGATACTGCTTGTCAACAGCTGTCTTCTTTCACATTGTACTGCTGAGCGAGGCCCACATGTACAGGATTGAGAATTCTGTATTTCCTGAATATTAGGAAGACATATTCTCATGTTTGTCATGGGCCGTTTTGGCACTTGGATTAAGAATAAATGTTTCATTGAATTTACTAGGTTTTTTCATTGACATGCTTTTCGGCTTCGATAAATTTGTGCCGACTTGTTCTAACGTTGCGAAGGAGTGAAATCATTCTTATGTTGTGGTTCTTGATGTATTCCTTTTACGTTTTTCCTGGATGTGGTTCATAATTAATTGATGCCTCTCACAGGGAAATTGCAAAGCACCTCTCTCTTCCACCTGTTAAGTTACACTGCAGCATGCTTGCCGAGGATGCAATAAAGGCAGCCGTAAAAGATTATGAAGCTAAACGTGCTAAGTTGGATGGAAGCAGTGATAGTGCTAAGGATGCACCTCTCGAGAAGGCGGCTGATGCCTGAATCTGTCCATGGAATGATGATGATGATACCTCTGGGAAGGCGGCTGATTGCTGAAGCTGTCCATGAATGATGATGACGGTCTATACAGAATCGTATCTCGTGGCTTGAAGCTGTAATAATGGACTTGGAAAATGTAAAGAATACTTTTTTTCTGAGAACAGAAGCCTTTATAGTTGATATTACCTAAGGCATGACACGTTTTTGGCTGATTGTTCGCGGATCTGTTGATTGGAAGGCTAGGTTTCATTTCAAGGCGTCGGTCTCTGATTAGTGATCTTCCATTTTTGACTTTCGAAGTTGCCAAGGTGGCCTGAGTTTAAGCCGCCGTGTGTTCCAATGGTTGTCTGGAATTCTAAGGTTTCATTGTATGAGCGATCTTCGGAGGGAAAGGTGCGTGTTAGCCGACGGGCCCGAGGCATTCGGTGAGGTGTTGAACGGTGGATTGTACTCACTTGCTATTGTGGACTATTCCTATCTGTATGTGGTCGTCCGGTTTTTCAGTAACTCTTTCAGTTTATGTCGATCTCTGAATTTAGAGTAGAGTCGGGAATCATTTGGCACTGCAACGTACGATGAAGGTTTTTTTGCCCAAGAGTAAGAATCGAGCTCAAACCGTGGTGGTCGTTCTGCTGTATCGGACTGTTCATGAGAAAGTAACCTTCTCGATATCGACGAGATGCATGGCCTTCGTGGATCGGACCATCTCTCACTTGGGCCTGTCTATATACTTAGGCTTTCTGTAAACAAGGGTCGGGACGAAACTTGGCGATGTAGGATGATAAGCTATAGTGCTCGCGTTTGAACTCGGAACCGCATGTGATTATTTTGTTCCGTGCCTTTAGCGTGGGGTTGCAAGTACCATGCTTTCAGCGTGAATCAAGAGAAGGTTGGCTCTGCCCCCCTTTCCCTAAGCTTCCCTAATCATCAGGACGATTAGTTGGGTATTCTTTCTCCCATATTGGAAAATTGGTAGATGGTTAGAAGTGTTGCATCAAAAACGTGCATTCTCTTGCCATAATCTCTCACACTACGTACTGTACACGATTGTAACGTTGTTCAATGGAAATTATTAAAGCAATTGTGCATGTAAATGGGAAATTTTTTATATCATACACACAAAAATTAGCAACTCTTCTAACATAGACCATATCGCCCGGGGAAGAATTCCATCAACTTTTACTCATCCCCAGAAGAAAAGAAAAGAAAAAGGAGGAGAAAAATGTTCCAACAACAACGGCTCCGATTTTATAAAGAGACAAGGGTGTAAGTATGGCAGGAGCAGAAGCTTCACATCTTTCCATACACACACACTTCACTCCGGACCCGCTTCTCGTCATCCGGTCAGGCCCTCACAGAAATCACATGTCTCCGCTTCCCCTCGTCTCTACTTCGTCTACAGTGGTCTCTTTACAACTCCCCCCACTTAAATGCCGTATCCTCTCTCTCTACTACTCTCTCTCTCTCTCTCTCAAAAGCCGAAACGATGCGGAGGCCACGACGACGACGCACAGAGGGCTAGGCAGACACACCACCAACTTTCCCTTTTCTTGGAGTCCTCTCCTGCTGTCGCATTTCCTCGATCGTCTCCTCCTCCTCCTCCTCGTTTCGACGCTCCATCTTCGCAAAGATTCGACCTTTTCTCTGCGCCGTATCGAGGGTGATCGCTGGAATTCGTGGGGAAGCTCCGGTTCCGGCTCCGGCTCCGGCTCGGTCCGATGTCTGTGTCCCCCAGTCTTCTGTTTTTCCAGGTATTTTTGTGTTCTTGTCCTCTCTCTCTCTCCCTTTGAGTTTCCCTTTTCTTGTTTGTGTTTTTTTTTTTTTAATGTTTTTTTGACTTTTGCGTTCTGGGTTGTGCCTTGCACCTGTCAAGGGCTGGTTTTTTTCTTTCCAGTGATTTGGTGGGTCGTCTGAGACGGGCTTTTCTTTCATGGGTTTCGTTCTGATAATGGCTTTGCTCTTTCTTTCAGCTGTAGGAGTGTGTTTGGAAAGTTTTTCTTCTGATGGAAGACCCGAAAGCACCCGTGGCTGAATGCCCTCGTGTCGAAACCCTAGGAGAATCCACTACTGCAGAGCATCGTCCGTTCAGTTCCAGTGAAGACGGTGGTGGTGGGTCTTGCTTGCGTGTCGATTCTCTGAAGGAAAATGGTAATGATCTCCAGCCTCAGGATAATGGTGATGGTGCAGCTGTTGATTCTGTGGCGACGGATGCTGAAGTTGGGAATGCGAACGTTAGCTGCGGTGTTAAAGGAAGTGAAGCTGTAGATGAGAAATGTGGCGACTTGGCCTTTCGTTCTGAGGTTCTGGTCGAAGAGGCTGGTAGAAATACTGATATTGTTGATGGCGGTGATGTTGTGGAGAGCGCTATCGGAGCAGCAGCTCAGGATGTTGAAAGAGAGAGCACTATTGCTGTTGGTGCAGGGGTTAGTTCGGGCATCGTTGAAGATACGATAGTTGGCAATCTAGAAAATTGCAATGCTGGTGGCAACACGGAAGACATTTTGGCAACTGTTGAGGTCGGGGGTGGAAATGTGAGCTCGAGCGGTGATAGGGGCGAGGAGCTTGATAATGATGTGGTGGCCCTAGACGGAGGAATGGAACCTGATGAAGCACCTGCTTTGATTGGAGACAATACATCTGAGAAGATGAAACTAACTGGCAACGGTATATCGATTTTTGTGGAATTTCCTGGACCAGCAAGTGGAGCAATTCAGGATCGTGTTCTTGAAGGTGGCCATCATTTGGGCATCAAAGAAGAGCAGGAGAGAACGCCTTATCAGGTGATGGATAGGATGCCAGATAATAAGGACAGCGTCAGCTTTGCTGTAGGCGATGTTGTATGGGTGAAAACTAAAAGTCAATCATGGTGGCCAGGAAAGATTCTAGATCCTTTAGATGTGCCGAAACATGGTATGGAAACATTGGGAGTTGATGAGAGGGAGTGTCTACTTGTTGGGTACTTGGGAAGTGGTCACGTTTCTTGGTGCCTCCGGTCTCACTTGAAGTCTTTTCATAGCAACTTTGAGCAGATGCTGAAACAAAATAAGTCCAGAAGCTTCATCAGTGCTGTCGAAAAGGCTGTGGATGAATTTGGCACCCGTGTGAGGCTGAAGCTCTCGTGCACATGCTTTCTACCAGAAGATGAAGAAGGGGCTGTAAAGCCTGAAGAAGGGCTGTAAAGCCTGAAGAAGGGGCAAAGGTCTCTGTTTTGGAGGAACTCAGTGAAGTTTCGAGCGGTTTATTTGAAGCCGAGAAATTTCTCCATCATCTAAAATGCGTTGCCCTTGCTACTTCTGTGCCTAGCATGCTTGAACTTAAAGTTGTGATGAATTACTTATCTGCCTTCTACTGTTCAACTGGGCATCACCACATGCCTATGCAACTTCTCCGTCCAACGACAGACACCGAGGATGATGCTGAGGACTTAAGGGGTAAAAATTTCTCAGGTGAAGATGGATTAAAGACGAAAAAGAAGCGTAAGGCTTGGGGTTCTGCTCAGGAACATGTAAGGGATACAGTTGAAGATGTTAGTGCCGATAAACTGGATCCTCTATCAGAAGAAGAGGCTGGAGGAAATAGTGACTATGGGTCCAAGGAAGATAATGAGAAGGGGCTCGAGTCGAGAGCACGAAGGAAGAGCAAGTACTTGTCGTATCCCTATGTAAACTGGGGAAACAAAGAAGCTTCTGCAGAAATAGGAGACCATGGCTCCTTGAATGGTTCTCATGAAGGGGTCGTGGTGGATGCATGTGGTATTGAGTTCGCTGGTTCTCCTTCATTTGTCAAGTCTACTGGTAAGATATTCCCGAGCAAATGGTTTAAAAGGTTTGCTTCTAATAGTCATGTCTCCATTCCAGAGTCATTAAGCATTTCATCAGCTGAGTTCTTGGCGGAGCTTTATTCTGCGGCATTGGGATGTACACATCCTAATGAAAGTAACGACTTTGACTCGATTGGGTGGTTTGCCTATAGATTTAGAAGTTCAACTTATCGTGATCAGGCCGTATATGAAAAGTGTGTTAAAGACATTGCTGATCACAAAGAGGGATTTGCTCCTAGCCCTCACTCTGCTGGTAACTCTGAGCTGAAGGGGAGAGGGAAGAGAGGAAAGGCTGGAAAAGGGAATTCAGATACTGGAGCTAGCCTCAAACAGCAAATGGGTGGAAGGATCAAAACAAAGTCTCTCTCTGGCTTGTCAGATGTGAATATTACCTTTGCTACCACTAGCAGCTCACCCTTGAAGGATTCTCTGGAGATGACCCCTCTCATGACGAATGGAAGTTTTAAAAGAGAAAAGGCAGGAAAGGCAGGAAAGAAAAGAACATCGACTCCTTTGGATTTGGGGACCAAACAATTGCATGGCTTACTGGATTTGAATAATGATGGTGCCATACTGAAACCTCGAGGCGAACACACTCTGGTTATGGGCATTACTCCTGGAACTGAGCCAAAGAAAAGGAGGAGGAGGAGGAGAAACCAGGATGAAGTAGCTTCCGCACAATCTGCGTCTCTCACTAAAACTACTGCAGGCTTGCTGACAGTTCCTGATGATATTGCACACCAGTCTGTGCCTGCTGCTATTGGATCTGCATCTGTTGATGGCAAGAAAGCACGAAAGAAGAGAAAGAGAAAGGAGAAAGATGCGGAATTATATTCTAGTATACCTGATTTAAACGGAACTCAGGTTATTCCGGGCTCATCAGGAAAAGATTTTCAGCAAACAAGCTCACTCCTGCCAGCAGTTAAAATGAAGCAGAAGAGGAGAAGAATAAAAGAAGGATCCGGCAATCAGCGTCAGGTTAACAGGCTCGCTACTGGAAGACTGCTAGATAGAATCAGCCCAGGGACAAATCAAGAAGCCCAAGGAGCTGCTCTTATTTTGACTTTTGCTGTCGGAAGTCCTGTTCCTACAAGGGATGTTTTAATCGACACATTCTCCCGGTTTGGGCCTCTAAAGGAATTTGAAACCCAGCTGTTGAAAGATTCTAATATAGCTCAGGTGGTCTTTGCTAAGAGCACAGATGCCAATGAAGCATGTAGGAGCTTGGAGAAGAGCAACCCATTTGGCTCAGCTCTTATGAAATACCAAGTTCATTGCTTCGACCCTCCAAGCGTCCCGTCTGGATCGAGCACTCTGCCTGGTGAGGCACCGCCTCTCAACTTCATAAAGCATAATTTGGAGATGATGACGTCGATGCTGGAGAACTCAGGAGACAATCTCTCCCCCGAGACCAAAGCAAAGCTGGAGGTAGATATCAAAAGCCTTCTGAGCAAGGTCAGCAATATGGTCGGTTCTTCTTCGAAGTAGTAGTTATAGGCATCTGCTTGTCTAGGCTGTTTAAAAATTTGGTAGGTGTTGAGGTTAATTTATTAGTCTCAAATTAGCTAGGATGCTCGTTTTCTGAATCAACTGTGACATGATAGTCTTATCTCAGGAATGAGAAACCTTTTGTAGTTTATGGCTTCTCTACGGTCCGGCTATCCATGATTATCTTACCTAACTATTTCATTACAGCGGATTGTCCTTTGTTTCTGATCTCAAGAAACCAAACCAAATAGCACGGGGTTCACAAATCAGTGCCATGGCCAATACTCCATGCATAAAATATCTGCACCAAACCGCATATGCTTAATTTGGTTTACTTTTTCAATCAGAACCAAGTAAAGACGATCCCAGGTAGCGGAACTTACAAATTTTTTCTCTTGCTAAGGATGAAAATTTCATGGCTTTTGATGTAAAAGTATCTGCATCTGTTTCTGGATGGATTACAAATTTTTTACTACCGCCTGCGGTGGCTCAGTTGGATAAGTGCTCCTGTGATCCTTTGCGAGAGGAGAGGAGTTCGAATCCCACTGGCTGCACGGGATCTTAAGTGCGACGTCGGGGTGGTGGGTCCTTCACTAGCGTCGCCCCAGGGTTTATCCCCGGGCCTGTCGGGCTGTCCGTGTTGGTACGGTGCGTGGGTTCCTGGGTCATCAAAAAAAAAAAAGTTTACGGCTTTTGATGTAAAAGTGTCTGCATCTGTTTCTGGATGAGTAAATTTGTAGGCTAACATCAGAAAATTCTCTGGTACTTACCTCTCTTTATACTGTAATTGATGAATGTTTGTGAGTATAAGGATGTTTTTATATATCATCTTTAAAGCATTTGTTTAGTAATCAAACTAGGGAAATTTATATTTTGAAAATAGGGTTCGGTTTTATAGCGTAGTACCTTAAAGCAATTTGGGAGGGCCTTTGACATTAAGGTTCCCTTCCTAGAAAGCCAGCCATTTTTCAGGAAAATGACAATATTTTTTTGTGTTTGGCCGAAATTTGAAGTATAACCGTAGTGAATTAAGACAAGTAATTGGTTGATGTTGATTATATCAACCAATGACATGTATTGGATTTTCTGGTAAGGAAGTAAGTTTTAAATTCCTTTCTCTTTTGGAGTCAGTCAGTTCAATGCTTGAAAGGGCAAGGTTTAGCTACGGCTAATACAGCTGTGTTAAGGCTACTCCCGACGGTGTCCCGCGTTCATGGGCCTTTTGCATCGCCCTCATGCGAGTTTATCCCATAAACAAGTGTTGAGGAAGCCAACTCTAATGCAGCCCAACCAGCTCCAGTGCCCGGGGTACGCGCTACGCAGAGGCCGAGACCGGCATGCCTAATGCCCATGCTCGAGTTCCCGGGAAATGTCCATGTTCCCATGCTAGGGACATGTCCATGCTCCAGTTCCCCGCGACCAGACACAGAACCTACCTGGCTCCCATTCTAGGGACATGTCCATGCTCAAGTTCCTGGCGACCAGGCACATGGCCTGGCTCCCATGCTAGGGACCCCAGTAGCGTGAGTCGTGTCGTCCCTTGAGGCTAAGCTCGAGACCCATGTGCTTAGACCCAGGTCCAGTGCTTGGCCCGAGACCTTAGTGCTGGGACCTGGATTCTTGACGGCTAGGCTGGGGCTTTTGAAGACGGGCATGGGAACCCGATGTTCAAGCCCTCATTCTCAGAGGCTGAGCTTGGGACCTTGGCACCCGTTATTGGGTCCTCTGGAGCCTGAGCTTGCACTCACTATGCCTAAGCTTAAGTTCCTGGCGCTCAAGCTCGGATCCCTAATGCCTGAATTTGAAACCTAGGGCTACACCCGAGATATTTTTTTTTGTCAAATGTGTTTCACAGCCAAAAAATAAGAATTTGAAAGAAAAGCAGTAAAGTTCATTTTTCGGTTAAACGATCACAATACTAAGATCTTTCTATTTTTTTTTTTTTTTTTGGGGGAATTGGATAATGTGTCAAGGCTTTTACTTTTCATCGATTGGAGATTCTTCCTTTTGAGGTCCGCATATGGGTGATGGAGGGACATATTCTTGAGATGCTGCTGCTCGGACCGCACTTAAATCTCTCCCATGTTTTATTCTTATTTCGCTTGTTAACATCAAAAATATTTTGTCCAAAGTTCACTTTTATGTATTTTAAAAGAAATGTTGGAACCTATTTTTAGGGGACTGGTTCGGTTTCAAGTTTAGTACAATGAAACTGGCCACTAATTTTCTGCATGTTTCCATCCGGAGATCTTATTATCTAAATAAATTCAAAACTCAAGACAAATACTATAGTTCCATCTGGATATATTTATTGTCCAATTTGATGCTCTTATTTTCTCGGTAACAATGAACTAAACCCCCAATTTTTGGAAGAAATAAAAATAATAAAACTATATATGTAATTGGTGCGGTCTAATTCCTCCTTGGAAGTGGGAACAGGGGGAACTGGATCGCTTGGATAGCGTTCCACTTTTAGGAGCCAAACCAGCACTCTGGAAAAGTGGACCCGAGTGGTTGTTTTGGTTCAATTTGGGTGGTCTGTTTTGCACATTTCTTTTCATTTTCCTTTTAAAAAAATAGTATTTTATCCATTAAACGTTCTCATTTGCTGTTGCCCTCATCCGCGCCATACTGGCCGCCACATCTGATAACGTGTGGTCACTGAGCTACTATACCTAACCACTAGGCCGTTGCCATGGTCGCCTTCGCCGCGCCAGATCGCTGCACAACCGAGACGCCGGTTGCCTCGACCTTTGCCAAAGCGGTCAACCGCAGTATCAGAAGTCAGGCCATGCCACGGTGCCTTGGGTTTGTCCTCGCCACTCCGGCTCATCACCGTCCCTATTCTTCTTGCCGTTTTCGAAGTCACCGGTCGAGGTGCCGTTAAAACCAGACCTGTGACCTCAATGCCAATGCCCGCTGTTTGGTTCACTATTGTGAATTAGGCTCGCTATCCCCGCCACCCTCGCTGCCTGGCCGAATCGAACTGATCCGTCATCGGGCTAATTGTGCTGTGCATCTCATCATTGCAGCATTGCCGTCCGTCGTTGCACAGCTTCGGCATCACCATGGCCTTTGTTATGGAAACTAATCGTATTTTAGATTTGTATTTCATGTGCATATAACATATTCGCATTAAAAGGTAAAACTTCCCTTTGCTACAAGGTTATTGATAAGATATTTTCAAATGGCGTTTGCATATTATTGGAGGAACCATTTAGATTGAAAGCCATGGTGTTGATTTTCTTATCACATTTGCATATGATATATATCATGTTAGACGAATTAGAATTTCCCATGCATAGGTATTTTAAAAAACATTTAGGTTGTCTAGGTTGCATGTATATTTACGTACCTCATTTGCATGTCAAATAGGAGAAATCAAATCTTGTATATCAATAGCTTGAGATTGCATCTTCATAGAGAATCACATTAAACTTCCTAGGCAAAGGTGGCCCTCGCAAGCCCAAGCCCAGGCATCCTTAGCCCAAGGTCGGTGAGGGCGGCCCTTGCTTGAGGCCAATGACCTCCATCAATTAAAGGTGTCAACGGTTTGGTTCAGTTCAATTTTTTAAAAAATCCAACCGAACTGAACCGTTAAAAAAATCTTCCGAAATCACTTCGATTCAATTCGATTTTTCAGTTTTTAGATTTTAGCTTTTGATTTTTGGCCTTTTTTTTCGTTGTTTTTTTCTGTTCAACTCAAAATAATCTAAATTTAATATGTTAATGCACTTCAAACTTAGAGATTTTGCAATTTAGGTCATATACTTCCCTTTTCTAAGGATTGGCCAAATAATGATAGAATACACGGCCATTGAGGAGAGAATAGAAGGGGGAAACCGGGGGCTTCTCTTCGTTCTTCTGAAAAAAACCTACACAAAAACGAAAGAGAAGAGAAAGCTTCAGAGGGAAAAGTCAAAAGGAAAAGCTGTACAGCAGCAACTGCAGAGAAGAAGGGACGTGAAGGACAGGCCAGCGGAAGGAAAAAGCGGAGTACAGTTCATCTTCTTCCCCCACACTCGCTGCCCGCGTCCGTCCGCCGTTTGCAAGCCCAGCACAGGCGGCCTGGCGGCCGGTCACCGCCGCTCCGCCGGTCTCGCCCGCGACGTGCAGCCCTGTCGCCCCGATCGCCTCCGCCACTGCCCGCTCAGCCGTGCCGGAACGCTCGCCGCCTCCGAGCCTCTCCGCCTGCAACCTGACGCCAGCAGATCCCGGGCCGGTCACCCCTCACCCGCGAGCTTGCACCGCCAGAGGAGAAGGAAGTCGGGAGAGAATAAAACCGAATTTTTAACGGTTTGATTTTATTTGTGATTCGATTCGGTTCGGTTAACGGATAAAAATTGAATTAATAAAAAAATATTAATTTTTAATGAGAATTCAATTTAAAATCGAACCCAACTGAACCGAATTGAATTCGGTTCCTACACCCCTGCCGCCAACCATTGACAAGGCCTAAAGAAAAGAAAAAGAAAAAGAAAAAAGAGAAGAGAAAACAGTAAAATAAAAGAAAAAGAAAAGAAATAAAAAGAAGAAAAAAAGGAAAGAAAGAAAGAAATATTATTATAAAAAATTGTTTATATTAATATTAGTGTTGTCTGTGCCACATGGGATGTCGGTATATACGTCAATAATTTTCATTCAAAATTGGCTAGATTGAGTTAACTAATAAAATGTGAAAATATTTAAAATTGAATTGAATTTTTCCTCATTTCAAAGTGGATTTAATCCTTTTTATTTTATTTTGGAAAATTTCATGATTTTTTTGGCTTTCCCTTTACCGCTCACTTGTTCCTTCGTCAAGCCTTCACGTTTAATTGTTGCCCGAGATGGCTTGGATTATCATCTTCCCCGTTCTTTTATTCTTTTAAACTATTTAATTTGTCAGTGCTTTAAATGCATTAATCACACGCATGGACTCAAAGATACATGTTAAGAAAACAAAAATCTACCAACATTGCATGTTAAAGCTTTCCTTAAAAGAGAAAAAAGTACCAACTCATAGGCATTAATTCGATTAGCACAATTAAATCCTCTCATTACCTAAATTATCTAGCTCAAGGCATGACGTTTGCTCCATACATTAGTTGCGAACTTGAGACAATAATAAATTAATGATGATTGGACTCAAAAGAGGATCATATTCACTTTCTAGAGGTTCAAGATTTCTTTTAATTCGACGTCGCATCAACCTATTGTCGCAACCGAAGATAATAGAGCCATTCTGACTCAGCTCGAGCTATGTCGGAATAAGCTCATAGGCAATAATTCACAATTAAGTCATTTCATACCTAAATTATCCGGTGCGCATAGTAAAGCACGATTCTAAGATAATAAAGAATTAATGAGAGATATAATTGGGTTATGAGAAAGGATTACTCCCAGAGGGTTGTGAAATCTCTTATTCCCCCGTTGCTCCTTACTTAACTTAATATTGCAATGGAAGATGACCGAGCCGTTTCGACTCAGCTCGAGCCGCGCCAGGACTTTCCTTGTGCTAAAAGCCTCATCTTTCTTGGGGCCAAAGGTTTGAACGAGCAAATTTATTGTCCTTCCCTTATAAGAATTTCGATTTTTCTTGCTAGAGAAGAAGAGGACAAGTTCAATTTTTACTTTGTGGACAGAATTCTTAATAGGAGGGTAAAAAGATAGAGATGCCATCTCGACTTTTGCTTTGCCTTGCCGAATCAAACAGCGGAGGCATAGTATATATACGCACGCAATACGTGAGTCCAAAGCGGAACCGGTATATTCATTGTCCTCAATTATTGAAAAATCGAAAGGGGAATATATACCAAATCGAATATTATTAATTGGAATTGCGTGAACGCATCGTATTGGCGGAAATAATTTTACAGGCGCATATTCCGTGAATTCGTGCTGCCGACCCACATGCTCAACTCACCCCAAAAAATCGCCCCAGCAAGACTTAATAAATAAGTAAAATAAATGAAATGCTAATACTACTAAAATGTCTAAACTTATCTACATATAACAAATTTGCTCCGAACAAAAAATCTCGAATAATTATATTTGTATACATTTATTCTCCGTTATTTTTTTGTGAGATTTACCGTCAAATTATTAAGTTAGATGAAATGTGGTAACTGACAAGTGTATTAATTTGAAATTTTATCTTTCGTTTATCACACACACATATATATATTATTTTGTAATTTTTTATGATACTAATTTTAATTTAACGGAAATGAATTAATGGTAAATTTATGACAAATATATAAATTTATCAAAAAATTGATTTAGATAAATTTATTATCTATGCACCAGATTAAAGAGTTTGTGGTAAAAAATTAATTTGGAGTGAATTGAGATATTTTGTGATATTAATTATAAATAAATATGTAAAATGAATGAAATGCGGTCAAATCTTGTCTCAATCTCATCCGTCCAGCGACCGCTGATCTGGGCCTACCAATCTCTTTTAGCCATTTTATTATAATTTTTTGATACATAATTTGTTTGAAGTTGGGCCTTTAATTTGATGATTTTACCAATGAATAACAAAAAATGCCGAAAAAAAGAGGGAAATTTTTTGAGAAAAGACCCTTACCCTTGTCCTTATCCTCTCGATCTGGAGAATTAATGATTTTTTTTTTTCCAAATTTCGAGAGGCAAAAACAGTGGGTGGAGAAACTGGCGGGTGCCAGTCTTTTCCCATCATCTTTTTTTGACATTGTTGGGGTCAGTCTTGTCGTTTGACACGACCCAGAACTCACTGGCTCGTTCCTGTGGTCGCTCGGTCCCGTCCCTTTCTCTATTTTCTTCTTCCGGATAACCTTGAATTTTTTTTTTTTAGTCGGGGGTCTAATGGACAATCTTAATTAAGGCGTCCTTAATCTGCAGATTTTTCCTCGATTTTAGTGCACTAATTATCCATAACCCCAAGCGGAAATTTTTCGGTCGGGTTGCTCCGGCACCCGCCGACAGAATTTCTATTATGAGCATTCATCATCTAATCCCCGTGCTTCAAGGCATGCTTATTTGCTTAACATATGTTGATTTTTTATTTTATTTTAGTGCACTGATTTTCCACAACCTCAAAACGGGAATTTTTCGCTCGGGGTCGCTCTAGCACCCGCCAACAGAATTTCTATGCAGGAAGGACCGACCCTCGAAAGGTTGGATTCATCTCGGGAATGAGCATTCATCGCCTGCTCCTCGTGCTTGAAGGCATGCTTATTCACCTAACATATGTTGATTTTTACAATTTTTAGTGTGCTAATTACCCATAAGGTGAAACGGGATCTCGTTAACTAATGCTTTCAGGGTATTTCGTCAATTATATCTAATAAAAAAATATTTTCATACTCAATATCCTTATTGTTATATCACATAAACATGATGATGCTTTTAAAATGTCAAAATTTTTATATCAAGATGTTCAACAAGTGTGAGCACGGAATTTCTTGCATAAATATTTTACCTTCCACCTTTCTTCCATGGATATAATACTAATTATTAATCAAATCTCGCTAGCTCATGCTTTCGGGTGTTTTGTTAATTATATCTAATAAAAAATATTTTCATTCTTAATATCCCGATCAGGGTATCACAAAAACAAGATGATAATTTTAAAATGATAAATCTCTTTTATATTAAGATGTTCACCAAGTGTGAGCACAGAATTCCTAGCATTGAAATAGATTATTATATTACTGTTGCAATTACTGCGTTGACCCAAAAACTAGAATGTTTTTCTAGTGATTTCTTATTTAGGCCGTGGGGCCGAAACGAAACGAGCGGCCGACTGAGAAAATACCACAGGCGCTTTCCCACAACACCGCCGAAGGTTGAAACAGCAAAGAGAGAAGCGTTACACTGTCACGTATAATTTGTGTGCGCGGGCGGGTGGCGTGGTGCGCGGGCAGGGGGAAGGCGGTTCCGTTGGTTTTCCATCCTTTAAAACTCCCCCATCCCTTCCTCTCTCCCAAGCCTCGAATCCGCTAATCCTCCTCCTTCTCCTTCCCCTTCCCCATCCTTCCAGCAAGAACCGACCCCACTGCTCTCACTCTCTAACCGTGTCCTTCAACCTCGCCACGCAGCGGTTCTACGCGGCAGCCGACGCCGACCCACCTCTGTTTCTGGAGAAATCTGTCTCGTTCCTTGTCGTGGGTCCTCGGAGGGTTTGTCCACCGAACTTGGGTAAGCTTTGCCTTCTTCTTGCTTGGAGGGGAGCCCTTTCTTGGAGCCAACGGGGTCCCCTTCCGTCTCCTCCTGAAGGTGCTCCGTAAAGCTTTGTAAAGATGCATGCTTTGTCTCGGATGTGCTCTGTAAAAGCTTTGTAAAGATGCATGCTTTGTCTTGCTGAGGACTAATTCTTCGACTTTCTCGTTCTGGGTCGGTGGCTCTCTCTCTCTCTGTTTTCCGTCTCGTTCGCTGCATTCGGCGACCACCGAGCCTCGAGAATCTCTCTCGTTTTGGTGCATTGGGTCGGCGGTTCGCGAGGCTCTGCCCTGCAAATTCGCCACCTTTCTCGATCTTCTCTTCAGCCCCGTGCCAAGTTTTCCGTGGTTTTTTTCCTTTTTTTTTGTTGTAGTTTTTCAGCAGTTTTGTGGAACTACTTTGTGAGTCGATTCGTTGTTGCTTTTGTTAAGGCGGTTTCTGCGGACGTTCCAGCTTTCGGTCAAAAGATGGCGGATCACGCGGATCAATGTCGGTCGCCGACTGTACACGCCGCCATTCCTGATGATGCAGTCGCGCCCGAATATAACCACCCGGCGATCGACCTCAACCGTCCTGAACAGAACGATCCGATGGACGATCGGGATTCAGATTCGTCCCTCTCCGACTGCGAGAGCGTCGTCTCCTCCGAGCAGCCGCCCGGCGCCGCTCTGTCGCCGTTCGTGGAATGCGGGCTGACGGAACTCGGCGAGGGAGACAGGGTGCACGGCCTCATCAAGGAGAGGTTCGTCTCGCGGCTCGGCGCGCTCGCGGCGCAGGTCGCCGTGGTGGGGATCCACCAGAACCGCTACGCCAGCGTCGCCGCGAAAGCGCGGGCCCAGGCGTTTCAAGTGTACTCGGAGGCGGTGCAGAAGAAAGGCGGCGGCGACACCGCCAACGTGAGGTACGCGTGGTACGCGACCTCGAAGGAGGAGGTGTCGAAGATCTTGTCCTATGGATTTGGCTACAGTGGGAAGCCTGAGAGCAACAATGGCTTGTATGGCTGTGGAATTTATTTTTCTCCTGATAGCCATCCGCTCGAAAGGTACCCGGAATTCCTCTCTTTTCCCCTTTTGATCGCGTAAATAATCGAGAGATACTGTCTGGAAAGCGGTATGAACATGAAGATATGTAAATTTAGCGCGTTAATATGTCGCCTTTTAAGGTCAGATTGCTTATGTCTAGTAGAACAGAGCATATTTCTTTTGGACTCTGTTTTAGTATGTTGTGCATGTGGTGATATTGGCAGCTTTATATCCGCCACTGTTAATTGCCCAAGTAATTGAGAATGTTTGGAAAGCAGTATGATCACGAAGATGCGTTGATTTAGCAGCTGTGATCGGTTAATTCTAGCAGAACGAGTGTGTTTTGCGAGCATGTTGTTTCTTTAATACATTGTGCTTGTGATGATATTGGCTTTAATAGTTTTTTTGCTCCTGTAATGCTTTGGCAGCGTTAAGTCCGCCCCTAGAGATGAAGACGGCCTAAGGCATCTGTTGCTTTGCCGGGTCATATTGGGTAAACCAGAGCTTGTTAGTCCTGGCTCGGAACAATCTCATCCAAGTTCGGAACAGTATGATTCAGGTGTTGACGACTTATCATCTCCGAGGAGATACATTGTTTGGAGCACCCACATGAACACTCACGTGTTGCCGGAGTATGTTGTCAGCTTTAGAGCCCCTTGTTGCTTGAGAGGTAATCAAATTTTGTTTCTCGTTCTCGATTTTGCATTGACCTGCGTTTTTGTGTTTGACTTTGTTTGTTCTATCAATTGGTCTGATAATTTGTGAAAATCTATATGCAATAGGTTTGTTGAGAACTCCGGAAAAGTCACGGAAACCAACTTCTCCTTGGATGCCGTTTCCGACTTTGATCTCGGAACTCTCTAAAATCTTACGTCCATCTGACGTCAGTTTGATCTCCAAGTATTATAAGGACCACAAAGTAAGGGCCGCATCAGCATTGTCATCACTTAGTTCTTCTCTGTTAAGCTTTGTTATGTGCTTACCTTTAATGTTGAAATTATCTTAAAGCACGATCATCATTTTCCAGGGTGGAAAGATTTCGAGGCATGTGCTGATACAGAAAGTCAGGCAAATAGCAGGGGATGGGTTGCTGACTAGAATCATCAAAAGTTTCAGAATTAAGGTGTGGATCTTGATCTCCTATAAAAAACCATAACTCAAAATCATGTCTCTGTCTTTGATCTCAAGTCATGGATAGAGAGAGCCTGGGTCGCATCAGAATATGATGACTCTTTCTGTTGCATCGAGTTGGGATTAAAAACCAGTATTGACCCGAGGATTATAAGTGCAGGATAATCATTCTTTACTGATTCATTGTTCTTTTTTAGTATGGCATTAGGTTATTGTCTTTGCTTTTTTCCGCTGTGTAAAATATGCTATCAATCTTCGCCTGCAAGTTTCTTTTTGATCAAGTAGATCTCCTCAAAGTTTTATTTATCAATTAATATATAAAGCCACGACAGATCTGTATAATTTATTCCCGTTCTACAGCAATTTGGGGCATGAAGCGGCTTGATGATGCGTGGGACCACGCGTGGACTTAATTGGGGTGCAAGGCGTGTAAGTAAGATCTGCTTTTTGCGGCGATGATGAGTTCACAAGATGTGGAGGCGACGGATATCAGACATTGACATGGTTACTAATAGTAGGATAGGAAAAATGACTTGTTCTGAGATTTGTATATCTGCTGATCTTTTGATGTTTTGGAATGTTTGTGCTTTGGTTATGGCCATCGGCTGAAGTTTTCTCCTGGTTCCTGTATCCCATGGCTGTTTTGTTTTCAATGGAGAACCGAGAAATTCCAGTGAAACCAAAGCGCTTCTTTTTTTGACATGTTAAGGGAATCCTGTATGATCCGCACAATTATGTCGGGAGTCAATTACATTTCCATTCGAATGACCTGTCACGAAACAACTACATCCTGAGACTTTTGTAGCAAGTCATGATAAAAATGGCGAAATGATGCTTCAGCTAGGCATGGTTGGCGAAACCTTTTATGGCTAGCCAGCTTTCGTTTCTTGAATTATGCATCTTTATTCGGTGTGATCCATCCTTGGTTTGTCCATTTCAGATTTCCTTTCTGGGCAAGTAGCTTAGTTATGGAGGTAGATGAGTCATGTGAATATGTTTGTAATTGGTAGTTGACCTTACCAAAGAGGTAGGCTAGTTTTCTGGCAAGATTGTGCTCTTTCTTATTTTTGTCATTTTTTGGAGTGTGGGGAACGTGCTGGCTTTGCCTTTATAGATGCAAAACTGCGACTAGAAGTTTTCCTCCTTGGAAAGGAAGCTGATGGTGCCTCTTCGGAGGTTCGGTTCATGCCAGAAGGTCTTTTGTCTTCTAGCGTTTTATTCTTTTTTATATTTTCGTGTCTTGTTTTTGGGGGGCGTGGGTCAATCGATTGAATTAAGAAAAGAAAGAAGAGGTCAGAGATATGGGAGAAGCACGAGCCCCTCTCGCCGTTTCCATAGAGGGTTTCTATCGGACTTGGACTTGGCTGCGTTCTTCGTGAATATGCCCGTTCAACCTTGGCGATCAAGCATTAATAATGTAATTGAGCGGCAGTCTTAGATGTCAAAGTTTGCAACTGAAATGGTATCATTCAGGGGAAGATCCACATGTATCTTGTTCTTGGAATAGGAACTCTGGCCTTTTCTATAATGTGTTTCGTTCTCTTCAGAATCCTGTTATTTCTCATCAGCTGTAGGAGTGCACAGATCCCCAGGGGAGAAGAGGACAAACAAAATAAAAAAAAGATGTTTGGAAACTAAGGGCGCGTTTGGTAACGTTTACGTTCAAAAATTGTTTTAGGGAATAGAAATAGAAAAAATTATTTCTGTTAGGGAACAATTTTTGACCAGAAAAGATGCGTTTGGTAAACTTGTTCCGGAAATAAAAAATGAGTAAAAACATGTTTGGTAAATATATATATATTTTTTACCTTTTTTTTTTTAAAATTTTTAAATTCTTTTTTATTTTTTTATTTTTTCCTTTTTTTTTTTTTTTTGGCCGGTCGCCGGCCGGTAGCCTTGCCCGGTCACGGCAAGGCTCGCGTGGTTGGGCGAGGCCAAGCTCGCCTAGCCACCGGCGAGGCTCGGCCTCGCCGGATGCGGGCGAGCCCGAGCTCGCCTAGCCAAGGCGAGGCCGAGCCTCGTTGGCCCTCGACGGCCGGTCGCCGGCCATGGCCGAGGCGCGACCAAGCCAAAGAAAAAGAAGAAAAAGAAGAGAGATAAGTGTTTATTCAAAAAGTGTTTCGAAACAAAAAATAATTTTTTGTTTCTCATTTCCGTTCTTTTGTTCCGGGAACAAAAAGATTTTGAACGAAAGTGCGCTCAAACGCGTTTCTGTTATTTTTTTTATTCCCGAAAATAAAAAAATAAAATTTTTGTTCATAAACAAAAGAAAAGAACATTACCATGCAGCCCCTAATTGTTCTGATGAAAGCCCTAAAAATATCAGTGGCTCAACGCCCCTTGAGTTGGAACCCTAGGAGGATCTACTACAGAGCATAACCCGTTTAGTATTAATGAAGATGGTGGTGTGTCAGGCTTGCATAATTGTTCTCTGAAAGAAATAGTAATGATTTCTAGTCTGAGGTTAAAGGGTAATGGTGCAGCTGTTGATGCTGTGGCAACGGATGATGAAGTTGGGAATGAGAATGAAACATGTGGTGAGTTTGCTGGTTCTTCTTTATTTCTCAACTCTACTGGTAAAGATTATTCCAAGCAAATGATTAAACATAAGAGGAAAACGGTCTTAATGGTAGCGCATGTCAAAGTTGCGAGGAAAATGAGGTTAGTCATTAACCACATGTTAAATGTTCTTATAGGTCAGAAGTTATAAGGGAAGGCGCTTGTGTTCCCTTATTTTGTAGGCGGAGAAATGATGAATGTGGATGTATGAGGTTTTTTAGAAGCGGCGATTGATTTAAACTTACTGTGCATGCTTTTACCACTTCAGCACTACTCTTTGACGCGCACAATCTGAGGTAAAAAACCTTCAGTCACATTAGGAAACTCGTAGGAGGAATTGTGAGTGTAATCCACGTAGGGAATTTATCCGTGATAATCCATTCTCAATTCCGCTAATTTCAATTAGAAAGGAAGGGCATCATCCGATGATTATGCGGAGGGTAAACCCTAGAAATCTCAAGAAATAACACACTAGCCCACTGTGTGTGAATTAAAACATAGGAGTGGTTTAGTGCTGCCCAGCAGTAGCTCAAGAAATCTCCTGCCATCACCCATCGGAGGGCTTCATGAGAATGAATTAAAAATGGAGTTGTGCATATGAACTCTGTGTTAGTATGTAGTGCATGTGATGATATTGGCCTTCAATAGTTTTTTTCTGTAATGCTTTGGCAGCATTAAGTCCGCCACTAGAGATGAAGACGGCCTAAGTTGCTTTGCTAGGTCACGTTGGAGAAATCGGAGCTTGTTTATCCTGGCTCAGAACAGTATGATTCTGGTGTTGACGACTTATTATCTCCGAGGAGATACATTATTTGGAGCACACACATGAACACTTATGTGCTGTCAGAGTATGTTGTTTGCTTCAGAGCCCCTTGTTGCTTGAGAGGTAATCAAATCTCTTTGTTGTTCCTGATTTTGCATTGACCCATGTTTGTTCGTTTGACTTCGTTTGTTCTATCAATTGGTTTAATAATTTGTGAAAATTAATATGTAATATAGGATTGTTGGGAACTCTGGAAAAGTCATGGAAATCGACTTCCCCTTGGTTGTCGTTCCTGATCACGATCTCTGAACTCTTGAAAATCTTACGTCCATTCGACGTCGGTTTGATCTCCAAGTATTATAAGGACAACCAAATAAGGGCCGCATCAGCATTGTCATCAGTTTGTCCTCGTCTTTCAAGCTTTGTTTTGTACTTACCTTTAATGTTGAAATTTACTCAAAAGCATGATCATCATTTTTCAGGGTGGAAAGATTTCAAGGCATGTGCTAATACAAAATGTCAGGCAAATAGCAGGGGATGGGTTGCTGACTAGAATCATCAAAAGTTTCAGAATTAAGGTGTGGATCTTGATCTCTTTAAAAAACCGTAATTTCAAATCATGTCTATGCCTTTGATCTCAAGTCATGTATAGAGAGAGCCTGGGTTGCAACAGAATATGATGATTGTTTCCATTGCGTCTAGATGGGATTAAAAACTGGTATTGACGCGAGGATTATAAGTGCAGGATAATCATTCTTAACTGATTCATTGTTCTTGGGTTTCTTCAGATGCATATACTTTTGTTTGGCATTAGTTAATAGCCTTTCGTTTTTTCTGCTATGTATTATATGCTATCGATCTTTGGCTGCGAGTTTCTTTTTGATCAAGTAGATCTCCTGCAAGTTTTTGTTTATCAAGTACATCTGTATGGCATAGGATACTTTACATAATAAAGCCACAACCGAACAGAATAATTTATTCCTGTTCTACAGCAATTTGGGGCGTGAAGCGCCTGATGATTGGGGGCCATGCATGGACTTGATTGGGGGTGAGAGGCATGTAAGTAAGATCTGTTTTTTTGTCTGTGGTGATGAGTTCACAGCACACAGCAGCACGAGAAAACGGTTCACAAGATGTGGAGGTCGATGTCTACTAATGGTAGGATAGGAAAAATGACCATCTGAGATTTGTATGATCTGCTGATCCTTTGATCTTTTGGAATGTTTGTGCTTGGTTATGGCCATCGGCTGTAGTTTTCTCCTGGTTCCTGTATCCCACGGCTGTTTGCATTCAATGGAGAACTGAGAAATTCTAGTGAAACCAAAGCGCTTCTTTTTTTTGACATGTTATGGGATTCCTGTATGATCTGTACCAATCATGTAGGTGATAATTACATCTCCATCGAATGACCCATCGCAACACAACCTGATCTGGGAAACTTTCTTGGCAAGTTTCGATAAAGATGGCGAAATAATGCTTCAGCTGGGCATGGTTGGCGAAACCTTTATGCCTAGCTTGCTTTCGTTTCTTGAATTATGCATCTTTATTCGGTGTGGGCCATGTTTCGTCCGTTTCAAATTTCCTTTTTGGGCAAGTAGCTTAGGTTATGGAGGTAGATGGGTCATGTGAATGTGTTTGTAATTGATAGTTGACCTTATCAAAGTGGTGGGCTGGTGTTTGGCAAGATTGTCTTTTTCTGTCGTTTTTTTTTTTGCGTGGGAAAGGTGCTGGCTTTGCCTTTATGGATGCAAAACTGCAACTAGGAGTTCTCCTCCTTGGAAAGGAAGCTCATGCTGCTTCTTGGAGGTTCGGCTCATGCCAGAAGGTCTTTTGTCTTCTAGCGTTTTATTCTTTTTTATTTGTTCGTGTCTTGTTTTTGTTGGGCGTGGGTCAAATTTCAGCCTAGTTTCAACCGATTGAATTCAAAAGATAAAAAAAGAGGTCAGAGATATGGAAGAAGCCCGAGCCCTCTCGCCGTTTCCGTAAAGGGTTTCTATTGGACTTGGACTTGGCTGCGTTCTTCGTGAGTATGCCCATCCAACCTTGCGGCTCAAGCATTAATAATGTAATTGAGCAACAGTCTTAGATGTCAAAGTTTGCAACTGAAATGGTATCATTCGGGGGAAGATTCACATGTATCTTGTTCTTGGAATAGGAACTTTCGCCTTTTCTGTAATGGGTTTCGTTCTCTTAAGAATCCTGTTCTTTCTTATCAGCTGCAGGGGTGCGCAAATCCCAGGGGGAAAAGAGGACAAATAAAATAAAAAAAGGATGTTTGGAAAGCTAATTCTGCTGATGAAAGACCTAAAAACATCAGTGGCTCAACGCCCCTTGAGTTGAAACCCTAGAAGGATCTACTACAGAGCATAACCTATTTAATATTAGTGAAGATAGTGGTGGGTCAGGCTTGCATAATTGTTCTCTGAAAGGAAATAGTAATGATTTCTAGTCTAAGGTGAAGGGGTGATGGTGCAGCTGAAGATGCCATGGCAACGGATGATGAAGTTGGGAATGAGAATGTAACCTGTAGTGTGGAGGACAAGAACTTGAGGGGAACTGTAGATGAAATATGTAGCGAATTTGCATTTAAGTTGGACATTCCGGTTAAAAGGGCCGGTGGGAATATTGAGATTGTGGATGGCATTGATGTTGCTGTGAGCGTTGTAGGACCAGCAGCTCAGGATGTCGAAGATGCAGGGCTAAGTTCAGGAATTCGTTGAAGATGCGATGGTTGGCAATCTAGAAAATTGCGATGCTGGTGGCAGGACGAAGGAGTTTTTGGCGAATGTTGAGGTTGGTGATAGAAATGCGAGCTCAAGTGGTAATAGGAGCGAGGAGCTTGGTAATGATGCAGTTGTCCTGGATGGAGGAATGGAAGTTGATGAAGCACCTGATCTGATAGGAGACAGTACCAGTATTTCGCTTTTGGGGAATTTTCCTGGACCGGCAAGTGGAGCGATTCGGGAGCATCATGTTGAAGGTGGCCATCGGTTGGGCATCAAAGAAGAGCAGGAAAGAATTACCGTATCAGGTGACGGATGGGATGGCAGACAAAATGGAAACTGTCAGCTGTGCTGTAGGCTTTGTTGTATGGGTGGAGACCAAAAGTCAAGCATGGAATCCAGTAAAGATTCTAGATTCTATAGATGCGCCGAAATATATGGAATTGGAACATTGGAAATCCACGAAAGCGATTGCAGGCTTGTTGGGTACTTGGGAACTGGTCATGTCTCTTGGTGCCTCCCGTCTCACTTGAAGTCTTTTCTTAGGAACTTTGGGCAGATGCTGGGACCAAAAAGTCCAGAAGCTCCATGAGTGCCGTCGAAAAGGCTGCCGATGAATTTGGCACCTGTGTGAGGCTCAAGCTCTTGTGCGCATCCTTTCTACCAGGGCATGAAGATGGGGGGTGTGAAGCCTGAAGTAGGGGCAAAGGCCTCTGGTTTAGCGGCACTCGGTGAAGTTTCAAGCAGTTTATTTGAAGCTGAGAAATCTCTCCATCATCTGTGCCTAGCATGTTTGAACTTACAGTCGTGATGAATTCGTCACCGTATGCCTATGCAACTTCTTCGTCAAATGACATACACTTAGGACTTAAAAGGGCATATACTTCTCAGGTGAAGATGGGTTAAAAATGAAAAAGAGGCGTGAGGCTTAGGGTTCTGCTAAGGAGCATGATGGCCATACAGTTAAAGATGGAGTGCCGAATACTTGGAATGTCAAAACTTGACACGGAAGACATTTAAATACCAAAAGTTACGAAAGTGACACATAAGTGTTACTTTTTTTTTTCCTTTTTTAAAATGAAAAACTTGACACGGAAGACATTTAAATATCAAAAGTCACGAAAGTGACACGTAAGTATTACTTTTACTTTTTCTTTTTTAAAATGAGACACTTGAGTGTCAAGTTCGGCAAGAGTAATCGAAAATTCTACGTTAACAATTTTTTAATAATATAACTCGTTTACGTGATACGTCAGAGAGTTAAGTCAGCAATAAAGAACCAAAATGACATCATTTTATTTTTTAAAAAGGAAAATAAGGAGGAGATAGAAGGCAAGGGCTGAGTCCTTGTGGCCGCCTTCTCGCCGACCTTGGAAGGGCCAGCCAAGGGAGGGGGAGGGTTGGCTAGGGTCAACGGCCCCCGGCACCTGTAATCTTAATCTTCTTCCTTTTTTAATTAGAAAAAAATATATAAATAAATTTAGTTTTAAATTAAATTAAATTAATATTTATATCAATTATTTAGCTATGTTAGTAAAATGATGTTTTTTTGCATTTGTCTAGCTATGTTATCGTGCAAAACAACTTCATTTGCATTTGTCTCGTCGGAAAATCAATACGTTAGCATTTTGGTTGGATTTTCTCGCCGTTGCACTTAATTGATATATTTTGCTTCGATTTTAGCACTTTAAGTGTCACTTTGGTAATTTTTGATACCTAAATATCCCCATTCCAAGTTTTGACACTCTATGTGTTCTTTTCCGGTTGAGGATGTTAGTGTTGGTAAACCTGCATCCTCTATCAAAAGAAGAGGTGGGAGGAAATGGTGACTAAATAACGAGAAGGGACTTGAATCCAAAGCAACAAAGAAGAGTAAGTACTTGTTGTATCCTTATGTTGACACCTAAATTTTGGCGATCTATTTAATCATTTATCGCATTAAAAATCAGGGATTGATTTTAACCCCTAATAATAATAATAAAATTACATAGCATATAATTTTAGGTGCATTTATTTTGCATTTGCATTGGACTAATGATTAAGTTGGATTTGGTAGTTCTGAACTTTAAATCGACATGTGACGAAGGGAATAAATTGGCCAAAATTCGTATTCTTGAGAAGATTTTATGGATTTATTTTTGTGAGATTTCAATTTAAAAATAAATACTGCGTTTGGAAAAACAAATATTATGTTTGTAAAAGAAATTTTCGTGGAAATCAACTTGGAAAAATTAAAACTCTAATTCATAGACTATAAATAAGTTGAAACGTGTATGATTTTAGGGGGCCACACATATTGATATATACGGCCACATAAAGGTTTTTTTTACGTCGAAGGATGCTTGGCCTTCGTTTTTGGGAAGAAAATAGCACAATTAAAAAAAGCTTTCTTTCGTGGGGGCAGCAGGGAAGTGCTGCAGAAAGTACAACAGCAAGAGGAAGACGTGAGAGGGACAGGTGAGAGAGAGAAAAGAGAAAAAATAAAAGGGATATGTTTAACAGAAGTCCTAAAACTTGTCCAAAAAGTGTAATTGAATCCTAAAATTTACAAAAAGTTCAATCAAGTCCTAAAATTTGTCAAGTTGGTTCAATTGGGTCCTAAAATTAACACCGTCAAGAAAGTTAACGGAAATTGCTGACGTGGCGCGACGTCATATTTTAAATAATTTTTTTATTTTTCAAATGGTTTTTTAAAATTATTTTTTATTCAAAATCTTTAAAAATTAGATTAAAAACTAAAAAGGAAAATCTAAATTTATTTTAAGAAGGAAAATCTAAATTTATTTAAAAAAACAAAACTATTAAAAAAAAAAAAAAAAAAAGGGCACCGGTAGACTTCGCCATTGCCCATCGCCGGAGGGCGGCGACGGTCGCCGGCCCCGGGCGGGGTGGCGGCCCTCCCGCCGAGTGAGGCCTTGCCGGCCCTCACGGGGGCCGGCGACCGTCGCCCGCCAAGCTCGCCGAGATCCGGGCGAGCCTCGCGGCCCGAGCAAGGGCCGACGAGGCCTCGCCGGGGCGGGCGATGGTCGCCGTCCTCGCCCGGGGGCCGAGCGATCGTCGCCCGCCCTGGGCGAGGCTCGTCGGCCCTCGCCGGCCTCGAGCGAGGGTCGACGAGGCCTCGCCGGGCGGGCGACGGTCGCCGTCCCTCGCCCGGGGCCGAGCGACCGTCGCCCGCCCGGGCGAGCCTTGCCCGGGCGGGCGACGGTCGCCGGCCTCGCCCGGGCCGGCGAGGGCCCCCCCCGCCCGCGACGACCGTCGCTCGGCGGCGATGGGCGGCGGCGGAGAAGAGCCCTGATTTTTTTAAAACAATTTTAAAAATAACTTTAATAACTTTTCTTTTTAATTTTTGATGAAAATAAGATAAAATGAATAAATCTAATTTTTTAGTTTTTAATTTTTTTAAATGAATAAAAAATCATTAAAAAATCTACGTGGAAAATAAAAATAATTTAAAATGACACGTCAGCATTTTTAATGGAAAAAGCTAACGGTGTTAACTTTATGACTCAATTGAACTAACCCGACAAGTTTTAGGACTTGATTGAACTTTTTATAAGTTTTAGGACTCAATTGCACTTTCTGAACAAGTTTTAGGACTTCTACTGAATACATCCAAAAAAAAGAAGAAGGGAAAAGCAGGAGTTGCTGTTCATCTTCTTCCTCACGCGAGTTCTTCCGCTGCTGTGACCGATCCTCTGTGCCGCTGGTTTCCTCGTGCCATCGCCGTTCCCCCGAGTCGGCCGCGCACCCGCCGCTGATGTAGCCACAGTCTCTGCCCGCGCCTGCATCGGTGTCCCCTGCTACTCGAGCCACCGACCACCACCGTGCCAACGCCACCCCCTCGCATTGCCAGCAACCTGCGAGCACCAGTGCTCGCCGATCCGCCTTTGCCGCGTCTCCATGAGCACCCGCGCCTCGCCGATCACCCTCCGCCCGGGCACCAACGCCACCTCCACTGGATGCTGCGCTTCTGCAATCTGCCCATCCTTGGTGCTTGTTGTTGACGCCAGTTTCCGCTGGTGCCTGACGCCTGTTGCAGCCATCGCCGCTCGAGTGACGCCCCTGCTTTGCTCGCGATCTGGCCCAGCCCCCTCGCCGACGCTTGCTGAAGCTGCACCGATCCTTGTTGCCCTCACCAGCCGTGACACCAACAGCACTAGCAGCCCGTCGAAGCCGCCGCTCTGCCGATCTGCGTTGACTTGACGCTTCCGCATCGCTGTTCCCTTCCGCCCCGGCGACGCTGCTGCTATCCCTACTTTGTCCGCGTCTGCAGACCTCCGCCCATGCCGCTCCGAGCAGCCCGTCCAAATATTAAGATAAATAATACTTAGCTTCATCATTATTATAATGTGAATTTTCGAATATTATAGTATTACAATTATGAAAAATCCGGATGCCACAGCTCAACTTTAAAACGTAGATGTTGTCATGCTAAGATGAGGTCATAATGTTTAGTATGTTTGAAAGTAAAATAATGTTATTTTACTCTACCCGTCTTTAATGCTAAATGTGAACTAATGAATTCTTTAAAAACGGTTGTTTGAAAGTAAAATAATGTTATTTTACTCTACCCGTCTTTAATGCTAGATATGAACTAATGAATTCTTTAAAAACGGTTGTTTTGTGAATTTAAATTAGACATTGTGAATGTTTAAACTATCATCTATGAGGTATTTAATACAAATACATACGCTCTATGAGAAATGAGTTAGTATAATAATACGTATTTCATATAATGTAGGCATAAGATGACCAAGAAGAGTTGGCAAAAGTTTTGATTTCAATTTTTTAGCCGTGTGAGACTCTCGAGGATTAGAGTTACTCAAATTAAGTGTTCTCACGATTCTTACTTATTAAAAAAGTTTCTATTTTAATATTTGCTATCTTAGAATATTACCAATAATCATGAATTTATTATATCTAATGAAATATTTTTAGAAAAACAAATTGAACTAAAATTGAAAGTTTTAAGGGAAGAGGAAGATCAATTTGTTATTGATGTCACATTCTATTTGTATTCATAGGTTGACCAATTTATGATTATTTATATTTAATTATAATTGTGAATACAATATATATTACTAATTGATCTACGGTACAATTTACAGAATTTACTCGAAATAATTATGCCAAATTTGAGCTGTTATATATTTCTAACGGAAGAAGTACATTAGAAGTGTCTTAACTTGTGTACGGCGCTCATTTTAGTGCCATAACTTTTTGCCGACTCACTTAAAATGTGAAAATCGAAGAAAAATGATTACACAAGTGCCTTCGTCTAAAAATTCCGACTAGAGAAATTACATGGCTTTTATAATTAAAATTTTTATTTGAAGTGGCATTTTTTGGCACTAAAGTAATCACTTTTTCATTAAAATTGATACTAAAGTAATCATTTTTTTTTTAACAATAATCATTTACAATGATTAGTATTAAAGTGATTACTTCTTAACTTGCTATACGATGTCGTTTAGTTTTTTTTTTCCTGATATTGAAGTGATCACTTTTTTCATTAAGATTGATATTGAAGTAATCATTTTTTAACAACAATTAATACTAAAGTGATCATTTGTTTGTAACGATTGACACTGAAGTGATAACTTTTTCTAACTTATTACACGACGTTATTTAGATATTATATGTTGATTAGGTACGCTGGCAAGACACATAGAATTGAGAAATTAATAAAATATTATCACGTCAAATTTCTAACAACTCAGATAGGGGTTGACACTCAAGTGATTAGTTTTTTTTTTTTAAAATAGTGGCACTTAAGTGAGCTTATGAAAAATTGTGATAGTAAAATGAGCTAGTGTACTCTAATAGATATATTGTGACCAACTCCCAAAGCATACTAGTCACACAGGTTATTTGCTAGTATGAATATTGCAGAGAATATAGAGTTATATTTGGATACTCGGATCCCTGGAGTGTCAAAAGTTGACACAAATGGATACTTAAGTTCCAAAAGTTACGAAAATGACACTTAAGTGCCAAAATCGAAGCAAAATTGATCACTTACCCAAAACGCTTGTCTCTCAAAGCGCTTGTCGCGACCTTTCAGAGGGTGAATTACTCAAAGAAGGCTAATGGATTACTAAGTCTAAAGACTTGGCACGGACCCTCTCAAGTCCTACCAATTGCGACTTGATACTAAGAAATTAACCCATGCAATTATACTCAATTTGGAGTCGCCACTAACTAATTAGGGTTGATTAGAAATCTAAGTAAAGTATGGGAAAATATTTTACTTTTGCAAACCAGAGATTCGATAGGCCCGGGGACATGGTTACGTTAGATTAATCTAACGCATTTTCGATACCTTTTCATTTTAATTTCAAAAAATATTTTGCATGTAGTCTTGATTAATTTTAACTTAAGCTATTAATAAGCAAATGGTGGTTATGTGGGTACACAATTAATAAAATAACATTCACTAAACCGAAGTGAACTACAACCTTATTAAAGTCTACTCTCTAAAAAAAAACTTAAAAAAATGCTAATAAAAATGTATGCTCTAAACATAATTTCTAAATGACATAACACCTACTTTTTCTTTAAAAATATGCTATCTTAATTTAAATTTGATATGCATGAGTTTTATTTCAATGACGTGTAAGATGCAATTCATATGACATAACTTGAACCATCACAATATGTGTGCAATCTAATTTACATAATCCTAAATATGCATGTGCTACATGATATATAATGGATGACGTGGTAATTCTATATGCATGTTCTTTTTATGATTTTTTTTAATGATTCTTTTTTTAAATACATATACACAACCTACACTAAACAATAATGACATGAAATGGGATTATGTGGTGTGCATATTATGAAATCTATATGACCTAAGTAACATTTTTGTTCCTTTTTTTTTTTTTTTTTTTTTGGTTTTATTAAAGGAAAATTATCCTAATTCTATATGAATTTTAAAAATCAAGATACATTGCTTTAAACATGAAATGTGTATGGACCTAATTACCAAAGTTCTAGATATGACATATGATGCAAATAACAATGACGCATCAAAATATATATCCTATTGAAACTCCACTAATGTAAATCAATGACATATTATCTTAGTGAGAATTAATTATGTAAAGTAATATGTAAATTTACCATGAAAAGCTAAAATAATAAAAAATCTAACTCGTTGTCTTGTGGTTAAATATTTTTGATTATTATGGCTTAATATGATAAATTTCCTGATCGGATAACATTATATATGACAAAACAAATCAAGGATCACAAGCTAAGAATCCAAATACTTGAACTAAATTTAACCTAAAAATTTACGCAGTCCAGCGCACGGCAGACTTGAGGAATGGCTCGGCAGCAATGAATAGGGTGACGGTGCAGATGCGGCGACAGAGCTTGGGCGTCAGTGCTGAAGGGGCGGCGTTGGGCGCGAGTCACCGGCGACTCGCAGATCAGCGCGCGGCGGCAGCGAGCGACAGGTAGGTGAGGCTTCAGCAGGCGTCGGCGGGGCGGGAGCAGAGGCGGCTTCGCGGGCCTCGCGTACGGCGACCAGAGGGGAGGAGCTTCGGTCGACTGGCAGCAACAGGGAGGCGCGGCGTCGGTGACCGGTGAACAGTAGCTGGGTCGTGGGTCGCTGCGATGGTGGTGAGAAGTGGCGTCGGGCTCCGGCAAAAGGGGAAAACGGTGTCGCAGCAGGTTCGAGTTCTGGCTCCGGGCGGAGGCGAACGATGGCCGAATCAGTGGGTTGCAGGGAGCGTCGGCGAGCGAGATCGACGCGGCTAAGGCTGAGGCTGAGGCGTTGGAACAGAGACGGCGGCGTCGATTGGGCTGAGGGTGCGTCGGTCGAGAGGGTCGCGGTGGTGGCGCGGTGGTGCGGCGCGGAACAGCAGGGCGGCCGGAGAAGGTGGTCGTGGCAGCGGCGGAGGCACAATGAGCAGCAGCGGAGTCGGCGGGGACCTCTCGGTGAAGAAGCACAGTGATTTTGTTTTTTTTACTCTGTCTCTCCTCATGTCTCCCTCACGTCCCCTCACCTTTCTCTTTCTCTACGACCTCTCTGTCCCTTCTCTGTCTCCTGTCTTTTACTTTTCAGCATAAGTAAAAAATCACTTTATTGACTTTCCTCTTACAAAAACTCTATTCTCTTCTATGAATGTTTCGAAAACTTAGCGCGTTTGGCAACGATTCTGTTTTTAGGAGCTGATTTTAACTAGAAATGATTATTTTTGATTCTGTTCCCGGGAACTGATTCTGAGTAAAAAAGCGCGTTTGGTAATTGTTTAAAATTTTTTATTCGGAATAGAATTGCGTTTGGTACCGTATTAATTGATTATGTTCCAAATTAATTTCTTTTGATTTTTAAATAAATTTTAAATAATTTCTTTACTTTTTACTTTTTTTTTTTTTTCCCTTTTTTTCCTTTTTTTTTTTCTATTCTTTTCTTCTTCTTCATTTGGCCGGTCGTCGGTCCGGTGATCGGCCAGATGAGGGGCGGCGGGGCCGGCGACGCCGACTCGGAGTCGGCGTCGCCGACCTCGGCGAGGTCGAGGCTCGCCTAGCCTCGAGCGAGGCTCACCCACCGCCGGTGGCTAGGCGAGGCTCGACCTCGCCCGAGCCTCGCCCCTGCCGGTGAGGCTCGCCCGGCGAGGCTCGCCCCGTCGGGGCCGGCTCGCCATCGGGCGAGGCCGTCCCGAGGCTCGGCCTCCCGGCTGGCGAGGCCCGGCCTCGCGGTGGGCGGGCTTGCCTCCGGCGAGCTCGCCGGACCTCGCCCGGCTCGGGCGAGCGAGCGACCTCGCCGGACCGGCGACCGGCGGCGAACCGGCGACCGGCGGGCGGCGGCGGGCGGTGGCGGACGGCGGCGAGCGATGGCGGATGGCAACCAAGGGTTTGATTCTTTTTATGATTCTCGGATGTAGAATCAATTTTTTTTTTTTTTATTTTCAAATCTTGTCCAAAATCGTTCCCGGGAACAAAAAAATTTACCAAACGCGATTCTCGTCCCAAACCGATTCCGGGGAACAAAAAATCAGAATCGGCACTTTTGGCACGTTGCCAAACAGCCCTTAGTCCGAAAGCCCCCCATTTCGAAGCCTTGCACTCTCTATTTATAGAGCAAAATTTGCAAATCATCCTTAAAAAAGAGGAGATGCGCTCAACAAAAAATTATTCCAAAATATAAAATTCTTCGTAAAGATTTTTTAAGATAGTTCACTCAATCGTTAAAAATCATATTCTAAAAATACCATATTATCTAAAATCTAAAGTCTTTCAAAATCTTCCTTCACAACTAAATGTTTTATTTTATATGTTATTTATTATTCTCTATTTTTTATTTTCTAAAAGATAAGTTTGATCCTAAATGTTATTATTATCTAAATGCAATGCTATAAAATGCTTAATGTAATTTTTATATAATGAACAATTAAGTAGCATGATTAAAATTATGTGTCAACAGCTGTCTTTCTTTAAAAGGAAGCTCGTAAATATTTACTTCAAAAATAAATGACACCTAAATTTAAACCATGCAAAATGAATGTAAAATGAATATGCAAATGTTAATTGCAATGACTTTTTTTTTTAACGAAATGGACTCAAATGAGTTTAATCCCTTTTGAAATGCAAGGTCATGCAATAAAGAATGCAATGTAAATTCAATAATTTGGTTAGGAACATAGATCACAATGTGTCTACACCCAATGAAATGTAAATGCAAAGAAGAACACGTACTTGACAAACATCTGGAACTCCCTTCAGATAATTGAAAAGCTCAAAGTCTTCAGGGATTTGGAACTCTCATCAGATTCCAAGCATCTAGAAATTACATCAAGTACTTGAAATTTCAAAAATCCAATTTTTATGTCAGACATTTGGAAACATTTACTAAACATCTGGAATCACATAAGATGTTTGAAAAAACAAATACTTGGATATCACATCAAGCGTTTAAAGGTTTAAATATTTGGAATTCACACTAGATACTTGAAAACATTTTATAGATGGGTACTTGGAATTCTCATCAAGTATTTGGAAAATTCAAAGACGATTGAAAAAACTCAAGGCTTCAATAACAAATCCTTTGGTCTTTGAGGAAAAATTCATTCTTAAAATTCAATGAAGGTCCATGCATGATGGCTTTATCAAATTTCCACCGGGAAAAATTAAGACAATTTTCACTTATAGTGTGGACTTCTTGAACATGCTAAATGAGACACTTTTAGTGTGAAGAGGCTTTTCACTCGCTCTCATTTAGGAGGGGTTATTTTTCTTGACCATTGATACGAGAATATATCACTCAATCTTATCATCATCCCGTTGACAAGAGTTCGAGCTTTCTTTCAAGTAGTACGATTTACCAATTTGAGGGGTCTTTACCAGGATCGTAACGTGAACTTGGTCAATGGCTCAGCAAAGGAAAATTTGATGGCTAAGAAAGGAATATTTTACGATTATCATCTCCGCGTTTACAAGTCAAGAACTCTGCAAAATGAGAAATAATCTTGCTCGCACTTCTTCGAGCAATGCTTAAAACACGTGAACCCTTACGTTAATTCAAGTGTCATAATCAGAAGAGACTTTGTAAGGGACATAACATAGGCTGGGTTTATGGGTTGAGAAATGAAAGGATCATTAGGCTCAAAATATGTGTAAGGGGTGAGCATTGGTGATCATCTTGATATTGCCACCAGTTTTCTTTTTCACATTCTGGGATTGTCTTCATAAAACGCCCAATTGATTGTAAAAACTTAGCATTTGAATTCTTTGAGTGTTGCTCCATTGGGATTCAATTTTTGCAATTGATAGTCATCTATCTTGACTCTCTTTTTTTCATCTATGGACATCGGTCTTGCTTTTACCAGGCACCCCGCTTTTTCATACTCCCTAGTTTTCATGCATTTTTTCTTTTTCATGGGCATTGGCCTTATTTTTGCCAGACACACTTCTTTTTCATGCTCGACCATATGGTGCTTTTAACATTTGGACCTTTGGGAGGTCTTCATTTTCCATCAGAACTCCGAATATTGCTTTTGCCTTGCCTTAGTGTGGGAAATGATCACCAACTGAGTTTAAAGAAATAAAAATGCAAGCTCAAGTGGGTTATGCAAATGACATAAGTGTATAGGATAGAGCAAGAAATGCTTTTCGTCATTCTAAGGTACTTAAATTACCACATGAATTCAATGTAATAGTGCAACTTAAAGATTGATGCAAGTGTGAGTAAGAAAATTTCTATTCGTTTTCCTCTCCTCCAATGTCGACTTACCTCCATTTGCCCTGATGTGGGGTGGTCCTTGACAGGGGTAGTATGAAAGAAATTCTTGAAGTATTTAGGCTCAAGGAAGGGTTAAACAAGGGTTCACTAGTAGAGAAATGAACTGTCTCTCGTTATTTTAGTTGTCGTACTTTTTGCAAGAAAACTCTTCATCTTGAAACACGAAGTGTTTCCCTACTCACCTCACAATGTGTAGACAATGGATTGTGTATGGGATAAGGCTTGCCTACCTTTCACGCCTTATTTAGCATGTTCAAGTGACTCGACATCCTTCATTGAATTATCCATTTTGATAAATTTCAAGTGGAATTGGTGAATTGCACAATATTATGTGAAAGCATTCTATAATGATAAAGAGGTCATGCTCTATTCTTACACCTCGGATCATAAAGTCAAAGCTATTAGGTGTCCATGTCTTGCCCCCTCTTTGTAAGGAAGCTCATAGAGGTTCCTTACAAAGATAGAGGACACCATCGTTCACATCCGTTCTTTACCCCTGCAAAAATAAAACATGCATCATTATACACTAGAGATTTGATTGACTTTGAGCGAGGGAAAGGCTTTTACGAGCCTTTTTTATTCATGGATAGTATTTCTTTACAGCATCAGAATTTACAGGATTCATGAATTCCCGCCCATCCATTTTTGCAAAGATTAAAGCACCACCGGGAAGTACTTTCTTCACGATGTATGGCCCACTATAATTTGGAGTGAACTTGCCACGAGGATCAAGGTTAATTGGTAGCATCTTGCGTATCACCAAATCATGGACCTTGAAAAGTCTTGGGCAAACCTTCTAATTGAAAGACTTGGCCACTCACTGTTGATAACACTGACCATGACATATGGCCTTCAATTGTTTTTCATCAATCATATTAAGTTGGTCATACCTCTGTTGTGCCCATTCAGCTTCCGTCAGTTTAGACTAAGACAATACTCTTAGAGAAGGGATTTCTGCTTCAACTGGCAGGACTGCTTCCATGCAGTACACTAGAGAAAAAGGAGTTGCCCCAATAGAGGTGCGAATTGAAGTCCTATAGGCCATCAGAGCGTGAGGAAGCCTTTCATGCCAGTCACGATAATTCTCAGCTATCTTTGCTAGAATTTTCTTGATGTTCTTATTCGTTGCTTCAACATCGCCATTCATTTGGGGGGAATAAGGCGGTGAATTCAAATGACGAATTTTAAACTCCTTGAAAAATCATTGACAAGCTTGTTGTTTAGGTTCGTCCCGTTGTTTGTGATGATAGCTCCGGACACGCCATAACGGGCAATAATGTCACGTCACACAAATTTCACGACATTCTTTGCAGTAACAACTACATAGGATGTTGCCTTTATCCATTTTGTGAAATAATCGATGGCGACAAGGATGAAATGGTAACCATTCGAGGCTTTTGGGTTAATTGGGTTGATTACATCGATGCCCCCACATTGAAAAAGGCCATGGTTCCGACAATTAATACAGCTCATTTGGAGGAACATTTATCTTGTCTCCATAAATCTGACAACGGTGGCAACTCCGGACATGTTGAATGCAATCACTCTCTAAGGTCAGCCAGAAATAACCTAGCCTCATAATTTTCTTCGCTAACATGTGGCCACTCATATGAGGACCACATACTCTTTCGTGTATTTCCTCCATCAACTGAGTGGCTTCCTTAGCATTGATGCATCTAAGTAGGACGGAGTTGAAGAACTGTTTGTATAATGTATCCCCACTAATAAAGAACTTGGAAGCAAGTTTCATAAGATGCTTTTGGTTAGCTGGATTGCTACCTTCTGGGAACTCTCACCTTATGAATATAGGTCATGATGTCATGGTACCATGGTTTTCTGTTCGGTTCTTCTATCACTACCATGCAATAGGTTGGCTTTGCAAGCACTTCAATCTTTAAAGGTTCAATTTCTAATCCTTCCGTAACTTTGAGCATATACGACAAAGTTGCAAGTGCATCTGCAAATTAATTATGAGACCTTGACAAGTACTCGAATGATATTTCGTCAAACTCCTTTACAAGGTCTTCCAAGTAATCATGGTAAGGGACTAGTTTGGCATCTCTAGTCCTCCACTTTCCAACAGTTTGGAGGATAATAAGTGCGGAATCACTGAACATCTTCAACTTGCTAACCTCCATTTAATGGCCGCCTGCAGGCCAAGAATGCACGCTTCATATTCAGCTATGTTGTTGGTGCAAGGAAATACCAACTTTGCAGCTATAGGATAGTGTTGACCATCGGGAGAAATTAGAACTGCTCCAGTATCAAACCCATATAGGTTAAGATAGGTTAACTCCTTTTCCATTGTCAAAATGCGATCATCCAGGGAATCATATTCGTCTTCATCCTGCATCCTCATAGTGCCGTTTGCTAACATGTCTGCAATTGCTTGACCTTTAACAGATTTTTGTGGTACACTTTGCACTTCAAACTCGGAAATCAGAATTTGTCATTTCACTAATTTCCCCACCAAAGCTGGTTGTTCTAACAAGTACTTGATGGGGTCATTCTCACAAACTAGAAATGTTTGGTAGTGCAAGGTGTATTGCCGCAGTCTGTGTAAAACCCATACTAAAGTGGCACACATCTTCTCAACATTAGAGTAGTTCATTTATGTTGTTGAGAACTTCTTGCTTAAGTAGTAAATGACACATTCCTTCCCATCTGTCGATCTTTTTTGAGCTAGCATTGCTCCAAACGACTCTTTATTAATTGTGAGATAGAGAATTAAAGGTTGCCCTAGCGTAGGAGGAACGAGTATTGACGGATTCATCAAGTATTGCTTCAACTCTTCAAATGCTTCCTGGCATTCATCATCCCATTTAACTTGGGCATTCTTCTTGAGAAGCTTGAAGAAAGGCTTATCAGTTTCAGAGAGTTGTGAGATAAATTGAGCTATATAGTTCATCCTCCCTAAAAGGCTTCAGACTTCTTTCACCGTGGTTGGAGGGTGCAAATCACAAATTGCTTTAGCTTTTGAGGGATCAATCTCAATGCCCCTACTACTGACTATGAAACCCAATAGTTTGCCAGAAGTTGCTCCAAACACACACTTTGCTGGATTAAGACGTAACTTAAACTCACGAAGTCGTTCAAATAACTTATGTAAAGTCTTAACTTGATCTTCTCCTGGTTGGGTTTTGGTAATCATATCATCAACATAAATTTCTATCTTTTTGTGCATCATATCATGGAAAAGTGTTACCATGGCCCGTTGATATGTTGCCCCGGCATTCTTAAGGCCAAAAGGCATGACCCTATAGCAAAAAAGTTCTCCATGGGGTGATGAATGCTGTTTTCTCTTCGTCTTTTTCAGTCATCCTGATCTGGTTATATCCTGAAAATCCACCATAAATGAAAAGAGCTCAAAGCCAATAGTATTATCCAAGAGAACATCAATGTGAGGCAGGAAATCATCTTTGGGGTTGGCTTTGTTCACGTCTCTATAGTCGACACATACTCTAATGCGACCATCTTTTTTTCAGTATTGGCACTATGTTTGCTATCCACTTAGGATATTGTGATACCTCGATGAGTTTCATGTCAAGGAGTTTCATGACTTCCTCCTCTATTTTCTTGGAAAGTTCTGGCTTAATTCTCCGTAATTTTTGCTTCTCGGGAGGTGCATCGGGATTAGTCGAGAGACAATATTCAACAATGGATGGATCTAGACCTGGCATATTAGTATAAGACTAGGCAAAGACATCCTGGTATTCCTTTAGCATCGGGTCAAGCGTTGAGCTTTAGATTTGGTCAAGTCTGCCCCAATTTTAACCTCCTTGGTGCCTTCCGTCTCACTAAGATTTATGGTGACAATCTGCCGAGCAGTGATTGGCTTTGAACTTTCTTGTTGCTCCTAACTACGTTGAATATCCGTTGAATCATCTTGCTCCTCATAACTTGGACTTAACACTTCATCTTCATTAAAGCAAATGTGTGCAGGGTTGCACCTGAAACATAAAGTAGATAATTAAAACAAACAAACGGGGTAAATTAGATGCATGCTGAAAAATTATTTTATTTTGAAATTTTTTTAAAGGGAACATGAAGAAGTCCAGCCTTCAGAATTAGCTCATTGCCATTTTCTTTTGGTAGGATTTCATCACAAGGCTAGTTTGGTGTACTTCAACATGCCCTTAAAACATGAAAATCTCCATGTATTTTATTGGATGAAAAGCAAATTACATTATTGAAATGAGATAAATCCTAGAAATGAAAATCTTAACATGCAAATAAGGAAAGCAATAAAAACTCCTACGCAGAGGAATGTTCAAATAATTAAAATTCTCTTACTCTCGAGCTTCATCGATGGCAAACACTAAATTCTCTTCAAACAATTCAGTCATTTCTTCGAGTGCGTCATCTTTTCCAGTGGATCGAATGGTGTCTGCAACCGGCTTGTTTACCTCTCCCCATCTGACAGGAATAACATTATAAACATCGATGTTAGCACCTGAAGGCTTGGAGTATTGAACGCAGTATCAATCGCCTCTTCTTCCTCATGCATCATCTTCGCAGGTCCAAGGAATGTAGACCTAATATGGAGTATAGTGAAGCCAGTTCGTTCTTGTTCTCTTCCTCTTCCTCTACAGGATCGTCCACCTCTACCACAATAGTCCAATCTAGTCGTGTATGAATTCTGCCCGGCCTCAATTGGTTGGCGAGTGCCCTGACCATGTAGACCTAAATTACTTGGGGCAAAACCACTCCCCACCATGATCTTGCCTACCATGACCACTGACTTAGATAATGCTGGAGTGGGTAGGGTAGTGCCTTGAGAAACGTGAATGGTCAAAACCAACTCAAATGCTTGAAAACTAGACTCTTTTTTACAATCTGGTTCAACATATGGGATAGTCGTCTCGTGATAAATTTTGAACTCGTCTTTTCCTTGGACCGTAATAAGCTTCCCTTTTGTCACAAATTTTACTTTATGGTGAAGACTTGAAGGAATCGCCCCTGCTGCATGAATCCATGGACGACCTAACAAAAAGTTGAATGTTGTAGGTATGTCTAGGACCTGAAAATTGCATTAAATAACACTGGCCCTATTTGCAAGTCTAAATCAACTTTTCCAACTGCTTCTTTTTTTGTCCCATCAAATGCTCGAACAGAAGTCTTAGCCGTGCAAATTTTCCCCAAATCATACCCAAGACGCTTTAGAGTTACTAGAGGGCATATGTTTAAAGCCAATCCATTATCAATGAGTACACGGGACACCAAGATATTTCGACACTTGACTGAGATTTAAAGGGCTTTGCTATGTCCTCTTCCTTCATCTGGGAATTCATCATCTGAGAAAGCAATCTAGTCCTTTAATAGAATGGCCCCCACAAATTCCTCCAACTTCTCAAGTTCAATGGACTCTGGGACATGTACTTCATTAAGGACTTTTATCAAGGACTTTTGATGTTTCTCTGATGTCAAAAGCAACTATAATATGGAGATTTGTGCGGGCATTTTACGAAGTTGGTCCACTACGTTATACTCACTTGCCTTAATTACGGTTAAGAATTCTTTAGCCTCCTCATCAGTGACTATCTTGACAGGTTGTGAGTTGGCTTGAGCGTAAGCGCGTCCCAATTGAGCGACCACATCTATCTCCACATCATAACACCATGGTATTGCCTTATCATTCGTATATGCATAGGGTTGTGTAACATCAAGAATCAATTCTTCATCATTTGATGGTGGCACATCGTTAATGATTAATCCATCTTCATCCGACGCATCTTCCAACGGTGGCATGTCAAGAGCTAGGAAATCGTTAGCTTCAATATTCAAGCTAGTAAACTCATCCTCAAAATCAGAAAACTCGTCCTCCAAATCAATAATGATTGGAGCGATAGTCAAAACTATGCCGGTATGATATGCGTAAACAATCATCCCCTTCTTGGACATTGTCTTAACTCTTTGCATCTTCTGAAACATGGTGGGCTCTTTTGCATTTGAATAATATCCAGCTCGAACTAAGCCTTTATAAACATCATTTACATGCACTTTCAAGCTCTTATTTCTACTAGCATCAAAATTAAAAATGGCATTCATAGCTTATGGGTGGTCGGGGAGTGGGTTATTCTAGATGTTTGGTTGTGCATCGCGGAATGAAACCACCTGTCGCGACCTACCCTCGGGAGGAGGGAACAGGTTTAGGGGTATTGCCTAAAGGACGGGCCTAAGGCCCATGATCAGGCGCGGGCTCTCCCAAGCCCATACCCCGCGTGACATTGGGATATTCTTTAGAAATTTTGCACAAAAGGAGTCGCCACTAGCCTATTGGGGTCGACTAGAAACCAAGTGAGGTATGGGAGTATACCTCATTTCCTACGCAACCAGAGAATCTAGGTTCGGGGACTTGATTACACTAATTAATCAATTAGTGCCCTTTCGGTACCTAATCTTGTTCATTTTAACAAAATGATTTTTGTCGAGCAGTTTGGATTAATTTTATACTTATCCACTAACATACGAGGTGATCATGCGGGTGCGCAATCATTAAAGTAATAATCATAACTATCAAGATCCTAATTGCCATAAAATTAAACACGTGACATCAAACAAAACTAGATATATAAATTAAACATGCAACATAATTAATATACGAGCACATAAAGGTCTAATTACACTAAAATGGCAATACATGACAAGTCCTAATCAAACCCCATCATTTTGAATTTTCGAAATTTTTAATTAATTTTTTTTTTTTAAAAAAATTTTAAATTTTTTTATTTCTTTTTAGTTATTTTTAAAATTTTTAAAAGTTTTAAATTTTTGGATTTTCGAAATTGTTTTTTTTTTTAAAAATAAAAAAATATATATTTTTTAAACCGGACCGAACGGTCCGGTCAACCCAACCCGGTTCGGACCCGGTCGCGCGGATCGGTCCGATTAGGAGCAGGTGGGCCGAATCGCGGGCCCAACCCAAGAGGTCCCCCTCCTCTCTTTTTAAAAGAAAGCAGGCCACAAGCCTATGCTAAACCAGCCCAAACCCAAAACCCGACGTGCGGACCCCCTGAGCGCCATAAGCTTTGGCAAAGGACACTTAAGTCGCCATAACTCACGAAGGTACACTTAAGTGCCACATTTTAAGAAAAGTGGGACACCTAAGTGCCATCTCCGGCGAAGTTGGCCGGAAATCATACGTGGCATTAAAATATTAATATTTCGCCGATGTGTCACTGAGAGTGAGTCGCCGACTCGGCCAAAACGACGTCGTTTTGACATCATTCGAATTTTATAATAATATAAAAATTATTTAAATTAAATTTAAAATAAATTTATTTAAAAATAAATTTATTTAAAACATTTTTAAAAAATTTAGAAACTTTAAACATTAAAAAAAAAAAGAATTACAAAATTACAAAAATTTACAAATTTACAAAAAAAAATTAAAAAATTTAAAAAAATTACAAAAATATTTAGAAAGTTAAAAATTACAAAAATTTATAAAATTTACATAAAATTTAAAAAATTTAGAAAAAATAATTAAAATTTTAAAAATTTTAAAAATTTGCAAAATTTTTAGAAAGTTAAAAAAAATTTACAAAATTTATAAAAATTTACAAAAAATTCAAAAAAATTTACAAACAATTTTAGAAAGTTACAAAAAATTTAAAAACTTACGAAATTTACAAAAATTTAAAAAAATTTACAAAAATTTCAGCCCTCAACCGGCACCCTTTTCTTCTTTTTTTTTTTTTTTTAAATTATTTTTTTGTAACTTTTTTAATTTTGCAAATGTTTTTAATTTTAAAATTTTATTTTTAAAATTTTTAAATAATTTTATTTTAAATTAAAATTAATTAATTTTCTAAAATTTTTAAAATTTTTTTAAATTTTCTAAAATTTTTGAATTTTTTTTATTTTTTTAACTTTTAATTTCTTTTTAATTTTTAAATATTTTATCAATTTTTATAGAATTTTATAAATTTTTATAGAAATTTATAAATTTTTATAGAATTTTATAAAATTTAATAGAATTTTATAAAATTTTATAAAATTTTTACAAAATTTTCTAAAATTTTTTTAAATTTTTAAATTTTTAAATTTTTTTAAATTTTTTTAATATTTTTAGTTTTTTGAAATTTTTAAAATTTTTAAAAATTTAAAAATTTAAAATTTTTTAATATTTTATAAATATTTAAATAAATTTAGTTTTAAATTAATTTTTATTAAATTTTTGGCCACATCAGCATTAAAACGACGCCGTTTCGCACTTCGTTTCGCCGAGGAAAATTGACACGTCGCATTTTGGCCGGATTTTGGCCTGAGGATTGGCACTCAAGTGATCCATTTTACTCCGATTTTGGCACTTAAGTGTACCTTTCGTAAGTTATGGCACTTAAGTGTCCCTTTCATTAACGAAAGTTAAGTGCACTTGAAGTGTTCTTTTTTGCCCCAAAAACCCATAAGCAAAAACAGCCCAAACTCGGCCCGATTCACCTAAAACCCTACGCATTTCTTTGACCCGGTTTGTACCTCTCTTCTTTAGGGTTTTTGCTTTGGCACCGCCGACTTATTGGCCGGCGGCGGGCTTGACGGCAGCGGCGGCGCGGCGGGTGGCGGAGGCAATGCGGCGGGCGGCGGCGGCGCGGCGGGAGGACGGAGCGGCGAGGCCCGGCGGCGCGGGGACGGCGACGCGAGCTCGCGGCGAAGCGGTGACGCGAGCCGGCGGGCGAGGAGGAACTCCGCCGCTGGCGGGGACGTGTGGCCGACTCGAGTGGAGTGGCGGTGGCGCGAGGAGGCTCGGGCGACGTCGGAGACAGCGGCGGCGGGTGCTGTCGATTTGCGAGCAGAGCGCGGCAGGTCGTCACGGGCGGAGGCGCAGTGGTGGCTCGAGCTGCTAATGAGCAGGCCGGGCGGGACGTCCGCGCGCCGGCAACAACGGCGCGAAGGTGTGGGCGTCGCTCGAGGTGCAGAGAACGGCGGCTTGGCGTCGAGGAGAAAGGGCAGACTTGTAGGTGGCTTTGGCGGCGAGCTGCTCCCTCGGCTTCTCCAGATCTGGGTTTCGGGGAAGATAGTGGCGGTCTCGGTTGGTCGAGCGGCGTCGGGTTGGGGCGGCGAGGAGGACGGCGAGGATGGCGTTGGGCAGCGCCGCCGTTGCCCTCCTCCCCTCCGTTCCCTCGCATTTGGGTTCTAGAGAAGACAGCGGGGGACAGCATCGATTGGGCGGCTCGGCGCCGCTCCTTCTTTTCTTCAACTCTCTCTCTATTCCCCCTTTTTTGTTCCCCCTCTCCTCTCTTCCTCTCTACCGCATTGCTTCTTGACGCCGACTCCTCTCGTTTAGATTTGGGTTCCGGTGAGACAGCGGCGGTCGCAGTTGGTCGGGCGACAGCTGTGGCCGGGCGGCGTCGCGGCTCCGGGGGCGACGCGGTCTGGCTGGGACGGAGGCGGCAAGCGACCGGCGGGTCACAGCGGCTCGAACGGCGTCGGGTCTACATTGAAGCGGATGGTGGTGGGCGGCAGCGACTCGGCAGAGATTCGGTGCGGCGACGGCGCCGAGGGATGACCGGGATGGTATGGCCGGCGCAGGGACGGTGACGGCCCCTTCTTCTTTGCTGGTTTCTCCCCTCCTTTCTCTTTGCCTCTCTCGAGCTCTCCCCGTTCTCGCCCAGCTCTCCTCCGTTCTCGGGTTTCAAATGCGAAGGTGGAGGAGGGAGAAGGCTGGGCGTGGGCCCAGCCAAAGGGAAAATGGGCTTGGGCCGCACAAGGGAAAAAGCTGCATTTTTGTTGCTGTTTTGTTCTTTTTTCTTTTTCTTTTGTTGTTTTGTTATTTTTCTTTTTCTAATAATTTTTTTGTACATGAAAACAAAATTAGGTGTCAACACCACCTTAGCATCAAAAAGATTTTGGATTTTGTGTCGCAGCATATAACAATCATCGACAAAATGCCCTACCTCCCTCATATGGTAAGTACATGTCTTGGACGGATTATAGTTGGGGAAATGCTTGGGATTAGATCGCTTAGGTTTCATAGCGAGTAATCCTTTCTTATGAAGGGTCGGCAAGATCTTGGACAAGGGCTTAGGAAGTGGCGTAAATTGACGCCTAGAAGAGTTTTTCTGTTGGCCAAAGAATGATTGCGCTCCTCCCTATTGGGTGTTTGGGGTAGGGCGAGGTGGTTGAACATAAGCTGCATTAACCTCCGCTATAGGTTCATTATCCTTCTTGGTTGAGACTCTCATATACGAGCTGGTTTGGTCAGACGCCCATCCATCACGCAAGGCTACTTCAATTCGCTCGCCGACAAGGATTAGTTGATTGAATGACTTCGGTAGTCGAACCCAGCATTAGATTTCGATATTCAGGCGGGAGTGTCTTCATGAACAAATCCATCAGCTCCTTTTCCGTCAGCTCCGGAGTAATTTGAGCAGCTATGGTCCTTCATCTTGTGACATATGCCTTGAAAGATTCAGTCTTATTTTTCTTAATGTGAAGTAAATCTTCTCGAGATGGAGTGACATCAATATTATACTTATATTACTTGAAGAAGGCGTCAGTCAAATCCTCCAAAATCTCTAGGAGATTAATTTTCTTCATAATGTACCATTGTAGAGCCAATCCTATTAGGTTTGCTTGAAATTGTTGAATCATCAAGGGTATGTTATCAACATATTGGGTCATCCTGACCACTTAAGTCTGTAGATGGATTTTTGGGCAAGATGTGTAATCGTACTTTTTAAAGTCTGGCATTTTGAACTTCTTTGGTATCTTGACCTTTGCATAATGGTAGAAATCAGTTGGGCCTTGGCTAAATGAACCTTGCAACTGCTTAAGTTTCTCCTCAATTTTTGCCAAGCTTTTTTCTTGCTCAATTTTTGGTATAGCCGAATGTATCACTTGTACCTTATCATCAATAACGGTTTGAGGTGCATCAATAATTTTAACCATGGAGGCATCATCAGAGGTTGATGGGCTACTTGTGGATGTATTCTTGCCTTTATCTCTTGAATAAGCCATGGGAGCATGTTTTGGTAACACCACTTCAACTTGCGGAGCTGATGGGACAGTGTTTGTTTGGAGAGAATCGATTTGTTTAGAGAGCTGCTCAAGAACATTCAGGATTTACTTCATCTCCGATTCGAGGATAGCGATACGAGTTTGCTCAGCAACACACATTTGTTCGATGTTATCGGCCATTGTTGCTCTAGAACGAGTACGGATTGGCGATCTTGGGTGAGCCATGTTGTTACCTAGTAATGTAAAAAATACAGTAAACATCATAACAAATGAGATTGGTCCATGACAATCGATTGTTTATTTTATTAAGTGAAATCAAATTCCAAAGACATCAACTTAAGACATTAAAATAACTCCGTAGGAAATTAAATCCCTAAAACATCAATCTAAGAAATTGAAATAACACCCTAAAGCTAGAATTAAACTCCTAAGTCTAGTGACTCTTTTCCATATACAATTGGGAGATCATAGTATTTCGAAGCTTGTTGTTCTATCGAACCAACTTAGAGATACGAGCTTCATTCCTTTCCACCGTTTCTTCAAGATGTTCAATTTGTGCTTTACGAGTGGGCTTTACGGTCACTTCAGGAATCATGGGAAGTAAAGCTTGAGGGATCTTGTAATGGTGGATATAATAATCCGAGGCGTGAAAAACCCTCTCTTTTCCCTTCAACCTTCTAGGCATCACTATCTTTTCCGGATGGCATTCATTCCATACATTTTCAAGGCATTCGATCTCATTGAGATATTTGTGATCCTTACGCACGAAGCGGGCTTGAAATAGGTCCATTCAGAGAGGAGGTGGGATATCCTGGAGCACTCGATACTGGTAGGCCACTCTATAAGGATAGTAAGATGTCGCACTAGTGATTCTCATAAGTGGAACTGGATTATTTGTCTTATGAGAAAAATGAGCTGCGCTAACATGGAACCATTTAGCATACCATAGGAAGCCCCTGAGATTTGGATCTTTTAGAAAAGTTACCCAATCGGAAAATGACTTTCGGTATACTTTTTTTCTAAGATTGAAAATCTCTTTATTGGGTGATAAGAATCATCAATTTCACCTCGATGCATAAAATGACCAAACTCCTTCACGTGAAAAAGAAACTAAATTTGTAAAAGTTCAGGAGAGGCATTTATGATTTTTCCTCCATTTTGTTTAAAACGGTTGAGGGATAAAAATGTCTTAGCTAAAATCATGTTTATAAAGTTTATGCTAGTACATACTTGTTTGACCACCCATGCAATCGATGGATTAATAGCATTTCTTCAATGAGGAAATATTATAAATCCAAAGAATGCTAAGATGAATATCCTACCCTTTTGGTGCATTGAAGATTGATTTAAAAAATGATTAGCAAAAAGGAGAATGGGCATGTATTGCAATTAGCTTTCAAAACTTTCTTAACCTCATCAGTTTTAATTCTTAGAAATTGAGATAAATTGACGTGGGTTCTATACCAAGAGGTGGCCTAACAAGTTCAATCTCAAGGGGCATTCCTATGATAACGCTATACTCTTCCAGTGTTGGAGTTAGCTCATTCTTACCAAAAGTAGCCGTTTTGGGACACCAAAAGTGTGCTATAGCTTGCAAAATACCACTATGGACTCCAATATCCAAAAGGGGGATGAGCTGTCTTAATATTGACTCCACATAATCTTGACCTTCTTTACATAATTTATTTCACCACACTTTAAGCTTAATCTTGGGAGTTGGAACGAATTGAACATCGGATCTTCCCATTGTATATAGATTAAGACCCACAATTGACCTTTTGTCATGGACCAAAAGAAAGTGTAATAAAGTAAATAGCTTGCATGATATAAGGTAAGAATACTTATTTCACAAAGGAAAATGGCAACCGCATAGACAGGCGCATGAGATGTAAGGCTTAACACCTAAATTACAAGGCTTAGCAAGTTAGAGCCAAGAGGATGGGCCAACTAGTCGCAGTCTCACGTACAAATGTCGGGTCCTCTTAGCTCTGGCTTAGTCAAAAGGAAATCCCATGATCACGCAGTTTCGCGAACAAGGATAAACATTTTGACACATAGAAAAATTTTCGGGGTTGAGAAAGGCAACCTCTATATCGCGGTCTCACGTTCAAGGTCGGTTCATTTCTTAACACCATCCTAGAAGCCTTAAATGCGATCCAAGTCCAATGGCAGGTTGTGTGTGCAATGTGTAGTGCTAAACAATTTGAAAATCATACACAACAATTTATAATACAAGCAACACTTCAATATATAAGAAAAACATTTAATCTCAACACTTTCTTACAAAACAAAGAGTTAGCAAGCACTACTTCCTAGCGAAGTTGCCAAGCTGTCAAACAAAAATATTTTGAAAAGAAACAGACATATGTCCACTATGAGTTTTAACTCGTTCTCAGCAAAGTCGTCAAGCTGTCACGACCTTCTAGAGGGTAAATTACTCAAAGAAAGCTGATGGATTACTAAGTCCTAAGACTTGGCACGGACCCTCCCAAGTCCTACCAATCGCGACTTGATACTAAGAAATTAACCCATGCAATTATACTCAATTTAGAGTCGCCACTAACCAATTAGGTTGATTAGAAATCCAAGTAAAGTATGGGAGAATACTTTACTTTTGTGAATCAGAGATTCAATAGGCCTGGAGACATGGTTACGCTAGATTAATCTAACGGCCTTTTGGTACATTTTCATTTTAATTTCAAAAAATATTTTGCACACAGTCTTGATTAATTTTAACCTAAGCTACTAATAAGCAAATAGTGATCATGCGGATGCACAATCAATAAAATAACATTCAATAAACCGAAGTGATAGATTGTAACAAATTATAAACTACAACCTTATTAAGGTTTACTCTCTAAAAAAAAAAAAAAAACTTACAAAAATGCTAATAAAAATGTATGCCCTAAACATGATTTCTAAATGACATGACACCTAATTTTTCTTTTTCTTTAAAAATGTTAATTATATGCAATATTAATTTAAATTTGATATGCATGAGTTTTACTTCAATGACATGTGAGATGCAATTCATATGATATAACTTAAACCATCATAATATGTGTATAATCTAATTTACATAATTCTAAATATGCATATGCTACATGATTTGGGATAGATGGTGTGGTCATTCTATATGTATGTTCTTTTTATGATTTTTTTTTAATGATTCTTTTTTTTAATACATATACGCAACCTACATTAAACAATGATGACATGAAATGGGATTATGTGGTGTGTATGCACATATTATGAAATCTATATGACTTAAGTAACATTTTTGTTCCCTTTTTTTGTTTTTTTGTTTTTGGTTTTATTAAAGGAAAATTATCCTAATTCTATATAAATCTTAAAAATCAAGATGCGTTGCTTTAAACATGAAATGTATATGGACCTAAGTACCTAAGTTCTAGATATGACATATGATGCATGATATGTGATGAGCAAATAACGATGACACATCAAAATATATATCCTATTGAAAATCCACCAATGTAAATTAATGACATATTATCTTAGTGCGAATCAATTACGCAAAGCAATCCATAAATTTGTCATGAAAAGCCGAAATAATCAAAAATCTAGTTCAATATTTTTTATTATTATGGCTTAATATGGCAAATTTCTTGAACGTATAACGATTATATATGACAAAACAAATCAAGTCAAGATCACAAGCTAAGAATCCATATACTTGAACTGAATTTAACCTAAAAGTTTACCTAGTCCAGAGCACGGCCGACTTGAGGAATGGCTCGGCAGCAATGAATAGGGTGACGGTGCAGATGCGGCGACAGAGCTTGGGGGTCAGTGCTGAAGTGGGGCGGCGTTGGGCGCGAGTCACCAGCGACTCGCAGATTAGCGCGCGGCGGCAGCGAGCAACAGGGAGGTGAGGCTTCAGCAGGCGTCGGCGGGGCGGGAGCAGAGGCGGCTTCGCGGGCCTCGCGTACGGCGACCAGAGGGGAGGAGCTTCGGTCGACTGGCAGCAACAGGGAGGCGCGCGTCGGTGACCGGCGAACAGTAGCTGGGTCGCGGGTCGCTGCGGTGGTGGTGAGCAGTGGCGTCGGGCTCCGGCAAAAGGGGAAAACGGTGTCGCAGCAGGTTTGGATTCTGGCTAAGGCCGGAGGCGAACGATGGCCGGATCAGTGGGTTGTAGGGAGCGTCGGCGCGGCGAAGGCTGAGGCTGAGGCGTTGGAGCAGAGACGGCGGCGTCGATTGGGCTGAGGGTGCGTCGGTCGAGAGGGTCGCGGTGGTGGCGCGGTGGTGCGGTGCGGAACAGCAGGGCGCCGGAGACGGTGGTCGTGGCAGCGGCGGAGGCACAATGAGCAGCAGCGGAGTCGGCGGGGACCTCTCGGAGAAGAAGCACAGTGATTTTGTTTTTTTGTTTTTTTACTCTCTCTCTCCTCAAGTCTCCCTCACGTCCCCTCACCTTTCTCTTTCCCTACGACCTCTCTGTCCCTTCTCTGCCTCCCGTCTTCTGCTGAAAAAAAAACTTTGTTGACTATTCCCTTTTGTGAATGTTTCGAAAACTCAGTCCGAAAGCCCCCTCATTTCGAAGCCTTGCACTCTCTATTTATAGAGCAAAAATCAGTTTGTTCTGCGGACGAAGATTTGCATATATTAACCCAATCTTTAAAGATGATCCTTCCTTCGAAAAGAGGAGATGGGCTCAACAAAAAATAATTCCAAAATATAAAATTCTTTGTGAAAATTTTCCAAGATAGTTCACTTAACCGTAGAAGATCATTTTTTGAAAATGCCCTATTATCTAAAATCTAAAGTCTTTCAAAATCCCCCTCCACAATAGGGGTGTGCATGGTCCGGCGGGCGGTTCCCGACCTAGAACCGGGATCCACCGGGAACCGGACCGCCGGTCCGGTCCGGTTCTCGGGTGGATCCATGAAACCGATTTTGATGCAAAATTTTTTGGTTTTCAACATAAAACGGTTGCAAAACAATTTTGGTTTCCCGGACCGCCAGTCCAGTCCGGTTCCCAAGTTTTGAGCTCTAAAATTCCAAGTTCCAATATCCAAAAACTAAAACAATAATTAATAGACGAATGCTCAACATTAAATAACAGTCAACTACACGTGAATGATAAAAAAAAACTAAGTGTGGTGGGGGAAAAGACCCTCAAGATGACTCATGGATCTACCTTGTAATCTTCACCAACATCTGCCATTGTCGACTCAATTTCCATGACTTCCGGAGGTGCAACAACAGAAGTTGCAACATCTTTGGGGGCCACATTTTCTACTAGAGAATCTGTCCATTGAAAGAAATCACAAGCTCCATGTCCCTGTGTTCAAGCCAACACAAGTTAAATAAACAACAACCAAAAGTGCAATCTTGTGAGTACTAGATGATTAGAACCAATGAGCACAAGGGAAGAAATCAAAAAACACAGCAAAAGGGAAAAGCAACCCAGGATTCTGCAAATTCAAGCATGAGCACCGTCGAAGACAAAGCGCCAAGATGAACATCGATCGATTCCCAAAACAAAGACTTGAACACTTCACCTATTGGGTAATCGAACCGAAGTACAAGTTCGCAAGCGGAAGATGAATCGAGAGGCAAGCTGGAAGTCGATAATCGTACCTTGTTGAGTGATAGAAAAGGGGCTCGGTCGAGATGGACAGCAAAGGTGGAGGAGCAGCGGCTGTGGCGGGTGGCGACCGGCGCGAGGGGGCGGACAGCAGCGGTGGAGGAGCAACAGCGGCGGTGACGCTCGGGGAGGAATCAAAGACGAAGGGGGGTCGGCGAGGGGCGGACAGAGAGGCGGAGGAGCAGCGGTTGTGGCGAGTGGCGACCGGCGAGGGGGCGGACAACGGTGGAGGAGGAGCAGCGGCGGCGGCGTGGATGCTCGGGGAGGAATCGAAGATGAAGAGAAGAGACAGAGGAAGAAACGAAGAGAAGAGAGAAACGAGAGAGAATCGAAGGCGAGGAAGAAACCGGAAGAGATGAGACGTGAATTAGGGTTTCGCGAATTAGGGCTTCGTACCTTGTTGAGTGACGGAAAAGGGGCTCGGTCGAGATGGACAGCGAGAGGTGGAGGAGCAACGATTGTGGCGGGTGGCGACCGGCGTGAGGGGGCGGACAGCAGCAATGGAGGAGCAACAGCGGCGGCGTCGACACTCGGGGAGGAATCAAAGACAGGGGCGAGCGTCGGCGACGGGCGGACAGCGCAAGGGGGTGGATAGCAAAGGCGAAGGAGCGAGTGGTTGTGGCGGACACCGGCGGAGGGCGGACAACGGCGGCAGCGGTGTGGATGCTCGGGGAGGAATCGAAGACGAAAAGAAGAGGCGAGGAAGAAACAAAAGAGAATCGAAGACTAAGGAAGAAACCGAAAGAGATGAGACGCGAATTAGGGCTTCGCGAATTAGGGCTTCGTAACTTTCGTTTAGTATTTTTTTTTTATTATAAATAGGTACCGGTCCGGTCCGGGTGGGCGGGCGGGTGGATCCGCCCATGGAACCGGGAATCGGACCGGTTCCCTCAAGAACCGCCGATTTCGGGTGGTTTTCCGGTCCGGGTCCGGGCGGTTCCCGGGTATTTTGCACACCCCTACTCCACAACCAAATGTTTTATTTTATATGTTATTTATTATCCTATATTTTTTTATTTTCTAAAAGATAAGTTTGATCTTGAATGTTATTATTACCTAAATGTAATGCTATGAAATGCTTAATGTAATTTTTATATGATGAATAAGGAAGTAGCATGATCAAAATTAGGTGTCAACAACGCCGACGTGTCAACTTTCGGCGAAGTGAGTGCAAAATAACATCATTTTGGTGCTGATGTGATAAAAAATTAATATAAAAATTATTTAAATTAATTATATATAAAAACATTTAAAAATGCAAATATTAAAAATGTTTTTAAAAAATATTTTTCTTTTTTAAAAAAGGGAGGTGGCTGAGGCTCAGCCCTCAACCGTTGTCGCCTTCGCCGCCATCGGGAAGGGTCGGCAATGGAGGGGGGAGGGTCGATCGGGGTTGCCGGAGCCCGGTCAAGGGCCGACCACTGGGCTAACCGGCGGTGAAGGCCCGCGAGCCCTCGCCCCAAATTTGGGTGAGAGCTGCGACCCACGCCTAGATTCGACGAGGGTCGGCGGCCCTCGCCCGGCCAGGCCAAGGGCCACCGCCCGCTAAGGCAACCCTCGGCGGGCGGCGCTCTTGGCCCGACCAAGCAAGGGTTGCGACCCTCGCCCGATCCGGGGGCCGGGGCTCGGCGACCCGGCCGACCCTCCCCTTTTGTCGTCGGCCCTTCTCGGTGGAGGCGGCTAAGAACTTTTTTTTTAATAAATATTTTTAATATTTTTATTTTTTATTTTTAAATGTTTTAAATAAATTTAGTTTTAAATTAAATTAAATTAATTTTTATATTAATTTTTACCACATCAGCATTAAAACGCTGTCGTTTTTGCATTGTTTGGTCATGTTAGCATGCAAAACGACATTATTTTGCACTCGCTTCGCCGGGAAATTGACACGTTAGCGTTTTGGCCGAATTTTGGCCGGAATGGTACTTAAGTGATCAATTTCTATCCAATTTTGACACTTAAGTGTTACTTTCGTAACTTTTGGCACTTAAGTGTCTCTTTGTGCCAACTTTTGGCACTTGAAACGTACTTTTGTCATTATATTTGTGACATCCTCAAAATTCGATTAGGATACGATAAGGGTTTTACTTCTATCAATGCACAATGAGTAGAATTAGGCTTTCAATTGGTTCGTGAGCCATTCAAAGGTGTTAAACCTATTGGGAAAGGTAATTTAGGATTTCGATGCGCATGACTAGAGAACTCTACCATGAATTGACAATTCGACTATAAAGATCGATGAGGGACAATTTTAAGCCGTTTCAAACCCATCCATGAATGGTTATAAATCGTTTTGATAATAGTATATAATTAGATTGTGGGTAATTCCGCACGATTACTATATTGATTACGAACGGCCCTAAGCCAATTCCAAATGAGCGTGTACTTTGGAACGAGCAATTGACCCCTCACGATTACATGACAACTGAGGATCATCTATGAATTGAAAATGGCTTAAACATGGATTGATATCGAATCAACCATGAGTCTAACTCACGAAATCCCTAAAGGCCACTTGTTGATTTTAATTATGCTAAAGTCGCATTTGAAACTGGTTAAGGATATCAAACTTTAGAGGATTAAGTGACCATCATTGGACATTACTTCGTCAAATTCCTTAATTATCGGTAAACCCCGAATTATTGGATAAGTGAAGTTGGGCCAGAAATTGGAAGCCCAATGGGCTACATGCCCAAGTTAGGCCAATGGGCCTTACGCCCAATTAAAGGCCCATTAAGCTTGTTAAGGCCCAAATTTGGATGAGTTAAACCCAAGCCCAAATTGTCAAGCCCAAACCTAAGCCCTATGTGTGTGAATAGTATGTGTACTGCTGGACCTTCACTATTTTCCAATTTTATAAGGCTTTCTATGTTTCGAATCTTGCAAAATGTTCATATGAAAGTTGTTCAAAACATCTTTAATTATAAAGCATCAGGCGAATAAAAAAAATAAAATAGTAGCCACTGCATCCCAAACTACTTTCGCAGTTGGGAAGTAAATAAAGTTACAGATTAAAGCTGGGTTCGTGGAGTTTATCAGCCATCCTTTTATGGTGGAGTTTTCAGTCTTCCATTTGTGATACCCCGGGTCCATAGTGAGGAAGAGAAAATTGAACACAGGATTTATAGTGGTTCGGCTTATTCCAAGCCTACGTCCACTCTTCCGCACTGACAGCCCACCGGCTGGATTTCACTATGATCAAAAGAGAAGTTACAGCACAGCTTTGCCTTGATTCCACAAAGTGTAGATGTTTTACCACACTTCCTCAAGGTCTCTCACAAATATAGTCTCTCTTTTGTATACAAGTATTCGCTCAAAAGATTTATCTAAACAAATAGGAGCTTCGAGACTTTGGAATTTTTCTATCGCGCACTTCCTCGAACAACTAAGGACGTCTTCCTTATATACTCCTTTATGCCATCATACCCGTTGGCACTTACCAAAGGAATTCCTCCAATCTACCCGTTGGACGGAATCAATTAGGAAGATCATTCGAGCTATTAAAGGAACGTGTTGATAGCCTATCAATCTGTTCGCCCATACAATCGGGATCTCGGTTTCCATAAGTAGAACCTTCCAATAATATTTAGACAATCATCGAATCTTCAGTCATTGAATCAAATTTGATCAATCAAAGGATTACGATACGTCTTCTCCAGCCATGAGATCTTCTCCAGATGATAAGGTTAAATCCGAACAAAACATTCAGTTCGGGATAACCTTTCTTCAACGGATCGTGATCTGTCAATGAGGATAGACTTTGATTCTTGAGTCTCGGCTGTCCGGAAGTCTTGAGACTTTAACCAACAGAGTCTGCATTGACCTTCGACTAGATCGATGGAAACGTTTTGTCAACTTCAAAACTCTTCACGAGGATTTCTCCAACAATCTCCCCCTTTTTGATGGTGACAAAACCTTCCTGCAGATTTGGATAACTTTGACCTGCAAAACATTTCTCAACCACATATGCATATCTTATAGAAATAAATGGCTAATAGAATAACACTAGAATCTGCAACCACAGAAAATAGGTTAGTCTAGTATATGATTAAGCCATTCATAAGATATCAATTTTGATTAATAAAAGCAAGAAAGTCAAGTCCAAGTCTAGGCGGTTCTTATCCGGACACAAAACAAAGTCAAAGTCTGTCAAAAACATTTACAGTTAAACACAATCCAACATAAAAAGATTGAAAGTTTTCAAATCATGCATCTCTCCCCCTTTTTGTCATCATTTAAAAAGGATGAGATGAAATCAAGATTGCTTGGGAACGCAGACAAGCTGGAAATCTTCCATAGACTTAACAATGCCTTCCAGCCTTTTAAAGTCTTCCTTCACTGCATACAACCTCCTCACTCTTGGCATTGGCCTGATTCTCGAATAGAGAGGGCTTGCATCTTTTCATTTAATGAACAGGAAGAAGCTTGACCTTCATTCTTCAAGCTTTGAACTTCGCATCCCAAGGCATAAATCTGACCTTTCATCTCCAAGAGAATATCCATGATTTTGCGAAAATCTGCTCCATTATCAGTCTGAGTACTTGCTTCGGCTCGATCCGGGAGTATAGCGCACGATGGTGGATCGTATAATCTCGCAGGTTTGGCGATGAAGCTTCATGACCTTCTTCTGGAAATTGAGATGCATAAACATCTTCTGGGTCTGCAGGCGAGCGACTGACTCCTTCACTTGCATCTGGATGTGAAGACGTCACTCCTTTCTCCTGATCTCCCCCTGTTTCCATGCCTACGTGTGGAGAAGAGATTTCCTCAGGTTCTCCTTCTTCTCTTCTTTCTTCTTCAGATCTTTCTTTCTCTGCTTCTTGCTCTGCTTCTCTTTCTCCTTCTTCCTTCTCCTCTGCTTCTTTCGTCTTTTGTTCCGATTCTTTCTGTGGAACAGGACGACCTAAATTCCTCAAAGCCATTGCAGAGATTGTGATGTCTTCGTCATCATCTTCATCCTCAACAAGGAGAGCTCTTCTTTTCTTTGATGAAGCAGCCATGGGCTCCTTCCCTTTTCTCTTAGCAGCAGACGAGAATTGATGAGATTTGGTAGGAGTCTTCTCCTTGAATTTCTCCAATTCCTTGCTTAGTTCCTTCAGACGCATTTTGGTTACCATTTTCAGTCCTACCACCATATGATCGCATGATCGAACACAAAAGATTTGTGGAGGCTGAATATTCGATGTCCGAATAACTCGTAACAAGGCTTGGGTAAGGGAGTTGACCTCTGTCCTTCATCACTGCTCTATACATGTGAAACATAACAGTATGAGGGAGAGAAAACTTCTTACCACAGAGGATGGCATACATCAACTTTGCCTCAGAACTTGACACATCAGTTTTGGAAGTTGATTTCGGCCGAAGGCAATTGATCACAATTTTGTGAAGCAAGATGTTGAATGCATTCATCCGTGAGTAGGTGATCTTCTCATCTGTTCTCCCGTCCTTCACCGGTTCAAGTGTAGCCCCAAAGAATGGAAACTTTGATTGGTTGATATCCGCCTCTCTCAACTTCTAGCACATCTGCCAAAGCATATTCATATCCACAACATAGTCTTGTTCTTTAACATCGAAGGAGAATCTATTCGCATCCAAAAAGCTAAGATTTGAATAGAAATATGCAAATCAATTCAAGTATAAGCCTCGGTAGAGTCGAGCAAAACTTTTCAAGTTGAAGATAACCGAACTTTTCCCTCAAGTTCACTTTCACAAAGATCCAGAAAATCAAAGTCCACACTTGTAGGGTTTATTACCCCACGCTTCAAGCAATTTCGAGTACAGATCCTTTTGTTCCTTTGATCCGAACAAATCTCCCTTTTTCCTTGAATTTCAGCCGCAATACCCATTTTCGGTTGAAATAGACCGAACAGATTGTCATCATCATTCCCATCTACAGATTCGGAGTCACGAGGATCACTTGGGATATTTGCAAGGGTTTCCTCAGCCACCCCTTTACGAGCGATTCCCAAACTTTCCATTTTTCGCGAAAGATATATTCGTTCCTATATCCTTTGTCTCTAAGAAACTCATCAACATAGTTCAAAGGAGTACGAATTCCTTTTAAGGCACGATATAGCTTGTAAATAAAAACGGGCTTTTGAACTCTTACGGGTCCGCCTCCTCGATGATTTCTTCCCCGATGCTGATCAACAACGCCTTGAGGACTAGATGGTGGAGAATGACGCTGCGAGAATGTTGTGGGCTCGGTTCTGATCCGGAGTAACTTCATCTTGCAAGATCGAAGTGCGTAGGCCCCTCACTCATTCTCTGTGGTCCCCGCTTGCGATTCTTGACGAATTTCATGAAGAAGACATCTTTAACGGTGTTTGGAAGTTTCCTTGCTTGACTTTCCCTAAAAGATGACAACTTTTTGAAGATTTAGCGAAGAAGACAAACGGGAATGGAGGATCGATGCTTTCTAGGTTTTTGAGAGGAAATAGAGTAGAAAAGTGAAGAGAAATCGACAGTGCTCGTTCGGTTAAAAAGAAGAGTAAACAAACCATCACAAAGGAAATAAAAATATGCCTTTTCAAAATAACTGTCTTTATCCGCAAAAATAGTTATTTCAAAAATAACTTCCATTTTGAAAATGAATCGATGCAATATTTATGTTAATTAAATATAGCAACAATTTAAACATAGTCTGATGATCGTACCTTTTCAAGATAAGATTGGAGAGAGAAAGACTTACAGTCTGAAGGTCGAGCCAAGACAGTAGATAAAGTCTTGTAAGCTCGAGTCGAAAGTCTTTAGACTTTGATATCCTCATACCTTAAAATGTTGAGTCCGGACCGTATAGACTCAAATTGATTTTCTCCAAAGGCTTTGTGAATATATCCGCCATTGATTCTTTGAGTCAACAAATTGAATTGAAACATCTCCATTTTGAACATGGTCTCTTATAAAGTGATGTCGAATCTCTATATGCTTTGCTCTTGAGTGGAGAATTGGATTTTTGGTGAGGTTGATAGCGCTGGTGTTGTCGCAATTAATCTCCATGCATGAGTCTTCAATTTCAAAGTCTCTTAGCTGTTGTTTTATCCATAGAATTTGCGAACAGCAGCTTCCAAGAGCTACATACTCTGCTTCTGTTGTTGAAAGAGACACGGTGCTTTGTTTCCTTGAAAACCAAGACACTGTCCTACTTCCAAGCAACCGGCAAGTTCCTGAAGTGCTCTTTCTATCAACTCCGCATCGCCGGATCTGCGTGCGAATATCCGGAAGATTAAAGTCTCCCTTCTTAGGATACCAAAGACCGATGCTTGATGATGAAGCGACGTATTTAATGATGCGTTTCGCAGCACCGAGATGAGATTCTCTAGGATCCGATTGAAACCTAGCATGCACGCAAACACTCAACAAAATATCAGGTCTAGAGGCGTAAGATAAAGAAGTGATCCAATAATGCTCCGTATAGCTTTTGATCAACTTTCTTCCCTTCTTCATCTTTGTCTATCTTTAAAGAACTTGACATTGGAATGTCGACCTTTTTGCAATTCTCCAGTCCAAACCTTTTGACAAGATCATTAACATATTTTTCTTGATAAATAAAAGTTCCTTCCTTCAATTGTTTTATTTGAAGACCAAGAAAGAATGTTAATTCTCCCATCATACTCATTTCAAACTCATCCCGCATAGACTTAGAAAATTTCTTGCCTGATTCTCATTAGAGGATCCGAAAATAATGTCATCCACATATATTTGAACAAGTAAGAAACTTTTGTTTTCCTTCTTGATAAATAAGGTCGTATCTACTTTACCTTGACAAAACCATTTTGAATTAAAAACTTACTCAATCTGTCGTACCAAGCCCGAGGTGCTTGCTTTAAACCATACAAAGCCTTTTTCGCCTCAAGACGAGTCCGGCTTCTTTGGGTCTTCAAACCACGGTGGTTGTTCCACATATACTTCCTCATGGATAAATCCATTTAGGAAGGCGCTTTTTACGTCCATTTGGAATAACATGAAATTCTTATAACAAGCAAACGCAAGTAATAGTCGAATAGCTTCTAACCTTGCCACTGGAGCGTAAGTCTCATCATAGTCTATTCCTTCTTCTTGCGTATATCCCTTGGCCACGAGTCTTGCTTTATTTCGTACGACTTTTCCTTTCTCGTTCATCTTGTTTCGAAAACCCATTTAGCTCCAATAACGGTTTTACCTTTAGGTTTGGATGTCAATTTCAGACATCATTTATGCTGAACTGTTCGAGCTCTTCTTGCATAGCTTCAATCCAGCTTTCATCGATAAAGCTTCTTCTATGCTCTTTGGTTCAATTTCGAAACGAGTGCCACAAAGCACTAGACTCTTCTCGCCTTTTTGGATGGTGCGAATTCTTTCATTAATTTCACCGATTATAAGATCTTTGGGATGACTAGACTTATGCTTCCAGTTACTCGTTGATTTGTCTGGTTGATGATCTCTTTCTTTGTTTAGATCTTCACGAACATCTTGAAGCTGGTTTTCCAGAGTCTGAGATGCTTCTTGAGTTGTAGACTTTGGAGGGTCTGTAGCAGGTTCAGACTCTTCTTGATGAGTCTGACTTGATTCATCTTGCGTTGAGTCTTGAAATTTGACATTCATTGACTCCTCCACGTCGGCTCTTCTTGTTATAGACTCGTAGGCTTTGCTTGAAGTAGAATATCCAAGGAAGATACCTTCATCCGATCTTTCTTCAAACTTACCAACTCGATCTTTTGCATTTTTCAATATGAAACATTTGCACCCAAATACATGAAAGTATGAAACAATAGGCTTCTTATCTTTGAATAACTCATAAGGGGTTTTCGAAGAATAGATCTTAAGAAGACTTTATTGATGATATAGAAAGTCTGTTGAAACGGCTTCACCCAAAATCGAGAAGAAATTTTACTTTCAATTAAAAGAGTTCTAGCCATTTCTTGAAGAGATCTGTTTTTCTTTCCACAACTCCATTTTGCTGAGGAGTATATGGAGAGGAAAACACATGCTTACAGCCAGATTCATCACAGAATTTTGTAAAATCACAGAATTTTGTAAAATCTTGATTTTCAAATTCACCTCCATGATCTGTTCTTATACTAGATATAACACATCCTTTTTCATTTTGAACCATTTTAGCAAATTTTTCAAAATACGAAAAGGTTTCAGACTTACTTGCAAGGAAATATACCCAAGTAAAACGGGAGTAATCATCAACAATTACTAGGCAATACTTCTTACCCCCAATACTTTGAGTTCTGGTTGGTCCGAAGAGATCCATATGCAGCAAGCGTAGTACATGATTAGTAGAGACATAATTAATTGGCTTAAAAGAATTTCTTACCTGCTTTCCTAGAATACATGGAGTGCATGAATCAGTCTTTTGGTATGGCAATCTGGGTAGTCCTCGAACAAGCTATTTTGAAGAAATTTTGGCTAATTGCTTCATGTTGACATGACCAAGCTTTTTGTGCCATAAGCTTGCTTCGTCTTGAATTGAGATAAGGCATTGCGATTCATTTGGTTTCACATCCGTAAGATAGATATTTCCATGTCTTCGACCCATGAAAGACTCGAGTAGAGTCTTTTTGATTCAGAACATGTTCCTTCTTGAAAGAAGATCTTGAAACCAGTATCACACAATTGACTAATCTGAGAAGATTGTAATTGAGTCCTTCCACTAGGAGACATTACTTATTGTGAGAGTACCAATTTTCACGGTTCCAAGTCCCACAATACTTCATTTGCTGTTTCCTCCAAATGAAACTTTTCCACCATTTACTTGAACAAGATTTATGAAGCAATTTGAGTCTCTTGTCATGTGTCTTGAGCATCCACTATTCAGATACCACTTTACCTTTTCTTTGACGGACACCTGCAATTGAAAGAGAGTCTCAAGTTTTCTTTGGTACCCAAATTTTCTTGGGTCCTTTGGTGTTAGTAAGATAAGATATTAGCCCATACTTTCTTAACAGGTTTCCATATCATAGGACACTCTTTTTCAAAGTGATCCGGACTGTTGCACTTGGAACATTTGAGAGCATTTCTTCCTACGGGTTTAACAAAAACTCTTTTGAAGTGATTTTTGTAAACTTCACTCGAAAACCTTTTCTTGATTCTTTCTTTTACTTTAGGAAAATCAATCAAGGGAATTGTTTCTTCTGTCATACCTAGACCAGACTTATTAAAGTAAGGTCTTTTTGTTGAAAGAATTTTCTCAAGTTTTTCAGACCCCATAGAAAATTATTAGATAAGTCTGTTTTTAAAAAAACATTTTCTTTTAAAAGATTGGAAATGACATGTCTAGACTTTTTAACTCTTTCTTCTAAAACATTTTCTTTTGTTTTAGAGCTGAATTTTCTTTTTTAGTTTGGAAATTCTTTTGAGAGAAATCTTAAGACTAAAGCATAGTTCATCAATATATTTAGAAACTTTGACAGGAATTTTAAAATTACTTGCCTCAAATTCACCATGCTCGAGTCCGATCCCGAGTCCGATCCAGTCCGAGTCCGATTATGCCATCGACATAGATTGGCATATTCATTATCACTTTCTTCACACTCAATATCACTCCAAGTTTAAGCTTTGAGAGCTTTTCGAAATTTTTCAGCTTTTCCTTTCTTCTTCTTCAAAAGAGGACAGTTGGGTCTGATGTGTCCCTTTTTCTTGCATTCAAAGCAGACTACATCTTTATTTGGTTCCTCATCATCAACATGAGACTTGGTCTGCTGTCTTTTACCTTGTTTCTTTGAGTTGAACCTTCTTCCTTTTCTGTTTAGTTTTCTGAATCTTCTTATCATGAGAGCAAGCTCCTCATCGTCCATATCATCTTCGAATCTGTATCATCGAATCATCATTTGATTTTAATGCAATGTATTTCTTACCTTTTGGATCTTCATCTTCATTGATCCTTTCCACTTCATAGGACTGAAGAGTTCCAATCAGCTCATCGACAGATAGTGGCATGATTCTTTGCGTCTCTCTTATCGAAGTCTTTATGTGATTCCAATCCCTGGAGAGTCCACGCAGTAGCTTGTTTACCTTCATGGGATCAGAAGTTGGTTGACCTTGATTTTCAAGACCATTCACAATATCGTAAAACGACTAAACATGTCGATATTGATTCTCCCGGTTTCATTCTCGAAGGCTTCGTATTGACCGAGAAGAATGTTGATTCTTGTTTCCTTCACTCGATCTGTTCCTTCATAGGTGATATGCAATCTGTCCCAAACTTCTTTTTTGCTGTACCACAAGAAGATATTCTATTATATTCAGTTGGTGATAAAGCACAATATAAGGAGTAAATTGCTTTTGCATCGAGTGTTTGTCTCTTGATTATTTCTTCCTGAGACATTCCGCTGGTTTCTTCAGTTTCTTTTTCTCTTTCAGAGACTGATGCAGTGGTAGGAGTAATTCCCTTTTCTACAACATCCCATTCCAGAGGATTCTTTGATCGTAGGAAAGCTTTTATCTTGTTCTTCCAGATGTTGTAATCCTTTCCATCAAAGTAGGGTGGTCTGGTATTGCTTTGCCCTTCCATCAGCCCCGGTGCTAGCATACTAGCCATGGATCTTTAACTCAAGTAAAACACTTCAAACAAAGTGAGTACACGGGCTCTGATACCAATTGATATTGCTAGTATGAGTACCTAGAGGAGGGTGAATAGGTGCCTAAACAATTTATCGATATACGAAAGCGATTCTTAACATATGATAGAAAGTAAATTCTCTCTTAATTAACAAAATGAAATACGATTGAGATGGAGAGAGTGAGGAAGAGAAAATTGAACACAGGATTTATAGTGGTTCGGCTTATTCCAAGCCTACGTCCACTCTTCCGCACTGACAGCCCACCGGCTGGATTTCACTATGATCAAAAGAGAAGTTACAGCACAGCTTTGCCTTGATTCCACAGTGTAGATGTTTTACCACACTTCCTCAAGGTCTCTCACAAATATAGTCTCTCTTTTGTATACAAGTATTCGCTCAAAAGATTTATCTAAACAAATAGGAGCTTCAGACTTTGGAATTTTTCTATCGCGCACTTCCTCGAACAACTAAGGACGTCTTCCTTATATACTCCTTTATGCCATCATACCCGTTGGCACTTACCAAAGGAATTCCTCCAATCTACCCGTTGGACGGAATCAATTAGGAAGATCATTCGAGCTATTAAAGGAACGTGTTGATAGCCTATCAATCTGTTCGCCCATACAATCGGGATCTCGGTTTCCATAAGTAGAACCTTCCAATAATATTTAGACAATCATCGAATCTTCAGTCATTGAATCAAATTTGATCAATCAAAGGATTTACGATACGTCTTCTCCAGCCATGAGATCTTCTCCAGATGATAAGGTTAAATCCGAACAAAACATTTCGGGGATAACCTTTCTTCAACGGATCGCTGACTGTCAATGAGGATAGACTTTGATTCTTGAGTCGCTGTCCGGAAGTCTTCGACTTTAACCAACGTAGTCCCGACCTTCGGACTAGACTGATGGAAACGTTTTGTCAACTTCAAAACTCTTCACGAGGATTTCTCCAACACGATTGTTCTTTTCTTGTGTTCTTATCAGAAAAATAAAAACAAAAGAAAGAGAAAAACAATCGAGCACAGCATCTATGAGGGCCGACTCTGGCCCCACTTGCCATTGTTCGCTTGGGCTAGAGCATGTATGTTTTTGTTCCTGTGGGCTTTGCCTAGACTAGACCTCGTTAGTAGATAAGATGATGCTGCTTCTTATATAGCACATCACCTCCCCACACCCAAGTGATGTGTGATTTGGTTTATTCCTACCCACACGCCCTCCTAGAGTTGGAGCCACACCTTGTCTGAGCCCTCTCTAGCCCTGACAATCACTCCCGCCCTCATTGGACCAGGTCGTTACAAAACCACTAGCTTCCATGTGGTTCGTCCTTGAACCTCACATTTTCGACTAGGTTATTGGCTCTTGTATCATTGTGAAGGCTGATTTCTAGCCTCACTTGCCAATGATATTGTTCACTTTAGGCCAAAGCCCACAAAGTTTTTTTCTTCTAGGCTTCTCCTAGAAATGACCTCGTTGGTAGTTACAACTTGTGCTACTCCTACAACACATCACATCACCACACCTAGGCGATGTAGGATTCGGTTCATACCTACTCCCACGCCATCCTAGAGTCAGAGCCATATCTTGTCCGAGCCCTCTCTAGTCTCGACGATCACTCCCGCCCTTGTCAAACCAGGTCATTACAACATCTTTGTACTTATTTTGGCTGTATTGAGAACAACTAATTAACTGACAAAATTTCAGTTTAAATTTCATGGGGGTACTGGTGGGCTGGTCATTTAACAGCCTGAAAACTCTGGTTGAAGTCATATAGCAACAGGGCATGAGGAACCGTCTTCTGTTCTTCTTTGTCCAAAGATAAGGGTCGATACCGATATTTTGCTGTACGTTGTCCAGCTACTTCATGTTTAAATTCGTTGTAAAAGTAGTTGACATGAAATAGTGAAAACTCTATAGTCCTTTTCCTTTATTAATTATATATCGTATGGGGCGTATTTTCATAGGATGAGAAATTGCCTCGAAGCCTCTATCAACTCTTGTAGAGATTCTCATGAATTAGGTACATCTCGATTTAGTAATGATGTGATTGGGCAGTTAGTTTAAACCAATATTCTAATAGTCACATACGGTGACCTATGTGGCACTCAAAACCCATCTTTTGTAGCGTGTGGGCGTCATCTTTTCTATTTAAAAGGAAACTTTATGATGAAAATCAAATGAGAGAGATATATGTACATACATAGTTGATTGCAAGATTTAAGTTCCACCATCAAAGCTTGCTGTAAATTATTCAATCTACTTTTAAAAAATGATAGAGCAATGTGGCTCTTTTATGAAAAAAAGGGCTTGATTAAAAACTATTCAAGGTTCGTTTTGCATTTTTTTCTTATAGGAGTTAGTTTTGCGTATTTACCGTATCTAGAGAAAGAAAGGGTTTTGGGGGGAGGAGTAAACAATAAAACCAATATCGCGAAGATAGACTGCATATGATTCTTTCAGATGATTCCTAACAATTATTGGTGATGACATCGTCTCACACGGCTGGCTTCTTTTCTTCCATGGGTCTTTTAATTGACATCATAAGTACCATAACAATACATGTTCACCCATAGAATATTCTTAAGAGTTGCAAATCTGATTAGTGCACCTTTTATATCGTTAAAAAAAAAAAACTTTAAAGAGAGATATGTTCCAAAAGGATTGCCGCCGATGATTTCTTGAGGGATCACTTACCAGGTGAGATATTTGCTGGTCATAAAGATATCTTATATAATAATTGTATTTCTTCTTTTCTAGACTGTAAGTGTTTTGCCCGAATTTAATTGACAACGAACTATCTTTCATTGAAATCGGTTCTTTGGTTTTTATTACGTGGGCAATTCCAAATAGAATAACGAAATATCTTTCATTGAAAGTTGTTTTTCAGTTTTTATTAAGAGGAGATGAGTTCTGTGATGATTTCAAAGAAATCCATCAATTGAATATAAAGATATATATACTTCGATGGAATTTAACCAATGAAGAAAGCTTTGCTAAGATCTAATCGACAACAAAAAAAATCTTAAAACTACATCTAAAGTACAAAATTTGAAAGAAAATAGGTTTCCACTGTTTTTTTTTTTTTTTTTTTTGGTATAGGTAAGAGATATATTGAGGAAATGCCAAATGTGCAAAAAATCTCGTCACTAGAAACTTACACTCTAAATGTAGAAATAGGTTTCCACTGTTTGTTCCGAGGGGTGTTTAAAAAGAGTACGATGTGACTATTTAAAGCCCACGATTGATGTTTACAACCGGGAGTTATAAAAGTTTCACAACATTGATTTTTTAAGAATCTAAAGAGAATGATATATTTAAAGAACCCATAATGACATTTCTCTGTAGAATGTAAAGATTTTTCTTTATGTTACCTTTCATCACAATCAAGAAGTCTTTTGAAATTTTTAAAACTCTACTGGTCATTTAATAGCCTGAAAACTCCGGTTGAAGTTATATTGCAACAGGGCATGATGGACCGTCTTCTCTTCTTCTTCGTCTGAAGATGAGGGTCGATACCGATATTTTGCAGTACATTGTCCAGCTACCTCATGTTCAAATTCGTTGTAAAAGTAGTTGACATTATTTAAATCTCACTAACCCTAGAAATAGCGAATATTCTATAGTCCTTTTCTTTTATTAATTATATATCGCATGAGGCGTATTTTTGTAGGATGAGAAATTGCCTCGAAGCCTCTATCGACTCTTGTAGAGATTCTCATGAAGTAGGCACATCTCGATTTAGTAATGATGTGATTGGGCGGTTAGTTTAAACCGATATTCTGACAGTCACATACAATGAACGGGCACGTTAGAACATACTATATAAATAATTTAAGGTCTCTTCTCCATTCCTTATTCCACACACGTTGTGATTTATCATCCCAAATACATTGGTCTACATGGTCTGTACTAATCGAAACTTCTATCTTCGAAGTTAATATGAACCCCGCAAAAAGAAGTTGTGCCAATTGAATATGTCCAACTAGGGTTTTCGACATCATTTCATAAACATTATGCTCCTTATGAAACTTCTTTGAACATTCAACATGTCTCTTCTTTCCCTTGTCAAGGCACTTCTGTTTACTCATATTGTTCATTTCATAGAAACAGATTAGTTTGGTAGATGCATCATATTGACCCAATATCGCGAAGATAGACTGCATATGATTCTTTCAGATGATTCCTAACAATTATTGGTGATGACATCGTCTCACACGGCTGGCTTCTTTTTTCTTCCATGGGTCTTTTAATTGACATCATAAGTACCATAACAATACATGTTCACCCATAGAATATTCTTAAGAGTTGCAAATCTGATTAGTGCACCTTTTATATCGTTCACAAAAAAAAAAAAAAAACTTTAAAGAGAGATATGTTCCAAAAGGATTGCCGCCGATGATTTCTTGAGGGATCACTTACCAGGTGAGATATTTGCTGGTCATAAAGATATCTTATATAATAATTGTATTTCTTCTTTTCTAGACTGTAAGTGTTTTGCCCGAATTTAATTGACAACGAACTATCTTTCATTGAAATCGGTTCTTTGGTTTTTATTACGTGGGCAATTCCAAATAGAATAACGAAATATCTTTCATTGAAGTTTGTTTTTCAGTTTTTATTAAGAGGAGATGAGTTCTGTGATGATTTCAAAGAAATCCATCAATTGAATATAAAGATATATATACTTCGATGGAATTTAACCAATGAAGAAAGCTTTGCTAAGATCTAATCGACAACAAAAAAATCTTAAAACTATATCTAAAGTACAAAATTTGAAAGAAAATAGGTTTCCACTTTTTTTTTTTTTTTTTTTGGTATAGGTAAGAGATATATTGAGGAAATGCCAAATGTGCAAAAAATCTCGTCACTAGAAACTTAGGGTGCGAATGATAACGTTTCAGTTCTTTTTTGTTCCAGGGGGAATAGAAACAAAAAAAAGTGTTTCTGTTCCGGGGAACAATTTTTGAACAAAAGAACGCGTTTGGTAACGTTTGGTCCGAGAATAAAAAATGAACAGAAACACGTTTGGTAAATTTTATTCTTTTTTTGTTTCTTTTAATTTTTTAAACATTTTTATTTTATTTTTATTTTTTCCTTTCTTTTTATTTTTTTTTTTTTTCGGCCGATCACCGGCCTCCGCGACGGTCCGACGGGGCCACGGCGAGGCCGAGCCTCGCCCGGCCACGGCGAGGCTCGGCGAGCGCCCGCGATCCGGCGACGCCGAGCCTCCTCGAGCCTCGCCGATCGCCGGCCATGGCCGAGGCCGGTGACCAGCGAAAGAAAAAAAAGAAAAAAAAAGAAGAAAAGAAGAAGAGAAGAAGAAGAGAAGAAGAGAATAAATGTTTCTTCAAGAAATGTTTTGGAGCAAGAAACAACAAATTGTTGTTTCTTTTTTTTGTTCTTATTTCGTTCCGAAACAAAAAAAAAAAAAAAAAGAATAGAAACGCAACCAAACGCATTTCTGTTCCTTTTTGTTCGGAACACTTTCCGTACAGAAATGTTCCGGAAACGTTTCTAAGAAACGTTTCCATGCACACCCTTACACTCCAAATGTAGAAATAGGTTTCCACTGTTTGTTCCGAGGGGTGTTTAAAAAGAGTACGACGTGACTATGTAAAGCCCACGATTGATGTTTACAACCGGGAGTTATAAAAGTTTCACAACATTGATTTTTTTAGAATCTAAAGAGAATGATATATTTAAAGAACCCATAATGACATTTCTCTGTAGAATGTAAAGATTTTTCTTTATGTTACCTTTCATCACAATCAAGAAGTCTTTTGAAATTTTTAAAACTCTACTTCCACTTGTGTACATACACCCAATGGAATCTAAATTGCTCAATAAAATAGGGTTTTTTCTTCAAATTTGGGATGCGTCTAACGTTTGTCAAAGTTCTTACTACATTGTCATGACATTTGATTCGCATCATACTAATACCTACAATCCTATAAACTGCATTGTTTTCCATCAAAACTTAACCACCACTGACTTCCTCATACGTGTAGAACCAATCTCTATGTGGACACATCTTATATGAACATGCTGAATTCAAAATCCATTTGTCATTGACATGATAGCTTGAAAACAAAATGGTAAGAACATTGTTTACATTGGCCGACTTGTTATTTTTCACTAGACTAGCCGAATCGAAACTCTTTATTGACTTCTTCCCCTTAGCTTTGAGCACTAGACAATCACTTCTGTATTATTTGAATTTGTGACAATAGTAACACTCCACCTCACATTTATCTCTACCGGATCTAGACTTCGATTGCCCTTTACTATTACTGTATCTATTACGATGATTTGACCTTCCCCAAACAATTAAGCGATTGGCTTTATTACCCCTACTACTTACATTCAATTTTGTATGCATCTCCACAAAATTTAGCGAGGCTTTCACATCTTCAAGAGTTATGAGTTCTCTTCCATACAACATAGAATTCATGAAATTTTCATACGATCTCAGTAGTGAGCATAATACAATTAGGGTCTGATCTTCATCATCTAACTTCAAATCTAGATTTTTCATAACCACAACAATTTTATTAAATGCATTTAGATGTTATTGGATAAGAGTACTTTCTTGTATCTTTAGTGTGTAAAGACGTTCCTTTAAAAATAATCTTATTGTAAGAGATTCCTCATGTAGAGGCTCTCAAGCTTATTCCACAATCTTGAAGCCCTTTCTTCATCCGTGACTTTGCAAAGCTTATTGGACAATGACAATTGGATGGTGCTACTATGTGCCCTCTCTTCCATCTTCTTGATCTCAGCCGTAGACACCTTGTTAGGATAATTCCCATCCAAGGCTCAATTGAACCTCTCCCATGCAATAATGTCTTCATCTTAATCCTTTATAGCCCAAAATTATTTTGGCCATCAAAGGGTGCCACTTTGAACTTAATAGATGCCATCTCAAACAAGAAGACCGAAATTCCTTTGCTTTGATATCAATTTGTTGTGGAAAAACACCAAAAGATGCACCAATCGAAACACAAGTAGTAAAGGATTAAAGGAAAATCGAAATCACGGGAGATCAAGATTTACGTAGAAAATCAAAAACAGAAAAAAAAAAAAAAAAAAAACCATGAAGAGAGAAGGGTTTCACTATCTTCAACAAAGAGTACGAGAGTATAATCCAAAAGCTCAAAAAATCACTTGGTGAGCCACAAGATCTAAACATCTAATAAGAAGATAAGGAAAAACAAAACGGGAGATAATATAGAGATTATTAAACACATTCCTTTTATAGTCTCCCTTCAAAAAGTCTTAAAACAAAAGTGCATGATCTAAAATACCCTTATTTATAATTTGAAAGTCAAAACTCAACATTATCAAAACTACACGAGACAAGAACGCCATTTCTACGAATGTGTTACCATACAAAAACATTTATATCAAGCAGACTCTTGACGGTGAGCAATGATGTTACAACTTGACACGGAAGCTCCGCAGGATTGAGCTGATGAAAGTGATTCATGGTCAAGTTTGTATACCTGTGCCGGTATTGCCACCCAACCAGAGGATGGAAAAGAGCATGGCTCTTTGTAGGCATGATTTATCTACCATTATTGTACTTTCGTTTGGCAAACCCCAATTTCTATTTTAAATGAGATAAAGAAAGTAGGAAGAAGCTCGCGAGCCAAAACGCGGGTACAAATAGAGGTCCCCTTTCTTCTCCTGAAGACCACAACACCACCTGGATTTGGAGAGAGCTTGTTTCTTTTCTCATCGACTCACATACCCCTCACAATCAAAAGATTTTTCGCTCTCTTTCTCTCCGTGATAGGTTCATGCTTTCGCTATGCTAAACCAAGATCGCCGTGGGATACATGGTGACATAACCTCAGAAAACAAGCATAGTTCATGGATACATAGTGACCTTGTTCATCAAGGAGTTTCGGTTTGTGGCAACTCATTCATCGTTTTCCTGTGCAGGTTGTTTTCCTTGTTTATTTGCATGATCATCAGGAAGGACAGTACGAGAGAGTCACGATATAATCAGTTGAAGGAAGAGAGAAAAAGAGAAGACCTCGGCATGTGGAGGCTGAAGATAGCAGAAGGAGAGGATGGGCCCTACTTGTACAGCACAAACAACTACGTGGGAAGGCAGACTTGGAAGTTCGACCCTGAGGCCGGCACCACCGAGGAGCATGCCCAGGTTGAGGCTGCCCGCCAGCACTTCTACGATCACCGCCACCAAGTCAAGCCCTGTGGCGACCTGCTCTGGCGCATGCAGGTACATAACACACCACGCACCTGAACACACATACAAACGTACTCATTCTCATGTAGCAACAGGCACATTGGCTCCGTTGGTTTCATGAAAAATGTAAAGATTCTGAAAAATATTTTCTAAGAATCCATTTTCCAGAAAAATGTAATTATTTTTCGATATTCGAATGAAATTTAAAAAATGAAGTGGAAAATATTTTCCACTATTCGGTAAGGAAAATATTTTTCTCTACACTCTTTTTCAATTATTTTAATTTTTAAAATCAATTTTTCATTATTTTTATTTTTTCAAAAATCGAATATTAAATTATTTTTTTATTTTTTCCTTTTTATTGTCTTTGTTTTCTTCTTCTTCTTCTTCATTTGGTTGCTAGCCATGGTGATAGCCGACAATCGGCCACAAGTAAGCCTCTCGAGCTCCCTAGCGAGCACAAGGCTCATCGCTCATCAAATCAGCGAGCGTGAGCGTCGAGCTCGAGGCTCGTCAATCTAGTGAGGCTCAATGCTAGCAAGCTCGAAACTTGCCGATTTGGCGAGGCCCGAGGCTAGCGAGCAAGAGGCTCACCTATGGCCGATCGTCATGGCCGGCGATTGGTTGAAGAAGAAGAAAAAACAAAGAAAAAAAGAAGAAAATAATAGAAAATAACTTGAATTAAAAAAAAAAAAATAAAAAGAAAGAAGTGGGGGCTTGTAAGTAGGGCTGAGCGCGGTTCCCGGTTCCGGTTCCGAGCAGAACCGGAACTGTTCCCGGTTCCAGGGGAACCGGAACCTGTTTCAGAACCGGAACCGGAACCAGTTACTTAGGTCAGAAAAAGCTCGACCTTGGATGTTCTAGTGACTTGTATGTGATGTTCTAGTTGAATTTTGGCTTCGGCCTCTAAATGAAAGTTGTAAAGGACTTCTTGGAGTATAACATACTCAAATTTGGGACAAAAAAACAAGTATAAGTGGGTGAAATCGTTATTCTTTGGAAAGACTGGATCTGGAGATTTTGGGACCGACCCTTGATGAATGCATGGATTGTAAGGCAACCTTTTTGTCGAAATTTCACTTCGGTTTCTTAACAAAAGTTGTAAATTACATCCTGAGGTACAACATATCAAAAATTTAGAGAAAAAAAACAAGAATAGGTAGGTGAAATCGTGGTCCTTTGGAGATGGTTAGATCTGGAATTACGGTACTACGAACAGGGATTTTAACCGTCCATATTTAATTATCTAGGACGAATTTGAATTCAATGTTTTCATGAAGTATCTACCTTATGGTATTGGATATCACATAGTCGAATTTCATAATTTTTGAAGGTCATTTGGGTATTTAATCGGAAATTTTTCTAAAACTGTGCAATCTGATGTGTTCGGATCTTGTAAGTTGCAATGCGTGGACTATATCATTTTTTATGAGGTTCTTTTGGAAATGTTTTATGCATGAAATATCTCTCTTCATGTCTTTCCTACAACATATTTAAATTTCGTAATTTTTGTAGTTCATTTGCCTATTTAACCAAAAATGTTTCAAAAACTGTGCAAGTAGAGAATAAGAAAAGTAAATCGATTTTATCTTTTAATCCAGAACGAATTGGACTACGATTTCTTCATGAAACTTGTACCTCTAGGTCTTAAATATAACATGTCCAAATTTCAGAATTTTCTGAGTTCATTTAAGGGTTTAATCGAAATTGTTTTCAAAACTTGTACCTCTAGACATTCTTGTTCTAGTGGTGTTTTATTTCTACTTTCCAGTTTGCTATTTGTTTTGAAATTTCTAATTATATTCTATTATTGTTGTGCAGTGCGAAGTTAATGTATCAAGATAACATGTCAATGGGAAGTTACCGTGTCGTATACACGTACATTATAGTTTTTTTTATAGTGCGCATACATTATATTTTTTTTTGGTGCATGTTATAATTTTGCGCATACGTTATATTATTTTTTTGGTAACGTGCGCATATGTTATAGTTTTTTTTTTTTTTTTTGGTAACGTACGCGTACGTTATATTTTTTTTGGGTAACGTGCGCATATGTTATAGTTCAAATCTGAAAAAATAAAAAAAAAAAAAAAAAAAAAGGAACTGTTGGAACCTGGAATCGACCCTGGAACCTGTGACGGGATAGGTTCCAGGTTCTCGGTTCCCACGGGTAGGTTCCAGGTTCCTCATTTTGAGGAACCTATACCCGAGGGTAGGTTCCAGGTTCCGGACGGAACCGAACCGGAACCTAGAACCGCTCACCCCTACTTGTAAGGGTGTGAGATAAGAGAGACCAATTGAAGAAAATGTTGTCCACTTTTTGGCTCCGTTCGTTTCATGAAAAATAAATTCTAGGAAAGCGAACTCCAAATTTTCCAACATTTATTTGATGGAAATGAATTAGTTGGAGAAAATATTTTCCATGATGAGAAAAAGTCCTCTCAAATTAAGGAAAGTATTTTCCACTTTTGAGAAAGAGGAAAATATTTTCCATATCTGCTTTCACCTCACTATCCTTCATCAAATATATTTTCATTTTTTTTAAATTATATTATTTTTTATTCTTTTCTCTTTTCTTAGTCTTGTTCTTTTTCCTTTTCTTCTTCATTGCGACTGGCTACAAGCGAGCTGGAGCCTCGCCAAATCTAGCCACCTGGGTGGGGGTCGAGCCTCACTTGAGGTCGCCAAATGTTGTTGAGGCTTTGATGAACTCCAACGAGTTTTAAGCCCTACCCAGGTGGCTGGATTTGGTGGGCTCGAGCTCGCCAACATCGGGCAAGCTCGGCCTTCCATAATCAAGCGAGGCTCAACCTTGCTGAAATTTGGTGAGCTCGACCTTGCCGACTTGTGGTAAGGCTCCAACTTGCTTGTGGCCGGTTGCTGATTGCAGTTGTGGCTAGCGACCGGCCAATGAAGAAGAAAAGGAAAAGGAAAAAAAAAAATTGATTTTTTAAAATATGATAATAAAAAAAATTATTGAAAGGGGTGCATGGACAGAAAGATTTTCCTTACAAAATAGCAAAAGATATTTTCTAATGTATTTTCAGGTTTCAGTCGAGCAGTGGAAAATATGGTTCTTTTTCTTGGAATACATTTTCGAAAAAAGCTTTATTTTCTGTGAAATGAACGGAAGTGAAAAGCATTTTCCCCTAGTTTAGAAGACTTTTTTTTCCCTTCATAGAAAATATTTTCCCCAAGCAATTCATTTTTCATGAAATAAACATTGGAAAATCCGGAAAATAATCTCCTAGAAATTGGTTTCTTCGAAACGAACAGTGCGAAGAGGCAACCGTACATTGCACACGCGTAGAGGTATCGAACTTGACATGGAGAGGTAGAATCAATTCCCAATTACGTTAACCAATTGTGTATTTAGTCTAAGTGATGGAGATAGCGTGCTATCCAGTTGCTGTCGGGCCTCTACCTTTGAAGGAGAAGATCCATTTTTCAAAAATTTCGATCTAGCTCAATCCCCGAAGTCCACCAAAACATGAAAATTCTTAGTTGTGTTCTGAATATAAGCTTGTCACCATATTCTAAGAAGGAATTCTAGATGTTATGCATTAGTCGAGCTGAGCAATCGTATCGATCTCGAGACTTGGGGTTTGTAGATAACTAGTCTATATCCTCTGTTTCCACTACTAACGACGAGGGACAGATAGTTTTTAACGAAAGCTGTTTACAAAATGATAAATCATATCATAAACATGCTTATGGAGGGATGGAATTATGCCTTCCACGTACAAAAATCGCTTTAGAACCTTGGTATATCACTTGTCAACTAATACGAGAGTTGTTTGAATCCCCGTCATAACTCAAAATTTTAATTGTGTTCTGAAAATGAGAAAGACATTCACTCTCAAACACCAATTGGAATTTTACTGTTGTTTCTTGTCATCAAGTTTAAAAATTTTATTAATGTGTCGTAACTCAAAGTAGCAGGCAATCTACAGCTGACGCATGTTGCCTGATTTCTGGGCAGTTTTTGAGGGAGCAGCAGTTCAAGCAGGCGATCCCGCCAGTGAGGGTGGAGGATGGCGAGGAGATCACCTACGACAAGGCATCCACTGCCCTGAGGAGGACTGTCCACTTCTTCTCCGCACTGCAGGCCAGTGACGGCCACTGGCCTGCCGAGATTGCCGGGCCTCTTTACTTCCTCCCTCCCCTAGTCATGTGTGTCTACATCACCGGCCACCTCAACACCGTCTTCCCTGCCGAGCACCGCAAAGAGATTCTCCGCTACCTCTACAACCATCAGGTTACTCTTTTTTTAGCAAAAAGAAAGACACCTAGATGAAGAAAATAGCAGAGGAACTTTGAAAGACTTAGACTTGAAACAGTGTGTGTTTTGCACTAATTTTGTTACAGAATGAAGATGGTGGGTGGGGCTTCCACATTGAAGGTCACAGCACCATGTTCTGCACGGCCCTGAGCTACATATGCATGCGCATTCTTGGTGAAGGGCCTGATGGTGGCCAGTACAATGCTTGTACTCGGGCCAGGAAGTGGATTCTTGACCGTGGTGGGGTCACCTACATACCCTCCTGGGGCAAGACTTGGCTTTCGGTACTCTCTCACTCTTCCTTCTATAATTGACAAAAATTTGTGCGCTAGATTGTTCTGTTGAGGTGTTCGGGTGAATTGGATATGTGACATTGTGCCTGTGCTTGTGTGCGGTCTTGTCATATGCTCTGTAGATTTTCGGCCTTTTTGATTGGTCTGGAAGCAATCCAATGCCCCCTGAGTTCTGGATCTTGCCTTCATTCCTCCCCATGCACCCAGGTTTGTTTTTGCAGATTTTCTTGATCTTGTCCTTGATGGTATTCAATAGTAGTCTTGTATATTTGATTTCACAAAGGTATTGACACGAAGGTGTTTTGACTCATTTTCAAATTGAAATCACGTGGCGTTTTCGCTGAACGAACAAGAACATGGCATTGGCTTGTTATTGAAATGGCTACCCTTCCAGAATTCCCCTTGAAAGATAGAAAGTCTCGACTTCTGTTTCGTTTGACTGCCTTTGTCCTTAGTTATATGGATATGTTGTCTGAATGTCCTGTTTTGAATGATGTAGCTAAGATGTGGTGCTACTGTCGGACGGTTTACATGCCCATGTCGTACTTGTATGGGAAAAGATTCGTTGGCCCGATCACACCTTTTGTTCAACAGTTAAGAAAAGAACTTCATACTCAACCCTACGATATGATTTGCTGGAGAAAAGTCCGACATCTTTGTGCCAAGGCAAGAATCCCTAACAGGTCCAAGATATCGTTCTAGAATCAGATAGTTCACAAGTCAGAAATTTTTTAACGAAATGAATCAAATTGTTGTTGCAGGAGGATCTCTACTATCCCCATCCCTTAGTACAGGATCTGATCTGGGATAGTCTTTACATATTTATAGAGCCGCTTCTCAACCATTGGCCGTTTAATAGACTTAGAGAAAAGGCTCTTCAGGTGACAATGAAGCACATTCACTACGAAGATGAGAACAGTCGATATATCACGATTGGATGTGTAGAAAAGGTAATGATACATAAATTTGAGGAGAAAGACACATTAAGTGTAAAATTCTCACATTGTGGGAAAACACCACTTAGAATATGTCTTGCGCGTTGGACTTGGACAGGTGTTATGCATGCTTGCTTGCTGGGTAGAAGACCCAGACAGTGACTATTTCAAGAAGCATCTCGCTAGGATACCGGATTACCTTTGGGTTGCCGAAGATGGAATGAAGATGCAGGTTAGTAGTAGTGTCATCAAACAATGACAGAATTGGGCTTAATTCAAAATGATAAGTACTTATGCTGCATATTTGAAAGGTGGAAGCATTCTTATAATAAGGAGAAGATTAATTTAGTAAAGTGAGACCATCTAGAGCGAAGCTTAGTTTGGTGGTTGGCTCATTCATATGCAGAGTTTTGGTAGCCAAGAGTGGGACACCGGCTTCGCCATCCAAGCTTTGCTTGCCAGTAATATGACTGAGGAGATAGGACCGGTATTAGCTAGAGGACACGACTTCATTAAAAAATCTCAGGTTTGACCTTTGATTGTTGCAAGCATCGCTTATCTCCAGACATCTTCCTAGTTTCTTTTGCTTCCTCGCATAAGCTGAAGTGCATCGATCTGTTTATAATATTCCAGGTCAAGGACAATCCTTCTGGTGATTTCAAAAGCATGCACCGTCATATTACTAAAGGATCTTGGACATTTTCAGATCAAGATCATGGTTGGCAAGTCTCCGATTGCACTGCAGAAGGTCTGAAGGTAATACCCCAATGAATGCCTTCGCTGTATCCACAGGTTCAATCCTATCCTAAATTGCTCAGTTTCTCACTGAATTTCCTTCCATGTTTATTCAGTGTTGCTTGCTTTTCTCAATGATGCCACCTGAAATTGTTGGTGAGAAGATGAAGCCAGAGAGACTGTATGACGCTGTCAACATTTTACTTTCTCTACAAGTGAGTATACCATTGTTTTTCTTTCTTGAGAAAGACTTGAGAAAATCTTTGATCAAACAAGAAATATTGGCTAAGCTTTGTTTGCTCTATGCATCCCAAAATCACGTTGCCACTTAATTCTTTTGTTGAGTTTGATTATAAATTGTAATATCATCACATAGTCCATGAATGCCACTTGCTCCAGAGTAAAAATGGTGGATTGCCAGCATGGGAACCTGCAGGAGCTCCAGCTTGGCTAGAAGTAAGTACTTAATAAATACTTTGGAATTCCTTGATGGTCCTCACAGACTAAGACATGCTTGTTTGTTCATAAATTACTATAGCGCCACTTCTTCCTCATCATTGTCACTTGCAGCTCCTAAATCCAACAGAGTTCTTTGAGGACATTGTCATTGAGCATGAATATGTCGAATGCACGTCCTCAGCTATCCAAGCTTTAGTTTTGTTCAGGAAGTTGTATCCTGAGCACAGGGAGAAGGAGATCGAAGATTTTATATCGAATTCCGTAGAGTATCTGGAGAATGTACAATTGCCAGATGGCTCGTGGTATGCTCCTCTTCCATTGGGTATTTCTGAAGAATTCAGATAAATTAAAGAAACAGCTGACTAACTGAGCGATTCTTGCAGGTATGGGTGCTGGGGAGTTTGTTTTACATACGGCTCATGGTTTGCGCTCGGAGGACTAGCAGCTGCAGGCAAGACATATAGCAATTGTGCAGCTATGCGCAAAGGAGTTGCTTTTCTTCTAAGAACACAGTTGCAGGATGGTGGGTGGGGAGAAAGCTATCTTTCTTGCCCAAAGAAGGTAATTTCTAGAGGGACCTTCCACAGCATGTTTGGCTTTAGCTATTTTAGTTGCGCACTTTTCTGACAACACGGGAATCTTGAATTTTCTAATTGCCAAATCGACCGATGTAGGAATACGTGCCGCTTGAAGGAAACAGATCAAATCTGGTGCAAACTGCTTGGGCTATGATGGGTCTGATTCAAGTGGGGCAGGTCAGTGGATGATATTGTCGTTTGGGTCTCGATCGCATTAACCATACTTTGGTGATAATAAAAAATCAATATACAATGTGAAGTTTCTGAGTTTGGTATTTCATCTACTATCAGGCGGAGAGGATCCGACTCCCCTGCACCGGGCTGCAAAGCTGCTTATCAATTCACAAATGGAAGACGGTGATTACCCTCAACAGGTTGGTACCTTTCAGTAGGTTGATTTCACACAAGGTTAAAATCTCAGGAAATAAAGAGCGCACGCACCAAAATCGTTGGAAAGAATTTCCTGTGAGCTAATCCACACAACTAGGAAAATCTAGAGATGATTATCGTCCACGCATATTATCTTACAGACAATCTGTTCAACTCCTCGAAACATCATCAGGAACTATTGCAAATAAAAGAAAACTGATTGAGAGAGAACTGGCTCGGTAAGAACGAGACAACATGATCTAAGCGTGGACTTTGCATTGCAGGAACTCACAGGGGTTTTCAACAAGAACTGCATGTTACACTATCCCAATTACAGGAACACATACCCATTGTGGGCTCTCGCAGAGTATCGGACAAGGGTTCCTTTACCGTCAACAGCCCTCTGAAGAAACAAGGCATACCATCACAGCTTGCATATTGAGAAAACATAGATTTCATAAGAACAGAAATCAAAATTCATGCATCTGGTTTTTTCTAGTATGATAGTTGTAGATCCGAAGGACTTGCAATCTTAGAATAGAGGATCAAGCTAAGATTGTTATAACCCCAACTCTACAAGTACAAGGACAGTGACGTGATCATTCTTCCACCCAAAAGACATTATCTCAAACATAACTATCATCAACCTATTATCGAAATATATATATATATTTGATAAAAGATTCATATGCTTACTGTTGACGCCTAAAATTATTTGTTTTTAATTAGGTTTTCTTTTATTTTATCTTTTAGAAAAGCGGAAGAAAAACAAAACAAAAAAAAGAGAAGCAGCCCTCGAATGGGCCCTTACGGCCCATTTCCCCTTTTAGCCCGGCCCCACCAGTCGTCTCCTTCCTCACGCCTCTGTAGCACACGCGCAGAGGACGTAACGCCGGAGAGGCAGGCGGACGGCGATCCACGTGGGAGGGGCAGCTGGCGTCGAATGGGACGCTGGTTCGGCCAGCGGAGGCCGCTTGGCGCACGGGGACCGGCGGTCGAAGCTCAGTCAACCGGCTGCCCCTTGCCTATAAATAGGCCCCCGTTTCCGTCGTCGAGGGGCACGCCGAGAACGATCGAAGGCTGCAAAGCTTCGAGCTTCCTGCTGAGAGACTTCAGAAGGGGAGCCGAGGTCGAGCAAGCCCAGATCCGAAGGCTCGCGGCCGGAGAGGGAGAAGTTCTGCCAGGCGGAGACGGAGGGAGACATAGAGGGAGAGAGAGAGAGAGAGAGAGGCTAGCCGAGGCTTGGGGTCCCCTGAGAGACTTCGGGGAGCTCGAGTTCAGGCCGGCCGTGGTGTGGTGAGCTCGGAGGGGTCCCCAGAGACTTCGGGGAGCTTGACGGGCGAACCCGAGGAGAGAGAGTGTTACGGCAGATTTGACCAAGCTCGGGTCTCGCCGTCGCCGTCGTCGCTTGCCGTTTCTCCATCGTCGCGAACCGCCCTCCTGCCGTCGCTGTCACCGTTGCCGCCTTCGTCGTCGCCGCCGAACACCTCGGTTCCCCCCTCCCCTTCGACGCCGCGGATTCGCAAACCCTAGGGTTTGCGATTTTCCGGGTCGTCGAATCGGATCGGGCCTTGGAGCCGGGTAGGGTTTCACGCGAAATTTCGGGGGGGGCGGCGAGCGGGTCGACAAGCCGGGTCGTAGGGCGGGTTGTCGGGTCGTGGGCGGGGTCATCGGGTCGGGCGGGCGTCCAAACGCCCGACCACGGCGTCGTTTTTAAAAATTAAAAAAAAAAATCGGGCCCGCTACACGGGCCCGTCTGCATTTTGGGGCTGGCCCGGGTCGGACCCAACCCGCGGATCCGACCCAGGTCAGTTTTATAATATTTTTAAATAAATAATAAATAATAAATAATTTATTTCAAAAAAAAAAAAAATAATTTATTTTAGAAAAAAAACATAAAAAAATGTTTTAATTTCAGAAAATCGAAAAATATTTAAAAAATATTAAAAATATTTTATTTTCCGAAAAATCAAAAAAAAAAAATTCCATATTGTCCAAAAATGCCAAAAATTCATGAAAAAGCCATGAAAAAAAAAATTCAGAAAAAAACCAAAAAGACTCGTATTTTTCAAAAAAAATACCAAAAAATCCCTTTTATGTCCTAAAAAAATTAGAAAATGACTCAAAAAAATGTTTTTCCTCCCAAAAATGCATGGAAAATCCCCGAAGCATCCAAAAAGCCTTAGGGTTTAAACAAGATTAGGTACCGAAAGGGCATTAGTGATTAACTAGTGTAATCAAGTCCCCGATCCTAATTTCTCTGGTTGCGTAGGAGTGAGTATTTTTCCCGATACTTCATTTAGGTTTCTAATTAACCCACCCCAAATCGATTAATGGCGACTCCAATTTAAAAATTGATTTACAGGTTAAAAACTTGAACCATTAAGTCGTGAATTGGTGGACTTGGGAGAGTCCGGGCTTAACCAATTTCAGCCGAGCCATTAGCCTCCTTAGGCGTTCGTACCTGATCGCGGGCGCCGAAATAAAAGAGGTCGTGACAGCTTGGCGACTCCGCTGGGGACATTGAGAACTTAGGCCATTTTATCTTTGTTTAAATGCTTTGCTGACTTGTTTTTTTTTTCTTTTGTGCGGGGTAATAGCTTAGATTTTTTTATTCTGTTAAAATAAATTGTTTTGTGATTATAAACTGCTGTGCATCCTTAAATGTTTTAGCACTACACATGGCACACACAACCCGGCCGCCGGACCTGGGCCGCCATAGGATTTCTAGGATGGTGTTAAGAAAGATACGACCTCGAACGCGAGACTGCGATGTAGAGGTTGCCTTTCTTTTCCCGAATTTCTTAGCCGAGGTTAGGAGGGTATGCTGCTAACGCAAGGCGTGACGGGCGGATATCCTTTTAATCTCACCAATCCTTCTAAGTTAGAAATCGAGCCGCACGTCTCATGCGCATGTCTTTGTGCTTGCCATTTTTCTTTAAAAAGCAAAAGTGATTTCTTTACTTTTACTCAGTCTTTTTATTTGGCCCATGGCAATTTAGGATAAGGTTTTCAAGTCCTAGTTTATATGCGATGGGGAAAGACGATATCCAGTTCATTCCTGCTCCCAAAGCGGAACTCTTCAGATGGTGGGGTCAATTGGATCAGTTTGCCCAAGAGCGCGTGAAAACCAAAATCGGTCATCTCCTATCATTGATTCAAATCACTGTTCGTCCCGAAGTCATACAGGCCATGACACATTTCTGGTGCCCGAAGACAATTACTTTTATATTCGGTAGGTTTGAGCTAACCCCAACCTTGGAAGAATACAACGTCATCACTGGAATGCCTCTTGAGAAAAAGCTCGTCAAACCATTAACAGGCATCATCCCGATACGTGGGTTAGCACGGCTTTTAAGAACTGAAGTCCATACTATGATACAAATTCTTGAAGATAACCATAAAACCTGCCCACTGGAATTTATGAATGCATGTTTCCAAAATCAACCTATGACCCATAAAAGTGAGATTTTCCTCATGACCTTTTTCGGGCTCATCATCTTCCCCCATCAAAGAAATGTCATAACTCCCAAGATGGCATGGATAGTTGATCGATCTTAAGAGGGGGGAATTATGTCAACATGATTTTAACTGAAACATTCTTGTCCTTTAATCGTTTTAAAGACAACTTAGAGAAAATCATGCGAGCCTCTCCTGAAATTTTACAAGTCTGGTTCTTTTCTCACCTAAGTGAATTTCGAAACTTTATGCGATCGTCTGAAACAAATGCTTTTGAAAATCCATTACAAAAATTTATGGTTTTAGGACCATATATTCCCAATCAAAGCTGTTTAAATTGGGTAAACTTCCTAAGAGACCCAGCTCATGAGGCATTCCAATGGTGTGCTGGTTGGTTCCATGAAAAAAGAGCTCGCTTTGCTTATAAGCGTGATCTCCCAATTCCGTTGCTTGGCCACACCGGCGCCATTCTCTATCACCCTTATCGGGTGGCACGACAATATGGAGCCCTTCAGGAGGTCCCATCGTCTTCCATCAAGAATGTCTCTTCAGTTCTTTTCAATACAAGCCGTGACTACGAATTCGAAGTTTCTACCGCTCAGGAAACCTGGGACAAGTGCCATCGCAAAAGGATCGTGGTACCTGAAGGGCTTGAGGGAGAAGAAGAAGCCCACCACGCCTCCATGTCCTACATCCACAACCATCGTATCCAGACAAAATGGAAGCCATTAGTCCCTCACTCAATCAAAGAGAGCAGCTCGCACGAGCAAGCAGAGCTCATGGAGAGGGATTTGGGAATGGACTGGATGCACACCTCAGAGCCGGTCCAAGAAAGCAAGCATCCGCGCAAGTGCAAGACTCCCCATCGCATATAAATTGGCAATCATGTGCCCCTTAGTCTTAATAGTGTGAAAGTTTTGTCCCATTGTTTAGGGACTTTTGTTTAATATCTAGTATTTCATTCTGTCATTTCAATTTCAAGTTTTAGATGTCAGAAGTCTGCGGTCTATAAAATCCTCTTTTGATAAATAAAAAAGCAGTTAGACCATTGCCATGGGTCAATCTTTGTTTACTTTCGTGCTCATTCATTGTCTTCGCAACAAACAGGTAACTATGAATCGCCGACCATCAATCACCCGCGAATGGCCTCATGCAATAGGGCCCGATCAGAATGATGTACAAAATCGCCTTATTAACATTGAAGACGGCGTAGGACAGATGTCCATTGTCCTTCGACAACTCTCAAGACAAATGAAATCCACTCAAGTTGACCCCAACTCTATAGTTGCCTCAAACACCGTCATGACACCTGCAAATTTGCTAGAAAATAGCTAGTACCATAGACAGTTTGAAAAGATCATGAAAAAGTTAAGCCAGCTGCAGGAGCAGAATCCCATGGACATATCCAATTATACCAGCATTGAGATCCCTAAAAAACTCAAAGCACCTAAATGCGAAAGGTATGCTGATAACTCTCGCCCAGAGACCTACTTGCAGGCCTACCTGGTTCAAAGGATGATTCAATCGTACCAATCGAGCTTGACTAGCCCTGCCTTGCGATGGTACATTGTCAGGAAGATTAGTCCCCTTAAAACCTGGAGGGAACTAATTTATGTTTTTTACCAAGAATATAATATTGACATCAGCCCTAACATAGCCTTGCCCTACGAAGAACTGATGATCGCGAAGCACGAGGAGCCATTAGTCGCTGGGATAGGAGAAGAGCATGTCAATGAAGCCTTGCATGATAAATGGGCAGCTGAGCAACATCTTGTTACTGGAAAATTTCTCACTAGGAAAGGCAAGGAGCCTTTGTACGAGATCAAAGACACAGAGCCTGTTCAAGATCGGGGCACGACAGGACAACTCCCTAAGCTTACTCCAAGAGCTAGGGTCCAAAGAATACCAACCCCTATCAACTTGGGAAGTGAATCAGATAGTGAAACTCCAATGTCTCTCACTTCCTTTGGCAAAATCGAGCTGGCAAAACGAAGAGCCTTACTCAAAAGGTCTAGACCAGAAGCCAATAAAAGAAAGTCTAAGCAAATCAATGCAGCATCTGTCGACGAGCCACCGCACCAAAGCTTCGAGCATTCCCAAGAATACAGCTTTGAAGACTTCCCGGCCCTAGAATACAATCCTAAGGACTTCCAGCGTTATTTCGACAATGAAACTGATGATTCATCGTATAACTGTTTCCTACTCTCATCCGGGGATGAAGGCCCGTCAGAAGAGGAAGCATACGTCTTTATCCGCTACAATCCTAACGAAGTACTAAGCTCGTCACCTGACCATGAGGATAGCTTAAATGCCTCATCCTCCTTCGGTAATGTTGACCCGGAAGAAAGCAATGGGGTAATCTCAATAGAGTCCAGCTTCCTTGCAACAGAAAAATTCACCACCACAACAGATATGCAGTGGGAAAACCATTGGCCTAACCAAGATACATCAAGCCCGTCTTGCCCTCGTAGGATCATGAGCCCCATAGAAATGTGGATACCCAATCTCCACAAGTATAATGGCATGGCTTGTCCCGTGGCCCACTTGCAGTATCTCCATGCGGAAATGAGTCGGTACTATGGCCCGATGTCGTTCACAACTCAGGCATTCCAAGAAACTCTTACGGGGTCTGCATTGCAATGGTTTATCACAGCAAACATTTATCTTCTAAAGGATTGGAATGAGCTGACTTCCACATTCTTGCATCAGTACCAAAGCCAGATCGGAACCGAAGCGCCTTGTGAGAGCTTGGCTCACTTCACAAGAAAACCAATGGAAGATTTCCGAGCATACGCAAGGAGGTGGAGGGCTTTCATGATGCAAACCCACCCTCAACTGGCTGAAGAAGAGTTAATGAAGCAGTTCATAGAAGTTTTGTCCTGCAAGCAGCGCTGTTGGCTGCATGGGTTACACTTCCGTAACTTCAACGAGGTAGTCATCGCATGCGAATACTTCGAGTCTACTGAAGGCGAGGAATTCAAAGACGCTTAGCTTCAAGACCATCACTATCAAAGCGCTCCTTTACACAGGGGTTTTCATGAGTTTTACTTGTTTTTATAATTTCATGTTTCTCATCTTGTCTAGTGTGCTATTGTTGTATTTTCCATTCAAGTACTCTAATGTACAATTCTAATATTTTGTTTTGAGAGCATGAGGCAGTACTCCAAACCTGCCCGATGATGCTATCCAACCATGAAAATTTATCATCCAAGAAGAATACTGAGGGCTGGGCTTCCTCATGCTTTCTTCCCCCCAAAGATATATACTTTTGAAAACAAAAAAATGTTTTATTGCCAAAACTTTTGTCAAAACAAGATTATTAAATTATCTTTGTCTTTCTAACTCACTCACTTCATGTCTCAGAAGATCATTCCCGTCCCATTTGACTTAGTGTGACAGGGGGCATTTGAAGCAAGCACATTAGGTGAACTCGCCAAATTCAAAGACACCCTGCCAAGAAGACAGTGGGGCAAATAAAAGATCATCATACACCAAAAGAGGGTAAGTCTCATTCTCTTAATATAATTTAGAAATGATGTCACTTCTCTTCTATTCAGGAAACGAAAAATAGGACATAATAGGTACAGGCATACGGTTGGAATCAAGCCGTTCCCAAGAGTTCTATACACTCCACCTTGCTCCTGCCCAACTCCTTCACAAGCCAGAGCAATATCCTTTCCCCACAATGTGCCTGAGCAACCAGATGTTGTGGTTTCATCAACGGGACTTCCAGCTTCGACAAGCCCAAAAGCACAAGGAAGGGATCTTTTCTCTTTCTTTAAATTGGCTCTTTTGTCAACAGAGAAGAAATCCCAGACAGATGAAGCGGTCTCTAGCCCCTATTCAAAATGAGGACCTGGAAACCTGACTTCCTATTCAGACGCATGCTCTCGCAAGAAGTAATTGCCATCAGAGAATTTGAGGTTTTGATTGTCCATCTCAAATTCCATAGAAGCTTGAAGTACATGACTTTGCTCAATGCTGCTATAGTCAAAGACAGAAGAAAAATTCCACAGAAGGAAGGCGTTGAAGATGAATCAACGACCAACAATCATGCATACATGGTCACAAATGAGGAAGGCCAATTGAAGGAAACATTAAACTATGCCAAGATAAAGAGGCCATCATTGACATTCAAATATCTTTAGGAGTCAGCAAATACAAACTTTGGAGAAGAGTAATTTGGTATCGTTTCCAATACTCCCAACTCTTTGAAAAATTCGCTTTTGACGTATTTTCCCTATTGACAGGAAACATTGGGAATCAAAAACCAAACTTGATGGTCAATATTGGCCAAGTGAGGTCCATGGAAATGACCTACATCAAATTTACCTGGCTTCGTGTAAAAAGACATGTCATCCAAGAGCCAATTCAGAGAATAATTGACCTAACAAAACAAGGGACATAGGATTTCGTGTCCCCCTTCTCACTTTAGGTTCATCCAATCATCTGCAAACCAGTGAAGGGTAAAGTTGTATCGATTCCAGTTATTCGACTCTTGAAAGAGTTCATGACTAACACATTCCCTCTTGATTGTTGCAGGAGCACCTAACTGTCAAAAGCAAGGATAACAAATCAATGAGAGGCATGACAAACTCTCCTAAACGAAGTGACGCCCTGAGTAATCGCCAAAGCAAATGACAGAAAATCCTCAGGCCTCAACTCACATTTGATTTTGGCCAAACTAATTGATCTACTTGTACATCTCCTCCTCTACAGGGGCAAAAGCAGAGATGCCCGATCAAATTCCCAATCCTTGGCTGATTATTCACGTGTCATGTCCCTAATCAATATGAGCAATCTATCGACACTCATTTGTGAATAACCTTCGTAAATAACTCTTTTGATATTCAAATTTCAACACATTTGTGAATACCATTTCACCAAGCAAACACCCTTAAAGCTGTTAATAAGTTTTTCTTGAGTAAAAACTATTCATTTTGAAAGTACAAACTCTTTCGCATCATACACTACATGCCTTCTTCCAAGTGAATTTTGCGTGATGATTTTGTCTGTCTAAATCTTTGATTCTACTAAGGATTATTAGAATAGACAGCTAAGTGAAGAATACAAGATTAATTGAGCATGCTGGATGAGGCATGTTAGAATGATGACAGGCAAGCTATATCCTACACACAGTCTCCCATCTATACACTTGCGAGATGAGTGCAGAAGATTCCATGACTACAAGGTAAAGAGTTCTCTCGCGAATGGTACGATAACCAAAACAGTGAGAGGCATTTCATTGCTCACCCCATTAAGCCTCATACACTAGTGAAGCTTCTCTCATATCCCTGTCAAAGAACCACCCCACACTAGGGCAAGTCGAAAACAAGTCAACATCACAAGGTGAGAAAGGGGATAGAAATTTTCTTACTTGCACTTGCATCAATCTTCGAGTGTCTTTATTGCATATGAACACTCGCGTTAATTTAAGTGCCCTGGAGTCATGAAGAGCAATTCTTTCTTTACGCACTTGTATTCATTGTACAACCCAAGTAAGTTTGTAATTTTACCCTCACATCAAGACAAAACAGAAGTTATTATAGCCTGAGCGCCAGTTGAAGATGAAGACTCAAGAGTCTAATAACAGTGCTTCGATTAAGCTTGACAAGATCAGCTCTCAAGCAACAAAAATGAAAAAAGCAGAGGCATAAAAAAGCAGTGTACCTGGTAAAAGCAAGGTCAATGCCCATATTTGAAGAACTGGAATAAAAAATAAGGGCATGAAAAAGCAGTGTGCCTGGAATGCCCCCCAGTAAAAAATGCAGCCAAGAAAATGTTAATGTTGTGGTCCATAGAACCTCCATTTGATAGTGAGAAGAAAGACTGGTGACAAATGCCAAGGCAATCACCAGCTCTACCTTTTTACACATGAATCAAGCCTACGTTGCATCCCATTGTAAAAGTCTCTTCAGACTAGGGGCACTTCAATTAACGTAAGATTTCATATGTCTATAAGCATCGCTCGAAGAAGTATGAGCAAGATTACTCTATCTCTTTTCGTAGGGTTCTTGACTTGTAAACCCGGATATGATCGTGCAACATTTTTTGTCCATCAGCTTCAACCTTGATGGTCCCCTTCGATGAGCCACTGACCAAGACTTCATCACAGTTTCAACAAATACCTCTCACATTGGTAAAGTCGTACCGTTTGCAAGAATACTCAGACCCTTGCTGACATGATGACAGTGAGATAGTGTGGTCCTTATAAATCCTGCATCAATGGTCAGGATAGCCTTTTCCATGAGAGTGAGCGGAAAGTCCTTTCGCATCGAAAGTCCCTCATCTGGCATGCTCAAGACATCTACATTTGGAATGAAGGTTGTCTTTCAAAATTTTCCCCGGTGGAACTCAGATGATGCAAAACCGACAAAATTATCATGCATTAATCCCATTTGAACTCATGAATTTTCAGCATGAACAATCATGTGTCCATATTATACAAATAGCAGACATACTCTCAGAGATAAGAGATATTGCCAGGTAAGCATATCCCTGTCCCCATTTGTCTTAAAGTACCTATCACTGTCCAGGTACTCTCTTCTTGACACTCGACCTATTCGAGGTGCCCCCAGAGTATTGATACTTGTGACTGACCAAGTATCCATTTATCGTTGAATGCCTACTACTGTCTAGGTATCCCTATTGTCTTTGAGTACCAGCCACCGTTCGAATACTCCCCTTTCCTGACACTCGACTTGTTCGAGTTGTCCCCAGAGTATTGATACTTGTGACTGACCAAGTATCCATTTATCGTTGAATGCCTACTGCTGTCTAAGTATCCCTATTGTCTTTGAGTACCAGCCACCGTTCGGATACTCCCATTTCCTGACACTCGACCTGTTCGAGTTATCCCCAGAGTATTGATACTTGTGACTGACCAAGTATCTCTTGAAATACATACTGCTGTTTAGGTATCCCCATATCGTTAAGTATCCACCGTTGTCCAGGTACTTCCTTTTTATGACACCCAGCTTGCCCAAGTTGTCCCCAAATAATAGTAGTTGTTCACGCATTCCACTGCTTTGTGTGCTTGCGCCTACCCAGGTATGCTTTCTTACACTTGGACCAACTGAGTGGTCCCAGGTTGTATCATTAAATACTTGTGTTTATCCAAGTATTTCAGTACTTTGTACACCTGTGGCTATCTAGGTGTTCCACCCCTTTTAAGTGCCTGCGGCCATCCAGGTAAGCCTCATGCTACATTCAAGTTTATGTTACCAGGAGGTGAGAAACCTTCATGAATATGCGGGGCACGTCCTTGATATTCCCATTACCAGGAGGTGAGAGACCTTCACGAATATCTCAGGTACGCCCTCGATATTCCTAATTACCCGGAGGTGAGAGACCTTTATGAATATCCCAGGTACGTCCTCGATATTCCCAACTACCAGGAGGTGAGAGACCTTCACGAATATCCCAGGTACACCCTCGATATTCCCAATTACTAGGAGGTGAGAGACCTTCATGAATATGCGAGGCACATCCTCAATATTCCCAATTGCCAGGAGGTGAGAGACCTTCACGAATATCTCAGGTATGCCCTCGATATTCCCCTTTACCAGGAGGTGAGAGACCTTCATGAATATCCAAGGTACGTCCTCGATATTCCAATTACTAGGAGGTGAGAGACCTTCATGAATATGCGAGGCACATCCTCAATATTCCCAATTGCCAGGAGGTGAGAGACCTTCACGAATATCTCAGGTATGCCCTCGATATTCCCATTTACCAGGAGGTGAGAGACCTTCATGAATATCCAAGGTACGTCCTCGATATTCCAATTACCAGGAGGTGAGAGACCTTCATGAATATGCGAGGCACATCCTCAATATTCCCAATTACTAGGAGGTGAGAGACCTTCACGAATATCTCAGGTATGCCCTCAATATTCCCAATTACCAGGTGAGAGACCTTCACGAATATCTCAGGTACGCCCTCGATTTCCAATTTACCAGAAGGTGAGAGACCTTCATGAATATGCGAGGCACGTCCTCAATATTCCCACTACCAGAAGGTGAGAGACCTTCATGAATATCCGAGGTACGTCCTCGATATTCCCAATTACCAGGAGGTGAGAGACCTTCACAAATATGCGGGGCACACCCTCGATATTCCCATTTACCAGGAGGTGAGAGACCTTCATGAATATGCGAGGCACATCCTCGATATTCCAACTACTAGGAGGTGAGAGACCTTCACGAATATCCCAGGTACACCCTCGATATTTCCCAATTGCCGGAAGGTGGGACACCTTCACAAATATCCAAGGTATGTTCTCAAATATTTCCAATTATCAAGTACCCCTTCGATACTTGTGAATGACCAAGTATCCCCCAAGAATTCATACTTGTGATCATCCAAGTACCCCTTCAATGCCTATGGTCAGCCAAATACCCATTTTGACGCCTGCAAAGGCCCAAATACCCTTCAGGTTGGTACTTGTGAATATCCAGGTACTCTTTGATATGCTTATGAATGTCCAAGTATCTTCAAGAATCGATGCCCTGAGAAAGGTCGGCGCATGCTCCCGAGAAAAGTCGGGTACCAGTTGTTGTCTTTGACAAAGGTCAGACACCCCCACAAAATAGATGCCCTGAGAAAGGTTGGTGCATCTCCCGAGAAAGGTCGGGTACCAACTGGTGCCCTCGATACAAATCAGGCACCCACAAATGAGATGCCCTGAGAAAGGTCAGTGCATCTCCCGTCAAGGCGACCGAAGAAAGGTTCGGGTCCTAGACAAATCATTGATTGTTTTAATAGGCGACCGAAGAATGGTTCGGGTCCTGAAGAAGCAATTTCCCGTCACGGCAACCGAAGAATGGTTTGGGTCCGAGACAAACCACCGATTACTCCAAAAGGCGACCGAAGAATGGTTCGGGTCCGGAGAAGCGATCTCCCGTCAAGGCGACCGAAGAAAGGTTCGGGTCCTAGACAAATCATTGATTGTTTTAACAGGCGACCGAAGAATGGTTCGGGTCCGAGACAAACCACTAATTACTCCAATAGGCGACCGAAGAATAGTTCGGGTCCTGGAGGAGCAGTCTCCCGTCAAGGCGACCGAAGAAAGGTTCGGGTCCTAGACAAATCATTGATTGTTTTAACAGGCAACCGAAGAATGGTTCAGATCTGGAGAAGCAATTTTCCCACTCCAATAGGCGACCGAAGAATGGTTCGGGTCCTGGAGGAGCATCTCCCGTCAAGGCGACCGAAGAAAGGTTCGGGTCCTAGACAAATCATTGATTGTTTTAACAGGTGACCGAAGAATGGTTCGGGTCCGAGACAAACCACTGATTACTCCAAAAGGCGACCGAAAAATGGTTCGGGTCTTGGAGGAGCAGTCTCCCGTCAAGGCGACCGAAGAAAGGTTCGGGTCCTAGACAAATCATTGATTGTTTTAACAGGCGACCGAAGAATGGTTCGAGTCCTGAAGAAGCAATTTCCCGTCACGGCGACCGAAGAATGGTTCGGGTCCGAGACAAACCACTGATTACTCCAATAGGGCGGCGAAGAATGGTTCGGGTCCGGAGGACAAACCATTGATTTTTTAACCGTCAAGGGAGACCGAAGAAAGGTTCGGGTCCTAGACAAACCATTGATTGTTTTAACGAAGAATGGTTAGGGCGACCGAAGAATGGTTTGGGTCTTGGAGGAATGGCGATCTCCCGTCAAGGCGACCGAAGAAAGGTTCGGGTCCTAGACAAACCATTGATTGTTTTAACAGGCGACCGAAGAATGGTCCGGGTCCTGGAGAAGCAATTTCCCTTCACGGCAACCGAAGAATGGTTTGGGTCCGAGACAAACCACTGATTGCTCCAACAGGTGACCGAAGAAAGGTTCGGGTCCTAGATACATCATTGATTGTTTTAACAGGCGACCGAAAAAATGTTCGAGCCCTGGAAAAGCAACCTCCTCACATCACCAGGTAAGATGACGCATTGATACTTGCCAAACTCGGGGTTCACACCCTATCTCACTCACTCTTAGTAAGTAACTACAGGTATCTTCTTATCTGTCTTAGTATATGTAATGTTGCATTGCCCTTTTTGCATAGAATAATAGGTTCCAAATAAAATATAATCTACTACGCATGCACAGATAAAATTTAGGCATCAGTTTGTCTTTGAATGCAACCTCTGCGAGCTCACCTTCAAAGAGGGGCAGCTGTTGACGCCTAAAATTATTTGTTTTTAATTAGGTTTTCTTTTATTTTATCTTTTTAGAAAAGCGGAAGAAAAAAAAAAAAAAAAAAAAGAAGCAAAGCCCTCGAATGGGCCCTTCGGCCCATTTCGCCTTTAGCCCGGCCCCACCGTCGTCTCCTTCCTCGCGCCCTCTATAGCACACGCAAGAGAGGACGCAGCGCCGGAGAGGCAGGTGGACGGGTGACCCACGTGGGAGGGACGGCGGTGGCGTCGGATGGGACGGAGTTCGGCGGCGGAGGGCGTTGGCGCACGGGGACGGCGGTGAAGCGTGATGGCGGCCTATAAATGGGCCCCCGTTTCCGTCGTCGTCGGGCACGGCGAGAACGATCGAAGGCTGCAAAGCCGAGCTCCCGCGCTAAGAGACTATAAGGGGAGCCGAGGGGGCAAGCCCAGATCCGAAGGCTCGCGGCCGAAGAGGGAGGGGGGGCGGAGACGGAGGGAGACACAGAGGGAGACAGAGAGAGAGAGAGAAGCTAGCTGAGGCTTGGGGTCCCCTCAGAGACTTCGGGGAGCTCGAGCTCAGGCCGGCCGTGGTGTGGTGAGCTCGGAGGGGTCCCCGAGAGACTTTCGGGGAGCTTGACGAGCGACCCGAGAGAGAGAGAGTGTTTCGGCGAGATTTGACCAAGCTCGGGTCTCGCCGCCGCCGTCGTCGCTCGCCGTTTCTCCACCGTCGTGAACCGCCCTCCCCGTCGCCGTCCCCGTTCGAGAGAAGGTAAAAAAAAGCGTCATCGTTCATCGTTGCCATCGCCGCCGTTGCCACCTTCGCCGTTGCCGCCTTCGTCGTCGCCGCCAAACACCTCGGTTCCCCCCTCCCCTTCGGCGCCGCGGATTCGGAAACCCTAGGGTTTGCAATTTTCCGGGTCGTCGAATCGGATCCGGGCCTCGGAGCCGGGTAGGGTTTCGCGAAATTTCGGGGCGGCGGGAAGCGGGTCGACGAGCCGGGTCGTAGAGCGGGTTGTCGGGCCGGATCATCGGGTCGGGCGGGAGTCTCCAAACGCCCGGCCACGGCATCATAAAAAAAAAAAAAAAAAAAAAAAAAAATCGGGTCGACCCACGAGCCCGTCCGCATTTGGGGGCTGGCGGGTCGGACCCAACCGCGGATTATTTCCGATAAAATAAATATATTTTATAATATTTTTAAATAAATAATAAATAATAAATAATAAATAATTTATTTAAAAAAAAATCAAAAATAATTTATTTTCGAAAAAACATAAAAAAATGTTTTAATTTCCAGAAAATCGAAAAATATTTAAAAAATATTTAAAAATATTTTATTTTCCGAAAAATAAAAAAAAAAATAAAAAATATTCCATATTTTTCAAAAAATGCCAAAATTCAAAAAAGCCAAAAAAATTCAGAAAAAAAAAAAATTCAGAAAAAGCCAAAAAGACTTGTATTTTTCCAAAAAAAAAAAAAACCAAAAAATCCTTTTATGTCCAAAAAATTAGAAAATGACTCAAAAAAATGTTTTTCCTCCCAAAAATGTATGGAAAATCCCCCGAGCATCCAAAAAGCCTTAGGGTTTAAACAAGATTAGGTACCGAAATGGCATTAGTGATTAACTAGTGTAATCAAGTTCCCGATCCTAATTTCTCTGGTTGCGCAGGAGTGAGTATTTCTCCCGATACTTCATTTGGGTTTCTAATCAACCCACCCCAAATCGATTAGTGGCGACTCCAATTTAAAAATTGATTTACAGGTTAAAAACTTGAATCATTAAGTCGTGAATTGATGGACTTGGGAGAGTCCGGGCTTAACCAATTTCAGCCGAGCCATTAGCCTCCTTAGGGGTTCGTACCCGATCGCGGGCGCCGAAATAAAAGAGGTCGCGACAATTACAATATTAGAGCTTTATAATTCACTAGACTGATGAGAATACGTGAACTTAACGACATGCGTGTCAAATATTGGTATATGTGAATTGAATAGCCGAAATTGGGGGAAGAAAAAGATTGCATGTGGATTTCATTTATGAGCCGCAAGCGTGAAAAGGTTTCTTTTGTCGTCTTCTACTCATCTCTGTAGGTGTCTTCTACTCACCTCTGTAGGTTGGACTTTTGGACTTGGGAAATAAATGGAGGAAAGTGGACGGTGGCCCATTTGCGTTAAATGTTGAAGCATGCAAGGATGGGTGTGGAGCTGTTTCGGTCTTCCCTAAATTAATGTGTTCCCTTTCTTGTCTTTTGCCAAAACCATCGTTGTTGACTTTGAGAGAGAAAGAAATAGAAGAGGAAAGAAGGTCCTACGTTCATCCATCTTTTAATAAATGCACGCCCATAAATTATGGTGGGCTTTATTTGTGAAGACTTCCTTGTGCTGCAATAAATGATGGAGACTCTCTTTTGTATTATAAAAGAGAGATGTCCAACGGAGGAGCGTGCCACGGTCCCTTGGTGGCCGAGAGAGCACCAAAGTCCTTCGTAGCCGAGAGAAAGAGAGAACTCTGTGGTTGCACAGAGGAGTATGCAAAGGGTACGTCTCGTGAGAATTTTGTAACATCATCGATTTCAACCCTTATTTTGGTTCTTATTAGTAGACGAAGGATTGGTACGCTCGTGTCGAGACTAGACCATGAGTTGACCCGAGGGTCAATCGTGAGCTAATTAGCCCTTTCGGGAATCGGCAACCGAATGATTGGTTATAGAATGTTCGATGATGGAAAAATTATTCAACCATAAGGATTGGTTGTGGGATGATCACACACCGTGACGGACTGGTAGATGGTCATGACTCGATTCCACGCGGTCATTGTACTAGTTGTGGGTGATTCCACCTAGTCGTTTGTACCGGTCATGGATGACCATGAATCATCCAATGTGACCTTGAGTCGAGGTGGATCGATCGATCCCACAAAATTACAAGAGAATCGAGAGCCGATGATAGATTGAATAAATTCAATGCAGTTCAGTTTTGTACTAGCCAAAAGTTGTGGCGTAAGGACCTAGACTGGCCTACTAACTGGCCAGAGGATCGCCTGACTAGCCCAAGGCTTGCCCTTGGTCAGACGTAAGCCCCTTTACACGATAAGGGAGAAGTCCAAACTCGGTTTCGCTAGTCAAGCTCAATTGCATCTGACTTCGTCTGATCATAGCTTAGGTGCGAACCTCAGGCCAATTAAGGTGGTCGATTGCGATCAAAATCGATTAATCTCCGCCCATTGAGATGGCCTTCAAAACTTAAATATTTTGCTTGGTACATTTAATGTCTTTGGCATGTAGCTAATTAATGCATGTTTTACTAAGAGGGACACATCGCACAAATTGTCTTACCCTTTAAAGTAATCATGAAGCTTTAGATTTTTGCACATTAAGAGAGGATAAGTTATGAGGCTATTAAGAAGACTTGGAGGCCAAGCTAGATTGGCCAACCTTCTTGAAAAACAAGAGTCAAAAGCATTAAACGAGGAGCATGTTTATGGAGGCATATGTGTCCCTATTAGATTAGGGTCGTCAATTCCTTATTTGGAGACTTGGAGGATAAGGTTATCCAACTATTAATGTTGCTTGACTCAAGGCCAAGTAAGGTGTCACCTCTCCCCAATTAAACTTGCCACCTTTACTTGATTTCCAATTTTTCAAAACTACTTAACCTTTATTTTCCAATTTTATAGAGCTTCTTATGGTTCGAATCTTGCAAAAATTCATCCTGAAATTTGTTTAAAACATCTCGATCTACAGCTTACTTTAATTTTAGATTTTTCTAAGATGAAATGCTTGGGGCAAAAGCCCAATCATTTACTACCTAAAACTTATTCCATGTAGTAAAAATGGTGATCAGGTTGCTTTCTCGAATTTTTATAAAATTTTCCCTTTCAAATTTGGACATATTTCCTTTACAAAAGTTTTAAAGACATGTTGGGCTCTAAGAGAATTTTCTTAATTTTGCAACCTAGCCTTTCAAGGGGAGAAACCATTTAGGAGTTGGCTTATATATTCTTGGGCCTAGATTTCTCTAATGCTTTTCTAGTACATTTTCTCTTTTATTTTTGAAAAGATATATTGTAGGCAACTTAAGTTTATTTTAAACTCTAATTACTAACATTGGGGAAGTGTTTATGCAGGTGCACAATCAATGAAAATAACAAACAATAATCAAAAGTAATAAATAAATTGCAAGAAAGAAAAAGCTCAAATACTAAAAATTAATCTTATGCACTAAGTGTACTAAACCTAGCCTAATCATGATTCTACTACTAATTAACCATCCTAATTAATTCTCTTTGTGGGGTTTTCTTTATGTATGAAAACTAACTACTTGAAGTTCTAATCTAGATTAAAAATGCATGATTTACTATTCTAATGACATGTGACATGACCCGATGTTAATGACAAGCAAAAGCTCATGTAGTTAATGACGTGGTATTGATGATATGGCACATATGAATGGCGTGGCATATGACAGAGCTTGACATGGCAGATAGTGATGTAGGCACAATGCAATTAATCCGATTATGACATGCATATGTTATTTTTGGTTTTTTAAATAAAAACTTGAAATTAAAAAATCATTAAACTAAACAGTAGGTGAAGATAGGCGAGGTTGGGATCTCAACCTTAGCTTTGAGGGACTCAAGCTCGTTCTCAAGAGACTCCTTCCCAGGGTCTTGAGCGTGGGAGCCAAAATCTTGCACTATGTTTTTAGGGACTCAGGCTTGGCCATTGAGGTCCCAATCCAGTTCAAGAATTTGGGTAAAAGTACTAGGGACTTGAGCATAAGGTGCTAGGGTCCCAAACATGCCACCACATAAGTGGGTGCCAAGGCTCCTAGCTCGTCCTCGTGGGACCTAATACTAAGCCCAGGACCTTAGGCCCCATACTTGGTACCACATCGCTAGTGCTCGAGTTGGCAGCGACTACACTTGAGTGTCTTGAGTACAAGCTTGGTACCTTAGCTTTCAAGCCGTGGTTCTTCGAGGTCAAGTTTGAGAACCCGGCACCCATGACTAGGTTCTTGGTGAATGTGCCCCAGATCATGATACCCAAGCCCAGGTCCTTCGGTTTTAGCACTATGTCTTTTGGTTTTAAGTAGTTTGGTTTTCCTCCTCGCCAAGAAGTGAACAAATTCCTTTTCTTCTTGTGGACAGAATTCTTTTTTCCCCCTCTTTTCGACTTTCAAAAAGAAAAAAGAAAAAAGAAAACATGAAGAAGATGCTATAAATATTATTTTGCTTTGCCAAGTTGAAAATGAAAAGTATATACACGTAATATATTTGTAAAATTATTGATGAATAAAGTGAGTTCAAGAACCAATATATTCATTGTTATTAGTATTGCATCGAAAGAGTACGAGTGAATAGAATACTACGGTAATTGCACGAACGGATCATACTCAGAGTCAATATCTAAAAGAAAGAGAAATAATTTACAGGAATTATTTGAGAAAGGAGAAATCCATGTGAAAAGCCCCTTGCTAATCTAAAATGCACAAAACTCAATTTAAAATGCACAAAACTCAATTTAAAATGCACAAAGTCTCTCTCTCTCTCTCTCTCTCTCTCAACCACGAACGTTCCGCGCGCACCGAAAGGGCCAAATAATCCTAAAGAATTCAACACGTAATTAGCAAGTAACTACTAGTTATAAAGCGACTCAGTAGGAAAAATTATAAAAAAATAAAATAAAATGTGATGCACCTATTGAAGTATTCATCAAGATTTGACGAGTAACAAGTCGATTATTCTTAGTTTACTTTAAGCAAATGGCATTGGCATCCCTTTAATTTGGACGTGCTATGAATGAGCGCATGCAAGAATTCATGCCTGCCAACTGCACTTGCTCAATGCACACAAAGATAGCAAAAACTCGAATTGATATATCCGTGACAAACTCACTCCAAACTAACTTTTATGTCACAAAAAAATTTCAAATTGGTTTACCGGTGTCACATTTACTCCAAACCAATGCACCCACACCACATTGTCGCGACCTATCTCTCGAAGGAGGAAATATGTTTAAAAGTATTGTCTAAAGGATGGGCTTATAGCCCATAATCAGGCAAAGGCCCTTTCAAGCCCATAATCAGGCATGGGCCCTTTCAGGTACATACCTCATTTGACATTGGATGTTCAAATTGAGAGTATGGAAATTTTCTAAAGAAAGAGACCCTAACCAACTTATTAGGTTGGCTAGAAACCAAGTGAGGCATAAGAGTGTACCTCATTTTCTACTAACTAGAAAATCTAGGGTTAGGGACTTGATTATACTAATTAGTCAATTAGTACTATTTCAATCTAATATTGTTTATTTTAAAAGAAAAAGATTTTTTGTTAGGCAATTTGGATTGATTTTATATATATCTACTAATATGCGAGGCGATCATATGGGTGTACAATTTATTAGCGTGACAATCAACAACCAAGGAAAGTATTAAATACATTTCATGGGATAGCTTAGACTTAACACTAAGGAAAAAATAAATAGACTAAAAGGAAGCCAAAATAATGTATTATGTCATGCAATCAAGGACATTTGTCTCTAAGAACAATTAAAACACTAAGGTAAAGCCTAAGGGCTTGATCAACCTTGAGTATAATTCTAAATTGAAAGACTTCCACTTTTCAGGAGAAAATAACCCAAAGTTTTAACCTTTTTGAGGATTTTTAATTTTTAATTTTTTAAAGAATTTTCACATTTTCGAGAAAATTGAATTTTGAATTTTCCAAAAAAATCGAGATTTTTAATCTTTTGAATTTTTTTATTTTTCTAATTACTCTTGAAATGCTTAGACATTTCCAAATTTACGAATTTTTTGAAAATTTTTGAATTTGTCTTATTTTTAATATTTTTGAAATAAAACGAATTTTTAATATTTTCTGAAATTTTTTGAATTTTTTTAATGTTCTCTTAAATTTTTGCATTTTTGAAAAAAATTATTTTTATTTTTTTCAATTTTTTGGAAAAGTTATCTTACTTTGTCCTTTTTCGCCATTTCTTTTCATTATCCCTGTTTTATTTCTTTTTCTTTCACCCTTGCGGGTGGTCTTCTTAGCACTAGAGGTGAGCATGGTCCGGATTGAGCGGCGAGTGTCACGAATGATCCAAAGCGACTGAGGCGAATGTCGAGTGCCGAGCAGAGAAGTTATTTTTTTCAATTTTGGCAAATTAAAGACTAAGAGGACAAATAAGACAGAAGAGAACGAATATTAGAGGAGGATGTCATAAGGAGTTGTTTATGCATTTTTGGACACCGTGAGAATTCTTCACAAAAACATTTTCCACATTTGAAAATTATGACTATTGACATTATAAAAGACATTAAAGATTTTAAGTTATTAAATAATAATGTAAAATTACTTGAACTTCTCACTAAAAGAGCTATTTAATGTTATTAACGCTATTTATTTTAAAATTTTCTCTATATAAAAAATTATAAATAATATTTATATATATATATAGTTAGGGTTAGTCCGGATTGGACCGATCCGGAACTCTTATGACCGAAAACCGACCCACACAATGCTAGTTTAGGAATTTGAGAACCAATGACCGACCTAATCTCCCTGGGAACCGAACTAGGATCAGCAGGGCTGAGCCGGTCCAGGGTCAGTCTAGGGTTGACCCTGGACCAATGCTCACCCCTACTTAGCACGCCCGAAGCCACATACTTCCTACACTCTTTCAAACTCATCAACCAAACCGACTCTATTTTAAATGAGCCTCACCACACTTTGTGGCTAGCACCCACACCACCCATGCTCAAGCCACCATTGAGCCGACACCTGCTCTCTCGCCCATAGGGACAAGGAGGAGAACGGGACACACCTTGCACAAAAATCACAACATATGGCCATAAGCTCAAATCACGATAGTATAAACTCGAAATGAATGAAATGGAAGTGTGTAAAATGGCAAAAAAACACGTCTAGCAACGGTGGACGCCTATAATTAGGGGTGTGCAACCGGACCGGGTCAACCCGGTTCCCGGTTCGGCCCACCCGAAAAACAGGGTCGGGAATCGGTTCCGGTTGAAACCAGTCCGGGAACCGGTTCCCAAAGCTCAGACCCTGTTTGAACCGGTCCAGGAACCGGTTCCGAGGGAATACCCACCCGGGAACCGGATCGACCGGATCGGTTTGGGAACCGGTTTGAGAACCGGTTTTGGGCCCCAAAACAAAACCCTAGACTTTCTAACCTTACTCTCGGTCTCTCACGCAGCACGCTCGTCGCTCTCAGCCTCTCACGGTCTCACCTCCACCGATCCATCCGAGCGGAAGCAGCATCGCCTTCCTCCAGATCAGTGCCCCCATCTTGGTCCCGGCCATCCTCGCCACCCCGGCGCCGTCAGCCTCGCTGCTCGAGAAGGTTGGGTGCAAGACGTTCGCGAGCCTCCTCGTCTCGACACCGGGTCGACTTCTCACGGGTGGCCAGCACGGTGCTCAAGTCCACCCCGTCGCGATCTTCATCGTTGACAGCGTCCTCCTCCACGCCGAGCTGTTCGGCAAGTCCCCGTCCCCCGTGCCGGCGCCGTCGCTGGTAAGCACGATTTTTACTCTTCGTCTTGAGCTGCCGGCTAATTAGTTCTACTTACCCCCGCGCCGGCGCTGTCGATGTTTGCTCTTTTGATTCGTTCTTGTATTGCAAGTCTGGTGTTTTTTTTTCTCGGTGGGACGAATCTTGAGAATTGGTCAGGAGTTGAGCGAACGAGCGAACGAGCATTTGAGGTTATTGTGAATCACGATTTTGGTTTTTGGGTCTGTGTTTGTTTTGTGAATAGAGATTGCTGCTTTGCCTTTTTTTGGTGAGTAGCTTGGATCTGCGATTTTCTCTCTGTGAGGTTCATCTGTGCCTGTGGGCTGCAGATCTGGGTCTGAATAATTTCAACTTTGTGATCAGCTTTTTCATCATCTGAATTTTAGGGGTTATCGCTCTTTATCTGCTTGTGCTTTTGTGTTGAAATTGTGGTGATTGTCAATTTATCTGATTTTTTGAGCTGCACGAAGGCGTGGATTTAATATTTGGAGGATTAAGCATTTGGCTACTCAGCAATTTGTTTTTATTGCGTTGTGAATATTCATTTTTGTGGACATGGCTATAGGTGCGTTGACTTGTCATGCGCTGACTCTAATGTGTCTCTCCCCTTTCCAGGGGATGCTCATGCACCTGAGAACATAGAAATGAGTCATGATCCGGTCATGGCTTTGATTTTGTTTGTTGATCTTTCTTTGTGCCCTTTCTCTCTATGATGCTGGTCTGCTCCTATTTCACGCATGATTTGATCAACCGAGACTAATGTGGATCTTATTCAGTTTAGACCTTAAAGTTGATGCATGAAATTAAGTCTTCTCTCACAATGAGTGGTTACACTGATCTGATAATAACACATAGTTCTAGGTGGCAAAACTGCTTCATCATGTGTCTGGTCATATATATGTATGTATAACTGAGGAGATATTATGAAATTGGAGTCTCAGTCGATTGCTTAAAGAAGCTTTGTCAAATTTCTTAACTTGTATGAAGTAATTGATGTATCTTATGCTTGCTGTATTACCTCAGAGGCTAAATTTCTTCTCGCGCTATGTATTTGGTGTTTCCTTGGGTTTTTCGCTTTACTGCCCGATTAAGTGGCTCCTTGGCTCCTTTTCCTTTTGGTTGACTTGAATTTGGTTTAGCACCAGAACTTGTAGTATGATCATATCATCAGTAGATTTGCACTTCTTATTTTTTCTTTTGAGTGGATTGATGGTCAACTTCTTCAAGTGAGGATATCACTTTAAAGCTAACGTTTGTCTTGCTTGGTGTTGGCTTCCTAAGTGAAACTTGTAGTTGTCATGTTCTATTCCTTCCACCAACTTTTGTCTTTCCACTGTATATATGTTTTGATATATTATCATCAATTTGAATCTCTGTAGTTATAGCGCTTCATTTTTGGAGTATCATCTTTTGGTCTTCTAACAAATTAATTTCATTATAGTGGACCATGTGCTTCATACTTGCTCCGTAAAAGAGCCCTTTACAATGACATGTCAAGTTAATGCTCTAGTGTGGTGATATAAGATAGTCAATATACCCCATAGGATCAACTAAGTGGTTAAGGGCATACTTATATGTGTGAATTTGGCACGCCGTACAAGTTTGATTCCCACACCACTGAGTACAAACATTTTCAGGGGTTTGCCTACCTAAGGTCCTAAGGTGGGTGCCTCAATCCTAGTTATAAAAAAATATAAGAGTGATTACCTAGGAGGAGTGGGAAGAAGTTAGCACAAACTTTGACAGATCAGAATATCTGCTTGAGAATCCATGTTGTTTCAGAATGGTAAGTTATTGCACATCTTTCTTGTGAGAAAACGAATGCCTCAAGTTGTTGCATTCTATTTTTTTCTGGTTTCAGCAGTTGATGTATGCCATTGTTGGCATTGTTGCAGCTTAAATATCATGGAAGCGGTCGAGATGCGATGATTGGTTTGTTGATGGGGCATTGGAATACGATCAATTCTTCTTTTTGCCTTTTCTTTACAACAAATGCTCAATGGAGTTAAGAGTGGATACCTGTGGTGTGATGAAATACTCTCTTTCTTTTCCTTTTCTAGTGATGTTATGAGGTACAAATTATTTGCTACAACGGTGGATGTGCTGATCGATATGAATGTTAAACGCTTTATTTTAAATATGAGTGTTGTACATTAATTTTTGCAAAACAGGTTCCAATATAAACGGGGTTGACCATTTGTTCCCGGACGGAAAAACAAGGTGGGTCGGGGAACGGGGTCCAATGTAAACAGCGAGGGTCGGGAAAGGGGTCAAAAAAAGAGAATCGGTTATAACAGGGTCGGGAACAGGGTTCAGGTCTAGACCCTACCTACCCTGGACCCGATCACCCCTACCTATAATGGACAAAAGTTCAAGGATACTAACGCGGGCTTCACTCAAGCATTTATACAAACAGTTCGCGTGCATTACCGAATCTTAAGATTTCCGACTCAACCGGGACCCGAAATGGTACTAAGATCCTCGAAACACGACCAAAAACACACGGAGACTTGGCTAGAGATCCATGGGGGCCGGAGGGACCGAAGCTCGTGCCAACTAGTCAGCCACGAGCTCCGGCCCGACGCACCCTGAAAAACGGAAGACCCACGGGCGAAAGGGAGGCCTACCTGGGTCCAAATGGCAAGCAACGGGCGGACCTCAGGCGACGACGAAACGCTCGTTCTCGTTCTCGCTCTCGCTCTCGTTCTCTCTCTCTCTCTCTCTCTCTGGGTCGTTACCTCTCGCTCACTCAAGCTCTCTCGCGTCCCTCTCTCTCCCTCTTGCGATCTGGCTCCAGCCAAGAAAGAAGAGGTTCCCCTCACCGACCACTCACCATTAAACCCGAATATCAATACTAGTGAAACAAATTAAGTACGACAATAAAGAAAATGCCAAAAAAAGATGTTATGAAAATCTCTATCTTATCAACTCCATTTGATCTGTAATCAACCATGTTACCAAATAATGAAAAAGCCAAAAAGGAATTATCTATCCTACCCTCTCCATTTGGTCTGTAATTAATTATTTTACCAAATAAATAAGAAAATGGCCAGAAAAGCTATTATGAAAATCTCTTCCCTATCCTCTCCATTTGGCCTGTAATTAATGATTTAACCATATTAATAAGAACACCAAAACAAAGTGTTATGAAAATCTGGGTCCTATCCTCTCCATTTGGCCTGTAATTTATGATTTTACCAAATAAATAAGAAAAGAACCAAAAAAAGTTATTATGAAAATCTCAGTCATATCCTCCCCATTTGGCCTGTAATTAATATTTTTACCTTATAAATAAGAAAAGAGCCAAAAATGGTATGAAATCTCGGCCCTATCCTCTCCACTTGGTCTGTAATTAATAATTTTACCAAAAAAAAAAAAAGCCAGAAAAAGAGATTGTGAAAATCTCTGTCTTATCCTCTCCATTTGGTTAGTAATTAATGATTTACCAATTTACATGCAAAACGGTGGGTGAAGACAGGCCAGGTTGCCCGTTTCGGAGGTTAAGGTCAAGGACAGCTCCAAGGGCAATATTGTCTTCTCACACGGTTCAACACATCTCATTCCTGTGGTGGCTACCGCCTCTTTGTTTTCACTTTTCCATTTTATTTTTTTCTATAATCTTTTTTTTTTGGTCGGACGATAATCTTATAAGAGCTTACTTAATTTGTAAATTTTTCAATTTTAGTGCACTAATTATCCATAACACGAAGCAATGTATTCTCGCATTGTCGCTTGTCGTCACTCCAGCACCTAATAATGGAATATCATTTTATGATAGAATATTCAAATTTTGGGACATTTGATTAATTCCACGCAAAAGCTCATTTAATTTTGCTAACGAACCATTATTGCGTTCTTGTGCTTAAAGCATACTTAATATGTAGATTTTCAATTTCCGTATCTATAACATATATATTTCTTCAGGTTGCTCGTTGACCGCTCTAGCACCTAACCACAAGATTTCTATTTATGACTGAATATCAAGAATTCGGACAGTTCAACTAATCTCAATCAATCTCCCGAACGAGCGAGAGAATCATACCGGTTTCATGCATAAATATTATACCTTTTACGTTTCACCGATAGATTCTAAACCGATGATTAGACGATCTTGTTAACTAACACTTTTAGGGTGTTCCGTTAACCATACCTAGTAAAGAATTATTCCATTTTCAATGCCCTGATCATGCAAAAATGCAAGGAAGACGGTATTTGAAAATGATAAATTTCTATATTATGATGTTCAATGTTGACAAAATTCCAATTAATTTACTTTAGATGAGAGACACTAGCACATGATTCCTCGCATTAGAACATTTTCTTTTTTTTTTGGGTGTGTATTTTTTATTTTATTATTTTTAATAACGGCCGGTAAGAACTACAAGCACTTCACAGACGACACCGTCAAATGAAAGGTTCGAAAATCCGCGTGCGAGAGAAACGCGAGAGCAATTCCGCTGGTGTTCTCCTATAAAACCCTTCTCTCGTAGCTCAAACCCCACCTCCTCTCTTCGTCTTCTTCGAGCACAAACCCTGCTCCTCTCATTCAACCTCGCCATCCCCGTTACGCACACAGCAGACCTACCTCCTGCTCGTTCCTTGTCCGCGTCCTTCTCTGTTCTGTATCTGGAGAAATCTCGGGTAAGAGCCCTCCTGCCTTCGCTTTCATCGCAGTGTTTCTTCGAAGCCAACCACAATCGCTTTCCCGGAAGCCTCTGTGCTTCCAACGATGCACACTTTTGTTGCTGAGAATCAGGTTGTCAGCTTTCTCATTTCGTGTCCGCTGCTGTCTTTGTTTTTAAGGCCTCCTTTGCTTCTTTCGACGATTAAACCAGGAGAACCTCTCGTTAGTGTTTTGGGTTGGTGATCCGCGAGGCTTTGCTTTGCGATTGTCATTTCATGTACTAAAAGCTTTTGATCTCCATTCGTTCCGCAACTCGGTTTTTTATTTTTTAATCCATCCGTGCCAATCTCTCGTTATTTTTCTTAACGTGCATCATTTGGACGTTCCAGGTTCGGTAGAAAATGTCGGACTACATCGATCAATCTTCGTCACTGACTGTCCCCACCGTCACTTCTGACGTTGTTGCTGAAGAGTTCAACCATCTGGCAATCGATGTCGAACGTCCAGATCTGAACAAGAACGATGCGGACGATCAGGTTCTGGATTCGTCCATCTCCAATTGCCTGAGCATTGTCTCTGCTGATCAATCTGGATCTGCTTCTTTGCTGTTCGATGGCAGCAAGCTGATGGAACTCAGCGAGGGAGACACCGTCTACCGCTTTATCAAGCAGACATTCGTCTCAAAACTAGGTGACCTTGGGGCGCAAGTTACTGTGGTGGCGATCCACCAGAATGACTACTCCAGCTCCTCGGCGAAAGCACGGGCCGTGGCTTTTCAACTTTACTCAGAGGCAGTGCAGAAGAAAGGCGGCAGCAACACCGCCAACGTGAGCTACGCATGGTGTGCGACCTCAAAGGAGGAAGTCCCAAAGATCTTCTCCTGTGGGTTCAACTTTAGTGAGAAGCATGAGAACAATGGCTTCTTTGGTTGTGGAGTTTATTTTGCTCCACTTAATCATCCTCTTGAAAGGTACACGAGTTCCCTTTTAAGATACTATTTGTAAAGTGGTACGATAATGAAGATATGTCAACATAGCGTGTTACCATATTTCCTTTGTCACATATGATCAGCTATATCTAATAGAACTAGTATATTTCACGATCATGTTGTTTTTGGACTCGTGTTAGAATGTTGTGCATAAGATAATATTGGCCTCAAATGGTTTCTTGGTGATGCCTTAGCGGTGTTAGGTCCGCCACTAGTAATTGCACAAATAATCAGAGAGATACTGTTTGGAAAGTCGTATTTAGCGAGTTGTTGTATTTTCCTTTCATGTTATGATTGGTTAAATCCGGTAGACCAAGTATGATGAGTAGTTAAATGCCTCAGATATTTTCTTTATATTGCTTTGGCAGCATTGTGACTGCTCCCGTTGATAATGATGGCCTACGACATATGTTGCTTTGCCGTGTCATACTGGGGAAATCAGAGCTTGTTAGTCATGGCTCAGAACAATCTCTCCCTAGTTCAGAACAGTACGATTCGGGCATCGATGACTTATCATCTCCAAGAAGATACATAATTTGGAGCACCCACATGAACACTCATGTGTTGCCGGAGATTGTTGTCAGCTTTAGAGCCCCTTGTTTCTCAAGAGGTAATCCAATTTTCTTTCCCGATCCTGCTTTTTGCATTGATCATATTTGTGTGTTTGACTTTGTCTGTTTTATCAACCGGCCTGATAATTTGTGGAATTTATACGTAATAGGGTCACTGAGAACTCCGAAGAAATGGAATCCAAACTCCCCTTACATCCCGTTTCGGTTTTTCATGAAGGAATTCTCGAAAACCTTCCCTCCATCTGACATTGATTTGGTCTCAAAGTATTATAAAGCTTACAAAGTAAATGCCATATCAACATTGTTATCACGCCGTTTTTCTTTTTGCTTACCTAATGTTGAATTATTTCATGATCATCATTTTCCAGGAGAGAAGGATGTCAAAGCAGCTGCTAGTACGAATAGTCAGGAAAATCACTGGTGATAGGTGGCTAATTGGAATCATCAACAGTTTCCGAGCTAAGGTGTGGATTATGATCCCTTTTATAGATAGCAATTCGAAAGCATTTCAATGCCTAGATGTCTAGTCATGGGTAGAGAGAGCTCGGGTTGCATCGGAATACAAAGTTGATGACTGTTTCTGTTGCGTTTAGTTGACAGTGAATAATTTATTCTGTCCTACAGTATTATCGGGCGTGAAGCGGGTGATCGTGGGACCAGGGACGGACTTGAATAAGATTTGGATGCGGGACGTATGAACAAGATAGTTTTTCCATTTTGATGAGTTCAGAACACACAGCGGCACGAGCAAATGGTACAAGGAGGAGGCCCATCCGGATTGGACGCTGACGCAGCTGCTGACTCTTATATTGGAAAAAAGACTTGGAATTTCTAATTTTCTATGATTTGAACATTTGTGCTTTTTTATAATCATAAACAGCGGTCTTCTCTTGGTCCCTATGTCACATGACTATTTGTTTTCAATAGAGTATCACAGCTCTTCTTTAGTTTACATGTTTCGGAAATATTTTATGATCTGTGCAATTCTTTTGGAGATGATTACATTTCCACCCAATGATCAGTCACAACACAACAAGATCCTGAAACTTTTCTTGCAAGCTTTGATAGAAATGGAGGAATGGTGTTTTAGCTAGAAATCTTTGGGAGAACCTTTTATCTCTAGCGGCCTTTCTTTTCCTGAATTAAGCATCCTCATTAGGTTTGGTCCTTGGCTTGTCATTCAAATTTCCTTTATGGGCAGGTAGCTTAGTTATAGAGGTTGATGAGTACTGTGAGCATATTCATAATTGGCAGTCGGCCCTATCAATATGGTGGGGGGGTGGAATGATGCACTTTGTTTTGCCCTTGTAGATGCGAAACTGCCACTAGAAGTTTTCCTCCTTTGAAAGGAATCTCATGCCAAAAGGTCTTTTATCTTATTTATTTTTGGCCATATCTTGGTGGGCATTGGTCAAATTTTAGCCTTGTTTCAATCTATTGAATTGGAAAAAAAGTAAAAAGTAAAAAGAAAAGAGGTTAGAGATATGGAAGAAGCCCAAACCAGAGTCCCCGTTTTATTGATAGTTGGGGAGGATTTCTATTTGACTTGGACTTGGTCGCGTTGTGCAATATGTCCATCCAACCTAGGGGCTCGATCATTAGTAATGTAACTGAGTGATAGATGGGAAAGGTTTAAAACTGAAATCTAAGAAAATAAAAGAATGCCATGTCAGGTGATACATGGGACAGTTGGAATATTTGTTAGATAAGGTGAAAAACAAGAACAAATGTCTAAGGTGTGAAAGCGGTGCTCTTAAGGATAATTCCATTCATCGGAGCATTGAACTCCGTGTTACTTGTTCTAGGGGTGGGAGATATAACATATCTTTCTTCTTTTATGACATGTCTTTATTATAACTTGAAGATTCTCTTTATAGGTAAATGAAGGAGTATTAATAAAGAAACAAATCAAATCAGACATTACAATTCAACTGAAAAAATAAATAAAAATCAAACGATCTAAAACCATTTTAAAAAATGGCTTTCAGATTTACAAAACTATTAATATCAAACAAGGATGGCAGATCATAAGAATAGAGTCAGCTTTGCTGTAGGCTTTGTTGTATGGGTGAAGACCAAAAGTCAAACATGGTGGACATGAAATGATGAGAGGGAGTGTCTTATGTTGGGTACTTGGGCAGTGGCCATGTTTCTTGGTGACTCCCGTTTCACTTGAAGTCTTCTCATGGGAGTTTTGAGCAGATGTTGCAACAAAATGAAGTCCATAAGCTTCATCACTGCTGTCGAAAAGGCTGCGGAAGCCTGAGAAAGTGGTAAGGGCCTCTATTGCGGAGGAACTCGGGTGAAGTTTCAAGCAGTTTATTTCCTCGCCCTTACTACTTCTGCTGCGCCTAGCATGCTTGAACTTGCAGTCACAATGAATTACTTGCCTGCCTTCTACTGTTCAGTTGCGCATCACCATAAGCCTATGCAACTTCTCTTTGTCGAACGTTAGATGCTGAGGACGATCCTGAGGACTTCAAAGGGTAAATTTTTATTAGGTGAATATGGGTTAAAAAACAAAGAAAAAAGCATAAGACCTAGAGTCCTGCGCTTAGGAACATGGCAGTGACACAAATGAAGGTGTTGCTGCATGTAAACTGGATCCTCTATGATCCTCCATCAGAGGAAGAGGCGAGAGGAAATAGCTACTACTGTTCTAAGCGAGGATCGCCTGAGCTGTATCAGGAAATCCAGTTCCTGCGGAAGGATGTTTTAATCGACGTATTCTCCTGGTTTGGGCCTATGAAGGAATTTGAAACCTAGCTCCTGAAAGATTCTAATATAGCTCAGGTCATCCTTGCTAGGAAGACAGATTTCGATGAAGCATTTAGGAGCTTGGAGAAGAGAAACCCCAATGGTTCTGCTCTTATGAAGCACCAACTTCATCAGTTCAACACCCCAAGCACCCCGTCTAGATCAAGCACTCTGCCTAGTGAGGTGCCACCTCTCGGCTATCATAAAGCAGGATCCGTAGATGGCGACGTCTCTTAAAATATATCTCAAGTTTGAGTACTCTGAATAAACACAGTCTATATTGTAATAAGGTGACTTCACTGGAATTTTGTGTAACGTTGCAATTGTTGGTTAACTGCTACATTGAAGAATTGTTGGGTAAACAAGCGCACTGGTATTTTTGGCAATTGTGTATATGGGGGTTAAATGGCCTATTATATCCTGAATTTTATGGATATTATCTTTAAGTTTTGTGCATTTCTGCTGCATGCGCTTGAATCCCCTTCCCCATCTTCTTGGAAAGCGAGAGCGGTTCCCTTGGCTTTCTTCTATAAAATCCTTCTCTTGCAACTCGAATCTCCTTCCCCATCTTCTTGCAAAAACCCTACTCTCATTCAACTCTGCCATTCACACCCACTCATTCCGTCAACCCTCGTCTCGCTTGGACGCGGACCCGCCTCTGTTTCTCTGCGTTACTCGTTCGTGTCCTTGTCTAATTCCTGTACCTGGAGAAATCGTGTACGAGTCCTCCTTCATCTTTGATTTGATCTGGGTGTTTCTCGAAGCCAATGTAAATGCATGCTTTCAATGCGTAACATTAAATTGTCGACTTTCTCGGTTGGTGTTCCGTCACCCTCTTTGTTTTTGTTAGATATTTCAGTAATTTTGAAATATTTATTAGAAATTATGATCATCATGAAAGTCATCATTTTTGTAACGGCTTTTTAACGGTTATATAACAGCTTTCTAATGATTGTATAACGGACGTCTAACGTCTTTATAACTTTTGATTTATTACTTCATAAACTTTCATTATTTCATAAAGGTCATCTTTTTAATTAACAATTGATTTATGATGATCTCCTAACGATTCTTTTTTTTTTCTTGTTTAAATATAAATTAAACTTCAAACCACAGTTGGTGAAGATACAATATGTTCTCATATCTTTCTTCTTCTTTTTTTATTGGGTTATACACAAAAGTTGTTATGTTTCCTTCTATTATTTAGTGTGGAGTATAGATGAAAGTCTATTGTATCTTGAGAGGATAGCCGCTGAAGTCTTACGCACCGAGTTATGTACTTCGAGGGGCGGAATTATCCTTAAGGACAGTGTTTGCACGCCTCAAACATTTCCTTTTATTTTCAAATATTTTGTAATGTGTTTCCAATAATTATTATTATTTTATGTATTCTAAAACTTTTTCCAACAGTTTTCAAGATCTTTTTTCTGTCATTCGGCGGCTCAACCTCAACAATCTCTCGTTGGTGTTTTGTGTTAGTGATTAACGAGATTCTTTTCTGTAATCTTCACTTCAATGACTAAAAGCTTTGGATCTTCGTTCGTTCTGCCGTTCCTTTTGTTTTGAATCGATTCGTTATTTTTTTTAACGCGCATTTTTGGGACATTCCAGCTTCAGTAAAAAATGTCGAACTCCATGCATCAACGTCAGTCACCGACTCCCCATGCTGTCGACCGTGAACTCGACCTTCCAGCGATCAATCTCAACCGTCCAGATCTGAACGATCCGAGGGAACATCAGGTTCTGGATTCATCTGACTCCGATTGCGAGGGAGTCCTAATCTGGCTTAGCTCTGGTGCCGTTCATCAGCAGCGGGTTGACCAAACTCAGCGAGGAAGACATGACCTATCACTTCCTCAAGAAGAGATTCATCTGGCGGCCAGGTGCGCTTGAGGCGCAAGTTACCGTGGTGGCCATCCACCAGAACTGCTACTCCAGCGGCCCTGCGAAAGGACGGGCCCAAGCGTTTCAAGATGACTCGCAAGCAGTGCAGAAGAGAGGCAACGGCAGCGACGCCAACGTGAGGTACGCATGGTATGCAACCTCGAGGGAAGGGGTCTCCGAGATCTTCTCCGATGGCTTTGCTACAGTGAGAAGCCTAAGAACAGTGGATTGTATGGTTGTGGACTTTATTTTGCTCCTGAACCTCATCTTCTAGAAAGGTACGAAATTCCTTCTTCTTCTTCTTCTTTTTATCTAAATTGCGTAAATAATTGAGAGATACCATTTGAAAAGTGGGTACGATCATGAAGATATGTTAAAATATAGTACTTTCGCCTTTAGGCTATGATCTCTTATATTTAACAAAATGAGCATATTTCGTTGTCATGTTGTTTCTAGACTTATGTCATTATATCATGCATGTGATGATATTGGATAGTTTCTTGGAAATGCTTTGGCAGCGTTAAACTCGCCTCTATTAATTGCATAGATAATCAATAGATTATCACAAAGATATGTTGATTTAATGCATTATTTCTCTTTTAATCTATGATTGATTAAATCAAGAAGAAAGGAGTATGTTTAATCTATGTCTGGCAACGTTAAATCTGACCATATAATTGAATAAATAATCAAGATATACTGTTTAGAAAAGGGGTTCAATCACAAAAATATTTTGATTTAACGCTTAATTATATCTCCCTTTTAATCTATAATCAGGAGTATGTTTTACAAGTATGTTGTTTCTTGAGTCATGTTAATATGTTGGGTATGTGATCATCATGGTCTTAGAAAGTCTTTGTAATGCTTGGCAATGTCAAGATTGCTCCGATGGATAACGATGGCCTTAGGCATGTGTTGCTTTGCCAAGTCATACGGGGGAAATCAAAGCTTGTCAGTTTTGGCTTAGACCAATCTCATCGTAGTTCAGAACAGTGTGATTCGGGCATTGACAATTTATTATCTCCAACAAGATACATTGTTTGGATCACCCACGTGAATACTCATGGGTTGCCAGAATATGTTATCAACTTTAGAGCCCTTGTCACTTTGAGAGGTAATCAATTGTTCTTTCTCGTTCCTTCTTTTGCATTGACCATGCTTGTGTGTTTGACTCTGTATGTTCTATTGACTGGCTTGCTTTGTGAAAATCTATATGGAACAAGGTTGTTGAGAAATTTGGAGGAGTCACAAAAACCAACTTCTCCCCCAATGCCATTTCAAATGTTGACTTGGCTTCAGAATTCTCAAATTTACTTCCATTTGAGGCCACTTTGATCTATAAATATTATAAGGACCACAAAGTAAGTGTCACATCAACGTTCTCATCACTTCTTTGAAGTTTTGTTTTCAGCTCACCTTTAATGTTAAAATAAACATGATCATTATTTTCAAGAGGGGAAAAATTTTGAAACGTGTGCTGGTATAAAAAGTAAGGGAAGTTACTGGGGATAGCTTGCTGATTGAACTCATCAAAAATTTCAGAACTAAGGTATGAATAATGATCCCTTGATAAACGATAATTCAAATGTATGTCTATGCCTTTGATGTCAAGTCATGGATAGAGAGAGAGCTTGTTTTATCTGCGTTGAGTTGATAGTGAATAATTTATTCCATTCTGCAGCAACTATGGTCGTGAAGTGGCTGATTATGGGACCGTGGATGGACTTGAATAAGATTAGAATGCGAGGCATATAAGTAAGACAGGTTTTTATTTTGATGAGTTCACACCGGACAGCAGCAGGAGCGAACAGTAGACAAGATGTGGAGGAGGAGGGCCACCCAAATCGGACACTGATGTAGCTGCTGACTCTTCGATATGAAAAGGTTTTTTTTTTTTTCTTTTTTTCCTGAATTTGTATGACTGCTGATCTTTTGAACATCTGTGATTGATTATAATCATAACTGTGGTCTTCTCTTGGTCCCTATGTGACATGGCTTGTCTCTTTTCAGTGGGGTATCAAAACTCTTCTTTAGTTAACATGCATGGGAATATTACATAATCTTTGCAATTATGCTGGAAATGATTTCATTTTCATCTCATGATCCTCCACAACATAATCAGATCCTGAAACTTCCATTCAGTCGGTTGAATTAAAAAAAGAAAAAAGGCCATTGAAGAGTATGGAAGGAGCCCAAGGCCCTATCGTCGTTTTATGGATAGTTGCAAAGGGTTTCTATCGGACGCAGACTTGGGTGCACTCTTCGTGAATATGTCCATCAAACCTTGGGGCTCAATCATCAATAATGAAATTGAGTAAGAGTCTCAGATGTCAAAGGTGTGAAACTGGAATGTTTACGTTCAGTGGAAGATTCACCCGTCTCTTTTTCTTTTCTTGCTCACCAATTTATTTCCTGGAATACAAACTTTGGCCTTTCTCTAGTGGGTTTCGTTCTCTTAAAGATCTTGTTCTTTTTTTATCAACTATAGAAGTGCGTAAATCCTGCGGAAAAGGGGAAATATGCGGAAGAAAAAAAAATGCTTTTGGAAAGTTTTTATTTTGATAGGAGACTTAAGGCACGTTTGGTAACACTTCTGTTTCCGATAACAACTTCTGATCATAAATAATTATTTTTTATTTTGTTCTCGAGAATAATTTCTAAATATTTTAAACTGTTTGGTAACAATTCAAAATTTTAATTCCCAGAATAGAATTGTGTTTGATACTATTATGAAAAATTCTAATCCAAATCATTTTTTTTATAAATTCTTTATAATTTTGTTACTTTTTTTTTTTCTTTTTTTCTTCTTTTATTTTTTTATTTTCTTTCTCTTCTTCTCTTTCAAGGTCTGCGGTCACCAGCCTTGAGATGACCAAAGTGACCTCGCTAAAGCATCGCCGACCCTCGGTGAGGCCGCACCTCGTCGGTCGAGCCTCGCCGGCAACTGGACGAGGATCAGCCGAACCTTGGCTGGATGAAGTCGAGCCTTGCCCAACCATGCTAGCCATGGCTAGGCCGAGTCTCACCCACTCACCTGGCCAGGTGAGGCTCACCGGTGGCCAAGGGAGGCCCGCCTAGCCTTTGGCGAGCTCGTTGAACCTCGCCCTGGCCAGGCAAGCCTCCAACGAGCTCGCGGATGATTGATAGTAGTGGGCGGTGGATGGCAACAGCGGCAGCGACAACAATTGAAGAAGAAGAACAAGAAAAAAGAGAAAATAGGTTGCTTGATTTTAGAATTATTTATGGGAACAAAGAATCAACTTTTTTTTACTTCTCAATTTTGTTCCAAATCTACTTCCGGAAACAAAAAAACTATAAATTTGTTCCCGAGAACAAAATTTTACTAAACGAATTTTTATTCCAAATCTACTCCCGAGAATAAAAGAATAAAAATTGTTACTGTTTACCAAATAAAGCCTTAAAAGCTCCAGTGGCTCACTTGAGTTGAAACCTCAGAGTTGATGAAGCTCCTAATTTGATTGCAAATGATTCATCTGAGAAGATGGATGGTGCAAATGGCATGTGCATAGGTCATCCGGTAACTTGTCAAGCTAGACATGTACAATTTCTCTACTCCACGTGGGCAATATACTTATCACATTGTTATGATCTCAATTCCATTGTCCATATTTTAAATTGGATGACATAACCTACCAACAGCCATGTTGTCATCCAATTTCTTGGCAATTTGAAGAACACATTATATGGTCTACTTTGCGGCCTGATATCTATGTCTTTGTAGCCTAGTCATGATTAACACTGATTTATTTGCACCTGACCTCCGAATTTACTATTGAATGCTTCACAAAAATTGTTGTCAATAATATCACAATTGAATTCTTCAGTGAACAAGGCTCTACGCTAATGTTTAGGTTGAGTATGGAATAGTGCTTCAAAGTATTCCCTTGTCAACTGAAACAATTCACGTCGAAAACTCAATTTGTTCATAAGGAAATTCTTCATTAGAGGAGTATCGTAACATTGGAAGACGAACCATATTACCTCATGTTTCTATGTATTGACTTTATGGTAATTCCTCGACTTCTCTTGCACTCTCTTAGCCACCCAAAGAAAATTACTAAAAAAATCTTAAACCTATTAGACAATAGTCAATTCAATCCTAAATTTTTCAATTTTTGTAAATTTAGTCCTAAGTATATTAACGATTTGCTAGTGTAACCCATCTACCTAATTCTTATTAGAAATTGCTCACATTACTTTTCTTTTCTTTTCTTTTTTTGTTCATTGGATTTTTTTATCCGTAAGGGCCTACCGTTGCTTTGACAACCTCGCTAGCCAGAACCCGTGCCAGATCTGGGTTGACCCTCACCCAAGTTAGGGGACCCTAGCATCGGCAAGGGCATTAGTGGCTGGCAACCTCGACTAACCATTACTGAGGCACAATGACCAGCTAAGGGAAATAAAGAAAAAGAATTTCAAAAAATGTCAAAAAAAAATCCTCTAATTTAGCGCCGACCGTACCATATTGTATTGTAGAAGATGACTGAGATTAACAGGATCATTACATTTATAATTTCCTACCAAAATTGATCGAAATGACTACATTGGTAAAACATCAAAAAGTTTATTACTAAATTAACAAAACCAAAGAACTTATAATTGAATTGATATTTGTATAATATATTTGAGACTTTTTTGTCAACTAACTTCAACCGCCCATTTCGCTTCTTCTCTTTAATTTTGTCACATTGAAATTGTATATTATCTCCTCATAGCTAACTAGTTAGATGTCCATTGCACATCCAAAGAGGCCAATAATACTAAAGATTTTGACACGTAATTAGCAAATAACTAGTTATAAAGCGATTTAGCTGGAGAAATCTAAGCATTTGATGCATCTATTAAAGTATAATTAGAATTTCATAGGTAACTTTTGTTTACTTCATAAGCTAAGTGATAATCTTGGCCTCTCTTTAATTTGGACGAGTTATAGGTGAGCCCATGCAAGAATTCATGCCTGCCAATTGCACACGTCCAATGCACACCAAAATATCGCATGAGCAAAAACAAATAAAAGAATATAAGTGCACTAAAAGTCTTAAAGCCTATCACAAAAATGCAATTAAAACTTTCAAAATGTGTAATTAAATCTCATAACTTGTCAAATTTATGCAATTAGGTCATTCCATTAACTCAGTCCAACTCGACTAATGGAAAATACTGACATGGTTTTTTTTATTATTTTATTTTGGCTACATGACAATGACATAGCTAAAATATGAAATAGAAGGCTAAAACAATGTGGTCTTGGTCCAAATTTGATTTTTTTTTTAAACATAAATCCAATTCTTGCTTGCCTTTTCCTCCTCTTTTTTTTTGGACTTTTTACTTTGTTCATATTAAAAAAATCAAATTTGAACCAAAACCACATATGTTCAATGCACACCAAAAATATGCCATGAGCAAAATCGAATAAAAGAATAAGTAGGCTAAAAATCTTAAAACCTCTCGCAAAAATGCAATTAAAACTTTCAAAATGTGTAATTAAATCTCATAACTTGTCAAATTTGTGCAATTAGGTGATTCTATTAATTTGGTCCAACTTAACTAATGAAAAATACTGACATGGCTTTTTTTTATTATTATTTTCCCCTCATGGCAATGATGTAGCTAAAATATAAAATATAAGAGTAAAATGAGGTAGTTTTGGTCCAAAACCAATTTTTTAATATGAATCTAATTCTTGCTTGCTTTTTCCTTCTTCTTTTTTGTATTTTTTACTTTATTTGTATTAAAAAAATCAAATTTGAACCAAAACGACATTGTTTTAACCACATCAGTGCCACGTAGGATAGTGAAAAAAAAACACGTCAGCATTTTCCATTAGTCAAATTGAATGAAGTTAATAAAAGGGTTAATACCCTAAAAAAACTCTAAACTGATACACATGTGACAAATTTACCCCAAATTATTTTTTTGACCATAAAAAACCCCAAACTGGTACACTTGTGACAAATTTACCCCAACTGATCATAAAAAACCCTAAACTGGTATATTTACGATAAATTTACCCTAAACTAATTTATTCGACCGCAAAAAACCTCAAACTGATAAATTTGTGACAAATATACCTTCCGCTAAATTAGATTAATACTACAAAAAAAATCAAAAAAATTGTAAACTGTGACAAACGATGCGTAAAATCCTAAATTGATATACTAGTCAATTGTCACGTGTAATTTAACTTAATAATTTGACAATAAAATTTAACGAAAACTAACAGAAAGTAAATTTGTCATAATTATACCAGTTTAGGGTAAATTTGTCAAATGTGTACCAGTTTGGGGTTTTTAGTGGTAAAAAAAATAGTTTGGGATAAATTTGTCACAAGTGTACCAATTTGGGGTTTTTTAGGGTATTAACCCTTAATAAAATGACTTAATTGCACTAATTTGATAAATTTTAGGAATTAATTATACTTTTTGAAATTTTTTGGAATCAATTATACTTTTATGATAATTTTTACAACTTTCAAAACACTTATTACACAAATAAATAAATGAATGAATAAAACACTATTGATCTCGTCTCAATATCCAACTTTTCACCAACCACTGAACCAAGGGCTGACAAACTCCAGCTAAATCGATCTAATTGCATCTGTACCCTCACCATGAACCTAGATTTCTTACCCCTTAAACAAATTAAATATGAAGATTAAAACATTCGCCAGAAAAGGTATTACGAAAATATTTGCCCTGTCCTCTCCATTTGGTCTGTAATTAACAATTTTACTAATAAATAGAAAATGCCAATAAAGGTATTAAATCTCTTCTCTATCCTCTCCTTTTGGTCTGTAACTAATAATTTTACCAAATAAATAGAAAAAATCCAAAAATATTTTAGGAAAATCTCTATCCATATCCTCTCCATCTAGTCTGTAATTAATAATTTTACCCAAATAACAAAATTCCAAAAAAGGTATTACGAATTCTCTATCCTTATCCTCTCCATTTGACATATGATAAAGAAATATTTACCAAATAAAGAAAACAATGCCAAAAAAAGTATTAGGAAAATCTCTTCCCTGTCATCTTCATTTGGCCTGTAGCTTACCGATAGATTAAAAAACAATGCCAAAAAAGATAATGACGAAAATTCTATGGGTAAGGACAGTTTCAAGGCATTCTTGTCTTTTCACACAGTTCAAATCACCTCATCCCTGTGGTCATTACCGCCTCTTATGTGTGCGCTTTTCTATTTTATTCATTTGGTTAATCTTATTAAGGGGTACTTAATTTGTAAATTTTTCAGTTTTTTTTTTGTCAGTTCTACTCTATTTCTACTCTAAACTCACTCTCAGACTTTTGCCATACTTCTTGCAGGACATGGGAATCGAAACTCACTCTTGAAACTCATGCGTCCCCACCCCATCCCCCCTTGAGAAGGTGGAGATTTGAACCTCTCACCTCCCCATTTCATGTTGGAAGGGTGGTCACTGGGACAAATCCCAGTGGATTAATTTTTCAGTTTAAGTGCACTAATTTGCATAACATTAAACAAAAATTTCTCATTTTGTTCCTCGCATCACCTCGGCACCAACCAATAGATTCTATTTCTGAGAGAATCTTCGAATTTCGAGAGGTCCAATTAATTCTACACACGACTTCAATTAATTCCGAGAACAAGCAATCATCGTGTTCTCATACTTAAGGCATACTTAAAATGTAGATTTTCCAATTACAGTGCACTAACTATTAATAACTGGAAATGACTTTTTGTTGCGTTGTTGCTCGTCATCACTTTGCCCTTGCCCATAAAATTTTATGTTTATGACATGATATTCGAACTTCATTGGTTCAATTAATTCCCTCCCCCCCCCCTCCACCCCGCGCTGTTGTGTTCTCGTGCATAAATATTTTACCTTTCTTGCTTCACCGATAGATTCTATACCGATCATTAGACGAATCTAGCTAACTGACGCTTTCAGAGCATTTCGTTAACCATACCTAATAAAGACATATTTTCATGCTTAACGTTCCGATCATGCAACCCACAAGGAAGAGGACATTTTGAACATGATAAATTTCAATATTTTGATGTTTAACAAGCGTTGCTGAACATTTGTTGATAAATTCCCAATATTTACTTCGAGTAGAATTTTTTACAGTGATTTTTTATTTAATTATTTCCAGGGAAAATGAAAAGCGTAAACCACCTTCCCCTGCCGACCAAACAAAAGAAGCACCTCCCTCTATAAAATCCTTCTCTTGCAACTCAAATCCCCTTCTACACCTTCAAGCAAAAAACCTACTCTCATTCAACTCTGCCATTCACGCCCGCTCACTCCGTCGACCCTCGTCCCTGGTTCCTTATTCGTGTCCTTGTCTGATTTCTGTATCCGGAGAAATCGTGTACGAATCCTTCTTCATCTTTGCTTTGATTTGGGTGTTTCTTGAAGCCAAAGTAAATGCATGCTCTTGCTGCTTAACGCTAGATTTTCGACTTTCTCATTTCGTGTTCTGTCGCTCTCTTTGTTTTCAAAATCCTTTTTCGTTCGTTCGACGACCCAACCTCGACAATCTCTCATTGGTGTTTTGTGTTGGTGATTAACGAGTCTCTGTTTGCTTTCAATTGCCACTTCATTGGCTAAAAGCTTTGGATCTTCATTCATTCTGCCGTTCCATTTATTTTGAATCGAGTCGTTATTTTTTAACGCACTTTTTCGGAACGTTCCGGCTTCAGGCAAGGATGTCGAACTCCATGCATCAATCTTCGACTGTACACGACGTCACTCCTGATGCAGTCACCCCCGAAGTTGGCCATCCTGCAATTGATCTCAACCTTCCAGATCTGAACGATCCACTGGAAGATCAGGATCCGGATTCGTCCGTCTCCGACTGCGAGAGCCTCATCTCCACCTGTCGATCTGACACTGCTCTAATGCCCTTCATCAGCAGCGGGTTGACGGAACTTAGCGAGGGAGACCAGGCCTTCCGCATTATCAGGGAGAGATTCGTCTCGTGGCTAGGTGCGCATGGGGTGGAAGTCGCCGTGGTGGCAATCCACCAGAACAGCTTCTCCAGCGTCTCGGCCAAAGCACGGGCCCAAGTGTTTCAACTTTGCTCCCAGGCAGTGCAGCAGAGAAGCGGCGGCGGCGACACCGCCAACGTGAGGCACGCCTGGTATGCGATCTCGAGGGAAGAGGTGCCCAACATCTTCTCCTATGGCTTTGGCTATAGTGGGAAGCCTATGAACAGTGCCTTGTTTGGTCGTGGACTTTATTTTGCTCCCGAAATTCATCTCATCGAAAGGTATGGAATTCCTCTTCTTCTTCTTTTCACTTTGAATTGCGTAATTATTGAGAAATGATGTTTGAAAAGTGGTATGATCATGAAGATTTGTCAATGTAGAGCACTAGTATTTTTCCCTTTTGAGCACTGATTTGTTATATCTAACAGAGCAAGTATACTTCACTTTCATGTTGCTTTTGAATTCGTGTCTAATATATTGCACATATGATGATATAGGCCTTAGATAGTTTCATGGTTATACTTTGGCAGCACTAAATCCGCCCCTAATTGCATAAATAATTAAGAGATTATCACTGCGATATGTTTATTTAGCGCGTTATTATATTCCCTTATAATCAATGATCATTTAAATCTAGTAGAACATAGTATGTTTAATAAGCGGTACAGTGAAGAACATATATTGATTTAGCGTGTTATTATATTTCTCTTTTAATCTAAGATAGGGAGCATGTTTTGTGAGCATGTTGTTTTTAATCATGTTAATATGTTGTGCATCTGATAACAATGGCCTTAAATAGTCTCTTTGTAATGCTTTGACAGTGCTAAGTATGCCCCTATGGATAGAGATGGTCTTAGGCATCTATTGCTTTGCCGGGTCATATTGGGGAAATCAGAACTTGTCACTTTTGGTTCGGAACAATCTCATCCTAGCTCAGAACAATATGATTCGGGCATCGACGACTTATTATCTCCAACAAGATACATTGTTTGGAGCACCCATATGAACACTCACGTGTTGCCAGAGTACGTTATCAGCTTTAGAGCCCCTTGTGACTTGAGAGGTAATCACATTGTTCTTTCTCGTTCATGCTTTTGCATTCATCATATTTGTGTGTTTGACTTTGTCTACTCTGTCAATTAATCCGATGGTTTGCGAAAATCTATATGGAATAGAGAGGTTGAGAACTTCGGAGATGTCACGGGAACAAACTTCTCCTCGGGTGTCATGTCGGAATTTGATTTCAGAGCTCTTGAAGATCTTACGTCCATCTGACATGAATTTGGTGGCTAAGCATTATGAGGACCACATGGTAAGTGCCACATCAACATTGTCATCACTTGGCTCCTCTCTCAAGCTTTATTATCTGCTAATGTCGAGACATTTTTAAAACATGATCATCATTTTTCAGCGGGGAAAGATTTCGAGGCATGTGCTGGTACAGAAAGTAAGGCAAATTATTGGGGATAAGTTGTTGATTGAAATCATCAACAGTTACGGAACTAAGGTGCGGATTATGATCCTTTGATAAACAGTAATACGAAAGCACATCTATATCTTTGTTGTCGAGTCATGGATAGAGAGAGCTTGTTTCTACTTGCACTGAGTTGATAATGAATAATTTGTTCCATTCTACAGTAATCTGGGGCGTAAAGCGGCTAATTATGGGACCATGGATGGACTTGAATAAGACTGGTTTTTATTTTGATGAGTTCACACCACACAGCAGCGCGAGCAAATGGTATACAAGATGTGGAGGAGGAGGACCATCCGAACCGGATGCTAACATAGCTGCTGGAAAATGTTTTTTTCATTTTTTTTTTCAGAATTCGTATGATCCGCTGATCATTTGAACATTTGTGATTGGTTACAGTCATAAACTGCGGTCTTCTCTTGGTCCCTTTGTCGCATGACTGTTTGTCTTCAATGGAGTATCAAAACTCTTCTTTGGTTGACATGCTATAGGAATATTACATGATCTGTGCAGTTATGCAGGAGATAATTTCATTTTCTTCTAATGACTTGTCAGACTACAACCAGATCCCGAAGCTTCCGTGGCAAGCCTTAATAAAAAATGCATGATTTAAGAAAAGAAAAGCGGCTACAGAAGAAAGGTTTTCCCATTAATCTATAGTGTGTGTTTATAATTGGTAGCTAACCTTATCAAAATGGTGGAGGGTGGAATTTTGCTCATCGTTTCATTTTTTATTTCTATATTTTTGGGGGTTGTTAGAATGAGTCATGTGTATAAGACTGTAAAGTTTGACCCTTGCCAAATTTTTTGCACGGGTCAAATTTTGGCCTAGTTCAATTGGTTGAATTATTTTTTATATATATAAAAGGTCAGCGAAATGTATGGAAGAAGCCTAAGCCCCTATTGTCATGTTATGGATGGTTGCAAAGGGTTTCCACCGGAGGTGGACTTAGGTGCGTTCTTCATCGATATGGCCGTCCAACTTTGGGGCTCATTTATTAATAATGAAATTGAGTAAGAGTCTTAGATGTCAAAGGTTTGAGACTGAGATGGTTGCATTCAGGGGAAGATTCACCTGTGTCTGGGTCTTTTCTTGCTCACCAATATATTTCCTAGAAGAGGAACTCTGGCCTTTATTTCAATGGCCTTTCCGTCTTTTGTATCAGCTATAGGAGTATGTAAATCCCTGGGGAGAAGGGGAAATATAAGGAAGATGAGAAAAAAAATGATGTTTGAAAAGTTTTTCTTTTGATGGAAGACCTAAAAGCATCACTGGCTCAACGCCCTTGAGGAGAATCTTGCACAGAGAGCATCATCTGTTTAGTTCCAGAGAAGGTGGTGGGTCAGGCTTTTTCACCTTGCATTCCATGTGTTCCGCCCTCAACCACAAAACCTTGTGGACGTGCTGTATTGACATTTTCTTGCCGTCTTCATAAAAAATGTTGTTTTCTTGTCCATTTGATGTAGCTCTAAATTATAATGACCTACTAAGACCATGGCATTACCTTTCAACAACTCATTCTCTTTGAATGAAACGTTTTGCAACCATTCTGCCTTTATACCTTTCAACATTACCTTTAGGGTTTAGTTTTGTTTTTAGACCTATTTACAGCCTATAGCTTTGGCTCCTTTAGACAAGTCTACTAGATCTTAGACATTATTAGTTTTCAATGAATTTGACTCATCTTATAGCTTTGGCTCCTTTAGACAAGTCTACTAGGTCTTAGACATCATTAGTTTTCAATGAATTTGACTCATCTTTAATGGCTTCAAGCCACTTAATTAAATGATCACTTGTAATGGCTTCATCATAAGACATAGGATCAGTTCTTATGCCAACATTGTGGTCTGATTCACCTAGATCAATGATGTAATCATCAGAGGAATGCAGTTGAATCACTCCCACTTTTCATGAGCAGTTTTCTGCTCATTGGAGCTTTAGCCATGAGTCTAGCGAGAGCGTCAACCCGTAGTGCATAATCCAAATCAATAAGCCCAAGAATGAAACTTATTTACTCTTTCCATTTATTAAGATTTATACCACTCAGTGGTTCAATAAAGGAAAGTTAGATCGTAATAGCAGAGGATTGTATGCTAGATTTAAAAACTTAAATTCATGCACATTAGTACCTTTAGGAAATCCGCAAATATAAATAAATTAATTTAATTCCTCATCATAATAAACTGAAAAATATACAGTTCATCTACATGGAAGGTAAAATATACAAAACCTTACCAAAAGAAATCCAAGAATTATTTATAGTCTTCCTTTGGGCGAACTATAAACACTTTAAATGGATTCTTTTATAATTAACCAGCATATTTCATAAGGCAAGAATAAACCAAATTAAATCGTTGTTGGGTAGAATTAATTCGAGTTGCGTATTAGTAATTTATTTGCTTAGCATATTATCATTACACTCAAAATTAAATATCATAATCTAAATCTATTTAAAACAATAATCTTCCGTCGAGTTGATTACTGCTCAATTAGTTTATAACTGCAAAATTATATATATATTTAACGTCATAGGGTCATGCTTGACAAGTTTAACACAACCCAATCGCCATAAACAATATTCGCTTTCCAAATAAATGCGTACCGAATAAAAGAGAAGGGAACAACACAAAATTAGGTCATTCAATGGTCAAATCAAGGAACGATAACCATAATTTACAACAGTATCTATCAATTTCAAACATTTTGTTAACACAAACTCAAAAATATCCGAATCAAAACTATTATTTTCATACAATATTCAAAAAATTGATTATATGTATTCCACCAAAAAATGAAATACTATGAATCAATCATAAAAGGGACCAAAAGATCATAATAAACATTATAACCACATTCATGCGTTGAATAAACTAATGCTCTGATACCACATCAAACTATTAAATATAGCATACTCAAATCAAAGGAAGTTGTTATTGATACAACGAGAGAGAGAAGATGTCTTCTTGTGGGTATGAATTTTTACCACTCTTCTCTATGATGGTTGTGATGGATGTGTATTTTTCTCTCAACAATTTTGTGGAAATAGCGAAAGCGTGATAATGGGATGCCAACATTCTCCACCAAAGAGAGACCTTATATAGAGGGAGTGATGGGACTAGCTCTAAAGCTATCAAATCTCAACCTTCCATCAAGATTTAAGATATATGGATTCTATATACCTAATTGGATGTCACAAATATATTGCCGATAATATATTTAATTAAATTGGGAATATATCAAATGTTGAATAATAGACCTGATAAGCCACATAAATGGGTTAACCTGGTCAAGTCCAACACGAACAGCCATCAACAAATAGTAAAGGAAATGAAAAATATTTTCCAGCAAGTTCGTTTGTCATGAAACAAGCAAAAGCTCACAATCCTTTTACTCTCTTCCATGTTTTAATTCTATTTTCCCCAATTCGCTTGATATTGTACCTAATTTATAGTCGTTACTAAAGATGACAAAGCCATTTATTTGACTTGACCCAAGCTGTCTGAAACTTTTCTTATGCAATACCTATTTTTTCTTGGAGCCAAGGATTGAACAAGTAATTATCATCGGCAAAAGATTTCTTCAAATGCCATAACTTGGCACAAAGGGACACTGAAGTGCCATAACTTACGAAATGTATACTTAAGTGCCATATTTTAAGAAAAATGGAACACCCGAATGCCACCTCTGGCGAAGCCAACCGAAAATCATACGTGGCAATTAAATATTGATATTTCTCGCCAAGGTGGCTCACCGGAGAGCTGAGTCAGCTCTAATTCACCCAAAACGATGTTGTTTCGGGTGTTGGCCAAGATAGAGCCCTTAAGGCGCGTTTGGTAACAATCCTGTTCTCGGGAGTAGATTCTGATTAAAAATGATTTTTTTTTTATTCTATTCCCGAAAACACTTTAAACTGTTTGGTAACTATCCAAAATTTCGATCCGAAATAGAATTGTGTTTGGTATTGATTTTGTTCCAAATCATTTTTTTTTAATTTTTAAATAATTTTTATACTTTTTTTTTTTTTTTTTCTTATATTTTTTTTTTTTTTTTTCTCCTATTCTTTTTCCGGCAACCAACTAGACGAGGGCCGACGACCTCGCCAGCCCTCGTCGGCAGCTAGGCGAGGCTCGCCCAGCCCTCGCCTAGCCCCGCGAGCCTCGTCGTGGCTAGGCGAGGCCTGCCTAGCCACTAGCGGGGCGGGCGAAGCCCACTGTCCACCACGCGGGCTAGGCGACGCGAGGTTCCCTAACCCTGGCAAGGCTCACCTTGCTAGTGGTCAGGCGAGCCTCACTGGGGCCAGGCGAGCCTCACCTAGCCCCAACAAGCTCACCGGTGGCCTAGGGAACCTCCGACTAGCTCGCCAGACCGATTGCTGGCGGCGAATGGCGGCAGCCGGCAGCAGACAGCAGCAGACGGCAACCGTGAGATGGCGATCGATGAAGAAGAAGAAAATAGAAGAAGAATAAGAGAAGTTGGTTTTGATTCTTGAATTTTTATTTTTTTTTTTTGGTAAAGGTGATTCTTGAATTTGTTCCTAGAACAAGAATCAACTTTTTTATTTATTATTGATTCTGTTCCAAATCTAATTCTAGGAACAAAAAATTAGAAATTTGTTCCTAAGAACAAAAATTTTACCAAACGCGATTTTATTCCCAAATTGCTCATAGGAATAAAAAAATCAGCATCAATCACTATTGGGATGGTTACCAAACAGGCAATGAATCAGTCAAAACGACGTCGTTTTGGCATAATTTGAATTTTAATATAATATAAAAATTAATTAAATTAAATTTAAAATAAAATAATTATATAATTTATTTTTATTTTTAAAAAATGGAGGAAGAGGAAGGCCGGCGGCGGCCGAGGGCCGAGCCCTCGTTGCCGCCGCCTCCCCGCCATTGCCGGGAAGGTGGGGGAGGGTTGACAGACATCATCGAGCCTTGGCCGAGGGCCGGTGGACCTAGCCCCGGCTGCCTCCCTCCTCCTCCTCCCCCTTTTTCTTCCTCCTCCTCAACCGCCACTGCTCTGCTCCTCTCCCCCGACGGATGCGGGACGAGGGCCGCAACCTCGCCCCAAATTGGGGCGAGGGCTCGCGGCCCTCACAGCAACCTTGGCCAACCCTCCCCCAAATCGCCGACCCTTGTTGGCGGCACCCTTAGCCGCCACCTTTTTTTTTTAAATATTTGTATTTTTTATAAATGTTTTAAATAAATTGAATTTAATTAATTTTTATATTAATTTTTTTACCACGTCAATACCAAAACGATGCCATTTTGCACATGTTTCGCTGGAAAATTGAGACATCAATGTTTTGGCCGGATTGGCACTCAAGTGATCCATTTTGCTTCGATTTTTTTACTTAAATGTACATTTCGTAAATTATGGCACTTAAGTGTCCATTTCTGTCAAGTTATGGCACTCTAAGGGTCCACGTCTCAATTATCATCCTTCCTTTTTCAAGTAGTTTGATAGAGGAAGGTTTCTTAGAGCCGCTGCTGCTAAATGTTTTGATTTTATTCCTCTTTTAAATTAAGTAAAAACCTTATCCAATGTGTTAATTATGTTCCTCCTCATGCAATAAAATCCATAACATGTTTGAAATATATTGCTCCTCTACCCGATGTAATAAACCTATCCTAGATCAACGAGTAATTATTATCCTTCATTTAAGGTTTATTTATTTCACGAAAAATAAATAATTTGAAAATTATTTTACTAAAAATATTTATTTATATTATTTATAATTTATGATGAATTGAAAAATATTCTCATCAGAAATTATTGTCGATAATTAAAAAAATTCATTGACTAATTATTTCAAGCGACACAAGTGATCATTTTTAAAAAGTTCAAATCATTTATTTTCCATAAAACAAGCAGAGTCTTAAATAATTTGAATTTCTTGCTCATCAAGAGTCAAACAAATTCTATTTTTTTTCTTTGCAATATTTAAAGATGTACCATATTACCTAACTGCTTATCTACGTACCAACTTTTTTAGTAATTACTTGACTTCTTTTTCTCTCTCTCTTGACCCACCATTTTGCTTTTTTCTTTTTAATTTTGTCACACAAGAAATGCTTGTTTTCTTATATTTAGCTAGTTAGATGTGTGCTCGCAGTGGAAGGTACAAAAAGCACTAAAGAATTCGATGCGTAACCAGCAAATAACTAGTTATAAAGTGATTTGGCGGAAGAAAATAAAAAAAAAAAAAAATGTGATGCACCAATCAAAGTATTCATTAGGCCTTGACATGTAACTTATGTTTAATTTAGCTTAAATGGCAATCTTGGCCTCTCTTAATTTAGATCTATTTTTCAATCACTCGCTCATCTCGGAAGCAGGAACTTAGAATTTATGCTTGCCAATCGCACATGTTCAACGCACACCGAAATATCACATGAGCATAAATAAATAAATAAATAAGTAAAATTTACCAATTAAAAAATTTGAGGTTCACGAACTCCGGAACCGGATCACACTCTAATTGCAACTGTATCCTCACACCCGGTGAGCCCAAATTTCAATACCCCTTAAACAAATTGAACATGAAAATAAAATTAAAAAATGCCAAAAAGGATGTTATGAAATCTCTGCCCTACCCTCTCCATTTGGTCTATAATTAATGATTTTACCAGTTATTATAAAAAATCTCTGCAATATCCTCTCCATTTGTTCTGTAATCAATAATTTTATCAATTAGAAAATTGACAAAGAAGGTGTTACGAAAATATATATCTATATCCTCTTCGTTTTGTCCATAATTTTAAATTTTACCAATTATAAGAAAATTCCAAAAAAGGGTACTACGAAAACCTCTGCCATATCCTCCATATTTGGTTTGTAATTAATGATTTCACCAATAAATAAATAAAAATGCCAAACATAATACCATGAAAAACTCTCCTATCCTCTCCTTTTGGTACGTAATTAATAAATTTATGAATAAATAAAAAGAAATGCCAAAAAGAGAATTATGAAAAACTCTTTGATGTCCTCGCCATTTGGTCCGTGATTAATAATTTTAGGAAAAAATTGAAAAATTCCAAATATAGTATTAGGAAAAGCTCCATCCTTATCCTGTGCATCTGGTTTGTAATTAATAATTTCACTAATAAATGAAAATTGACAAAAGAGATATTATAAAAATTTCTGCCCTATCTTTTCCATTTGATCTGTAATTAATGTTTTTACTTATTTACAAACAAAACGGTGGACGACCGGGAGCAGAGGTTTTGCCGGTTTGGGACGTCAACGTCAAGGACGGTCCCAAGGGCATTCTTATCATTTCACATGGTTTGTGGCATCCCATCCCTGTGGTCGGCGGTCGGTACCGCCTCTATGTTTGCCCTAGGCTATTTTATTTATTTCGATAATCTTATTTTGTAAATTATTCAATTTTAGTGCCCTAAATATCCATAAAGCTAAACAATATTGTCTCCATTTGTTGCTCGTCGTCACTTCGCCACCGACCAATTGAATCTTTATTTATGAGTGGACCCATCAAATGGATAAATTAAATCAAGTTTGGTTAAGCCTAAAAATGATTCGATCTAAATTTATTCACGTGTAACTCGTTTTAACTAATTTCCATGCAATGCAAATATGAAAATCTAAGTAAATTGTAAATTCAATTAATTCTCATATTATTTTGAGTTATATCATTATAAACTATTTTACTGAATATAACCTATCAAATATAGGTTAAGAAATGAATTTATGATCTATTTTGACAAGTCTATTTATGAGAAAATATTCAAAAATAGTGAGAGGTTCAATTTATTTCGCACACAAGCTCAATTAATTTGGCATGCAAGTGAGAACCATCACACTCTTATGCAAGAATATCTTACCTTTGATACCTAATAAAGAAATAATTGCATTTTCTAATGCCCTTATCGTGCATAACATAAGAAAGACGATATTTTGCGAACATGATGATATTTAGCAAATAATAAAAACTTAATGAATGATTTTTCTTTAGTGATTTTCTTCGATCGACTCAAAGGAGGAAATATTCGGTGGTTAGAACGCACCACGTCAAAGGTTGACGTGGCATGCATTTTTGTTGAGGTCCAATCACAAAATGCCACATTTTGATGACGTGGACATAATAGAAAATAAAATTCTCGCTCTCTTTTTTTCTCCCTCTTCTCCCTCCGCCGCCCACAACCAGCTCCTCCATCTGCAGTCACCTAGTAGAGAGTCGCCGGAGCCACACCCAAGCCAACCATCCATGGTTGAGCCACCCCCTCTGTCATCGCAGCGGCGCGCATTCCTCGCCCATCCATGGCCGAGCTAGCAACCCCACTTCGTCGTCACCCACAGCTACCCCTTTGTGAATGAACAAACCCCACCATAAGTTGGAGCTCCTCCATTTGGTTCCACAGGCGATCAAGCAAACAGTAGAGACTTTCAGGTCAATCTCACTTTGAAGGCTATCTATGGCATAGCCATTGAAGCATACATGTTGGAAATTATGATCCATTTTCTAGAATTTCCTAGAGTTGGTAAACTTCTAGAATTCTCTAGAATTCCCTAGATAAATTTTCTAGAAGAAAGAAGAAAACATTTTCTAGAAGAAAGAGGAAAATGTCCAACATGTAAGAGAAGTCTCTAGAATTATCTACAAGCTCATGTGTCTAGAAGTTTCATCTTATGTTAGAGAAGTCTAGAGACTTCCTCCACCAACTTTGGAAGCTATATAAAGAAGCAAGTGCTCCATGTTTTGGGTGGGAGCTAACCAAAAACTATAACTAATACCAAAACCATACTTCCGCATCACACACATCTAATATTTAAATTCTAACATGGTATCAGAACCAAGTTATACCTAGGTTCGTAACTGAGCCGGGCGTAAAGGACCATGAAGCCAAAACCAGGCATATTGGTTGGTATTTGGCGTTTGTCCTACCTACCCATTTCTAAAACTACCATTTCCAAATACCCACTAACTAAACCATGGCTAATTCTACCTCATCATCATTTCCCATTCCCATTTTTTATGGGAACAACTATGACTTTTGGAGCATAAAAATGACTACATTCTTGATGGCCCAAGACTTATGGGACATCGTGGAAAAAGGTTGCGAGGCACCGCTAGAAGGTGCAAGTGTTTCGAAGGATCAACTACAAAAGGATGTAAGGGCGCTATACTTTATTCAGCAAGCACTCTCGGAAACCATATTTCCGAGAATAATTGGAGCAAGGACTGCAAAAGGGGCTTGGGATATACTACAAGAAGAATTTCAAGGTACGTCCAAGGCTTTATAACACAAGTCCGTAGTATCCCGAAAATGGATCAAGGGGGAGTGTTGGAAATTATGATCCATTTTATAGAATTTCCTAGAGTTGGTAAACTTCTAGAATTCTCTAGAATTCCCTAGATGAACTTTCTAGAAGAAAGAAGAAAATATTTTCTAGAAGAAAGAGGAAAATGTCCAACATGTAAGAGAAGTCTCTAGAATTATCTACAAGCTTATGTGTCTAGAAGTTTCATCTTATGTTAGAGAAGTACTTTCTCCACCAACTTTGGCAGCTATATAAAGGAGCAAGTGCTTCATGTTTTGGGTGGGAGCTAACCAAAAACTATAACTAATACCAAAATCATACTTCCGCATCACACACATCCAATATTTAAATTCTAACAATACAGCACTGAAGTGAAGGTTCCATCACGTAAAAAAAAAAATTAAGATTTTTAAAAGTCATCAAATATGTCTCGGTACGAATCTGGATATGAGCGTTGCTACAATCTGTCCAACAGCTCTTTTTATGATTAGATCAAACCAGCAAGCGAGAGATGCCGACCCTCGTCCATCGCCATCGTTGGTGTCGTCTGTCCAGGTCTGGAGTTCTCGGCGCTTGCAGAAACATGAAAATCCAATCGGAGGAAACCTGGGAATCCGAGGTCATCGCCACCGCCAAAGGACACAAAAAGAAAATGAGAGAATTAAATTTTAAAATTGTTTATTTATGTCCACGTCAGCCACGACGTGGTGCGTTCTGGTCACCGCAAGAGAGAAGAAGAGACTCATCTCCTCCCCCTCCCCCACTTTCGTCTTCTCCAAGCAAAAACCGTGCGCGCAGCAGACAGCAGACCCATCTCCTTCTTGGTTTCTCTGCGCCCCACGTTCGTGTCCATCCTCTGACTTTCTGCATCTGGAGAAGTCGTGCACGAGTCCTCCTTCATCCTCTCCCTCGGTCGGCGTGCTCCTTGAATCCCACGTGAATACAGTTCCCCGTGAGACTCTGTAACCTTCCAGAGATGCATCCCTTCGTTGCCAAGGATTAGACTGTCGACTCTCTCATTTTCGGGTTCGGTCGCCCTCTGTTTTGCGGCTGTCTCACTTCAAGAACTGAAAGCCTTTGATCTTCACTGCTTTTTCTTTCTTCAATCCGTACCATTTTAGCGTCTGTTTTTCGTTTTTAGCAGTCAGTCGTGAAATTTTTCTGAATCGTTTCGTTATTCCAAAAATGGTGGACTACGCACATCGATCACCGACTGTACAACACGCCGCCGCTCCTGATGCGAACGCACCCGAATTCAACCATCCGGCAAACGATGTCAACCGTCCTGATCCCCACAATCCGACGGATGATCAGGATGGGGATTCGTCCGTCTCCGATTGCGAGAGCATTGTCTCCGCCGACCATTCGGGCACTAGTGCCGCTCCTCCGTTGCCATTTACTGGCGCCGGGTTGATGGAACTTGAGGAGGGGGACAAGGCCCACCGCTTTATCAAGGAGAGGTTCGTCTCGCGGCTAGGCGCGCTCAGGGAGCAAGTTACCGTGGCGGCGATCCACCGGAGTTGCTCCTCCAGTGTCGCGGCGAGATCGCGGGCCCAAGCGTTTCAAGTTTACTCAGAGGCGGTGCAGAAGAAAGGCGGCGGCGACACCGCCAACGTGAGGTACGCATGGTACCCGGCCTCGAAGGAAGAGGTTGCCAAGATCTTCTCGTATGGCTTCGGCTACAGCGGGAAGCCTGAGAACAGTGGCTTGTATGGCCGCGGAGTTTATTTTGCTCCCGATAATCATCCTCTCGAAAGGTACCGGAATCCCTTTCAATTGCGTAAATAATCGAGAGATATTGTTTGGAAAGTGGTACGATCACGAAGACGCATTAGTTTAGCACATTATTATAATTCTCTCTTAAGCTATGATTGATTACATATAGTTGAACAAACGAGTCTTGTTAGTACATCGTACATGTGTTGATAATGACAACGTTAAGTCCGCCCATGGTAATTGCATAAATAATCAGGAGCTACTATTGGGAAAGTGGCACGATTGAGAAGATAGGTTGATTTTGTGAGTTTTTCTGTTTCCTTTTAAGCTACGATTGGTTGAATACAGTAGAATGAATAGGTTTCGCAAGCATGCTGTTTCTTGACTCATGTTAATATATTATGCGTGTGATGATAGTAGCCTTAAATAGCGTTTCTTATAATGCTTTGGCAGCGTTGAGTCCGCCCCTGTAGATGAAGATGGCCTGAGGCATCTTTTGCTTTGCCAAGTCATATTAGGTAAATCAGAGCTTATCGGTTTTGGCTCGGAACAGTCTCATCCAAGTTCAGAACAGTATGATTCAGGCGTAGATGACTTATCATCTCCTAAGAGATATATTGTCTGGAATGCCCACATAAACACTCACGTGTTACCAGAATATGTTGTCAGCTTTAGAGCCCCTTATTACTCAAGAGGTAATCAAAATTATCTTTCTCGTTAAGCCTTTTACATTTATCCATGTTTGTGTGTTTGACCTTGCATATTGTATCAACTAGTCTGATGATCTATAAAAATCTATATGCAATAGGAATGTTGAGAACTTCGGGGAAGTCACGGAAACCGACTTCCCCTTGGATGCCATTTCAGGTTTTGATTTCAGAACTTTCGAAGATCTTACCTCCATCCGATATCAATTCGATGTCCAAGTATTACAAGGATCACAAAGTAAGGGCTGCATCAACATTATCATCGCTTAGTTGTTGTCTTTCAAGCTTTGTTTTCTACTTACCTTAACATTGAAATTATCTCAACACATGATCATCGTTCTCCAGGAGGGGAAGATTCCAAGGCATGTACTGGTGCGAAAGGTCAGGCAAGTAGCAGGGGATGGGTTGCTGACCAGAATCATCAAAAGTTCCAGAACCAAGGTGCAAACTTTGATCCCTTTGAATACTAGTAATTTGAAATCACGTTGATCCCCTGATGATCGTTTCCATTGCGTCGAGTTGATAGTACAAACCGACATGGATGCAAGGACGAAGTGCAGGATTATCATTTTTAATTTATTTTTCCTACGGGACGGTGGTTTCATTATTCTCTAGTTGCTTCAAATGTAGACATTATCGTTTGATGTTAGACTATTCCCTTTCTTTCATTCACTCTGTATTACATATCATCGTTTTTGCCTGCAATATCTTCTTTTATCCACTAATATTTTGCTAGTTTCTTTTTTATCAAGTACATCTGTATAGCATAGGCTACATACTACATAAAGCCACAACAGTAAGTGAAAATAATTTATTTCATTCTACAGCAATTTGGGGCGTGAAGTGGCTGAAAATGGGATTAGGGGTGGACTTGAATAAAGACCAGGATGTGAGGCGCGTAAAGGAGACCGGTGTTCATTTTGGCGAGTTCACTACAGCACACGATAGCGCAAGCATATGGTAAACAAGATTTGGAGGAGGCCTTTCTGAATCGAACACTAACATTGTCACCAATGCTCAGATAGCAAAAAGACTTTTGTGGAATTTGTATGATATGCTGATCTTTTGGGATTTTTTTCACCTTGGATTATAGTCATAGACAGCAATCTTTCTTAATCCCTATTTCGTGTACCGTTTATTTTTAATAGAGACTCAATATTTTTCTTTGTTGCACATGTCGTGGGAATATCATATGCTCTAAGCGATTATTTAGGATTAGTGCAAGGCATGTCAAAAGCAGGCAGATCCCGAAACTTAGAATTACTTTTTGGGTTAATACCCTGAAAAATCTCAAACCGGTATTGTAACAAATTTATCTCAAATTTTTTTTTTTTACCATGAAAAACCCCAAACTGGTAAACTTATGACAGATTTACCCCGACTAACCATAAAAAACCCTAAACTTGTACATTTATGATAAATTTACCCCAAACTAATTTATTCGACTGCAAAAAACCATAAATTGGTAAATTTGTGACAAATATACCCTTTGCTAAATTGGATTAATACCACAAAAAAAATCACAAAAATTGTAAACTGTGACAAACGGAGCGTAAAATCCTAAATTGGTATACCGGTTAATTGTCACGTGCCATTTAACTTAATAATTTGATAATAAAATTTAACGAAAACTAACATAGGGTAAATTTGTCACAAGTGTACCAGTTTGGGGTAAATTTGTCAAAGGTATACCAGTTTGGGATTTTTTAGGGTATTAACCCTTACTTTTTTAGTAATTACTTGACTTCTTTTTCTCTCTCTTGACCCACCATTTTGCTTTTTCTCTTTAATTTTGACACACAAGAAATGCTTGTTCTCTCATAGCTAGCTAGTTAGATGTGTGCATGCAGTGGAAGGTACAAAAAGCACTAAAGAATTTGATGCGTAACCAGCAAATAACTAGTTATAAAGTGATTTAGCGGAAGAAAATTTATAATAAAAAAAAAATGTGATGCACCAATCAAAGTATTCATTAGGCCTTGACATGTAACTTCTGTTTAGTTTAGCTAAATGGCAATCTTGGCCTCTCTTAATTTAGATCTGTTTCTCAATCACTCGCTCATCTCGGAAGCAGGAAGTTAGAATTTATGCCTGCCAATTGCACGTGTTCAACGCACACCGAAATATCACATAAGCATAAATAAAAAAATTAATAAAATTTACCAATTGAAAATTTTGGGGTTCACGAACTCCGGAACCGGATCACACTCTAATTGCAATTGTATTCTCACACCCGGTGAGCCCAAAGTTCAATACCCCTTAAACAAATTAAACATGAAAATAAAATAAAAAAATGCCAAAAGGGACGTTATGAAATCTCTGCCCTACCCTCTTTATTTGGTCTGTAATTAATGATTTTACCAGTTATTATAAAAATCTCTGCAATATCCTCTCCATTGTAATCAATATTTTTATCAATTAGAAAATTGACAAAGAAGGTGTTACGAAAATATCTATCCATATCCTCTTCGTTTTGTCCATAATTTAAAATTTTACCAATTATAAGAAAATTCCAAAAAAGGGTACTACGAAAATCTCTGCCATATCCTCCATATTTGGTTTGTAATTAATAATTTCACCAATAAATAAATAAATATGCCAAAAATAATATCCTTTTGGTCCATAATTAATAAATTTACGAATAAATAAAATGAAGTGCAAAAAACAAAAGAATTATGAAAAACTCTTTGATGTCCTCTCCATTTGGTCCATGATTAATAATTTTAGGAAAAAATTGAAAAATTCCAAATATGGTATTAGGAAAAGCTCCATCCTTATCCTGTCCATCTGGTTTGTAATTAATAATTTCACTAATACATGAAAAATGACAAAAGAGATATTATGAAAATTTCTGCCCTATCCTTTCCATTGGTCCGTAATTAATGTTTTTACTTATTTACAAACAAAACGGTGGAGGACCGGGAGTAAAGGTTGCCGGTTTGGGACGTCAACGTCAAGGACAGTGCCAAGGGTACTCTTGTCATTTCACATGGTTGGTGGCATCCCGTCCCTGTGGTCGGCGGTCGGCACCGCCTCTATGTCTGCCCTAGTCTATTTTATTTATTTCGATAATCTTATTTTGTAAATTAGTCAATTTTAGTGCCCTAAATATCCATAAAACTAAACAATATCGTCTCCCTTTGTCGGTCATCATCACATCACCACCGACCAATCGAATCTTTATTTATGAGTAGACCCATCAAACAAATAAATTAACTCAATTGTGTTTGTTTCACGGAAAACGTAACGTTTTTGGAAAATATTTTCCGAAAATCATTTTCCAGGAAAATGGTTAATTTTCCTTTGTTTGGTAATATGTGATTGAAAGTATTTTCTGGTGTTTGAATCACATTTGAAAAAAGATTGAATGACATTTGACCTAACAATTGACAATAGTGTGCCTTCTACTTCCAAATTAATTTGTTGAGTCCATGACCTTTTTTAACTTTATAAAAATATTTTTTTTTATAAAAATCGAAATTGTAATTATTTTTCATATTTCAAATTTTTTTTTTTTTTTTTCTTTCTTTTCATTCCTTCCTTAGACGGTGGCCGCGGGTGGTGACGACCACCGCCGGTTGGAGATAGGCCGGGCGAGATCGAGCCTCGCCCGACGTCGGCGAGGTCGAGGCTCGAGCTCACCGGGCGTCAGGCGAGGCCTCGGCCTCACCGGATTGACAAGATCGAGCCTTGCCCGACGCTAGCGAGATCGAGTCTCACCGATGCCGATGACCTCAAGCCTCACCAGATCCGGTGAGGCTCGGCCCGCCAACAACTAGGGAAGGCTTGAGCTTGCCAAGCATCGGGCGAGGCCTCGCCTCGCCGGATCAACGAAATCGAGCCCCGCCCGACATCGACGAGCTCGATCTCGCCAGGCCTGTCGCCGGCCGTCATCGTGGCCGGCGGCTAGCCAAGAAGAAGAAAAAAGAAAAGAGAAAAGAGAAAAATAATAATTAAAAATTAAAATATATATTTTTAAAAATAAATAAAAATTATATTAAAAAGTTAAAAATTCGAATTTTTTAAAAATATTTTAAAAGAATTATAAAATTTAAAAATATATTTTTATAAGAATAATTGTTTGTAAACCAAGCATCAAATCTAGACTTTGGTAGATTCGGAAAACGTTTTCCGGTCCTTTCAAATGAGAAATCATTTTTCTGAATTTAAGCTTTGTTAGGAAAACGTTTTCTGTTGATTAGAAAAACGTTTTCCATTTACTCATTTTCCTGAGTGAACCAAATGCCGGAAAATGAGGAAAATGTTTTCCCCGAAAATGTATTCCGTGAAACAAACACACCATTTATTCAAATGTAACTCATTTTGACTAATTTCCATGCAATGTAAATCTGAAAATCTAAGTAAATTGTAAATTCAATTAATTCTCATATTATTTTGAGTTATATCATTATAAACCATTTTACTGAATATAACCTATCAAATATAGGTTAAAAAATGAATTTATGATTTATTTTGACAAATCTATATATGAGAAAATATTCGAGAACATTGAGAGGTTCAATTTATTCTGCACACCGACTCAATTAATTTCGCACGCGAGCAAGAATCATGACGCTCTTATGCAAGAATATATTTATTTTCCGTCAGTAATGCCTAATAAAAAAATAATTACATTTTTTAATGTCCTGATCGTGCATTACGCAAGAAAGATGATATTTTGTGAACAATAAATGCTTAATGAATGATTTTTTTAGTGATTTTTTAGTTTTTAATTTCTAGGGGGAAAATTTAAAGCCAAAAACAATTGGCTCAAAGGATAAAGTATTCAGTGGTCAGAATGCACCACTTCAAATGCTGACGTGGCGTGCATTTTTGTCGAGGTCCAATCACAAAATGCCACATGTCAATGACGTGGACATTAGAAAGTAAAAAATTATCGCTTTCTTTTTTTCTCTCTCTTCTCCCTTCGCCGCCCACAATCAGCTCCTCCATCCGCAGTCACCCAGCAGAGTCGCCAAAGCCACATCTGGGCCGACCATCCATGGCCGAGGCACCACCACTGTCATCGCGGCAGCACGCATTCGTCACCCGTCCATGGCCGAGCTGGCAACCCCGAGAACTTATAGAATCAAGAATACAGAAGATGAAGATGAAGAATGACAGTAGATGATCTGTGAAGAAGTTTTCGATTCTATATTTCCATTCAATTGAACAAAAGAAGATGTTCTCCATAATCGTCAACCGATTACAATACCTCTCTGTATATATGCGGAAAACAGAGGACTAACAACTAGAAAAACAAACTAACTAACTTTCGCTAACAAACTTTACTGCCTAAGCAAAACAGAACAGCAATCTTGAGACTTTGGTAATCCGCAGCAATCTTGAGACTCAGCAATCTTGAGACTTTGGTAATCCGTGTCTTTGACATCTCGTATGATCTCCACCGTTGATGAAACTCATTATCCATGAGTTATCAATTTCTTCAACTCTTTTTGCTTCTTGACGCCTTTCCGGTGATCCACATCTATAATTGTCGAGGACTTCACCTCCCGTGATTGACTTCTCAATATTGCAGACTTGGCTTCTGATCTTGATTCTCTAACATTCCCCCTCAAATTGGGAAGAGTAAAAGATTCGATTCCCAATTTGGTTCGGAGAGTAAGATGAGATAAGCGGGATAGAGACTTGGTAAATATATCAGCTAATTGTAGATGAGTAGAAATATACTGAATACGAATAGATCCAGAAGAGACTTTCTCACGGACAAAGTGAAAGTCAACTTCAATGTGCTTGGTTCGAGCATGTAATATTGGATTGGCGGTGAGAGAAATTGCTGATTTGTTGTCACAATATATAGTAGTAGGTGGCTGAAGAGAAATCCCTATATCTCGTAGCACAAATGTGATCCAGTGAGTTCAGCCGTGGTCGAAGCAAGTGCACGATACTCGCTCGAGTTGAAGATCTAGAAACAGTGAGGTTGCTTCTTGGCCGACCAGATAGTAGATTGGATCCAAGAAACGTGCAAAAACCTGTTGTGGAACGTCGTGTTGTTGGACAACCAGCCCAATCCGCATCGAGAAACCATAGAGATGTACCGAACTTTGAGAATGGAGATAGATTCCAAGATGTATAGTACCTTTGACATATCTAAGTACTCTTTTTAATCGATGGAAATCTCCAACGGTAGGCTGTTGCATCTTTTGACAGAGAAGATTAGTAGCAAATGCCAGATCTCGGTCGAGTAATGGTTAAGTATTGAAGAGCACCAACCAAGCTTCGTATTCCATAGGATCGTAAGTAGATTTGCAAGTGTCGGCCATGGAGATTGATCGAAGAGGCAGAGGTGTTGAGACCGGTTTACTGATCGGCCATATAAGCTCGTTTCAACAAGTCAATAGCATATTTAGTTTGACACGAAAAGAGAGTCTCGTGAAGTTCGTTTGGCCTCAATACCCAAAAAATAGTGAAGATACCCAAGATCTTTCATATGAAATCAAGACTAAGTTTCGAATAAGATCGGTTAAGAGATGTGGTGAACTCCCGGTCAAGATGATATCATCAACATATAGGAGCAAGAGAACCGTATGTGAATTTGTATGTAGAACAAATAACGATGGATCGGCTGTGCTGCAGAAGAAACCATTTTCGATTAAAAACTTGCTGAATTTATCAAACCAAGCTCTTGGTGCTTGTCGAAGACCATATAGAGACTTGTGGAGTAAACAGACATGGTTTGGCTGATGAGGACTGATAAAGCCAGGTGGCTGTTCCATGTACACTGTCTCGTTCAAATCTCCATGAAGAAAAGCATTCTTAACATCAAGCTGGTGTATTGGCCAGTGTCTTATCATAGCAAGAGATAACACTATTCGAATTGTTGTGTGTTTCACAACCGGACTGAAAGTCTCGGTGAAGTCTAGTCCTTCTTCTTGGTGAAAGCCTTTGGCGACTAGACGAGCTTTGAGTCTGTCCAAGACTGCCATTTGGTGTGAGTTTGGTCTTATAGACCCATCTCGCAGCCTATTACATGCATCTCGGTTAGTTCTAGGAATCAATGTCCATGTTTGATTTTCAGCAAGTGCATCCATCTCTTCTTTCATAGCCCTATACAAAGCTTGATTAGCTAAAGCTGACTTGATAGACTTTGGTTCCATAGGAACTGGATAATCAGCTAAATAAGCATACTTTGGATTTGGTTTTGAATTCCAGACTTTAGTCGAGTTTGCATATGATGAGTATTACTTGTACCTTGAGAGGATGAGAATGGAATTGGAGTTGGAGTGCCTTTCATTAGAACTTCCTTCAGCTCGTAGATCATTGTGTGAGGATAAGGAACTGGTAGTATTTTGTTCTTGAGAAATAGAACAATGTTGAGGCACAAAAGCATCTATAAATTGTCCTTGTCATTGTCTCATCTTGCATATTCCTTGAGGAAATGATCGAGATTGCTGTCGTGACAAGGATGATAGGTACAGCAATCATGGAAATCGGGATGGATCGGTGTGTGGGCCGGCGATGAGTGGATCTAGTAGCTGGTGACTCGGTGCTTGATGACTCAAGGAAATGTAGGCCTTCACTCCATAGTTTGTATAAGTTTGTATAATGTCCATATTCATTGATCAGCTTCTTTGTAAAAGGATAGGAATACTCATCAAAGACAACGTGCCTACTGATGTATACACGATTATTAGTTGGGACCAAACATCGATACCCTTTGTGCTGAGTGCTATAACCCAAGAAGATACAGGGAAGAGATCGAGGATCAAGTTTATGACTTGCATATGGTCTTAAGCAAGGATAGCATGCACAGCCAAATACTCTTAAATGATCATACCTTGGTGTCTATGATGAAGTTTGCTATAGGGTGTGTTCATCGCAACTTTGGTGTGGGAAGAATGTTGATGATGTAATTAGCCGTCACAAATGCATCCACCCAAAATCTCGGTGGAACTTTTGAGTGATAGAGCATAGCTAATCCAAGTTCAACGATGTGTCGATGCTTTCTTTTCGAGACTCCATTACGTTGGAGTGTGAGGACATGATATGAACTTGTCTTATTCCATGATGACTCAGAAATTTTTGAAATCTAAAGCTTACGAACTCTCCACCTCCATCACTCGAAGATTTTAATCTCGATGATTATACTGTCGTTCAACTAGCTTCTGAAATTGAACAAATATATCATAAAACTCAGATTTCAACTTCATGGGATATAGCCAAGCAGATATCGAGAAAAATTGTCAACAAAAATCACATAATATCTAAACTTTTGAAAGGAACAGATGGTGATGGTCCCCATATGTCACAATGAATTCTTTCTAATGGGGAACTTGATACGAGAATCCGAAAAGGAAATGATAGAGCTGAACTTTTGGCTATTTGACAGCTGCTGCAAACAACTTGAGATGAAGAAGCAAATTGTATAAGCTTCTGTTTTTGTAGATGCTTAACTACTTGAGCATTTGTATGAGCCAAACGCTGATGCCATATGTCTTCACTGACTGTCTTTTGTCGTTTGAGTAAAGAAGGCTTCTGTGGTTTGTGGATTAGCTTGATAAAGACCCCTAATTTTCCTTCCGAGCTTCACAGTTGTGTTGGTATTGTTGTCCTTTACATAAACACCAGTTTTGTCAAAAATAAAAGAACAAGGGAAGTCATCTGTGAGTTTAGATACTGAAAGGAGGTTCTTCTTTATCTCTGGGACAATTAGAACATCGTTAAGAGGTAATGTATTGTTCTTTGTTTTGAGCCAGGTGTTGCCAATGTGAGTTACAGGTAAACATGATCCATTGCCTATCATAACAAAAGATCATGTCCTTGATATTTAGAAAAAGTATGGAGCATACCAGATCAGCACTAATGTGAGCCTGTAGCTCAGAGTCGGGATACCACTCACCGCCCGTTGAGTCTTCAATATGCATTTTGTCAAGGCTGCTGGAATATCTTCTCGTTTGATAAGAATTGTCAAACCGATACCCGGCCGAAGAGCATCATGTCCAGACTTTTTACATATTTGACACTCTAGTCGAATGCTACTTGTTTCTTTTTCATTCTGCAAATTTTTACTTGAGTTTGCGAAGGATAAGTCTTGACATTTTGGTACCTCGTGAGTAAGTAGTATAGGGCCTAAACCCTTGGTTTGTTGTAGGGATAACATTTCTCTGTCTAGGGTGTTGATTTCCTTGCCCCGGGACTGAAGATATCGTTCTGTAATTCCGATATCTCTCAAAACCACGACCCCTATTGTTACCGGGCCGCCACGACCATAGCTTCGACCACCTCTCGTATCCTCCTCTTTCGAGATATAAATCCGAAGCTTGAGAAAAGTAGTTTTCATTTGTGGCATCTTTAGACTGAACCCGAAACTGTCTTTGTCCAAAATACGCCAAATTCGGATTGAACCGACTCTAGAAAAGTTTTTGAGTCTCAATTCAAACCTTTCTAATTGAGCAATAACCTCATCATACTCTGGCTGAGGCTTTAAACAATATATGGTTGTCCGAAAGTTCTCATACTCTGGACCTAAACCTTCCAATACACCAAACATCTTGGTTATATCATCCACAGGTTTGCCTATTGCATTCAACTGATCACATATGGATTTATATTCCCTGAGATAATCAGCAAGGGTTTGTTCATGCTTATGACATGTTTGCAGTTTCCCCCTTAATTCAAACTCTCTAGCAATTGATTTCGTGGTAAACCTTTTCAGAAGAGTTTGCCATACTTCACCGATGTTTCTAATCCAATGATTAGGCTCAAAATATTTTCGCAATGCTCAGAGATCCATGATGAAATCAACTGATCTGTTCTAATCCAAGTATACTCGTGGATTAATAAGATCGGTTTCACAACCTTCATCCTCTGTTTGCAGCATTCGAGAGGGTGAAGGAATATCTCCATTAACAAAACCAAATAAATCTTGGCTTTTCAAAACCTTTGGATCCGAGCTTGCCACAATAAGAAGTTGTCCTCAGCAAGTTTGATTGTGACGAAGTTTGTGATATTCACATGTATCGGAAAAGGATATTTTGGAGTTCTAATCGCCATTAATATGATTCTTTGAAGAAGATGATAACAAGTAGTGCTTATGAGCTCTAAACCCGTATGTGTTTACCTTGAACCAGAGGGCTTCGGTGTTCGTCTACTTCTTCGGCTTGATTCACGATCCGGTTACTTGATAGATTCTATTTCGACGCAGGTTGATCTTCCAGCTCGATACCATGAGAACTTATAGAATCAAGAATACAGAAGATGAAGATGAAGAATGACATTGTAGATGATGATCGTGAAGAAGTTTTCGATTCTATATTTCCATTCAATTGAACAAAAGAAGATGTTCTCCATAATCGTCAACCGATTACAATACCTCTCGTATATATGCGGAAAACAGAGGACTAACAACTAGAAAAACAAACTAACTAACTTTCGCTAACAAACTTTACAGCTAAGCAAAACAGAACAGCAATCTTGAGACTTTGGTAATCCGCAGCAATCTTGAGACTCAGCAATCTTGAGACTTTGGTAATCCGTGTCTTTGACATCTGTATGATCTCCACCGTTGATGAAACTCATTATCCATGAGTTATCAATTTCTTCAACTCTTTTTGCTTCTTGACTGCCTTCCGGTGATCCACATCTATAATTGTCGAGGACTTCACCTCCCGTGATTGACTTCTCAATATTGCAGACTTGGCTTCGATCTTGATTCTCTAACAAACCCCACTTCGTCGTCACCCGTGGCCACCCCTTCTTGAATGAACAAACCCCACCACAAGTTGCAGCTCCTCCATTTGGTTCCCCAGGCGATCAAGCAAAAGGTAGAGACTTTCAGGTCAATCTCACTTTGGAGACTATCTATGGCGTGGCCATTCAAGCATATAGCACTGGAGTGAAGGTCCATCACATAAAAAAAAAGTCAAGATTTTTAAAGGCCATCAGATATGTCTCTGTAATTCTCGGCGCTTATGAAAACATGAAAATCCAAAGGTCCATGGCGGTCAGAGGAAACCTGGAAATCTGAGGTCATCGCCACCGCCAAAGGAGACAAAAAAAAAAAAAGAAGAGAATAAGATTTTAAAATTTGGGAAAATCTCAAATAAGGGCCTGAAGTATGTTCATTTTTTTAAAAAAGAACCCAAAGTGGACACCGTATCAAATAAGGACCCAAAGTGGACAATGTATCAAATAATGACCTAAAGTGGTTAATTTTGTCTCAAATAAGAACCCAAACTTTCAATCTTATTTATAGCTTGGGGTAGTTTTGTCCAAAAACATTTTGTCTTTAATTTTTTTTTCTTTCTTCATCTTCCTCACACCTCCTCCTTCGGTCTACATTGCCTCCTTCTTCAACACCATAATCAGGCCCCTACTAGCAACCTTGTGAGCTCATGTCATCACGTAGTTGGTCCTCATGGCAAGAAGTTGGATTGGAGTTATTTGCTATTGGCCACCTTCTCGGATGCAAAAATCCTCAGTTCCTCAAGATGCATCAAATCTCTTCTAGCTTGTGCTCAGCCTAAAGCTCGGATTGACCTCCATTTGACGACGGCGATATTGGATTTTCTATCAGGGGCAATGGTTGATGAGGTCGAGAGCTCAATAGGACTTGTTAATGGCGGCAATGAGGCAACGAAGTACAATAATTTCTACAGTTAATGATGTCAGATACGACTAATGATCAATCTCAAATTGGGGTATCGATTGAGGAGAAGAGCTGTGTCGATGAGAATGGCAAGAGTGTGAATGGATGACTAGGGATTATTGAAAGGAGCTATTGGCATTGTAAAGGGGAAGGGAGATCTTTGAAAGATTGAATTTACGCAAGAGAGGTAAACCCAAATTTGAAATTGATGAGGCATACTCTTGCCGAGGTTGAAATAGTCGCCAGTTGCAACAAAATTGTTCTTTGGTATGAAATTGTAACACTAAATAGAGGCATAAGTTAGTCAAACAAGACGATCTAGTGATGCTTGGATATTGCTACTATGTTGTTGGCAAATAGGACTGAAAATAGCACAAAAAATTGTAGTTGTTGGGTTAGCGGAAGGCCTGAAATAAGTGGAGTTTGATACACTCTCGAGACGAGAGAAATACATCACCAAAGGGATTAGTTGCATAGCTTGGGAGTTGGACAAGAAGTTGAGTCTTAGCAAAAACAGATTCATATTATGACTTTGAGATCAGAATTTGCGATGAATATTGGAATAAAAAGAACTCATTTTTGAAGGCTCATTTCGGCTTTGTAGAATTGTCTACCAACTATTTTGAGGAGCGAAATTTAAAATTTTCAACGAGTTAAACTACATTGTAATGGCTCGTGTTAAAGAAAACCCAATCTTAGTCATACAACGAAATGACACAGAGCAATGGAGGGGCTGATAATGGAGGTGATGTAGAGAGTGAGAAAGATGAAGAAAGAAAAAAGAAGAAAGGGAGAGACAAAAAAATAAACAACAATGTTCTTGAACAAAAGTAGCCCTGGTTGTGAATAAAATTAAAAGTTCAAGTCCTTAATTGAGAGTAAGTTAGCCACTCTAGGTCCTTATTTGAGACGGTGTCCACTTTAGGTCTTTTTTTTAGAAAATGACTTCACTTCATGTGTTTATTTGAGATTTTCCTTTAAAATTTTATGTCCACGTCATTGATAGTTGGCGTTCTGGTCACCCGAAGAGAGAAGAAGAGAAGCGACGGTTGCCGACGGCGCCGCCAAAGGAGACAAAAAAGGATTCGAAGGTAAAACGTTACGCAATACGTGTGCAAATGGCTGAAGCGGCGGGCCGCGTCCGTCGGTCTTTCTTCTATAAAATCCTTCCCCTGCAACTCCAATCTCCCTCCCCACCCCCCTTCTTCCCTCTTCGTCTTCTCCAAGCAAAAACCGTGCTCGCAGCAGACCCATCTCGATCTCTGTTTCTCTGCGCCCCACGTTCGTGTCCATCCTCTGACTTTCTGCATCTGAAGAAGTCGTGCACGAGTCCTCCTTCATCCTCTCCCTCGGTCGGCGTGTTCCTTGAATCCCACGTGAATACAGTTCCCCGTGAGACTCTGTAACCTTCCAGAGATGCATCCCTTCGTTGCCAAGGATTAGACTGTCGACTCTCTCATTTTCGGGTTCGGTCGCCCTCTGTTTTGCGGCTGTCTCACTTCAAGAACTGAAAGCCTTTGATCTTCACTGCTTTTTCTTTCTTCAATCCGTACCATTTTAGCGTCTGTTTTCGTTTTTAGCAGTCAGTCGTGAAATTTTTCTGAATCGTTTCGTTATTCCAAAAATGGTGGACTACGCACATCGATCACCGACTGTACAACACGCCGCCGCTCCTGATGCGAACGCACCCGAATTCAACCATCCGGCAAACGATGTCAACCGTCCTGATCCCCACAATCCGACGGATGATCAGGATGGGGATTCGTCCGTCTCCGATTGCGAGAGCATTGTCTCCGCCGACCATTCGGGCACTAGTGCCGCTCCTCCGTTGCCATTTACTGGCGCCGGGTTGATGGAACTTGAGGAGGGAGACAAGGCCCACCGCTTTATCAAGGAGAGGTTCGTCTCGCGGCTAGGCGCGCTCAGGGCACAAGTTACCGTGGCGGCAATCCACCGGAGTTGCTCCTCCAGTGTCGCGGCGAGATCGCGGGCCCAAGCGTTTCAAGTTTACTCAGAGGCGGTGCAGAAGAAAGGCGGCGGCGACACCGCCAACGTGAGGTACGCATGGTACCCGGCCTCGAAGGAAGAGGTTGCCAAGATCTTCTCGTATGGCTTCGGCTACAGCGGGAAGCCTGAGAACAGTGGCTTGTATGGCCGTGGAGTTTATTTTGCTCCTGATAATCATCCTCTCCAAAGGTACCGGAATCCCTTCCAATTGCGTAAATAATCGAGAGATATTGTTTGGAAAGTGGTAATCACGAAGACGCATTAGTTTAGGGCATTATTATTATTCTCTCTTAAGCTATGATTGATTATCTATAGCTGAACAAAGGAGTCGTGTTAGCACATCGTACATGTGTTGATAATGGCAACGTTAAATCCACCCATGGTAATTGCATAAATAATCAGGAGCTACTATCGGGAAAGTGACACAAATGGGAAGATAGGTTGATTTTGCGTGTTATTGTGCTTCCTTTTAAGCTACGATCGGTTGAGTTCGGTAGAATGAATAGGTTTCGCAAGCATGCTGTTTCTTGACTCATGTTAATATATTGTGCTTGTGATGATAGTAGCCTTAAATTGTTTTTTTGTAATGCTTTGGCAGCGTTGAGTCCGCCCCCGTAGATGAAGATGGCCTAAGGCATCTTTTGCTTTGCCAAGTCATATTGGGGAAATCAGAGCTTATCGGTTTTGGCTCGGAACAATCTCATCCTAGTTCAGAACAATATGATTCAGGCGTGGATGACTTATCATCTCCTAAGAGATATATTATCTGGAACACCCACATAAACACTCATGTGTTGCCAGAATATGTTGTCAGCTTTAGAGCCCCTTGTTGCTCAAGAGGTAATCAAAATTATCTTTCTTGTTCCACATTTTGTATTGATCCATGTTTGTGTGTTTGACCTTGCTTGCTGTATCAATTAGTCTGATGATCTACGAAAATCTATATGCAATAGGATTATTGAGAACTCCGGGGAAGTCACGGAAACCAACTTCTCCTTGGATGCCATTTCGGGTTTTGATTTCAGAACTCTCGAAAATCTTACCTCCATCCGACATCAATTCGATGTCCAAGTATTACAAGGATCACAAAGTAAGGGCCCCATCGACATTATCATCGCTTAGTTGTTTGTTGTCTTTCAAGCTTTGTTTTCTGCTTACCTTAACATTGAAATTATCTCAACGCATGATCATCATTCTCCAGGAAGGGAAGATTCCAAGGCATGAACTAGTGCGAAAGGTCAGGCAAATAGCAGGGGATGGGTTGCTCACCAGAATCATCAAAAGTTCTAGAACCAAGGTGCAGACTTTGATCCCTTTGAATAATAGTAATCCGAAATCACGTTCATCCCCCGATGATCGTTTCCATTGCATCGAGTTGATTGTATAAACCGACACCCCTGTGTTTCAAGGGGGAATGCGTCGCGGGGATCCAGACGAGGTTACCCTGGAAAACCCTGTAAAGGGTTTCCCTTGTGGCCGGACCCCTCATGGGGATTCTATTTTTATCAAGGAGGAACCTCTCCCTCTGTCCTGTCTTTTCAGGATGTCAAAACCTTTTAAGATCTTGCTTAGGACCGAAGTGATTTCATTATTCTCTAGTTGCTTCAAATGTAGACATTTCCGTTTGGTGTTAGATTATTCCCTTTCTTTCATTCGCTCTGGTATTACATATCATCGTTTTTGCCTGCAATTTCTTCTTTTATCCACTAATTTTTTGCAAGTTTCTTTTTTATCAAGTACATCTGTATAGCATAGGCTACATACTACATAAAGCCACAACAGCAAATGAGAATAATTTATTTCATTCTACAGCAATTTGGGGCGTGAAGTAGCTGAAAATGGGATTAGGGATGGACTTGAATAAAGACCAGGATGTGAGGCGCGTAAAGGAGACCGGTGTTTGTTTTGGCGAGTTCGCTACAGCACACGTTGGCGCGAGCATATGGCAAACAAGATGTGGAGGAGGCCTTTCTAATTCGAACACTGACACAGCCACCAATGCTTAGATAGCAAAAAAACTTTTGTGGAATTTGTATGATATGTTTGATCTTTCGGGATTTTTTTCGCCTTGGATTATAGTCATAGACCGTAATCTTTCTTAGTCCCTATTTCGTGTACCGTTTGTTTTTAATAGAGACTCAATATTTTTCTTTGTTGCACATGTCGTGGGAATATCGTATGCTCTACGCGATTATTTAGGAATAGTGCATGTCATGTCAAAAGCAGGCCAGATCCCGAAACTTGTGCGGCAAGCCTTGTGGAAATGAATGAATAGCTTTTTAGCTAGGAGCTTCTGGGGAAAGCTTTGGTCTCCAGCCAGCTTTCTTTCATCAAATTACGCCTCTATGCATACGTGGTCCATGATCTTGTCCATTTTCCTTTATGGGCAAGTAGCTTAGTCATAGGGGTAGATGATGAGTTATCAATTGGCAGTTGACAAGTACCGAAATGACGGCTGGTTTCGATAAAGACCGTCTCCTCTTCTTTTTGTGCGCGTGGAAAGGTGTGGGCCGAGCTTTGCCCTTTAAGATGGAGAACCGCAGGTAGAAGTTTTCTTCCTTGGAAAGGAACCGAAAGGTCTTTTGTCTTTTAGCGGAATCTTATTCCTTTTTCGCTTTTTTTATCATCTTTATTTTATTAAACGAGAGGACGGATTCCTGTTCTGAATGGATTGAATTGGAAACAAGGGAAGGGTCAGGAAGAGTACGGAAGAAGCCCAAGCCCAGTCGCGCCGTTCTTCTGGATCGAGTGGAAAAGGATTTTTGTATTGGACTTGGACTTGGCTACGTTTTCTTCCTGAACATGTCTTTCTATCCCGCCTTGGTGCTCAAGCATAAACGATGTGATTGACATTAGCAGAGGTCAAAGGTTTGAAACTGATCCACCTGCCTCTGTATCTTCCTTGCTCGCTAATTTATTTCCCAGAATAGTAAGTCCGGACAGTGAAAGGCGATCTTAACACGACAACGTTGTCGTGTTCGGTTTGCACTGTTTTTTTTTGCTCGTGTGGGGCTCGCTTTTTATCGACCAATGGCTTGCTTTCTTACGGTTAGGGTAGAGACTTTTTCCCGAGTCGAAAATGGCAATTTGCAGTCATTGTAGCGTGTAAAGCAGATTAGTAATTATCATAGCCTTGCTTTCGGTTCAAATGGTCCAGGGGAACTTATGAATTTGTTGTAGGAGGCTCTAGTAGGGTTTAGGAGGCTTTAAATTTAATATTTAAAGAGAATGGTCCTCGACACGGCGACGACCAACCCACGAAGCTTAGGTTAGGTTTTAGGTTGGCGAATAATGATACCCGGAATGCCTTTTAGGCTTGTGAGTAATCCGGCAATCGGGAAACGGGTGGAAAGTGCAGTGCCGTTTGTTAATGCGTGGCTGGCTCTCAGCCCATTGGACTGGATTGCTTTCAAATCACCGCTCTCTTGGGCTTCCCTTGAAGTCGAACATGAAATCTTGGGGCTAATAAAGACAGAGACAGAGACAGGGAGAGACAGGCTTTTACTATAATTTAGCCATACAGCAGACGCTGCTCATTAAACAATGGAATCTGCTCTCTTTATTGACCTTGTTGCCTCAAATTGTGATTTGGGTTAGGTGCTGACCTTCGTTCTGATCCTACTTTTCGCATCCTTGACTTTTCATTCTTACCCCAATCCTCTTTCTTTCTTCTTCTTCCATTTCGGCTCTCGGGCTTCGAAGCTCTACGCGGTGGCAGCGAGAAAAAAAGATGGAAAACAAAGGCCTTCTCCCGGAATTTGACGAATGAAGAACAAAATTGAAATCTGACAGTCCTTTCAATTGGCATGTCTGACTTTGTTCGCCCCGGTTTCTTATTATAGATTTGCGCTAGGGAGGATAGAAAATTCATAGAAACGGATCAATTTGGCCATTTGGAAAGCATTCTCTTGACCTGATAAAGTCACTCAGAATTTATATGAATCATTGATAGACCATCCATATGTATATAATAGTCTTATCATCAATACTCTTAAAAAGCTTAAAGGAATTTTCTTCCCAACATCCTCCCTTTAGTCCAGTCCTCTTGGAAAGTACAAAAGAATTTTCTCCCCATCATCTTCCTTTAATTCCAATGGTCACATAATTTCCACAATATCTTTCCTATCATCAAGAGTCGCCCCAATTTCTTATTATAGATTTGTGCAAGGGAGAATAAAAATTCATAGGAATGGACAAATTTGGCCCTTTGGAAAGCATTCTCTAAACCTAATGAAGCTATTTAGATTTTATATGAATCATTGATGGATCATTCATATGTATATAACAATGTCATTATCAGTATTATTAAAAGGCTCAAAGAAATTTCATTCTTAACATCCTCCCTTTAGTCCAGTCCTCTTGGAAAATACATAAGAATTTTATCCCTAGCATATTCCTTTAAGTCAAGTCCTCTTGGAAAAGCTCAAAAAGTTCTTTTGGAAACTCAAAGATGGATCTCGGAAAGCTTAAAGAGATTCTCTCCATAATGTCCTTACTTTAATCCAATTCTCTTGAAAAGCTCAAAAGTCTCCTCCCCAACATCCTCCATATAATCCAGTGCTGTTGAAAAGCTCAAAAAAAATTTCCTATCAACATCCACCATTAATTTAATTCTCGTGGAAAACTTAAAGAAATTGGATGTAGCTGCTCCCCGATCTTGATTAACCCAATAGAAAACTTAAGTACAACAATTCAAACCTAAATTCACTCGATGTGTTCATTTCTACTTCCTAACACGATAGAGCCAAATCAATGTGGACCATGAGCTTCTCTAGCTAGTTAAAGTGCAATTATATGATCAACATTAGCCCAAAAAAGACAATGGTTTATAGATTTGTTTGTATATTGTGATTTGGGTTAGTTGCTGACCTTAGTTCTCTTCCTAATTTTCGCATCCTCAGCTTTTCTTTCTTACTTTGACCCACCTCCTCCTCCTTCTTCTTCCTTTTCGGCTCTAGGGTTTTTCAAAAACTACCCAACGACGGCAAGAATCCCCCCCTCCCCCGGCCGGCGCAAAAAAAAAAGCAAGGCCTTCTCCCAGAACTTGACCATTGAAGAGCAAAATTGGAAATTTCATAGCCCTGTGTTTATTTAGATTAAGAGGATAAGGAGGACAGGCTGTCTCTTCCATAACCCTTCGGTTCTTGCCATATTCTAAACGAAAAAAATGGTTAGTGGGACAGGATTGCAATCGCTCTTTTTGCTTTACCCAGAAAAGTCTAATCCCTCTCCGCCCTTTTCCTGCCCCGGAGAATGAAGACAAAACCGAAGCCAGCTGCGGCGTTTTCCTGTTTTTTTTTTCTTTTTCCTCTTCTTTGACCTTTTCTAGAAACTAAATAATGATTGGAATCGGTGAGAAAAATAGCAATTTCCAGCAGAAAATGAAAGGAAAAAAGGAGGACGAATGTGGTGATGACTAATTAGGAAGCACCATTCATGGCACAACTTATGAGGATTCAATTTGGCGGCCGTTTTATTTATTTATATTTTATGTTTGTTTATTGACGAAACCGAACCAATGAGACCGCCCATCCCATCGTTTTCTTCTAACGTAACCTTCCCCTGACTAATTCAATCAAATTTAATCATTAATCCCAAATACCAAAATAAAAAAATGACAAAAAAGGTTGTGTTGATAAGATGTTGTAATCCTAAATCCACAAATACGGTTCTTGGTTAGGTAACATCGGGACGGATCTATGGGGACGGATCTATGGGCTCACCTTCTCACGTTGACTTTGAATCTCAAATTCCTATTTCCCGACATAAGTTAGGAGCTTCAATTGCTTCAAAATTCGAACATCGCCCCTCACGAGGGATATATATAATTCAAAATATACGTAACATCATGCAATGATCATATGTTTCCATTCACAGTCTTGTGCATGCATCTGTATTCATTTATAACGATTCAATCATTTTCAGCCAGATCATTTCATTGTACATAGAGCGAGTCATCCGGATCAAAAGGACCTAGGGTGGTATCACGAATCCTAGGCCTGCACTAGGGTATATTTCATCTTCGAATGACAAGAGTTACCTTGCTGTTCAAAATGCTTTTACGTGGTAGAAAATATTTTTAATTCCTATTTTTTTTTTCCAAACACCTCCTTTTTTTTTTTTTTTTTTGGTTGCCAAAATTTGGTGTGAGGAAGCATACTCTTAGCCAGAAATGAGCTTAAGTGTACACCACTAGCAAAGTTGTGGAGGGAATTTCAAGCACTTTTGCAGCCTTGGGATTCATGCATCTCTCAATATCAGTGGTCGGTGGGTATTTATAATATTGGTGTGAGAGGATCATGATGATAATAATAATTGCAATGATAATAATATAACAATTAATAAAATTATTATATTATTATTATTATAGCTAGAGCATTCTTTTTTATTCATTATAAAGGCAGTCCCAATCACCTCCTTCCTTGATGGGCCAAGAGACCTCCCACGCGGCACCCCTCGAGTTCTTCCTGGCCCAGTTCCTTCCACGCTTCGCTTGCTCCTTCTTGTGAAATGATGAAAATAATAAAGGTAAACTATAATAAACAAATATAAATAATTTTCCTGTTCACTATTCGAAAAAAATTAAATGGCTACTCTACGTGTAGCGTTACAATCATATTGCTACCAAGACTTTTTAAAATGAAGTGACGATGGTTGGCGTTTACATTCACGCTTTCCTGAATTATGCATGTGTATATTACTATAATTAACTTTTGAAATTCATGAGTGTAATTTAATTTTCAAATTCCCTTTTTTATTCATCTAAGGATGGGATTACTGGTAAAAGAAAAGATTGACTTTCATAATCCGACGTGGACATGTATTGAGCTGTAGGATCAAGCCAATCGGCTCTCGTTTGGCAACCACAGTCAATGAAATTCTCTCTCTCCCTCTCTCCTGCCCGTTTTATCGAAGAGCAAATCCGAGTGTGCCCCTCGTTGAGCCACCACCATTCCATCAACCATCATCTAACTTTGAAAAAAAAAAATTTGAATTAAATTATTTATAAATAAAAAATTTAGTTTTTTGGGGTAGTTGAAAAGGAAGTGAGAACATGGTTTTTCTTATTTTTCATGTGGATGCAACCCTATTCACCTAACTAATCGATTTAAATTTGATTTCTCTATCGCTATCGTTATAATTTATATCTTTCTCTTTCAGTAAATTAAAAAAACTCCTAGAATTGTTCGAGTCATTGATGCTTGGATAGGTACCTCAGCGATGATATTGTAGGGCCAAATTTAATATGAACCATAACGTACTTGTTATTGGCTTAAAATGAAGTTTGATATTTGGTACCTTTTTCACAAAAATGGGTGTCGGCCCAAATAGTGAAAAGTTATTTCACTAAAAAGTCTAAATTTGATTTTTTGTGAGATGGGTTCTTTGGTAATTTCATATAAGAATTCACTCGTCGTAATAACAAAAATAAATAATGAATCTAAAGATGAAAGACCCTGGATGGAAACTGAAAATATATTAACATCAATAAACTAATATGAGCACATTGAAAATACGTGATCTTAATGATAGATAATCGATTCCTAAATAATTACACGCTCTCGTGTGTGTATATATAGCCCTTAATTGTAATCCGTTTTTAGCAATTATTATTATGCTAAGTAACTGCACTCCCAACTTGACAACCCAAAAAAAAAAAAAAAAAAGGATTTTCGAGATTCCGGCCTCTAAATTCACAAGCAAATCTCATCCACAAGCGGGTTACCTTAACCATAATTCAGTATCCTTGTCGTCAATCAATGTCCTTGTTCTCATGTCCTCTCGTGTCCAACGCTTATCCAAACTTTAAATGGCTAGGGGTCTTTACTTATTACATCAACAAACTTCACCGAATATTCTTTCGCTTCTCATTAATGCTAATTTCGAATAACTATCGACGGTCGTTTTCACGGATGTCAATACTTGTACCGCACAGGTGTCAATTGGTTAATAACTTGAAGTGCTCTCGTTGATCCGTCTTCTTCGATCAACTGCATTTAGTTGCTCTTCAATAGCTGTACGGTACGGTCATTGAAAAAATAGTCATATCCATATCGTATCATTTATCAATAGCCATGTTCATGACAAGAAATCAGATTCATTTAACCCACAAAACCCATTCTTTGTTGATTTGAAAGGGTTAGGTTATATGTTTCTTGATGCATAGCAAAACCGTTGAAGGGATAACGTACTACCGAATTAAATGTAACCGAAATTGAGACTATATTTACTTGGCGATTTCACTGTAGAAGAGTGAGAGTGTACTAAAAACTTAACTATTCCCTTTATAAATAAAGAGAAAACACAAATTCAAGCCGACCAAATGAAAATTTTTCAACAGCATCCTTGAAAATGTGTAATTTCTTAATTGAGTTTTTTTTTTTTTTTTTTTTTTTTACCTAGTCGAGGGTGAGATTGATGTGCAAGCAACCTCTTCTCCTTTATACAGTGACGTCTTTGCTTATTCAATTTTGTGTGTCATGTGGGTCACATCTTAACTGAAAATGTGTTATTTCTTAATTGAGTTTTTTTTTTTTTTTTTACCTCATGTGCAAGCCACCTCTTCTCCTTTATACGGTGACATCTTTTGCTTATTCAATTTTTTTTGTGTCATGTGGGTCACATCTTAACTGCAAAAAGGGCCCTTTTGTGATTGAACAAACATTGACACAAATAATCCATGAATTTTAGAATAATATATAATATAATTTTATAAATTTTTTATTTATTTAATGTGGTCCATGAACTTTGTAAAATTTGTTTAATGGGTCCTCAAACTTTTGGTTTAGATATATATTTAATATTATCATTGAACTTAAATTAATGAAATAATAGTAGTGAATATTTTCATATAATTTAGAGAGTAAATCAATATGTGCTAAAAGTTCAAGGGAAATATTACACATCAAGTTAAAAATTAAAAATTATATTAAACAAATTAAAAGTTCATAAACTATATAACACATTTGGCCAAAATTTGTGGGCCGTTTATGTCATTTTCCTTTTATATAAAAAAAATAGTTAGTATTTAAATAATCTTAAATCAATTTTGAACATTATCATATATTTCGGAGACCAAATTAACATATATTAAAAGATTAGAAACGATATTGCACAACGAACTAAATACTGAGAACCACATCGAAAAAAAATTAAAATTCAAAGATCATAATATACATTAGGCTAAAATACATGGATCTTTTATATTAATTTCTCTTTATATAAAAAAGAGTTAGCATTTAAATGTTCTTAAATAATATTGCAAAATACAAACTACCACTAATCTACCATAACCCAGCTGCCCGAAAGCGACCACACTCTCATGCCTCGCCATCCTATCCAAACGAATGGCTTTCTTGCTTTTCTTTCCTCTTCTTTTTGCCCTTTTTCTTTTTTTTTTGGTCTTGAATTTTTCTAATGTCGAGAGGTTAAGAAAAATCAAACACGTGTGAACACCACACCCGTCCATTTGCGATGATATGGACACAAAAAGTTGATCCGTCAGGGATAGGATGTTACGTGTAATTAAAGCAAAGGAAACCTCACCGCTTACTCGAGACGACATGGCACTATTTCGAAAAAACAGAAACGCTAAAAATTAATTTTTCTAGATTATACTCTTATAACCCAAAAAGAAAAGTCACGGAAAAAAGGGATAAAAATAAATATATTATATGAATAGTCCCACCGTTGTTTTTCCTGGAAATTCACCTTTTTTCGTTTAGATTAGTAAGATTTATGATGGGGAAAATCAAATTTCCACAACCACTTAACAGCTATATATCTCCCCTGGACCAACCCCACACCGTCTCTTCATTTTCCCCTGCATCTCTTTTTCTCTTTCCAAAAGCAGAGCAGGAACAGAGTGCATGCAGAGATGCAGGCATCGGCGATGCTCTCTTCATCCCCAAGCCTCAGCAGCTACTCCACAAGCAGGCTCGCGGAGATTGCTGCCCGGGTCGTCGACGAGCTCGAGCTCGGGCTCGATCCCGACCCGTTCTGCTGCGACGCCATAGATTTCGGCCTAGCCAGCGCCGAACAGCTGCTGCCGCAGCCGCCGGGCGAGGAAGCAGCGGGCGAGGAGAGCGCGAGCACCACCCAGTTCGGTGACGAGGACGCTGGGGAAGCGGGAGAGGGAGGCAAAGAAGAGGAAGAGGAGTTCGAGTTCGCTTTCGTGTCCGGAGGGCCGGGCTCGTCTCCGATTTCCGCCGACGAGATCTTCTACAACGGCCAAATCATGCCCGTGTACCCGGTCTTCAACAGGAATTTGCTTCTGAGCGGAGTCTCGAGCAGCGAGAGGGACGAGGACGGCTCGAAGAAGACGACGACGACGACGAAGAAGCTCCGGCTCCCCCTGAAGAAGCTCCTGAGCCAAGAGAGGGAGTGGTCGTCCTCGTCGTCCTCCTCCTCGGAATCGGACGAGCTCGACGGCCTAGCTCCGGGATCCTACTGCGTGTGGCGGCCGCCGCAATCCTCGGCGGCGGTGGGGAAGCGCTGCAAGAAGAGCAACTCGACCGGAACCTCGAAGCGGTGGCGGTTCAGGGACCTGCTGCCGCTGAACCGGAGCCACAGCGACGGCGAGGGCACGTTCCTGGTCGTGGCCCCGGCCAAGAAGAGGGACAAGGCCGGCGAATCGAAGCGGGTGGCGGCCGTGGCGGACGACGACGGCACCACCGTCACCGCCGCCGCCGACGGCAAGCCGGCGGGCAAGGACGAGGAGAAGAGGAAACCGCTCCTGCCCCACAGGGCGGACCTCGTCAGCTTCTTCGCCAACGCGAGGGGGCTGAGCAGGAACTTGAAGCTGAACCCGCTTTGAAGATTCGCTTCATCGCGGGGACTCCGGCTGGTGAGTGAAAGATTTTTGCCGTCGTTTCTTCTCCGGTAGGTTTCGTAGGCCTGATCTAAAATTACAGTTGGGTTTTCGTTTTCGTTTTCGGTTTTGGCTTTAGTTTTGGTTTTGATTTTGATTTTGATTTGGTTTTTAGGGGGTGTTTATATGTGTAAATTATGACTAGAAACAGAGTGGGCTAATTACAATCCACGGTATAAATCTAATTGCGGTTTGTCTGTCTTCCTCTTTATCAAAAGCTGCAAAAAAGCAGCTGCCATCATGTGCAGAAGATCTCCCTCCCGACCCTCCTCCCCTTTTCCTTTTTCTCTGAAAAAGAAAATCGTCCTTCCTCCTCCTTTCGATTGCTAATTATACCCAATTGCTGATTAATTTATTAATTCGGCAAGGTTTAAGAGGGCATTGTGATGCCTTGCAAGCAAGCGGGAAACTAGGAGCTTGACGTTACGGAAGCGCAATTAAGCTAAAATTACAATATCACTAGTTCTTTAGTGTCGCCATCGGCATCGAAATGCATTTTAAAAATAAGGGTTTTTTTAATATGAAAAATGGGCGAGAAAGAAATCGTCAATCAAGCTCGCGGGAAGCGGCAGCCACCACCAGAAGACAATCACGCCCAACAGCCGACGACATGATTGCAACAATCATGCGAGTCGGCGGCCCCTTGAGCTGCCCGATTTGTGTCGGTCGGCCGCCAGGATTTTTCCCGGTCCGTACCTAACGCATGACGCGTGGTATTGGCGAAGAGCGACGACGAGGTGGGCGGGGGAGCGGGACGAGGGGAAAGAAGAGCGTGTTCGCCATTGCGTGTTTGCTTTGTCAAACGTTAAGAAAAACCTACGGCCAGCTGTTTCGAATCACGACCGGCTCCGAGGATTAGAAATTTTTCCGACAGGGGAATCCGGGCAACTAAGGACAAAGGGAGCGACGCGCTGTGCGAGTCCACTTTATAAAGTAGGATTGGAAATTTCAAAAGCTGGCTTCCGTTCAAAATATATTTTCCAAAAAGTAATCGTCTCGGTCGTCTGAAACGTTTTGATGATAACGAAAGATATCTTCTCTTCATTAATTTTTGTAAACGGTCATTTTTGAGGAAAATATTTCCTAAATTCCTCATTCTTTCGCGAAACGAAATGCATCGCTCGGCTCCACAAGTCGTGAGGGGTGATGTGACTGTCGAAATTGGCTTCTTGTGTAACCAATGCACTTGACCATTGTCAGTAGCATTACTTGCTATGGTGATGACATGTCCTCGAGCTTGCCAAGCTTATTTTGTTCACTTTCTATTTTATTAGAAAAATCAATGAAATTTAGGATGATATATTCTGTTGATTAATTTTTGTAAACATTTTTCCTAAATTCTTCATTATTTCGGGAAACGAAATGCATCATTCAGCTCCACAAGTCGTGGGGGTGATGTGACTGTTGAAATTGGCTTCTTGTGTAACCAATGCACTTGGCCATTGTTGGTAGCATTACTTGCTATGGCGACGACATATCCTCAAGCTCGCCAAGCTTATTTTGTTAACTCTCTATTTCATCAGAAAAATCAATGAAATTTAGGACGATATTTTCTGTTGATTAATTTTTTAAACATTTTTCCTAAATTCTTCAATCTTTCGGGAAACAAAATGCATCGCTCAGCTCCACAAGTCGTGGGGGGTGATGTGATTGTCGAAATTGGCTTCTTGTGTAACCAATGCACCTGGCCATTGTCGGTAGAATTACTTGCTATGGTGACGACATATCCTTGAGCTGGCCAAGCTTATTTTGTTCGCTTTATGTTTGATCAGAAAAATCAATGAAATTTAGGACCCTTTGAATTGGAGCTTTTCGAGTTCTTGAAGTGACTTTGGCGTGCCGCAAGTATATGGAGCTCTTCAGCCCATTCAAACATAGAAACATTTACGTCAAAAGTGAGAGATTCATAAGAAATTTCCTTCTTCTCACCTCATGAGATAATTGCACAAATTGTCTTTGGACTTTAGTTCAGCGTGTAATATCCTATATGAATCTTTAATTTATATAATGCGGTCAATAAACTTTATCCTAAGTGTGGTCCCTAAACTGTTATTAAATGTTCAGTGTAACCCTAAACTATATGAAAATTTAAAAGTCAATTATCACATTAAATAAATTAAAAATTCAGAGACGATATTGCATAAAAGGCCAAAGTTCATGAATTAAATCTAACAAATAGAAAGTTTGGAGACACATTGAAGTTGGACCAAAGTTCCGTTAGACCAATCTTCAGGAATCACTCATGTCATTTCCTAGCTCCATTACAATAGGCCGCGTTGAATGACAGTAGAACTCGTGCAAATATAATAATACATCCGCAATCTTTGAAGTCCGCTAACCTTGTGCGATACGTCGGAAGTTAAGGATAGGAAAGAAGGAAGGAAGGGAGGACGAGGAGGAGGTGGAGGGGGCCAAAGGGGCGGTGCGCGCAGGTCAAGTCCACGGCGCCTCCGACCGCATTTTGATCCCGTTTTACGTGATGAGCCCCTCGTCAGCATCGACGTAAACTTCCACCTTCCCGCGTGTCCCACGCCCGTCCCTCCCTCGCCCATAAAGCAGGACGAGGAAAAGAGAAAAAGAGGGAGGAAAGGAAAGAAAAGAAACTTCTGCGTTTTCACATTCCTGGCGAAAGCGAGAAATCAACCGGAAAGGGCGGGGAAGAGCTCGCGATTTCTACATAAAAACAGAGCCGAGGGACGACGACGCTGGAACGTCTCGGTCTCTTTTGTCTGTCCCTTTTTTTTTTGTCTCGTTCTTCATGCCAATCCCGTCCCGCTCACACTGCCACGACCTTGAAATTTGTGCCATTCTATCTCCCTCTATCTTTCCGTACGAAGAGCTGTTTCCAATATTTCCTCGGATGAGCGGGGGGGCCAGTGTCTAATCTCTTGGAAAGAAACAGGGGACGGGGGGGCAAGTGGGCGTGGAAGGGAAAGTGGAGGAAACGACCTGGGGATAACGAGGAAGAAATGTGTCGCGGTAACTTGTTCCCCGTACAAACCAGTAGCTATCCTATGCTCATTGTGTGATCGTGATTCAGGGCTCGGGAAATTGTCTTCCCACTTTTCAGGCTTTGGATAAGGGACAAAAATTTCAGTTTATGGATTGAAAATAATTAGTTTAGATCAAGGAAAAATCCAAAGCTTCCAGCTAGAGAGAATTGACTTTTTCTCTATATCATCGAATAAATAAAAATTAATTATTTTCCTTAATAATGCTTTTCCATGAAGATTGTTTTCTTTTATCGTGAAATTTTTAATGAAACAATGGTACCTTTAGAGAAATAAGGAGAGAGGCGCGTAATGTTGCACTTTCCATAAGACTAGAATTTAATGCCCTCCTCATATTTTTACAACCAGTAGGCTCCTACTATTCAATGATCATTGCATGATTATGATTTAGGGTCGGTTTATTTATAAGGAAACTGATTTCAAGAAATTGTCTTTCGACTTTCCCGCTTTTTTATAATAAAAATTAATCAGTTTACAAAATGCATTTTCATGGATTTGAAAAAAAAAAGTTTAATTTGGGGGAGAACTTCATTTTCTAACTAGAAAGAAATCGCTTTCCCTAAATCACCAAGCAAACGAAAATTAACCATTTAAAAAAATTTTCATGAAATTCTCGGTGAAATAGTCGCATCATTAGAAAAACAAAGAGAGAGGAGAATAACATTGCACCTTCCAAAAGACTAGAATTGAATGCCCTCCTCATGGTTTTGCCTAAAAATGAAAAATACCTGATTAAACATAAGTAGGAAGAAAATATAGAGATAAAGCGTAGGAGGCTTTCCCTTGGTTTCTCCAGCACGTAATAATGTCCGTTTCATTGTAATTTCAATTCCAAAAGGCCGTGACGTGCACACACCGATCGAACCGGTTCGCATTTATCTTTTGTGACCCGATGAATGCAAACTTCCAAGAAATGATTTCGTGGAGGATGGCAGAAGTGCCTTGCTTGACTCATTCTGCTTTTCACAGAGTTAGGTCGGAAATTCAGTACGGACACATAACCTTTCGGACAAGAGGTTTGGTAGATGTTAGTGAAAAGTCAAGTGCTGGAAGATAGTAGACAGTTGGCAATAAATTATGTGGTTTTGCCGGATTAGGCATGTATAATTTGCTGTGCAGTTTGGTCCCAAATCCTTTTCATTATGTGCATTTGTAGTTGAGGTCTCTGTTGTGACATTTAGCTGGCGATGTGCACGAGAACCCCACCTAAAAAGAGAGTGTCAATTCTCTGTCAAAAGCGATGATCTTTACTAAGTTCTTTTCACTCCCCAAGTTCTCTCTCACAAGTAATGGCTCACTTCAATCTCAATCCTCATAAAAATCATAATCATTCCACAAAGAGAGAGAGAGAGAGAGAGAGAGAGAATGGCAATGGATAGGATAGAAAAGGAATTCATTCGTTCTCTTTTAGCAGAATTGAGCTTTCATGGAAAAAAGAAGAAGAGGATAAGATGCTTTAACAAAAAGCTAGTCCATTGCGATTATCTGTCTTCCTACGCATTTGAGCCTTTGATATAATTTTTCCTTTTTGGGTCGTCAAAAGAGAAGTCCATGATCTGGATTACAGGTAGGTGATCGCTTCATATATCATAGACTGTTAGGCTATTCATTGAAACGAAACCTCGTGCAAGCCATTTTCAAAATTGTCTCCTTTTTTCATCTGCATTGAACATTCAAACAAAAGAAAGATTGCATATTTGTACAGAGCAAGCCAGATTCATGTGCTGGTACTCCTACAAGCATGGTTTGACCTGGTTCCCTGGGTAAAGGGGGCAACTGTGTTTGATGGGTTTTGGCATCAAGACTAAGAATGCCTAGCAACAGCAGATGAAGCGAAGATATTGGGTTTTTCCAATGATGAGATTTATTCATGTGGATATATCAGGTGCCTCTAACTTGTGCCAAACTTCTAAAATATGTTGAAGTTGGAGTGCGGGTTAATCATGCAATGAGATGTGCACATTCAGAAACTGCTCAGTGTGAAAGATATCAATGTTTTCCTTATACCCCTAAAATGCTACAACAAGTTGCACAAAGATTGGATCAAAGCGTGAAGAAATGGAGATGATGGGGAAGAAGAACTTGGACCTTTATTCAGAATTGTGAAACTAGTTAAAGATGTGCTTGGAATTGGTCATTAAATCACATTTTTCCTTCCACCGACTGAACTGCATGGGTTGACCCATTTGAAAACCTTCCCCGAGTCATTCTATACACCATTCCAAGAGGATTTTTGCTGGCCATTCATGTGAGAACAGGAGTCCTCGTGGTGGATTGCTGCAAACTTGCTGCATAATCCCGAGCCCACAAGTCGTAATGTACGATCTCCTCAAGGGAAGGTGTCTTGACCAGTTCCTCCCTATGCTTATCACAAGTAAGCTCTACGACCTTGAAGATGTCCAAGTAGCTTATCCTGACAATAGTAAAATCATTCATTCAAAAAAAGACCGACAATACGTATAAACTGACTTGAGCAGAGATTATGCAAGTCATGTTCATATAAAGAGAGATCAAACATACAAGTTATAATTCATATTAGACTGCAACCAACATCAGTTTTTTTCTAAATCAGTAGGTACCATAGAAAGTAAATAAGAAGGTTTATGCTCCTTTCAAATTTAAATACTTTACTTCCAATCCCCACGAGAAACAAAATGGATTTAAGAAATCTTTCACTATTAACATAAATTATTAAGATGTTATTAGATCAGACCCACCCTGACTTCAAATGCTTAGAGCTGGGTTTCTGTAGTTGTTAATAACTCCACAGCAAAAGTCCAGTCAATTCCACGGAAAAACTAAATAAAGAAACAGAATGCATACTTTTCATCGATGAACATTTCAACTGCCTTCTCATTGGCTGCGCTAAGAACTCCCGTCATTGTGCCTCCAGCCCGTCCAGCAGCATAGGCAAGATCCATGGATGGATATTTCACATTGTCAGGAGCTTTGAATGTTAGTGAACCAAGCCTGTGCCATGATGAAAATGCATCTTATCAAACCAAAAAAGAAAAGAAAGAGATACTGAGAAGATTTCAGTGTGTATAATCCTTTGCAGCCAAAATACATAGAACTTTCAGCCACGTCACTTGTCACTGATATTGATACCCTCATAATGTTTCAAAGATATATTGTTCATGTCATCAACATAATGAGTACCAAAATGACATTAGTAAAAGCAATCAAGTGCGCATCCTTTCAATTGGTGCAATCTAGTTCTAAACCTAATAAAATATAAATAAATTAAGCAATCAGGACCTTCCCTCGAAATTGCTTAGGCAGCAGCCAAAAGTCACCTAGCCAGCAGCCCTAAAGGATGCCTCATAGGAGAAATCGGAGAGCATGGGGACGTTAAGGACTCAACTGCTTTTTCTCAGAAGGTTTGGGATTTAAGCATCAGTCAAACTTTTTAGAACATGACTTCATTCAACACATAAAGTTTAGGACTTCCGGTGTACTTTTCCTGATGTTTGACTTTCATGCCCATGAGCAGGGAAGGACCCAAGGGGTTTGCCAAGGGCAGTCACCCACCCTAGACACTAGGTGCTCTACTAATTATGTACTATACTCTATGAAACTTCTTTATGTCTCCCGTCACCCAATTGTATGTGCCCAAAAGATGGGGGAAAAAGTTCATATGCAACCATTACACATGCAAAAATGCGCAACCAGTCCAATGCCTTCTTCCAGGCCACCGGTCCTGTGCTTTAAGGTAACAGTCTTTCCCTTCAAGCGAACACTTATCTTGAGAAGTAGAGCAACCTTTTTACGTTAATTCATATGTCTTAAAGAGATTTGTGAGAAATTCATAATCCTACTCTGGCAGGAAAAGGATAATTACTTGCAAAGGTCGAGTCGAGGCCATGTTATTTCAGAGCAGTAAATCCTCTCTGGCCATGACATCGTGTAGAGGATCGGCAATCGCATATCAGGCCACCCTAATTGTGCGAGAACGGATGAATCCTGGAGAGGAGCAAACATGGAAGATGATAAGCAACAGTCATACCCAGTTGTCGTACTGAGTAAATTCCTAAGATAACTTAAGATATAAACTCAGAGACTGTCACCAGCATCAGCAGAAGGATGGTACACCAACATTAATAGCCACATGGTTCAGCGAATAAGAACCGAACCTGTGTCTCCACCATCGAGTGAATGATAGATTGGGGATGAATCACAATCTCAATATGGTCATAGTCTGCTCCATAGAGATAATGCGCTTCAATGACTTCAAGACCCTGGTCAAGCACGTAAAAGTTAAATGGAGCACAATGCAAAAGCACAGATGGAAGCTTGCCCTGTTCATGGTGTACTGCTTGAGATAAGTTTGAACAAAGAATACAACAAACCTTATTGAAAAGGGTAGCAGAGTCAACAGTAATCTTTTTCCCCATATTCCAGTTAGGATGCTTCAAAGCATCAGCAACTTTGACTTCTTTTAATTTATCTACTGGCCAATCCCTGTCATGACAAAGTCGACAAATATTTATTCCTCAGTCCTGGAAACTGCACATCCAAGAAGATAAAGGCACCGGATGCCTTTTACCTAATATCCAAAAATTCCAAGCACCCAAATAGTATGATAAATAGAAGGATAGAAACACTATGGATTATGAAACAATGCACAAACTTATCTCATACGCTAACAAATCTACTCTAACTGCATTTGCATGAACTAACCAAAGGGAAAATGTTTAGGAGGAATTAAATAAAAATCCTCCATCACTCAAAACAAGAGAAATGAGACCCAGATTCATTTCCTAGTTACAGACTTGGCATCCATATCAGATTAACCCAAGTTATTTGTCCTAAAGCAAATATGCTAGGCTTGGAACAAATTTTGTTTGTAAGCTTCACATTCTAAACATGTTCACACCTGAAAGCCCCACCCGATGCAGTCAAAATAATTCGCCGAAGTGCACCTTCTGGTAAACCCTGAATACACTGAAGGAAAATAGACATTTTTAAGCTTCTGAAATGAATTAATTGAGCATTGCAAAAGTGAGCCATGATAAAGAAGCATATGAGTTCCAAACATTCTCGTGGAAGCTCTCACACCTGAAATATGGCAGAATGTTCAGAATCAGCCGGAAGAATCTTCACTTTATGCTTGTGTGCAAGGGGGAGCACAAAAGGACCTCCTGCAATGAGGGTCTCCTTATTGGCCAAAGCTATGTCCTTGCCTGCTTCAATGGCAGCCACTGTAGGCTGAGGATTTTAACCAATAAAAGTACATCAACCATAGAAATTCACAATGGCTGCTGTTCTAGGGAAATACATAAATGAAAAGGTAGATGAAAACACAGCATACTGGCATATCAATGCACTCAAATCTCCAAAAGATAAAAGAAACAATTTCAATAAAAGCTTTCCTCAAAATTGTCAGCAGTAAATGCAATACTTTACCTTTAGTCCTGCACAACCAACTATACCTGTAACTACAGTTACAGCGTCTGGATGGCGGGCCACCTGAAAATTTCCATTATCAGTAATAGTTGGCATGGAAAAACCTTCAAAGAGCAATGTGGGTAAACTGAGGCAGGTCAATAAAATACGTATACTTATGGGTGTGACAGACTGCGCTACACATAGGCTTTTGAATAAGTGATTTATATTCAACACCCAGTGAGAGTCTGCCATCACAAGTATTCAAGTTCTATAAGCCGTTCCAAGTATACCTAGCCTTATTCAACTTTAAATTCCATGCAATAGCACAAAGATGAGACACCTCAATAACTCCTTGTTCCCCTGGAATGATCTCAGGCTTGTCTTCAACATCAGATAGAGCCTCCTTGAGTTCATCAACTAGTGACTCATTCCTAACTGCGACCAATTGAGGCTTGAATCTCTTAACCTGTAAAATGGAGAAAAGAAAGTTACTGAGTCCAAAGCTTCAATCTGAATCAGATTACAAAGATTTGAATCCATGCTATTCTTCAGTTTATTTCCACCCCCTTACTCACAGGGAAGTGATGTTTAATTGCCCAAGAAATTTGAGGGAGTCCAGATTAGGTAGGTGAAGAACGGATTGTGTCATTATTTTTAGAACTACAATAGTTTGAAAAATTCAAAAATTGGCAGAGAATGTCATTAAATCTGGTAGATTTTACGGTTGAACAGTGTCACATTGAGCGTGACATGGCAACAGATTATTTACCTGATCAGATAGAAGTGTAACATTTGATCCAGCTGCAAGAGCCACGACTCTGAATTTATCAGGGTTCTCTGCTACTATGTCCAAAGTCTGTAAAACACCCAATTCAGATTGCAACGAATGACAATGCAATTTGACTAGAGAACTGACATCGATTCAGAAAACATATACAGTTTATTGCAGCTCCTCAAGAACTTTAACTTAGTATAACATAAGGGTATCATGCTAGAAAAGGAAATGGCATTCAAACCTGTGTTCCAATGGAACCAGTAGATCCAACAATAGAAATCGGCTTCGGGCCATCCCACAATTTACGATTTGTCTCGGGAACAGCTCGTCCAGGCCAGGCTGGTGGAGGCGGCTGTGCTGAACAATGTATTCTTCTCGTTCCACAATCCTTCCTCTTCAACGTATATGCACCTGAACATCAGACAGCAGAGAATTAGAAGGATTGTCCATTGCGCAAGCTCCAATTAAACTGTTCCATGAAGTTACTAAACTGTCAGTCAAAGCAATCGACTGCTTTCACTTGCACAAACTCCAAGTAAAACCATGAATTTAACCATGTAATGCTTCTGTTTTCTACATCGACTCGAATGCTTATACATTAAAGACAGCTTCCGCAAAATGGGAAATCATAAAATCTGAGAACATGGAAGTGAAAAATCGCATTAGCAACCAAAACTACCACGACTCTTCCAAGACAAGCGAACCTTTTTATACCTTGGGCAGGGTAAAAAGGCAACAGAAACACAAAAGAATGACTCTTGACACTTCTATACACTCTTCTCCAGCTCAATGAGTTCCTAAACGAGCAAAAGCAAAGACTTCCCACACCTCCAATTACAAGAACAAAGACAAGAAAGACAACGTCTTTGACTCAAATTCCACCACTGCGTCTCGGAGAAATCAAGCGGCTGAAGCAGAAGGAACCCTCTACCTGGCAACTTATTGAGGTGGTGAAGGTGGTGATTTGACTTCGTAGAATCCAAGAACGAAACGGCCTTGATCTCGGCCGGCGACAGCAAATTAAGAGCCATCGGGAAAACAAAAATTTGCCCAAAACCAAAGGAGGGAAAAGGAGGGAACTTGAGAGGAAAGGAGAAGCGGAAGCGCGAGCTAATGAAACGGGTGGTCTAGAAATCGCAGGTGGGCACACGTTTAAAGGCAGAAAAACAACGCACATGTGCGTCAGGCTACGGAACCAGGAGGTGGGTCTTGGTCTCCTAGGTGGGTCAGTCACTCTGTCAACTGGGTTTTTCCTTTCGAACGGCAAAACGGGAAGTGGGAAGTGCGTCACGACAGGCGATGGATAAGACGCGAAGGGAATCAAGCTCATACGACGGTTTTCAATTGCCCTGAGCACGTTCTGATACTCTGGTTTGGGTCCTTAGTTAGTGGATGCTAATGAGCGACACTGTTTCTTGTTCTTGTCCTGATCCAACCAGAGATTGTTTACGAGATTACACGACCTTGTTCCTTGTTTCGGCCACGGATAGATTCCTCTCCCTAGTGTGTCCAAAGTCTTCCCTTTTATGGCTTGAAAAGTTCGGCGACGCAGAAAGTCTCTCCCTTTCCTGCTGTGAAAATCTTTCTACCCTTTTAGTCTCAATCTCAGTCTCTCTCTCTCTCGGACTTGGCTGATCAAATTCAGTTGATGGTGACTTGAAAATGAAGGAAGTGTTCAATTTCACGAGTTTTCTATGCAGCAAGCACGCTTAACACGCTTGCCAAGACACAAAAAGAGGACCTTTTTTTTTCCAAGTGGCTCGTCTTTTCAGCATGTTAAAAATTGAAACTTTCTGCGGTATATGAAAGATGAACCATTTAAGGATCCATGCATATTCATCATTTTTTCGGATCCGAAACTTATCATGCATACTTTCATTTTATTATAAAAATATATGAAATATTAATTGAGTAAAAGTATTGGTTATAAATGAGAGTTTAAATTATTTGTTCCACATTATATATTTAAATCATCAAACGTATGAAATATCGTAAGATTGTGCAAAGATATAGAAAATAAAACACAAAAATTTGTTCCAAATTTAGGTTGCAAGTTTCAGATTTTATCCTAAAACCATCTTTATTCCTAATTACATGTACTTACAAGTCGTTGTTAATTGACGTGACCCAATTAAAACTGACCCATCTATACACATCTAAATGCGAATGACATGAAAATATGCAAATCACTTCTTAAAGGGCGAGAAAGTTGCATGGGTCTGCACTAAATCTTCGAATGTGTGTCCATCAATGGTTGGCGCAGCTCCTCCAGCCGATTCAGATTTATGACTCCAAACACAAAATTAGACATCTAGGATCCTATTGCTTACACACTTGAAACCAGAGGCAGCTATTTAGAGCACAGTAAACAGTTTTTTAATCCTACAATAGCATCATCAGCAGTGCCCGAGGCGGCTACAGAGCTTTGATTCAGAAGAGTTTAGACCGAGCGGGTTTGCGATTGAAAGTCGAATCACGACGACAAACATTTGACAAAATGGGTTTTCATTACGAATGAGTTATTGGAGTTTAACGATTACTTTCAATGAAAAAGACTGTTTATAAAAAAAAAATCAATAGATGAATTCATGTGATATGAAGTTAAAGGAGCAGCAAGATATACACATCAGAACCCATTGTCTTGACTTTGATATTCACTATATTCATCAGGCCACCAACCCAAAGGAAGAAGATTTTTTTAGTTAGAATTATACTGTTTCACGTCATGATTCGACCAAGGTCAGCATCAAAATTAAGACCTTGCTCAAAATCCTTTAGATTCCCCCCTAATGTGTCCAAACTCTTCCGTCGACTTGGTGATAGAGAGAGGTTTTCCTCCCTTGCGAATTCCATAACCCTTTTTCTTCTTTCGTCCGGTAAGTGGATCTGGCTGATAAATCCGGTTGCCTATGACGAGATGTATCATTATAAGGGATTTGTTTTTATTCGATTACGACAGCGTAAAAGCTGAAACGCACGAACAAACGTATAAACGTGGGTCACGCCCTCTTCGTCTGATTGGTTGAACTCTTCTTGTTGGCAAAACACGTTCGCCACTCTAAACAGAGTAGTACGGTTCTGAATTAAAGCATGTCCCACGTTGCAAGAGCTTCTGTTTTGTTTTGCCTCTTACTTGAGCATCCACGAGAGACACGACAAGATCCACTAGGCTAGATGCGTAAGTTAAAACGATCGGAGCAGCGCATAATGTCAACGTTACAAGAGCGTTTATGGAACGTTTAGTGGGGTTTAGATATGTGGAGAATGCTGATTGAAAGGAGTAAAGTTGGGCGGCGAAAAATTGCTCATATTTTACCAAAGCACTACAGGACCCAGAAGCCAAATTTCCAACACGTATCTCTTTGCTATCATGCTTTACAATTTGATATATAAAGCAACTCTAATGCGAAGACCACTAGAACAACACACATATGGGAAGGATAAGCTGGGCATGACGGTGGATAAAGAGGAATCTGATGCTACAGATATTGGAAACAGTTCCATCACAGGATTTCAAAAGAACAAATGCAAAAAATTGGCAGCGCAGGCCAATCCCATCACTCACCCCAGTACGCAAGTCAAAAGTATACCATGACAATAGCATCTGCAAAAGTTGCATGAATCACAGGATATATTCTGATGCACAGCAATGCAACTGAATCAAATAAAGACGGCCATATTTAGTCTCAATCCCAGTGAGCGTGATCCCATTGGCTGGTTATGAAGATCATCTTTGGTTAAGATAATAAAGAACCATGCCAAAATAACATTTCTCTGTACAAGAATTTCATCGATATCGAGCAAGCAGCAAGATTATTTATTTCAGTTCCCTGTCCAAACAAACTATCATATGATAAACTCTGCTGATCTAGTGGTGGTATAAGGTGAATATCATGATGCCACAATCTCAGCAGCCGTTCATGCATACTTGGGTAAAACAAACAACATGAGTAACGTTGAGTTCCCTCAGTAACTTCTATTCCTGTTCCACCTGTATCTCAGTCAAGTTCATTCCCGAGCTCATCTCACTGGTACTCTCTGCCCCTCCAGACTCGGAAAATTTTGTGATTTTCTGCAGTTCATCGGTTACATCAGAAGAGCGAGATGCTGTTTCATCAGAGGATTGTTCTTTCTGAGCAGCTGGTTTTGGGCGCCGAATGGCTTCTGCTGCTTCAGCCATGGCAATAGGTGGTGGCTGGGGTGGCACCCATGCACGCTGAACTGGTTGACCGGTTTTCAAGTCCTCATCACGGTCAATTTCAGTAATTCTAGCATTCTTCCTCTGCCACCAGGGCGCAGAAGCATCACCATTTGACTGGTCAGTGATTCCATTGTCTTGAGCATTGTAATTCCAAGCTTCAGCACTTGATTGGTACTGATACACATTGCTTGAGTTGTTTTGAGTCTGAATGGTCTCCCACGGCTACTCAAGGATCAGGAAGAAAGTGATAAATCAAAACCCAACAATGTACAAATACACACGCTATAAACACATTGAGTATATGGGTGGAAGTCCAGAATCAGCCCATACATACATACATACATAGATCTGTACAGTCTCCACTGGTAATGAATTATGATCGTAATGAAAAAAGAAGGATCTTAAATTCTGATATGTGCGCTTGAGAAAACAAACCTTAGCTCTTGGTGCTAAGCGAGGATTGGGTATCTGCTGATGAGGATTGGGGGGTGAATCATTGATGTCCTATAAAATTATGTTGAACGGGAAGTGAGCCTGATGCTGCCTGGCAAAGTAACATCATGACAGACTCAATTTACCTTTACGTTTGGAGGTCGTTCCCCTCTTTGGACCATGGCCATAATCTGTCATGCAATACAGGATTTCAGAGGATGTCTTTCTAAAACTTAGCGACATGATGGTTCACACAGAATAAAGCTATTTAAACTACTTAGACAGGGAAGCTACATTAATAAGCTTTAGAACATGTCACGAGTTGAGCAAAGTTGCCAATATAATGATTGCATCTTAAGAAATCTATTTTGATCCTCAGTGCATCCCTCCTCGCATGTCCTATTTGCTTATGTAGCCAGCAAAACTACTAATAGCTTATCCAATAAAGCTGACAGCTTCAAAAGGGTAATGGGAAGGCTAGTATGCCCATTGAGTTCGAGAGAGAGAGGCCTCAGAAAAATGAATGACTGGAAAAAAGAGACTGATTTTACCTCCATATATGACTTTGGATGAGGTGCCGCAGAGGGTTCTGAAGATCCTGGAGGTGAAGAAGATCTCGCTGTGGAAGAATAGTGGTCAACATACAAAAAATTGGATAGTTATAATATTGAAGGTACTCATTTAAATAATAAAAAATAAAGGCGCTCACGCTCTTTTATATAACCACCTGAACGTGATTCAAATTCTGCCCTCCCGTTAGCAAATGGCTGCTGCAAAAAATAGTAACTGTCAACCAACAGCTCACATATGATAGCTCTTAACACTAAAATAGGCAGCTAGTTTAGACTTCTTCAATATTTTTTGCATTTTACTTCAACACACCTTTGGAATAGTGACCAATCCTCCGTGATCTTCATGGTTGAACTGAGAAAGAGCACCTGAAGTGTTTGCATGTCCTGAGAATCACAGAGATATAAAACAAAAACAATATTTAAGAATTTCACTGTCACACAGAGGGGCACTATCTCCATTATGATATATAACAATTTGTAATAACTGTTTTATCAAGTCTGACATGAGAAAGAAACTTAGGACCATAGAGGGATAAGGATTGATATTAGAAGGAGATCACTTCCTGACTAGCATTAAAAACTATCAGTCTCTTAAATGGGGAAATACAAACGGCACAGAGAAAAAGCTTGCTTTCATAAGACATATCTAGATATAGAAAGTCGCATGTTAAAAAGGCAAAGCAAATTGCACAAGGAAAACTTGCTTTTTCTTCATCTTAAATCTAAAAAGGACTGACAATGTAGTTGGGGTAGAGAGGAGAGCATTCTAGTTCCAGCATGAGGCTAGCTGTCAAGCAACAGGAAGAGGAGTCCGAGCCAAACCCAAACAAATATTATGTCCAAAAAATGGGAATAAGAAACTCCAACAGAAAATAGTTGCAATCCTCTTTACTGCAAGTAATCCTAATCATTCATCATGTATGGACATCCCCAACCACCAGTTTTCTCCAATTTCTGTTAGGCATTTTAAACTGTGATATGCCAAGTAGAGCAATGACACGGTTAGTCAGCAAGTATGTTTAATCCGGTTTATAATGAAGCTCACTTCAACCTGGAAAAATATATATATGCTCAAGTACTTTGATCACAAACTAGCCAAGAAAAATACTCTGATCACACAACAAGTGGTCATCACCTTCTAACTTCTGGATAGCAGTACTCATTGACTTCATCTCCTGTAGTTGGACATCCAGCAGTTTCACCAATTCCCCAAAGTACTTCCTCTCTAAAAGTTCAAAAGTCAAGAAAAATCTCACATGGCCATTGTTGAAGAAACAGAAGACAGTACATTGCCAAGCACCAAAGCAGATGTTTGTTGTAAAGACAGCTATTGCATCTAAGTATCACCTTCAACTTTAGAGTTCAACATCTCTTGGCTGACTTTTGCCACATCCGCAGCTGCAGCTGCAGCTGCTTTTGCTGCAGCAGCAGTTTCCTCTTCCAAACTTGGTCCAGCATTGGTTCTCTTGAGAACATCATTTTCTTCATCAGATATAACCTTGCGTATCCAACACTTGAACCTAGGAATTATAGCATTCTAAAACACGGAAAAATGTCACCAATACTGAATGAAAACTATAGATGAAGGATCACAGTAAACAAATCTAATAACTTAAACAGATAGATCAAGCTGTTAATAATATGTACAGTTTTAAATGCACAGTATACCCTGAAGTGCTAATATATGAAGCTTGGGCACTAATGCGTCCACTTTAAAAGGTGAAACAAATACGAGATGATCTCTTAGTACCTTCAACAGGACAGCCGTTCCAGCACCAGACACTGCTAGAAAGCCTACAGCATAAGCAGCATGGATCCAGCGAAATCTCGGTCGAGTCGTGGTGACCACTGAAGATATAACACCGGCAGGAGCAGCAGCAGCAGGCTGCAGAGCTTGTGATGAGGATTGGGGCTGAACATTTGCTGAAGATTTCGACTGCGGATCTGTGATTACCATGGCACAGCATGACAAACCACCAATAATGCAAGTTTTTCCCAATTAAAGGAGGCTAACGGCTTCAGCAAACAATTGTGTTCAAATTCCTAACCTGGACTAACATTTGTAGGCTGGGCACTTGGAGTTGGGTCCTGCAAAGTGCAAGTGAGAAAAAATCAGGTTCTTTTATTTTCATCTTTTCAATTGTTTTCCTGTTTCTCTCAACAGTGGGGATTTGAAAACATGAGATGTGCTATGTTGTCTATAATAATTAGTGCCAAATTACTGAAATTGTGAATGTCCCGCAGGTTTATGAGTCTAGCCCAATTTCTCACCCTCAGAGTCAGAATACTTCACTGTACAAGAACAAAGCAATTTCTAGAGATCATGAGAAATAGAACATGATATTGGCTTACCGGAACCCGCCGAAATGCTTCGTCTATTTCCTCCTTGGTAAGGCCCTTCCTTTCAAGGAAAGATCGTCGATAGATGACCGGAGAACCTTGAACTTTTGGGTGTGAGAGAAATTTGACAGCATTTTGCACCTGTTCCTCTCGTATTGGTTCTGAATTCACGAACACAGAAGGCGTAGAAGTTGATTTAACATTATCTGCTGCTGCATTTTGTGGAGCCTCATTTGTTGGTTTAGCCAATTCTGTACCTAAATTACAAAATTGCCATGACAACAATGCATGAATTCTCTAAAAATCAACATGCATAAATTCTACGCACACTTAACTTCAGGTTTGTCTAACATATAAGACATTTACAGGCTTTCATTATCTCCCACACCACTATAACAACAAAAGCAACAGCTGACTCTAATCCCACTAATTAAGGTTAGCCATGTGAATCTTTTCATACTATACGCTAAACAACAAAACTTGGCCTACACTCCACAGGTTAATTATGCTATAAATAATTCTCAATCACACTGCAGGACAAAACAAATGATCATCCTGGTTATGATGCATTCATGGAACTTTGGATTTGGAAGTTTCGTATACCTCCATTTTCAGGCTTCTTTCTGATTACACATGAGACCTGATAAAGCTACACCATCTCTTCAAGGCACCCAAATTTGAGAAACTCAGATACATTTCCATAGTTGCAACTTAATTTGTTCTTTTGATCCTACATAAAACTTCTCTTGTCCCAAGGCTCTATTACACATTGATCAAGAAAGTCTACGTTTCTGACATTACTACACATTTTACATCCCTATCTAATGCTTGCTCCAAAGGAAAAAAATACAAAGCCGTGAATAATATAACAAAACGCATCGATAGGATTAAAGAACACTAGAAAAAAAAGAAAAGAACAAAAGGGCAGCAATGGTCCAACTTCACTACAATCATAACTACGAAATTTTTAAAACTGACTAGACCAAGACAGCAAGGATGCCCTTCTTTGAATTCCAAACAAATGACAACCTTCTCCGAAGGAGTACTCAGGAGAAGAAGACGGACCACTTTTGCAGGTTAAAGAATCGGCGCATGGCCTTGGATGCCATGAGACATCGGATGCACTGACTGGAGATTTTTGAATTGTTCATAGCACCACCATCCAAAATTCAAGATTCCTACAGTCCGATTTATCAGAATTTGCAGTAAACGCTCTGGCTTCGGGGTCTAAACCAGGTGTAGCGCTAGTCTACTCTAATTGCTAACAATGTTCGTCTTTCCACACAATCGAAGAACAACAAGAAGCAAACTCATTTGCCCCACTAGAGGCCATTGCGAGCTTCGCTGAGTTACGGCCTAAATTAAGCTCCAGAGGACGACAACAACAGTAAAACCCACATGCCACTACCCAAGAATCGATTCAATTCATCTCGAATCTCCAAACTGAAACCAACCCAATTTGCACAAGAAACAATCAATTCGGCAGCAATCAAGTTGCGGCGCGCCCCCACCAATCCAACGCGACGAAAACGTCGCGCCCGGCTCGAAAAGCCGCGAGAACACCAACTGGGTCGTCGCCCAAAAAGACACCCAGTTGACCCAAAAGGAAAAAGACCCCGATCGGAAGTCAGAGAGAGAGAGAGAGAGAACAAGAACCTGATTCTTGCGGCTTATCGTCCGGGCCAGTAGCCATGTCCACCTCCTCCTCCGACTGAAACACGGGATCAAGAAGACGAAACCCAGCAAAGAAAACGAAAGAGAAAATCAAACGAAGCACAAAAGGGGCGATAAATCTTCACAACCCAGATGCAAATCACGTCTGTAGAAACGCGAAAATCAGCAGACACTTACAGAGAAGACGGAAGGTGGTGTGAGCCGGAGAGGGTGAGGAGGTGGATTTTGCTTGCTCGTCTCGAAGCGCGTGCTCTTTTGGGCAGAGTGTCAGAGGCGGTACACGCCAAAACGACGGGGATAATGTACGATTTTTCTCCTATCTCTCGTCGTTTTTTCTTTTCTTCTCTAGGCGGATTTGGATGTATGCCTCGTCTGGTATGTTTGGGCTAAATTAAACTTCGGGGAAATTTAGTGCGCTTGATTTAATGAGAAAGGGCTTTGCTTTTTCTAATGAAAAGTGTAAAAGCTTTATGGATAGTAATGGAGACTTTACTAGATTTAATGCACGCGGGAGACAAAACAATGACTCAGAATATGTGTAAGTCTACCGCGACTCGTGTAATTCACAGTAAAGTAAATAGTAATATGCTACATATAACAATATTAACATCGTTTCAACTAATTTTTGCAAGAATGAATCTATCGTGATGTCTAGGAGTAAGTTGAGTTATTTTGAAGCATTCCAAAGATTTCATGACGTGTTATTTAGCCGTTGTGAGATTGTCTTCCTAGATTGACTAAGGTGAAGATAAAATTGCATAATCGGCCGCTTTGAGCAACTAATCTTAATATGTAGAGTTAATACCACAAAAAACTTAAAACTAATATACATGCATTATATTTACTCCAAATTAATTTTTGCGTCACAAAAACTCTCGAAGGGGTACAATTGTGTCACATTTAAAATCGGTACCCCATGTTGCATTTATCTCAAATTGGTGAACCTATACCATATTTATTCAAAAATCCCAAATTTGCCAAAATTTAGGAGCAAATGTGGTGTCCCATTCCTGAACGCAACCTCCAAAACATACAGAGGCACATCAGATTCCGTTATAGGGCCCACCCTTCGTCCATCATTGTAATGGCGATACCACGACCGGTATTTATGGGGCACCTTTTGGGGTTTCACCCACATCAACCCAGACGATGGATTTCACTAGTACATATTCCAATCCTTCGGGGTGGTGGTGTATCGAAATGTGATAACCTATTTCTGTGATTTCCTCCGGTATACCAAAATGCTCGAGAAGAGCTGGAAGTGCTGCCATCTATAAACCTGAAATGTTGTCCCACAATAGGGTGAGACTATGTCTCAGCGAATTCTACCCCCTAAGACTCTATTAGGAAGAAAATACGCCCTAAGGGCTACCTAAGTACACCATGGATCAGAGGACTTACCTTAGCCTTAGTTCCATTATGCAAATCAATATCATTTACAGATGCCTCAAATCACATTAACCAATCAATTCATAATATCATATCAAATCATTGATCAATCGACTTAGTCGATTACATGTCATCACGACCATCTCATGGTCGGCCCGTTTAATACTATCTATAAGTCCACCCATAATAGGACTGCTTGCTTTAAGCTGATAAATAGTGTACTGCTCTCGCTAAGTTGACATTGCGCTTGCAGGCTGATATAGCACACTAATAATACTCTCTCTAAGCTGATCATATTGCTCTCTCTAAGTTAATTAGGTATAATGCTCTCGCTAAGCTGACATATCAAAGCCCGTAGATTGATATAGTATACTGATATACTGCTCGCAGTCTAAGCTGACATATCACATGTAGGTTGATATAGTATACCACCACAACCATTTAATCGATTCATCATTTTTATCATATCTGATAAAAATAGCCGTGTGTGGGTACATGGTCAGCCTTAGCCAAAATATAATAATTTCACTTTTGAATATCCCAGTAATTTCAGCAATCTCAAAATAGATTTTTGGTACTATAAACCGACGCCTGGTAATTTTCCAATTAATTACCAAAATTAAAGCAATTTAGGAATAAAATCCTAAAATCACAATCAGGCAAAATTAGCACAAATTAAAGCTCAAACAAATAAACAGATTGCACCACAATAACCAGTATAAAATTCTGGTCGCCGACTATCCCGATCTAATTTTCGGAAATTAATTAATTAATTAATTAAATTATTACGAAAATATTAAATAAATATCAATAAATCTAACTTAAGCCCGTAATGCCTAATTAGACGCCGAAACGGACCTGAAAAATTTTCAAGACTCGTTAAATAAATACTAGAGTCTATTCACTCGCTAATTACACTAACTATCCACCTAACGTGCATTGGCAATTAATTAAATTCTCTAATCTAATCTAACTAACCACCTAATCCAGCTTAATTTAAATTAATCAATCCTTAAGCGTGATTAACCTATTAAGCGAGGTTAGTGAGTTAAACTCACATGTTCGGCGATCCGATCGGTGCAAATCGATGGGGACGCGACGAGGCTCAATTCTCTCCAAAGCGGGCCTAACTTTTGGGGCTCGGAACGATCTCAAAACGGGCCAAATGGGCTACTGGAAACCCACTGGTTTTGCTCTCTGTTCTTGGGGTGGTTGAACAGAGGTGGGATAGCTCCAGCTGAGCTCCACATGGCACGAGACAGAAACTGGGACGCAGGGATAGATGAGATGGGGCGGAGGCACGTGCGCACGGCGGCGAAGCGACGCGGGGCGAGGACGGCATTGCTTGATTAGTCTGATGGTCTCGACGGCGTGCGGCATGGACGGGGCTTCGAACGGCTCTCTGGTGGCTTCTCCTTGGCTATTGGTTTCGAAAATGGCACAAACAAGGGGGAGGAAGGGCTAATCGGCAGCTTAGAGGGAGAGAGGGGGCAAGAGGGGGCCACCAAGCCTTCAATCCTCATCCAATGGTCCCCTTGACCATTCCTCCTCCTCAGCTGTCTTCCTAGGCTGAGAATCAGCCACCAATGCTTCAATTACAACTCTTGAAATGGTCCAAAAGCTATAGGCAATGGGAAGCTATGAATTTGCAAGGTTTTTCCTCCAATTGGACACTTATTTTTGCTTAATTCAACACAATTCGGCCTCAATAAAATTAACCGACACCTCATTGATCCAATTGATATTTTTTCTCACTAATTGATCCCACTTGCTTCCCAATTTTGCGATAAAAATTAGTCCCTGACTTTTTAAGGACAAAAACAGTCTTAGGACGACTTTTCTAAAAAAGTCTTGGTTTGTAGAAAAATCTTCTGAGACTAAGTCGACGTTTCTAAAATAATCTGTGACATGATAAAACTTTCAATTTCTGAAATCGGATTCAAATTCGTGGCTAATTTCAATTCGGCATAATTTTAGCGTGACCTAGGTTATCGGATAACTTTCAGAATTTTTTTTTGGCGCAAATGACCCATGGTCGATTTTCTTTGAGCCACAATGAACCCACTCGACACATTAGTGACTTTCAGTTGTCATGAAAATTTCAAGAATTCCATTATGGACACAGGGTACCAAAATGATAGAAAAATCAGTCTAGTGCCGGTCGACAAGAATTTTCTTATTTAGTGGAGTCACCCACGTTTAGCCATACATCTTAGTCGAACTGACCTATTTATGATCCTTAATCGATTTTTAACTGTGCCGTAATGGCCTCTAAAGATAAGCACGGTCGAGAAGCCAATTCATGGTCGAATTCTCAAGTCTATTGTATTAAAATCCCTTAATTGTTTCCTCAGATAGTCTAGTTATCTCGAGACTGATCAGCTCTGAGAATAGCCCTATCAGTGCGTCGATGGAATGTCCGATTTATTCAATGAAAAACAGGATTAAAAATCTGAGATGTCATACCACTTTTAACTAATGATATTATGATAAGGCTTAGGTCATATAAATTGGTACCATTTCAAAGAATTGCGTTAAATATTTCTAGACACTGCAGCGACCACTTTGGATCTTCAAAGGCCTAGGAAACAAACATTGTTCAAGTGAGGGAGGTAAAGGATGTTTGGTAGTTGAATATATCTATTTAGGTTTGTGAATGATATTCTAGGAGCGAATAATTAGCAAATGAGAATGTGTGGGTATTGATGAAAATTGTGGTGGAAGGGCCAAATGAGATTTCAAGGGATGATGATGGATCTACGTTGGAGAATATATATATATATATATATATATATATATATATATATATATATATATAAATGTTCTCCACCAAAATTGGGAGGCCATTCAAATGTTGATGTAGACTTGAAAGACTTGTTTAACTGTGCATAATATGGCTTAGTTGTCTAGTATTGGAAGAGGTGATAGAATTCTTCATTAAATTATGAAAGGTGCTTTGAGGTGATAGAGATAGGGATTGAACTCTGGTATGTTGGAGCGGGTTAGTGTGTTTGGAATAAATAAAAATGAACTCATCCGTTGCGGAAAAAGGCCAAAAGATGCACCAAACGAAGCACATGTAGCAAAGGATGAAACGTAAATCGAAATTACATGAGACACAAGATTTACGTTGAAAACTTAAAGTGGGAAAAAATCATAGGGAGAGAGGGGTTTCACTATCTTCAACAAAGAGTACGAGAGTACAATTGAAAATCTCAAAAATCTACTTAGTGAGCCACAAAATCTAAAGATCTAACAAGAAGATAAGATAAAACAAAACAAGAAATAATATGGAGGCTATGGTTGGAGATATGTTATTAAACATATTCCTTTTATAGTCTCCCTTCAAAAACCATAAAACAAAAGTGCATGGTCTAAAATACCATTATCTCTAACTTGAAAGTCAAAACTCAACAAATCTCCACCTTGACTTCAAATCTCCAAAAGAATATTGTGCCAAACACTACAAAACCTATCTCTCACCAAAAAAAAAAAAAAAAAAAAAAAAGACCACACAAGGCCATCACCAAAATGGTGGAGTTGACAATGCATGCCCTTAAGCTTATATGAGCATACTCGGTGTAGGAAATAATGGATGAAACGCCACCAACTCCGCTTAAGCAACTCAAATGGCGAAAATGTCAATGAAGTCCAAGTAATGTTTTAACTTGTCAAAGGAACTTGTTTGGCTAACATATCTGCCAAATTATCCGCCGTAGGTATATTCTTCATCATAACCGTATCCTTTGCAACCTCATCATGCACAAAGTGGTACCATATATCAATATGTTTTGTCATCTTGTGATACATCGCATTCTTGGTTAACTGGATTGCACTTCGGTTATCGCAAAAGATAATGAAGGCTTCCTCCTGCTTGACAACAAGTTCTGTAATTAAACACTTCAACCAAAGAGTTTCCTTTATTGTTTCCACTACTGCCATGTATTTTGCTTTAGTGGTACACAAAGCAACTATGTCCTACAAAATTTCCCTCCAACTAACTGTGGAACCACCAAGCATAAAAACATAACTTATCAAAGATCTCCTTTTGTTGAGATTGTCTGCATAGTTAGAATTAACTAAGTTAACAACTGAATGTCTTATATCACAACCTCTATCAAAGACCAAACCCACATTTGAGGTACCATAGATGTACCAAAGAATCCATTTCATAGCTTGCCAGTGAGCTTTATCCGAATGTGTCATATACCTACTCACAACACTAACAGCCTGTTAAATATTCGAATGAGTGCAAACCATAAGATACATGAAACTACCCACAAAACTAGAATATAGAACTTAAGGCATCTCATCTTCCTTTTCTTTAGTTTTAGGCGACAAAGAAGCCAAAAACTTAAAATGGGACGCCAAAGGAGTACTTACCGGTTTGGCATTCTTTATGCCAAAGCACTCAAACACTTTCTCAATATACTTATTCTATGAGAGGTATAACTTCCTAATCTGTTTGTCTCGCTAAATCTTCATACCTAGCAACTCGAAGATCTTTCATCTCGAATTCCCTACTAAGTTACCTCTTCATATTTTGTATCTCTAACATGTTCTTTGCTACAATAAACATGTCATCCACATATAATAGTAAATAGATAAATAATCATCATGTGCACTTCGTGAATAGCCATGACTCAACATAAAGCTATCGAACTTCCTGTACCATTGTCACGAAGATTGCTTAAGACCACAAAAAAGCATTTTAGCTTGCAAGTATGATCTTTTTTACCTTCAACAACGAATCTCTCGTGTTGAGACATATAAATTGTCTCCTCAAGCTCACCATATAGAAAAGCAATCTTGACATCAAGTTACTTAAGTTCTAGATCATAAAGGGCTACTAATGTGAGTAACACATGAATGGAATTACGTTTCACAACTAGAGAGAACACTTCATTGAAGTTGATCCCCTCCTTCTAACCAAAATTCTTTGCTATCAAACATGCATTGAATCTTTCATCTTCAACCCTTAGAATTTCCTCTTTTCTTTTGAAAATTCACTTGCATCCGATGGCTCTTCCCTCAGGCAATTTCACAAGATCCTAAGTCTGGTTCTTGTGAAGTGACTCCATCTCTTCATTTATCGTAACAAGCCACTTCTCAAATTTAAAACAAATAATAGCTTTACGGAATATAGAAAGTTCTTTAATACCAAGCTCTTTAGCAATTGTAAGAGCATATGCTACCAAATCAGTGAATCCATACATTTGGGGGGGCTCAATTTGTTGTTTGGCTGTCCTTGCAACTAAACTTTGAGATTGCTTAATGTCTTCTACTTCTTCTTTGATAGAATTTGAATCTTGTTACTCATGGTTACTTTCTAGCTGAACAGGAACATCTTCAACTATTTTTCATGGATGCTCTCCATGAAACTCTACCTCTTTCCAAACATTCTCTTCATGAATACTTGTAGACTTAGTAACAAACTTTCTCTATTCAAGCATAGAATTTCCAGCAAAAGTAACATCCCTACTAATTATAAACTTTAATGATTGAGAGTCAAAACAAAACTTGTATTCTTTAACCTCGTCTGCATAATCAATGAAAAATACATTTTTTTGGCCTTAGGGTCAAGTTTATCCTCTTTTACATGATAATAAGCAAGACATCCAAATATTTTTAAACCAGAATAATCAAAAGGTTAATCTAACCATACCTCATTAGGAGTCTTACATTCAATTGCGCTTGAAAGAGAATGATTCACTAAATAATACGTTGTATTTATAGCTTCAGCCCGAAAGTCTTTCCCAAGTTCAGCATAAGAGAGCATATACCTAACTTTCTCTAAAAGTGTCTGATTCATGCGTTCTGCCATCCCATTCTGTTGCAGTGTATACCTGACTATTCAATGTCAAACAATCCCCGAATTTTCACAGTACTTGTTGAGATCACCTCCGCAAAACTCAAGGCCTTCTTCCTAGTTTGATTTTCTATCAACGTCTTCCACTTATTGACATATCAAAAATGTCACTTTTACACTTCAAGAAATAAACCCAAAATTTCCTAGAAAAATCATCAATAAACGTCAGAAGATAAACTACACTACCTCTAGATGTTACCTATGTCAGTCCTCACAAATCGGAGTGAATATAGTCAATTGTGCCCTTAATCAAGTGCACCCAAATACTAAAATGAACTCTGCGCTACTTTTCAAAAGCACAATGTTTGCAAAAGTCAAGTGAGACCGTATGATCTACACAAGGTAAACCATGTTAGCACAAGGTAAACCATGTTTATTTTTCTTTCCCTCATATGGCCTAACTGCATATGCCACAACATTGATTTTTTTTTTTTTTTTTTTTCAGAATCTAAAGAGAATGATATATTTAAAGAACCCATAATGATATTTCTCTGTAGAACGTAAAGATTTTTCTTTATGTTACCTCTCATTACAATCAAGAAGTCTTTTGAAAATTTTAAAACTCTACTTCCACCTGTGTACATACACCCAATGGAATCTAAATTGTTCAATGAAATAGGAATTTTCTTCAAATTTGGGATGCGTCTAATGTTTGTCAAAGTTCTTACTACATTGTCATGACATTTGATTTGCATCGTACTAATATCTACAATCCTATAAACTGCATTGTTGTCCATCAAAACTGAACCACCACTAACTTTTTCATATGTGTGGAACCAATCTCTATGTGGACACATGTGATATGAACATGCTGAATTCAAAATCCATTCGTCATTGACATGATAGCCTAAAAACAAAATAGTAAGAACATTGTCTACATTGGCTGACTCGTTATTTTTCACCAGACTAACCGAATCGAAACTCTTTATCGACTTCTTCCCCTTACCTTTGAGCACTAGACAGTCACTTGTGTAGTATTTGAATTTGTGACGATAATAACACTCCACCTTACATCTATCTCTACAAGATCTAGACTTCGACTGCCCTTTACTATTAATTACGATGATTCGACCTTCCCCCAACAATTAAGCTATCAGCTTTATTACCCCTGCTACTCACATTCAATTTTGTACGCATCTCCATGGAATTTAACGAGGCTTTCACATCTTCAAGAGTTATGAGTTCTCTTCCATACAACATAGAATTCACAAAATTTTCATACGAGTTCAGTAGTGATCATAATACAATTAGGGTCTGATCTTCATCATCTAACTTCAAATCTAGTTTTTTCATAACCACAACAATTTTATTAAATTCATTTAGATGTTATTGGATAAGAGTACTTTCTTGTATCTTTAGCGTGTAAAGACGGTCCTTTAAAAATAATCTTATTGTAAGAAATTTCTTCATGTAGAGGCTCTCAAGCTTATTCCACAATCTTGAAGCCCTTTCTTCATCTGCGACTTTGCAAAGCTTTTCGGACAATGACAATTGGATGGTGCTACTATGCCCCCTCTCTTCCATCTTCTTGATCTCAGCCGTAGACACCTCGTTAGGATAATTCCCATCCGAGGCTCAATTGAACCTTCCCCATGCGATAACGCCTTCATCTTAATCCTTTATAGCCCAAAATTATTTTGGCCATCAAAGGGTGCCACTTTGAACTTAATAGATGCCATCTCAAACAAGAAGACCGAAATTCCTTCGCTTTGATATCAATTTGTTGTGGAAAAACGCCAAAAGATGCACCAATTGAAACACAAGTAGCAAAGGATTAAAGGAAAATCGAAATCGCAAGAGATGCAAGATTTACGTAGAAAACCAAAAACATGAAAAAATCACGAAGAGAGAAGGGTTTCACTATCTTCAACAAAGAGAATGAGAGTATAATCCAAAAGCTCTCAAAAAACCACTTGGTGAGCCATAAGATCTAAATATCTAATAAGAAAATAAGGAAAAACAAAACGGGAGATAATATAGAGGTTATTAAACACATTCCTTTTATAGTCTCCCTTCAAAAAATCTTAAAACAAAAGTGTATGACTTAAAATACCCTTATTTATAATTTGAAAGTGAAAACTCAACATTACCAAAGACTACGCGGCATGAGACAAAAACTTCATTTATATCAAGCAGACTCTTTGGACCTGAGCAGGACTACGCGGCATGAGACAAAAACTTCATTTATATCAAGCAAACTTCATTTATATCAAGCAGACTCTTTGGACCTGAGCAGGACTACGCGGCATGAGACAAAAACTTCATTTATATCAAGCAGACTCTTGACGTTGAGCAATGATGTTACAACTTGACTCGGGAGCTCCGCGGGATTGAGCTGATGAAAGCGATTAAAAAAATCTACCATTATTGTACTTTCTTTTGGCAGACCCCAAGTACTATTTTAAATGAGATCAAGAAAGTAGGAACAAGCTCGCGACCCAAAACGCGGGTACAAATAGAGGTCCCCTTTCTTCTCCTGAAGACCACAACACCGCCTGGTTCTGGAGAGAGAGGTTGATTCTTTTCTCATCAACTCACATACCCCTCACAATCAAAAAAAATTTCGCTGTCTCTCTCTCCGTGATAGGTTCATGCTTTCGCTACGCTAAACCAAGATCGCTGCGGGATACATGGTGACATAACCTCAGAAAACAAGCATAGTTCATGGATACATAGTGACCTTGTTCATTGAGGAGTTTTGGTTTGTGGCAACTCATTCATGATTTTCCTGTGCAGGTTGTTTTCCTTGTTTATTTGCATGATCAGCAGGAAGGACAGTACGAGAGAGTCACGATATAATCAGTTGAAGGAAGAGAGAGAGAAGACCTCGGCATGTGGAGGCTGAAGATAGCAGAAGGAGAGGATGGGCCCTACTTGTACAGCACAAACAACTACGTGGGAAGGCAGACTTGGGAGTTCGACCCTGAGGCCGGCACCACCGAGGAGCATGCCGAGGTTGAGGCTGCCCGCCAGCACTTCTACGATCACCGCCACCAAGTCAAGCCCTGCGGGGACCTGCTCTGGCGCATGCAGGTACATAAAACACACCACCCCTGAACACACATACAAACAACTCATTCTCATGTAGCAACAGGCACACTGCTCCATTGGTTTTATGAAAAATATGACGTTTCTGAAAAATATTTTCTAAGAAATCATTTTTCAAAAAAATGTAATTATTTTTCAATATTCGAATGAAATCTAAAAAATGAAGTGGAAAATATTTTACATGATTCGTTAAGGAAATATTTTTCTCTATACACTCTTTTCAATTATTTTAATTTTTAAAATCAAAATTTAATTATTTTTATTTTTTCAAAAATTGATTATTAAATTATTTTTAATTTTTTCCTTTTTACTGTCTTTGTTTTCTTCTTCTTCTTTAGCCGATCACCGGCCATGGCAATAGCTAGCGATCAGCCACAGGCAAGCCTCTCGAGCTCCATGGCAAGCATGAGGCTCGTTGCTCGTCAAATCAATGAGCGTAAGCGTCGAGCTCGAGGCTCATAAATCTAGCGAGGCTCGATGCTAGCAAGCTCAAATTCGCAAATTTGGCGAGGCTCGAGGCTGGCGAGCAAGAGGCTCACCTATGGCTGATCGTCATGGCTGGCGATCAGATGAAGAAGAAGAGAAAAACAAAAGAAAAAGAAAAAAAAAAAATAACTCGAATTAAAAAAAAAAACAAAAGAAAATAAAAAGAAAGAAGTGGGGGCTTGTAAGCGTGTGAGATAAGAGAGACCAATTAAAGAAAATGTTTTCCACTTTTTTTCGCTCCGTTCGTTTCATGGAAAATAACTTTCAGAAAGCGAATTCCAAATTTTCCAACATTTACATGATGGAAAATGAATTAGTTGGAGAAAACATTTTCCATGATGGAAAAAAAAATCCTCTAAGATTAAGGAAATTTTTTTCCACTTTTGAGAAAGAGGAAAATATTTTCCATATCTACTTTCACCTCACTTTCCTTCATCAAATACATTTTCATTTTTATTTTTTATTTTTTAAAATTAAATGATTTTTTTAAAATTAAATTATTTTTAAAAACTTAAATTATTTTTTACTTTTTTTTTCTTAGTCTTTTTTTTCTTTCTTTTCATTCTTTTTCTTCTTCTTCATTGCGACTGGCTACAAGCGTGCTGGAGCCTCGCCAAATCTAGCCACCTGGGTGGGGGTTGAGCCTCACTTGAGGTCACCAAATGTTGTTGAGGCTTTGATGGCCTCCAACGAGGCTTAACCCCGCCTAGGTGGCTGGATTTGGTGGGCTCGAGCTCGCCAACATCGGGCAAGCTTGGCCTCCCTAATCAAGCGAGGCTCGACCTTGCCGAAATTTGGTGAGCTCGACCTCGCCGACTTGTGGTAAGGCTCTAACTTGCTTGTGGCCAATTGCTGGCTGCAGCTGTGGCTAGCGACCGGCCAATGAAGAATAAAAGAAAAAGGAAAAAAATTAAAATTTTGATTTTTTAAAATATGATAATTAAAAAAAAAAAAAATTTGAAAGGGGTGCATGGACAGAAAGATTTTCCTTACAAAATAGCAAAAGATATTTTCTAATGTATTTTCAGGTTTCAGTCGAGCAGTGGAAAATATGGTTCTTTTTCTTGGGATACATTTTCCAGAAAAGCTTTATTTTCCGTGAAATGAACGGAAGTGAAAAGCATTTTCTCCTAGTTTAGAAGACTTTTTTCCCTTCATAGAAAATGTTTTCCCCAAGCAATTCATTTTCCATGAAATAAACATTGGAAAATCCGGAAAATGACTTCCTAGAAATTGGTTTTTGTGAAACGAACGGCGCTAAGAGGCAACCGTACATTGCACACGCGCATAGGTATCAAACTTGACATGGAGAGGTAGAATCAATTCCCAATTACGTTAACCAATTGTGTATTTAGTCTCAGTGATGGAGATAGCGTGTTATCCAGTTGCTGTCGGGCCTCTACCTTCGAAGGAGAAGATCCATTTTTCAAAAATTTCGCTCTAGCTCAATCCCCGAAGTCCACCAAAACGTGAAAATTCTTAGTTGTGTTCTGAATATAAGCTTGTCACCATATTCTAAGAAGGAATTTTAGATGTTATGCATTAGTCGAGCTGAGCAATCGTATCGATCTCGAGACTTGGGGTTTGTAGATAACTAGTCTATATCCTCTGTTTCCACTACTAACGACGAGGGACAGAGTTTTTAACGAAAGCTGTTTACAAAATGATAAATCATATCATAAAGACGCCTATGGAGGGATGGAATTACACATACAAAAATCGCTTTAGAACCTTGGTATATCACTTGTCAACTAATATGAGAGTTGTTTGAATCCCCGTCATAACTCAAAATTTTAGTTGTGTTCTGAAAATGAGAAAGACAGTCACTCTCAAACACCAATTGGAATTTTACTGTTGTTGCTTGTCATCAAGTTTAAAAAATTTATTAGTGTGTGGTAACACGAAGTAGCAGGCAATCTACAGCTGACGCATGTTGCCTGATTTCTGGGCAGTTTTTGAGGGAGCAGCAGTTCAAGCAGACGATCCCGCCGGTGAGGGTGGAGGATGGCGAGGAGATCACCTATGACAAGGCGTCCACCGCCCTGAGGAGGACTGTCCACTTCTTCTCCGCACTGCAGGCCAGTGACGGCCACTGGCCTGCCGAGATTGCCGGGCCTCTTTACTTCCTCCCTCCCCTAGTCATGTGTGTCTACATCACCGGCCACCTCAACACCGTCTTCCCTGCTGAGCACCGCAAAGAGATTCTCCGCTACCTCTACAACCATCAGGTTACTCTTCTTTCTAGCAAAAAGAAAGACACCCGGATGGAGAAATAGCAGAGGAACTTTGAAAGACTTAGACTTGAAACAGTGTGTTTTGCACTTAATTTGTTGCAGAATGAAGATGGTGGGTGGGGCTTCCACATTGAAGGTCACAGCACCATGTTCTGCACGGCCCTGAGCTACATATGCATGCGCATTCTTGGGGAAGGGCCTGATGGTGGCCAGTACAATGCTTGTACTCGGGCCAGGAAGTGGATTCTTGACCGTGGTGGGGTCACCTACATACCCTCCTGGGGCAAGACTTGGCTTTCGGTACTCTCTCACTCTTCCTTCTATAATTGACAAAAATTTGTGCGCTAGATTGTTCTGTTGAGGTGTTCGGGTGAATTGGATATGTGACATTGTGCCTGTGCTTGTGTGTGGTCTTGTCACATGCTCTGTAGATTTTCGGCCTTTTCGATTGGTCTGGAAGCAATCCAATGCCCCCTGAGTTCTGGATCTTGCCTTCATTCCTCCCCATGCACCCAGGTTTGTTTTTGCAGATTTTCTTGATCTTGTCCTTGATGGTATTCTATAGTAGTCTTGTATATTTGATTTCACAAAGGTATTGACACGAAGGTGTTTGACTCATTTTCAAATTTGAATCACGTGGCGTTTTCGCTGAACGAACAAGAACATGGCATTGGCTTGTTATTGAAATGGCTACCCTTCCAGAATTCCCCTTGAAAGATAGAAAGTCTCGACTTCTGTTTCGTTTGACTGCCTTTGTCCTTAGTTATATGGATATGTTGTCTGAATGTCCTGTTTTGAATGATGTAGCTAAGATGTGGTGCTACTGTCGGATGGTTTACATGCCCATGTCGTACTTGTGTGGGAAAAGATTCGTTGGCCCGATCACACCTTTTGTTCAACAGTTGAGAGAAGAACTTCATACTCAACCCTACGATATGATTTGCTGGAGAAAAGTCCGACATCTTTGTGCCAAGGCAAGAATCCCTAACAGGTCCAAGATATCGTTCTAGAATCAGATAGTTCACAAGTCAGAAAATTTTTAACGAAATGAATCAAATTGTTGTTGCAGGAGGATCTCTACTATCCCCATCCCTTAGTACAGGATCTGATCTGGGATAGTCTTTACATATTTATAGAGCCGCTTCTCAACCATTGGCCGTTTAATAGACTTAGAGAAAAGGCTCTTCAGGTGACAATGAAGCACATTCACTACGAAGATGAGAACAGTCGATATATCACGATTGGATGTGTAGAAAAGGTAATGATACATAAATTTGAGGAGAAAGACACATTAAGTGTGAAATTCTCACATTGTGGGAAAACACCACTTAGAATATGTCTTGCGCGTTGGACTTGGACAGGTGTTATGCATGCTTGCTTGCTGGGTAGAAGACCCAGAAAGTGACTATTTCAAGAAGCATCTCGCTAGGATACCGGATTACCTTTGGGTTGCCGAAGATGGAATGAAGATGCAGGTTAGTAGTAGTGTCATCGAACAATGACAGAATTGGGCTTAATTGGAAATGATAAGTACTTATGCTGCATATTTGAAAGGTGGAAGCATTCTTATAATAAGGAGAAGATTAATTTAGTAAAGTGAGACCATCTAGACGAAACGAAGCTTAGTTTGGTGGTTGGCTCATTCATATGCAGAGTTTTGGTAGCCAAGAGTGGGACACCGGCTTCGCCATCCAAGCTTTGCTTGCCAGTAATATGACTGAGGAGATAGGACCGGTATTAGCTAGAGGACACGACTTCATTAAAAAATCTCAGGTTTGATCTTTGATTGTTGCAAGCATCTTATCTCCAGACATCTTCCTAGTATCTTTTGCTTCCTCGCATAAGCTGAAGTGCATCGATCTGTTTATAATATTCCAGGTCAAGGACAATCCTTCTGGTGATTTCAAAAGCATGCACCGTCATATTACTAAAGGATCTTGGACATTTTCGGATCAAGATCATGGTTGGCAAGTCTCCGATTGCACTGCAGAAGGTCTGAAGGTAATACCCCAATGAATCCCTTCGCTGGATCCGCAGGTTCAATCCAATCCTAAATTGCTCAGTTTCTCACTAAATTTCCTTCCATGTTTATTCAGTGTTGCTTGCTTTTCTCAATGATGCCACCTGAAATTGTTGGTGAGAAGATGAAGCCAGAGAGACTGTATGACGCTGTCAACATTTTACTTTCTCTACAAGTGAGTATACCATTGTTTTTCTTTCTTGAGAAAGACTTGAGAAAATCTTTGATCAAACAAGAAATATTGGCTAAGCTTTGTTTGCTCTATGCATCCCAAAATCACGTTGCCACTTAATTCTTTTGTTGAGTTTGATTATAGATTGTAATATCATCACATAGTCCATGAATGCCACTTGTTCCAGAGTAAAAATGGTGGATTGCCAGCATGGGAGCCTGCAGGAGCTCCAGCTTGGCTAGAAGTAAGTACTTAATAAATACTTTGGAATTCCTTGATGGTCCTCACAGACTAAGACATGCTTGTTTGTTCATAAATTACTATAGCGCGACTTCTTCCTCATCATTGTCACTTGCAGCTCCTAAATCCAACAGAGTTCTTTGAGGACATCGTCATTGAGCATGAATACGTCGAATGCACGTCCTCAGCTATCCAAGCTTTAGTTTTGTTCAGGAAGTTGTATCCCGAGCACAGGGAGAAGGAGATTGAAGATTTTATATCGAATTCCGTAGAGTATCTGGAGAATGTACAATTGCCAGATGGCTCGTGGTATGCTCCTCTTCCATTGGGTATTTCTGAAGAATTCAGATAAATTAAAGAAACAGCTGACTAACTGAGCGATTCTTGCAGGTATGGGTGCTGGGGAGTTTGTTTTACATACGGCTCATGGTTTGCGCTCGGAGGACTAGCAGCTGCAGGCAAGACATATAGCAATTGTGCAGCTATGCGCAAAGGAGTTGCTTTTCTTCTAAGAACACAGTTGCAGGATGGTGGGTGGGGAGAAAGCTATCTTTCTTGCCCAAAGAAGGTAATTTCTGGAGGGACCTTCCACAGCATGTTTGGCTTTAGCTATTTTAGTTGCGCACTTTTCTGACAACACGGGAATCTTGAATTTTCTAATTGCCAAATCGACCGATGTAGGAATACGTGCCGCTTGAAGGAAACAGATCAAATCTGGTGCAAACTGCTTGGGCTATGATGGGTCTGATTCAAGCGGGGCAGGTCAGTGGATGATATTGTCGTTTGGGTCTCGATCGCATTAACCATGCTTTGGTGATAATAAAAAATCAATATACAATGTGAAGTTTCTGAGTTTGGTATTTCATCTACTATCAGGCGGAGAGGGATCCGACTCCCCTGCACCGGGCTGCAAAGCTGCTTATCAATTCACAAATGGAAGACGGTGATTACCCTCAACAGGTTTGTACCTTTCAGTAGGTTGATTTCACACAAGGTTAAAATCTCAGGAAATAAAGAGTGCACGCCACCAATATCGTTGGAAAGAATTTCCTGTGAGCTAATCCACACAACTAGGAAAATCTAGAGATGATTATCGTCCACGCATATTATCTTACAGACAATCTGTTCAACTCCTCGAAACATCATCAGGAACTATTGCAAATAAAAGAAAACTGACTGAGAGAGAACTGGCTCGGTAAGAACGAGACAACATGATCTAAGCGTGGACTTTGCATTGCAGGAACTCACAGGGGTTTTCAACAAGAACTGCATGTTACACTATCCCAATTACAGGAACACATACCCATTGTGGGCTCTCGCAGAGTATCGGACGCGGGTTCCTTTACCGTCAACAGCCCTCTGAAGAAACAAGGCATACCATCACAGCTTGCATATTGAGAAAACATAGATTTCATAAGAACAGAAATCAAAATTCATGCATCTGGTTTTTTCTAGTATGATAGATGTAGATCCGAAGGACTTGCAGTCTTAGAATAGAGGATCAAGCTAAGATTGTTATAACCCCAACTCTACAAGTACAAGGACAGTGACGTGATCATCCTTCCACCCTAAAGCTATTATCTCAAACATAACTATCATCAACCTATTATCGAAATATATATCTATATATTTGATAAAATATTCATATGCTTACAATATTAGAGCTTTATAATTCACTAGACTAATGAGAATACGTGAACTTAACGACATGCGTGTCAAATATTGGTATATGTGAATTGAATAGCCGAAATTGGGGGAAGAAAAAGATTGCATGTGGATTTCATTTATGAGCCGCAAGCGTGAAAAGGTTTCTTTTGTCGTCTTCTACTCATCTCTGTAGGTGTCTTCTACTCACCTCTGTAGGTTGGACTTTTGGACTTGGGAAATAAACGGAGGAAAGTGGACGGTGGCCCATTTGCGTTAAATGTTGAAGCACGCAAGGATGGGTGTGGAGCGGTTTCGGTCTTCCCTAAATTAATGCGTTCCCTTTCTTGTCTTTTGCCAAAACCATCGTTGTTGACTTTGAGAGAGAAAGAAATAGAAGAGGAAAGAAGGTCCTACGTTCATCCATCTTTTAATAAATGCACGCCCATAAATTATGGTGGGCTTCCTTGTGAAGACTTCCTTGTGCTGCAATAAATGATGGAGACTCTCTTTTGTATTATAAAAGAGAGATGTCCAACGGAGGAGCGTGCCACGGTCCCTTGGTGGCCGCGAGAACACCAAAGTCCTTCGTAGCCGAGAGAAAGAGAGAACTCTGTGGTTGCACAGAGGAGTATGCAAAGGGTACGTCTCGTGAGAATTTTGTAACATCATCGATTTCAACCCTTATTTTGGTTCTTATTAGTAGACGAAGGATTGGTACGCTCGTGTCGAGACTAAACCATGAGTTGACCCGAGGGTCAATCGTGAGCTAATTAGCCCTTTCGGGAATCGGCAACCGAATGATTGGTTATAGAATGTTCGATGATGGAAAAATTATTCAACCATAAGGATTGGTTGTGGGATGATCACACACCGTGACGGACTGGTAGATGGTCATGACTCGATTCCACGCGGTCATTGTACTAGTTGTGGGTGATTCCACCCAGTCGTTTGTACTGGTCGTGGACGACCATGAATCATCCAATGTGACCTTGAGTCGAGGTGGATCGATCGATCCCACAAAATTACAAGAGAATCGAGAGCCGATGATAGATTGAATAAATTCAATGTAGTTCAGTTTTGTACTAGCCAAAAGTTGTGGCGTAAGAACCTAGACTGGCCTACTAACTGGCCAGAGGATCGCCTGACTAGCCCAAGGCTTGCCCTTGGCCAGACGTAAGCCCCTTTACACGATAAGGGAGAAGTCCAAACTCGGTTTCGCTAGTCAAGCTCAATTGCATCTGACTTCGTCTGATCATAGCTTAGGTGCAAACCTCAGGCCAATTAAGGTGGTCGATTGCGATCAAAATCGATTAATCTCCGCCTAATGAGATGGCCTTCAAAACTTAAATATTTTGCTTGGTACATTTAATGTCTTTGGCATGTAGCTAATTAATGCATTTTTTACTAAGAGGGACACATCGCACAAATTGTCTTACCCTTTAAAGTAATCATGAAGCTTTAGATTTTTGCACATTAAGAGAGGATAAGTTATGAGGCTATTAAGAAGACTTGGAGGCCAAGCTAGATTGGCCAACCTTCTTGAAAAACAAGAGTCAAAAGCATTAAACGAGGAGCATGCTTATGGAGGCATATGTGTCCCTATTAGATTAGGGTCGTCAATTCCTTATTTGGAGACTTGGAGGATAAGGTTATCCAACTATTAATGTTGCTTGACTCAAGGCCAAGTAATGTGTCACCTCTCCCCAATTAAACTTGCCACCTTTACTTGATTTCCAATTTTTCAAAACTACTTAACCTTTATTTTCCAATTTTATAGAGCTTCTTATGGTTCGAATCTTGCAAAAATTCGTCTTGAAATTTGTTTAAAACATCTCGATCTACAGCTTACTTTAATTTTAGATTTTTCTAAGATGAAATGCTTGGGACAAAAGCCCAATCATTTACTACCTAAAACTTATTCCATGTAGTAAAAATGGTGATCGGGTTGCTTTCTCGAATTTTTATAAAATTTTCCCTTTCGAATTTGGACATATTTCCTTTACAAAAGTTTTAAAGACATGCTGGGCTCTAAGAGAATTTTCTTAATTTTGCAACCTAGCCTTTCAAGGGGAGAAACCATTTAGGAGTTGGCTTATATATTCTTGGGCCTAGATTTCTCTAATGCTTTTCTGGTACATTCTCTCTTTTATTTTTGAAAAGATATATTGTAGGCAACTTAAGTTTATTTTAAACTCTAATTACTAACATTGGGGAAGTGTTTATGCAGGTGCACAATCAATGAAAATAACAAACAATAATCAAAAGTAATAAATAAATTGCAAGAAAGCAAAAGCTCAAATACTAAAAATTAATCTTATGCACTAAGTGTACTAAACCTAGCCTAATCATGATTCTACTACTAATTAACCATCCTAATTAATTCTCTTTGTGGGGTTTTCTTTATGTATGAAAACTAACTACTTGAAGTTCTAATCTAGATTAAAAATGCATGATTTACTATTCTAATGACATGTGACATGACCCGATGTTAATGACAAGCAAAAGCTAATGTAGTTAATGACGTGGTATTGATGATATGGCACATATAAATGGCATGGCATATGACAGAGCTTGACATGGCAGATAGTGATGCAGGCACAATGCAATTAATCCGATTATGACATGCATATGTTATTTTTGGTTTTTTAAATAAAAACTTGAAATTAAAAAATCATTAAACTAAACAGTAGGTGAAGATAGGCGAGGTTGGGATCTCAACCTTAGCTTTGAGGGACTCAAGCTTGTTCTCAAGAGACTCCTTCCCAGGGTCTTGAGCGTGGGAGCCAAAATCTTGCACTATGTTTCTAGGGACTCAGGCTTGGCCATTGAGGTCCCAATCCAGTTCAAGAATTTGGGTAAAAGTACTAGGGACTTGAGCATAAGGTGCTAGGGTCCCAAACATGCCACCACGGAAGTGGGTGCCAAGGCTCCTAGCTCGTCCTCGTGGGACCTAATACTAAGCCCAGGACCTTAGGCCCCATACTTGGTACCACATCGATAGTGCTCAAGTTGGCAGCGACTACACTTGAGTCTCTTGAGTACAAGCTTGGTACCTTAGCTTTCAAGCCGTGGTTCTTCGAGGTCAAGTTTGAGAACCCGGCACCCATGACTAGGTTCTTGGTGAATGTGCCCCAGATCATGATACCCAAGCCCAGGTCCTTAGGTTTTAGCACTATGTCTTTCGGTTTTAAGTAGTTTGGTTTTCCTCCTCGCCAAGAAGTGAACAAATTCCTTTTCTTTTTGTGGACAGAATTTTTTTTTCCCCTCTTTTCGACATCTTCCAAAAAGAAAAAAAAAAAACATGAAGAAGATGCTATAAATATTGTTTTGCTTTGCCAAGTCGAAAATGAAAAGTATATACACGTAATATATTTGTAAAATTATTGATGAATAAAGTGAGTTCAGGGAACCGATATATTCATTGTTATTATTATTGCATCGAAAGAGTACTAGTGAATAGAATACTACGGTACTTGCAAGAACGGATCATACTCAGAGTCAATATCTAAAAGAAAGAGAAATAATTTACAGGAATTATGTGAGAAAGGAGAAATCCATGTGAAAAGCCCCTTGCTAATCTAAAATGCACAAAGTCTCTCTCTCTCTCTCTCTCTCTCTCTCTCTCTCTCTCTCTCTCTCTCTCTCTCTCTCTCTCTCAACCACCCATTTCGCTTCTCCCTTTTTTATTTTGTCACACATGGAACGAACGTTCCGCGCGCACCGAAAGGGCCAAATAATCCTAAAGAATTGAACACGTAATTAGCAAGTAACTACTAGTTATAAAGCGACTTAGTAGGAAAAATTATAAAAAAAGTAAAATAAAATGTGATGCACCTATTGAAGTATTCATCAAGATTTGACGAGTAACAAGTCGATTATTCTTAGTTTACTTTAAGCAAATGGCATTGGCATCCCTTTAATTTGGACGTGCTATGAATGAGCGCATGCAAGAATTGATACATCCGTGACAAACTCACTCCAAACTAACTTTTATGTCACAAAAAATTTCAAATTGGTTTACCGGTGTCACATTTACTCCAAACTGATGCACCCACGCCACATTGTCGCGACTTATCTCTCGAGGGAGGAAATAGATTTAAGAGTATTGCTTAAAGGATGGGCTTACAGCCCATAATAAGGCAAAGGCCCTTTCAAGCCCATAATTAGGCATGGGCCCTTTCAGGTCCATACCTCACTCGACATTGGATGTTCAAATTGAGGGTATGAAAATTTTCTAAAGAAAGAGACCCTAACCAACTTATTAGGATTGGCTTGAAACCAAGTGAGGCATGAGAGTGTACCTCATTTTCTACTAACCAGAAAATCTAGGGTTAGGGACTTGATTATACTAATTAGTCAGTTAGTACTCTTTCTATCTATATACTAATATGTGAGGCGATCATATGGGTGTACAATTTATTAGCGTGACAATCAGCAACCAAAGAAAGTATTAAATACATTTCATGGGATAGCTTAGACTTAACACTAAGGAAAAAATAAATAGACTAAAGGGAAGCCAAAATAACATATTAATGTTATGCAATCAAGGACATTTGTCTCTAAGAATGATTAAAACACTAAGGTAAAGCCCTAAGGGCTTGATCAACCTTGAGTATAATTCTAAATTGAAAGGCTTCCACTTTTCAGGAGAAAATAACCCAAAGTTTTAACCTTTTTGAGGATTTTTAATTTTTAATTTTTTTAAAGAATTTTCACATTTTTCAGAAAATTGAATTTTCGAATTTTCCAAAAAATTCGGGATTTTTTTTTATCTTTTTGAATTTTTTATTTTTATAATTACTACTGAAATGCTTAGACATTTTCCAAATTTAGGAATTTTCTGAAAATTTTTGAATCTGTCTTATTTTTAATATTTTTTGAAAAAAATCAAATTTTTAATATTTTCTGAAATTTTTTGAATTTTTTAATGTTTTCTTAATTTTTTTGCATTTTGGAAAATTGTTTAAATTTTTATTTTTTTCAATTTTTTGGAAAAATTTTCTTACTTTGTCCCTTTTTCGCCATTTCTTTTCATTATCCTTGTTTTATTTCTTTTTCTTTCACCCTTTCTTTGGTGGTTTTCTTACCACTAGGGGTGAGCATGGTCCGGGTTGGGCCGGTCCACCCCCAACCCTAGAACCAACTTGTACAGTGCTGGTCCTCAATTTTTGGGACCGAGAACCGACCCTATTGAGCTTGGGACCGAGGACCGGACCAACCCAATGGGCTCGGTCCGGTTCCAGGGTCAACTCAGAACCAATCAATAATTTTTTATTTCATTTTTTGTACTCCTTAAAAAAGCGATTGAGGACTGGACTAGCCCATTAGATTTAGTCCGATTTCCAAGTCAACCCAGGACCAACCAATAATTTTTTATTTCATTTTTTGTACTCCTTGAAAGGGCAACCGAGAACCGTATTAACCAAATGAGTTCGATGATGAGCAAGGTCAGCTAAGAAAGGCAAGCGGTGAGGTTCAAGTGGGGTGAGTGTTGAACAAAATAAGCATCGAATGTCAAGCAGGGAGTAATAAGCCAAGTGAATATTGAGCGGCGAGTGTCACGGATGACCCAAAGTCAGCGAGGCGAATGTCGAGTGACGAGCGGAGAAGTTATTTCTTTCAATTTTGGCAAATTGAAGACTAAGAGGACAAATAAGACAGAAGAGAATGAATACAAGAGGAGGATGCTATAAGAAGCTGTTTATGCATTTTTGGACGCCGTGAGAATTTTTCACAAAAACATTTTCCTCATTCGAAAATTATGACTATTGACATTGTAAAAGACATTAAAGATTTTAAGTTATTAAATAATAATGTAAAATTACTTGAATTCCTCATCAAAGAGCTATTTAATGTTATTGACGCTATTTATTTAAAGTTTTCTTTATATAAAAAAAATTATAAATAATATATATATAGTTAGGGTTGATCCGGGTTGGACCGACTCGGAACTCTTAGGACCGAAGACCGACCCGCACAATGCTAGTTCAGGAATTCGATGACCAAGGACCGACCTAGTCTCCTTGGGAACGGGACCGGGACCAGGACCAGCAGGGTTGGACCGGTCCAGGGTCGGTCCAGGGTTGACCAGGACCAATGCTCACCCCTACTTAGCACGCCCGAAGCCACATACTTCCTACACTCTCTTTCAAACTCATCAACCAAACCGACTCCATTTTAAACGAGCCTCACCACACTTTGTCGCCGGCACCCACATTGCCCGTGCTCAGGCCACCGCCGAGCCGACACCCACTCTCTCACCCATAGGGACAAGGAGGAGAACGGGACACAACTTGCACAACATATGGCCATACGCTCAAATCGCGACAATATAAACTCGAAATGGACGAAACGGAAGTGTGTAAAGCGGCAAAAAAACACGTCTAGCAACGATGGATGCCTATAATGGACAGAAGTTCAAGGATAGTCATGTGGGCTTCACTCAGGTATTTATACAAACAGTTCACATGCATTGCCAAATCTTAAGATTTCCGACTCAACCGGGACCCGAAATGGTACTAAGATCCTTGGCACACGACCAAAAACACACAGAGACTTGGCTAGAGATCCATGGGGGCCGGAGGGACCGAAGCTCGTGCGAACTAGTCAGCCACGAGCTCCAGCCCGACGCGCCCCGAAAAAGGAAGGCCCGCAGGCGAAAGGGAGGCCTACCTGGGTCCAAATGGCAAGCAACGGGCGGACCTCAGGCGACGACGAAACGCTCGTTCTCGCTCTCGCTCTCGCTCTCTCTGGGTCGTTCCCTCTCGCTCACTCAAGCTCTCTCGCGTCACTCTCTCTCCCTCTTGCGATCTGGTTCCAGCCAAGAAAGAAGAGGTTCCCCTCACCGACCACTCACCATTAAACCCGAATATCAATACTAGTGAAACAAATTAAGTACGACAATAAAGAAAATGCCAAAAAAAGATGTTATGAAAATCTCTATCTTATCAACTCCATTTGATCTGTAATCAACCATGTTACCAAATAATGAAAAAGCCAAAAAGGAATTATCTACCCTACCCTCTCCATTTGGTCTGTAATTAATTATTTTACCAAATAAATAAGAAAATGGCCAAAAAAGCCATTGTGAAAATCTCTTCCCTATCCTCTCCATTTGGCCTGTAATTAATGATTTAACCATATTAATATGAACACCCCAAAAAAAGTCCTATCCTCTCCATTTGGCCTGTAATTTATGATTCTACCAAGTAAATAAGAAAAGAATAAAAAAAAAGGTGTCATGAACATCTCAGTCATATCCTCCCCATTTGGCTTGTAATTAATATTTTTACCATAAAAATAAGAAAAGAGCCAAAAACGGTATAAAATCTCGGCCCTATCCTCTCCACTTGGTCTGTAATTAATAATTTTACCAATAAATAAATAAATAAGCCAGAAAAAGAGATTGTGAAAATCTGTCGTATCCTCTCCATTTGGTAAGTAATTAATGACTTTACCAATTTACATGCAAAACGGTGGGTGAAGAGAAGACAGGCCAGGTTGCCCGTTTCGGAGGTTAAGGTCAAGGACAGCTCCAAGGGCAATCTTGTCTTCTCACACGGCTCAACACATCTCATTCCTGTGGTGGCCACCGCCTCTATGTTTTCACTTTTCCATTTTATTTTTTTCGATAATCTTTTTTTTTTTTTTTGGTCGGACGATAATCTTATAAGAGCTTACTTAATTTGTAAATTTTTCAATTTTAGTGCACTAATTATGCATAACACGAAGCAATGTATTCTCTCATTGTTGCTCGTCGTCACTCCGGCACCTAATAATGGAATATCATTTTATGATAGAATATTCAAATTTCAAGACATTTGATTAATTCCACGCAAAAGCTCATTTAATTTTGCTAACGAACCATTATTGCGTTCTTGTGCTTAAAGCATACTTAACATGTAGATTTTCAATTTTCGTATCTATAACATATATATTTCTTCATGTTGCTCGTTGACCACTCTAGCACCTAACCACAAGATTTCTATTTATGATTGGATATCAAGAATTCGGACAGTTCAATTAATCTCAATCAATCTCCCGAACGAGCGAGAGAATCATACCGGTTTCATGAATAAATATTATACCTTTTACGTTTCACCGATAGATTCTAAACTGATGATTAGACGATCTTGTTAACTAACACTTTTAGGGTGTTCCGTTAACCGTACCTAGTAAAGAATTATTCCATTTTCAATGCCCTAATCATGCAAAAAATGCACGGAAGACGGTATTTGAAAATGATAAATTTCTATATTATAATGTTCAATGTTGACAAAATTCCAATTAATTTACTTTAGATGAGAGACACTAGCACATGATTCCTCGCATTAGAACATTTTCTTTTTTTTGGGTGTGTATTTTTTATTTTATTATTTTTAATAACGGCCGGTAAGAACTACATGCACTTCACAGACGACACCGTCAAATGAAAGGTTCGAAAATCCGCGTGCGAGAGAAACGCGAGAGCAATTCCGCTGGTGTTCTCCTATAAAAACCCTTCTCTCGTAGCTCAAACCCCACATCCTCTCTTCATCTTCTTCGAGCACAAACCCTGCTCCTCTCATTCAACCTCGCCATCCCCGTTACGCACACAGCAGACCTACCTCCTGCTCCTCTCGTTCCTTGTCCGCGTCCTTCTCTGTTCTGTATCTGGAGAAATCTCGGGTAAGAGCCCTTCTGCCTTCGCTTTCATCGCAGTGTTTCTTCGAAGCCAACCACAATCGCTTTCCCGGAAGCCTCTGTGCTTCCAACGATGCACACTTTTGTTGCTGAGAAACAGGTTGTCAGCTTTCTCATTTCGTGTCCGCTGCTGTCTTTGCTTTTAAGGCCTCCTTTGCTTCTTTCGACGATTAAACCAGGAGAACCTCTCGTTAGTGTTTTGGGTTGGTGATCCGCGAGGCTTTGCTTTGCGATTGTCATTTCATGTACTAAAAGCTTTTGATCTCCATTCGTTCCGCAACTCGGTTTTTTATTTTTTATTCCATCCGTGCCAATCTCTCGTTGTTTTTCTTAACGTGCATCATTTGGACGTTCCAGGTTCGGTAGAAAATGTCGGACTACATCGATCAATGTTCGTCACTGACTGTCCCCACCGTCACTTCTGACGTTGTTGCTGAAGAGTTCAACCATCTGGCAATCGATGTCAAACGTCCAGATCTGAACGAGAAGGATGCGGACGATCAGGTTCTGGATTCGCCCATCTCCAATTGCCTGAGCATTGTCTCTGCTGATCAATCTGGATCTGCTTCTTTGCTGTTCGATGGCAGCAAGCTGATGGAACTCAGCGAGGGAGACACCGTCCACCGCTTTATCAAGCAGACATTCGTCTCAAAACTAGGTGAGCTTGGAGCGCAAGTTACTGTGGTGGCGATCCACCAGAATGACTACTCCAGCTCCTCGGCGAAAGCACGGGCCGTGGCTTTTCAACTTTACTCAGAGGCAGTGCAGAAGAAAGGCGGCAGCAACACCGCCAACGTGAGCTACGCATGGTGTGCGACCTCAAAGGAGGAAGTCCCAAAGATCTTCTCCAGTGGGTTCAACTTTAGTGAGAAGCATGAGAACAATGGCTTCTTTGGTTGTGGAGTTTATTTTGCTCCACTTAATCATCCTCTTGAAAGGTACGCGAGTTCCCTTTTAAGATACTGTTTGTAAAGTGGTACGATAATGAAGATATGTTAACATAGCGTGTTACTATATTTCCTTTGTCACATATGATCAGCTATATCTAATAGAACTAGTATATTTCACGATCATGTTGTTTTTGGACTCGTGTTAGAATGTTGTGCATAAGATAATATTGGCCTCAAACGGTTTCTTGGTGATGCCTTAGCGGCGTTAGGTCCGCCACTAGTAATTGCACAAATAATCGGAGAGATACTGTTTGGAAAGTCGTATTTAGCGAGTTGTATTTTCCTTTCATGTTATGATTGGTTAAATCCGGTAGACCAAGTATGATGAGTAGTTAAATGCCTCAAATATTTTCTTTATATTGCTTTGGCAGCATTGTGACTGCTCCCATTGATAATGATGGCCTACGACATATGTTGATTTGCCGTGTCATACTGGGGAAATCAGAGCTTGTTAGTCATGGCTCAGAACAATCTCTCCCTAGTTCAGAACAGTACGATTCGGGCGTCGATGACTTATCATCTCCAAGAAGATATATAATTTGGAGCACCCACATGAACACTCATGTGTTGTCGGAGATTGTTGTCAGCTTTAGAGCCCCTTGTTTCTCAAGAGGTAATCCAATTTTCTTTCCCGATCCTGCTTTTTGCATTGATCATATTTGTGTGTTTGACTTTGTCTGTTTTATCAACTGGCTTGATAATTTGTGGAATTTATATGTAATAGGGTCACTGAGAACTCCGAAGAAATGGAATCCAAACTCCCCTTACATCCCGTTTCGGTTTTTCATGAAGGAATTCTCGAAAACCTTCCCTCCATCTGACATTGATTTGGTCTCAAAGTATTATAAAGCTTACAAAGTAAGTGCCATATTAACATTGTTATCACGTAATTCTTGTCTTTCAAGCATTTTTCTTTTTGCTTACCAATGTTGAATTATTTCATGATCATCATTTTCCAGGAGAGAAGGATGTCAAAGCAGCTGCTAGTACGAATAGTCAGGAAAATCACTGGTGATAGGTGGCTAATTGGAATCATCAACAGTTTCCGAGCTAAGGTGTGGATTATGATCCCTTTTATAGATAGCAATTCGAAAGCACTTCAATGCCTAGATGTCTAGTCATGGGTAGAGAGAGCTCGGGTTGCATCGGAATACAAAGTTGATGACTGTTTCTGTTGCGTTTAGTTGACGGTGAATAATTTATTCTGTCCTACAGTATTATCGGGCGTGAAGCGGGTGATCGTGGGACCAGGGACGGACTTGAATAAGATTTGGATGCGGGGCGTATGAACAAGATAGTTTTTCCATTTTGATGAGTTCAGAGCACACAGCGGCACGAGCAAATGGTACAAGGAGGAGGCCCATCCGGATTGGACGCTGACGCAGCTGCTGACTCTTATTATATAGACCCGTTAAACGGGTGGGTCGGGTCGGATTTGGGTCGGGTCATAAATGGTCCGACCCAAATCGACCCATTTAACCCGTTTATGACCCATTTATTACGGTGCAAAATTTTTAACCCATACCCAACCCGATTCGTAACCGACCCATATCCGATCCATTTAACGAAACCAAAAAAAGTTTATATATATATTTTTAAAATGATATTCTTAAAATGGTTTTATACAACACAAATTTAATGGATAATTTTTATAATTTTTAAAATAATTATTTTAAAAAAATCGAATTTTAATTATTTTTTTTAAAAATTAATTTTTAATTTTTTTATTTTTTAAAAATTATTTTTTTAATTATTTTTATTTTTAAGAATATAATATTTAATTTTCTTTTTCTTTTTCTTTTTTCTTCTTCTTCTTCGGTCAGCCGCCGGCCACGACGACAGCCGGCGGCCGGCCACAGGCGAGCCTCAAGCTCGCCCGGCTCGCCGACGCCGGCGAGCTCGAGTCTCGCCAGATCCGGCGAGCTCGAGCTCGCCCGACGCCGGCGAGCTGGAGTCTCGCCAGATCGGCGAGGCTCCAGATCCGGCGAGCTCGAGGCTCGCCAGCGTCGGGCGAGCTCGAGCTCGCCCCTCGCCGGATCTGGCGAAGCTCGAGCCTCGCCGGACGTCGGCGAGGCCTCCGCCTCGCCAGATCTGGCGAGCTCGAGGCTCGCCGGCGTCGGGCGAGCTCGAGCTCGCCCCTCGCCCGACGCCGGCGAGTTCGTGTCTCGCCAGATCGGCGAGGCTCGAGCCTCGCCCGACGCCGGCGAGTTCGAGTCTCGCCAGATCGGCGAGGCTCGAGCCTCGCCGGGCGTCGGCGAGGCCTCCGCCTCGCCAGATCCGGCGAGCTCGAGCTCGCCCGACGCCGCTCGCCGCCGGCGAGGCGAGGCTCGCCTGGCCGGTCGCCGGCCATCGCCGTGCCGGCGACCGGAGGAAGAAGAAAGAAAAAAATAAGAAGAAAAAATAAGAAATAAAAAAATAAAAAATAATTATAATTTCGGTTTTTATAAAAAAAAAAATTGTAAAGCTAAAGAGAGGAGAGAGATGGTGGGATTTTGAGTGAAAATAAATAGGTTCATTTTTAATGGATTGATAAATGAGTCATAAATGGGTCAACTCTCAAACCCATTTAAAACCTATATATCTTAGTCTTGACCCATTAAAATTCATTATGAATGCTTTATGAAAGAAAGCTTGACCCATTAATGACCCATTTAATCATAAATGGTTCTATAAATGGGTTATGCAACCCATTTAACACCTCTAGGTGTTGGTAATGGTGATTTTGGATAAATGTGATATAATTGTATCGATTTGGGATTTTATTACGACGCAAAGATTAATACATGATAAATGTGACATGAATATATCAGTTTAGGAGTTTTCAGTGCTAGGACACTATTGGACCAATCATTCAAAAGTTGAATGGTAGGCATAACTTCACATTAATCAATTTTAATATGATTTCTTAGAATAATTCACATCAGTAATAACAAAGATAATATTATTCTCGTTCTAGCAAGTCAAGCACGGGTCAATAATTAAAATTTAAGCTTTTAATTAGAATTTGCTATTAGACAAGGTGCGATTATTAAAATACATCTTATCATTAATTTATAGGTAGATGCCAGCTCTCAAATTACTAAATTGTCCTTAAGACGCCATTTGGCCCGCGCCCTCCCCAAGACTTTCAAAATGATCTCTCTCTCATTTTCTCTCTCGTCTTCTTCTCAAGGTGAAGTACTACTAGCTTGACTGAACTCCGTGATGCAGATGATTGCGCGCAGAAATTTGTAGGCGAGTGCTCATGCTTTTGAACCATCATGAAGATGGTTGAACCTAACTGTATTAAAAAATTTCCGTCTCCTAGTGTTGTGGAAGTTCATCAATTGAGATAGTTGAAGAGTTGTTTAGCGTGATTCGAATTGCAGCTTACCGATATTAATGATCGTGCTCAGAATTTTGTTGCCCTAAGTGTGAATGCTGTACTGGAAATTTGAGCATCAGGAATCTTTTAAGTTATAGTCTGTAGTTAGTTTTAGTTCTTTTAAGGCCATTACAAAGAGAGACGTTTGAAAAAGTTGCAAAAATGAGGCATCACTTATCTCCATCAGCATGCGAAAATTTTTTAGACTGTAGAGGTGAAACAAAAATGCCTAAATCTACCGTTCGACTAAAGCTTATATGTGTACAGAAATTTGTGAACATTGTCCTTGGAGAGTTTTGAAAGGTTGTTTGTGTTTTACAGTCTTAGTTCTCTGACATGGATGATTAGACCCACAAATTCATGCTGCACCTGGTGATCGTGCTATGCTGAAATTTAAGCATTGTGAAGCTAGTTGAAACGATTTTCTGTCGTTATACATGCTAAGTTCGTTTCTGAGAAAATGGGGGTGTTTTTGATGTTCTGTGATGTTCCTCCTTTGATGCTATAATGCAAATAGAGGTGCTATGAGCTGTTTCTTTTCTTTTTTTGGGTCAAATTATGAGCTAGTTTAGACGATGGTTTTTTTGGCACGATGAAATTCACTATTAAATGGTACTCGATTTAAACCTAGTGGATAGCATTAATTCTATGCCACTTTGGGGTTGTCATGTAGTTCTTTTCTTGATAGGTAGGCAGAATTGGCCACTTATGCATGTGAACTGCCTTTAGTGGCTCAGATGATCTGGGCAAGGAAGAGATTTCAGATATGGTCTGATCATGCAGTATAGGGTTTCATTTTTCTTCATGAGTTAATCTTATTATGTATTTGTTCATTCCTGCTTTGCTGGTCACATCTTATCTGCTAGGTTCACTCAGTTGTGGGTTCTGCACAGCTTTGTAGGAATACTCATCCCGAATAGGTCCTTATTTGAGTGATATCTTATTTTCTTTGTTCCAACGTCTGTCGTTACAATCTAGTTTCATCTATCTGAGTTCAATTCTGCAAGCATGTTCTAATTGGCCTGGTTAACAGGGAGATTGTTCAGGAGGCCAACAACAAGGCATCTATGAGGATCAAAGACTGTCTACATGTGAGGTGACCATTCTTTCGACCTTGGGTGGCCAATTTGATTTTGAAACTTAGCAAGCTGAGAACTGCTTGTCGTCAGTTACTCCAGTTTTTTCACCGTTATCTTAATACAAATCATTCAGTATTTTGAGATGAGGGTCACCTGCTTAGGAAAGAAGCTCCAAGGACTGCTACCTGACTTTGAACAGGGCAGAATTCATTTTAGTAGTGGTATATTTTAGTGTAGTGTATCAGACAGTAATTTATTACTGCAGAACGCAAGTGTTTGCAAGACTCTAACCTCAGATTTACATATTGATCAGATAGCTTTGCTTCTCTGTGAACTGGCTTTTGACTTTTGCAACAATCATTTGTAGGTTTTTTAGATGAAATACAAGAACTTCTACTACATGCTTTGAGGGACTTGAAAAATTCATTGAGGGAAAAATTGTTATAATCTCTTGATCAGAAATTGCAGTGCATGAAGTATTTCAGCAACTTGTTGAAAGGTGTTACTTATTAGATATGTTCATTCGAATGTCATGTAGAGCTCAAGCGTTGAAAGGGCATCAAGCTCTTGATTTACATATTTAAATTCATCACCGAGTTTTTGAGTTGTTTACTACTACCTGTTTGCTAACAAAAGAGGAGGTGGAATACAATATGACAAAGACGATTAATGCTGTGTGGGAGAAGTACCAAGATCTCCAATTGTGCTGAACTCCTCTTCATGATCTTGAGGTTATCACCCCTTTCATTAGTCAAATTTACATAATCCTGTACCAAGATCTCCAATTGTGCTGAACTCCTCTTCATGATCTTGAGGTTATCACTCCTTTCATTAGTCAAATTTACGTAATCCTCTTCCATGTGATTTTTTCATTCATTTTGATGTCTTAGAACCATGAGGATCTGTCTCTATCTTGCGAGGTCTTGAAAAAGTGTGTTTCTTCAATCTTGTGCCCTCTGACGCTCAAAAGAGGACTGGGGTTAGTTGGCATGTCGTCTCAGATGTCTCCCTAATTTGTAGATTGCAAGTGTTATTAATACGCGCCTTGCACAATCTTTGTCAACTTTCCACAATAGGATATAATTTACAGCTAATGACTGAATCAAGGTCATGCTCGACATGTGACTATCTGGAGGAATTCATGAATGAAAATTCAAAGATTAGAATAGAATTGAAGTTCTCTGAAGGAGACATCGGCTGATACCATACTGCAAAAGGCAATTTCTAGGTCTGAGATTTCCATGGAGGATGTTTTGCTACCAATATATGCAAGCAGGAAAAGTTGGAGTACTTTTTCTTTTTTTTTTTTTTGTTCCTCCAAGTGGAAAGATTGTTGGAGATGGGATACAAGCTGTATCAAATGCAGCGCGGCTAAAATACTTGGAGGGAACACTTCGAGGTGATTGGCAAGAGTAGGTCGTGCATTCTGTAATCATGTTCCAGCTTCAGTTCTCTTTGTAGTTACTTTAAGCAGTTTTTGTTTTGAAAAGTTGGTACGAATAAGTTCAATCCCTGCCACTGTTTATCTAAATGGTTTGATGCTGTTGAGCTTGTCAATTATTTTATGTCAAACGTAATAATCATGGAAAGGTGAATGCTACCATCAGAGAAAATATTTCAAATATGCACAAAAGCATCTGAGAATAATTTTAATTTGGCCACACAATACCAAATGATCTCCCTTGGCTTCACATTATGGCAGGGCACATGATGGGATACCGAGGCTTTAATGTCCTTGGGAGATATTCTACATCCACCGTTGCTGCAGCAGTTGGAGCTGTGTGATTAGTGGAGGTATTTATTGATATCTTGAGAACGAACTACTCAAGAAAGACAAAGGGTGACACAGGAGAATCATTTTCCTTATAGGTTTCTCATGTCTATTTTCTTTTTACTTAGCTCCGTTCATTTCGCTAAAAATGTGATGTTTTTAGAAAATATTTTACAAGAAGTCATCGAACTTTTAATTAGTTTTTCTTTTTTTTCCCTTCCTTTTCATTTTTTTTTCTTTTCCTTCTTAATTGGCTAAGTGAGGTCGAGCTCCCAAGTCATCCTCTGACTAAAACAAGCTCGCCTAATTTCAGTGAGCTCAAGCCTTGCCTATTATTGGTTGTCGAAAGAAAAAAGAAGAAAAAGAAAAAATTTAAATTTGATTTTTAAATAAAGAAAGAACAAGAAAAAGAAAAAATAATTAAAAGAAGTACACAAAAGAGAACACGCATGGTTTAGGTAAAACAAAGAGAATAGTTTTCTCACTTTTGAAGGTATTTTTTCCATTGAAGAATATTCTTCCTGACTAATTTATTTTTCATTAACCGAACGTTGGAAAACGCTAAAAATTTTTGGAAAGTTATTTTCAGTGAAATGAACATGGTCTTAGTTTGTCTTCTCAATTCCTTCAAATTTGCCATGCAATAGACCCAATGACTTTCCAAATGCAACAGGGCTTTATGTCTATTAAGGGTTTTGTCTTAAACAACCTCCAAGAAAAAGACCAAACACGAAAATATTCTCTTTCTCCAAAAGTGGGGAATCGAAAATCACTCACTTTTAAGGTGTTTTTTTTTTTATTTTTTTCTTTTTAGACCAAACACGTTCTTCCATTTTTTTTCTTTTTCTTTCTTTTATTTTTACTCTTTTTCATTCTTTTTCTCTTTTCCGTTTTTTTCTTTTTTTCTTCTTACAAGCTCGCGGGACAAGAAACTTGGCAAGCTCGTCATGGCCTGCTATTGGGCAAAGAAGAAGGACAAAGAAAAAGAAAAAGGAAAAAAGAAAATAATTTAAAATCAATTTAAAAAAAAAAATAAATAAAAATAAAGTGCATGGAGGAAAATCTAATTTTCCATACCAAATGGGGGAAAATATCTTCTAATTTATTTTCAGGTTCCAATCAAACATCAGAAAATATTATCATTCTAAAAATTACTTTTTTGAAAACATTTTCTAGAAACGTCACATTTTCCACAAAATGAACAGAGCCTAAATCTATAAAACAAGTATAAATATTTCTAAGACACTTTGAAATCAGCAGTCTTAATTTTTTATGTATGGTTTTGGTTTCTATAAAACCTAAATTATCAAGTATCCATTCTTGCTTTTCCAGTATCAATTCTACTCCATTTTAAGCCAATCTTGTAGTGCTTTCTTGCTACATTTCCTACGATGTCAGAGGGTGTCTTCACAAACATAAAATCCCTGAACACTTTCATTAAGAATATTAAATTATTCATCGCTCACCTAAACAACATGAAGAATCTAACAAATTGTTCTTTCACATCTTTATTTTTATTTTTATGACTAATATGGATAGTGGATAACATAAGGACAATCTAGATGACAACCTTATGTAAATATGTCTCTAGAATGTGCCTCTTCCTAAGATGGCAAAAAATGCATTTATCCACCGATACCTTGCACTAATACCCTACCCTCATCAAAACGATCTCATCTCCTTTTGTTAATCTCTGCCAAGTTGTTGTTAAGGGACATCTTTGCACGTCAGGGCTTGCAAGAGGGCAGAAGGGACTCTCCCTTGGATACTTGTTTGTGCCTGAAGAAATTTGAAGAATGCGCAGATTGTGACTGCCAAAACTTAAGAGTACAAGAGAAACGTCATCTTATACCTTCAGGTCAGTTCGAAATGGCCAAACTATGGGTGTATTTGAGAAGACTTTTAGGGAAAGTTTTTAAGAAAATGCAAAGACCTTTGAGTTAAAGATATTTTTCAAAATACAAACTGTGTTTGGAAAATTGTAGTTTGAAAGCCCTTTGTGAAGTATCTTTGAACAAAATGGTGTTTGGAAGACAAAGGATTTTTGTGATAAAAAATTATCAAATAAAAAAAAAAAATTTTGATCGACAAGGGCGGGCGGCACTGTCGGTGACCGCTGGCGACCTCCGGCGACCTCGAGATTTGGGGCGGCGAGGTCGCATGACGCCGTCACAACCTCCGGCGACCCCAAATCTAGGCGGTGAGGTTGCACCCATCGCGCGACGCCGCCTCGACCTCTGGCGACCTAGATCCGGGGCGTCGAGGTTGCGGGAGGACCTCGCCGCCCCGAATCGGGTCGCGGCGGGTCACGCGACCTCGCCGCCTCAAATCCGGGTCGCGGCGGGGTCGCGCAACCTCGTCGCCCGGATCAGGGGTGTTGAGGTCACGGGAGGTCGCGCAATGCCGCCGCGACCCGCATCTAGGGGCGGCGAGGTCGTGTGACCGGATCTAGTCGCCGCTCAAGCCTCCGACACCAAACCGGTCGCGACCGCACTGCACGCAAGCATGGGTCATGCGGCCCCGGTGAGCTCCGTGCGAAGGTCGCGATGTGGCGGCGACGGTCACCAACAACGTCGCGACTCACGGAGGTCGCCCGACTCTCCGACAACGATCGCCTAGGTTGTCGCGACCACGCCAGTGTCCCTCTAGTTTTACATTGCCAGAAAAACTCGTAAGGACAATTTCGCCTCCTCACCTGTCTTGGGCTTTCAACCTTCACAAGCTAGGCATTCTCCAAATGGGGTTAAAATTTTTTTGCCAAACACCCCTATACTTGGCCCAAAGGACTTTAGGTGTTCAAAACCATTTCCAAAGTAGTTTCCAAACGTAGTCTATGCCTTTGAGTAGATAATTCGAAGGAAACAAAATTCCAAAGGGGTATACCCTAAAATCTCAGGAGATATAGACAGACGCATGTAAAAGAACTAATAATATAAGGGCAATCGATTGGTACGTTACTCTGCAAAACAATATTCTTAAAGACATTTATGTCAAAAGCATATATCTGACTCATCATTATAACAACCAAAACATAAGCATGATATGTATGCCTAAAAGTTCCCAGAAAACAAAAAATCCTCTACCCTGCCCAGGTTTTCCCCCTTGAGAATAATTACGATAGGACACAATCTAAAAAAGGCCAAAAGCGTATAGATAACATGCATTATAAGATGTGTTGCAAATGGGATTGATAATTTGCCCAACGGGTAAGTATAAAACATGGTTCAAGATGACAATACCTGAGTTAGCTAATGGAGAGCAGCTCTAAATTTATAAAGGACTCCCAAGCTTCTATGTGGGTAGAGTATGTGTTCCATTTTCCTCACTTCAGCATGGAACAAGAAACCCATGTCAATCTGCTGCCCAATGATGAATTTAAAGAAAGAGCCACTGGATCTGTAATAATTCACAATTAGCCCAATGTATAACGTAATATCTGAATTTTAATTTATTTAATATAATTTTCAAACTTTTGATACAATTTCAATATAGTTTCTGAATTGTATAAAAATGTTCAAACTAATCATTGGATAAATTAAAATTAAAAAAATTTAAGGGTTCAACTTCGGCTACTAGTTGAGACAATTCTTCCAACACCAAAAAAATAAAAATAAAAATTTAAGGATTTAGGCCAAAGTCTATGTTTTAAAATGAAATAAACGTGTCCAAGTTGCGTCTGCGCGTCGCGAAAAAGGACCAATCAGCTTCGTTGGGCAGGCAGCCCGCCAGCCAATCAGCTGTCGACTCCCATCTTTTATCTTTTAATAATTTATTTTATTTCCATCTCCAGTAAATAAAAACCGCATAAACCTAAAAGATCCTCCCTTCCTCCGTCGTCTCTCTCCTCGGAAAGTCCTCCAATCCCGTGCGACGCGCGATCTCCTGCTGCTCCTCCGATGGCCGGCAACCGGTGGATCAGGCCCGAGGTATGCTCCCTCCCTCTCTCTTCTCGCGATCTTTTGGGTATTCGCGGTTGCGATTCGTCGGATTTTCCGGGGTTTTTTCTCCTCCGAATTCGGTGCGGCAACGGTTCTTGAAAGATCTAAAGGTGGGATTTTTGGGTGGGTGGTTGTGCGTGTGGACGTGCAGGTGTATCCGCTCTTTGCGGCCGTCGGCGTCGCCGTCGGGATCTGCGGGTTCTCGTTGGTCCGCCACATCTGCATCAATCCTGAAGTCAGGTCTGTTTCTCTCTCTCTTTCTCTCTCTATGTGGAGTTCGTTCGTGTGGTGGTTTTAAGTCGATGCTTGGAAAGGTGGTCCGATTGAATTTGACTTCCTGTTGACTGTGGCGATCGGGTAGGGCCTGGGCTTTGATTAAGACCGCGAGTTGACGAGTCTGCTCGGACAAAGCACCGATTTTTGTGGGGAAAGGGTCGAATGGTTCGAATCGTTTCGCCACGAGGGGGGTTGATGGGTGTTTATCTCAGGAATTTTACCAAAGTGAAGTATGAGAGAATACCGAGACGAGTTCGACATAAGGTTGAGGGTTGAGGGTTGAGGGTTGAGGGAGAGATTTTTCCAATTTTAAGCACGCAGATATCAAATCTAATTCCTGAAATTGAACTCTGTGGCGAATTCTGGGTCTTTCTTTTCACGGTTTAAAGTGATGGCAGATCCGGCAGACTAGTAACTCCTGTTGAGCATCTGCCACTCACCAACTAGGCAAAGACCCAATTTTACTTGACAAGGCAATTAGTAATCTATCTAATGATCCATGATTTGGGACCTTATCCATTGCATTAGTTAAGTAAAATTTACCTCTTCTTTTCATTTTCTGTGCATTACCCAGTGACTCGCTTGTTGCATCGCTCGAGGAAGAGGTTAGGAGAGATTTAGATGGAATGGTAAAAAGTTCCTTCTTGTTCCTGAATAGTGCATTGAAGGGATAACCTGATTGGCGGTCTCATTTGGAAGAAGTTCTTTGAAGATTTTGTGACGTGTTTAGTTCGAATTCAGTGATCAGCACTAAGCATGACTAACTTCACTCAGTCCATTTTCATCCGACAAGAAGTTTGCCTGCTTTGCTACTCACGTAGAGTGTTGATTTTCTTCTCAGGACACACTGAAATCGTATTTTCCCCTGTTTGTGGAGGAAATTTTCTGAACTCTAGCAGTTTAATGAAGAGTTTAGTTTCTACTGTATAGCTGTTATTTTCTCTATCGAGTTTGAAATAGTTCAAATGCTTATGTAACTGATAAACGAAAGAACAGTCATGGCCACAGAAGATTTTGTTTCGTCTTTGGTTTGCTAACCATTTAACCTTATGATGGCTGACTCAGGGTGACCAAGGAGAACAGGGCTGCAGGAGTTCTGGATAACTTTAAAGAGGGTGAAAAGTATACTGAGCATTCTCTAAGGAAGTTCGTTCGAAACAGGTCTCCAGAAATCATGCCATCCCTCAACAGCTTCTTCACAAGCCCTGATCGGAATTAAATCCACATAAGGAAAATCTGAATTCTTCTATTGGATGGAGTAAAACTCAATTGACTTCATCATGACTGCGGTGGTGTGATTGTAACCTTCTCATACGATGGATATGACTGCTCAAAAAAATAAGCTCAGCGGAACTTTTTGTTTGATTTTATGTGATACCATCAATGGGTCAACTATTGTCTACGGAACATGGCTTTTATATTCTTCTCGACATGGATTGGTGCATATTTTTAGCTCTTCGGCTTCTGTATGTCCGCAGTGATTCGGCATATGCTTTACTCAGTTGCTTTGCTGTTTTGTTATTCATATTCCTAGTCTTCCATCAATCTTATCAGCCAGAAACCTTAGTTTTTACCCGGATTTCCAACTGATTATTCTATGAGAAATTTCAGGATGCTCGTTGGAATGATTTGATTTGGGGTTTAACCGTTTAATCCTGTGGAACTTCCATTTGGATGTAACGACACAGTAGGCTGACCTCCCAAGTGTTCTTAGGAGCTTTTTGTAAACCTGCACATTCTCCTTTTTCCCCCATTTCACTTGCTAAGCGATTAAAAGGAAAAGAAATTAAGCCAGAGAGCCTGGCGATATCAGATCGTTCTTAGCACCTGTTTAGCTGAATTCACATCCAGGTAAAAACTCTCCCATCGTCAAGTCGTTTGCCAGCAGCCAGGGTTTGCACCTCATCATTTACCCTTTAGCTAGAAACAACCGAGCTGATCCAATTTGGTTACTGCTGTCATGATAAGTCATGGTGAGAAGTTGAAGTATGCCGATCTTTTTAGTTTCTCTCTAAGCATGGTATTATCATTAGCATATTGTCAGCATGATAGGCTTCTCACTTGTACCACATGAGATACCAGAAGGAATCTTGAAGAATTCTTAGTCCCATGTTTAGCTCTGGCGATAACTATTACCTTCAAAACAACATTCAGATAATTTCAATGGTCAAATTGTTCCATCTAAAAGTTATCTATATCGACTGCCCAGCAATAACACAGGAATTCTCCCCCAAAACCCCCTTTGATGTTTCTAAGGTTACAACAATCTACTAAGAAACAATTTGAAGGAAACTGAGTTGCCTAAGATTACAAAGCTGCTATGCTGAGAGAATTCTCCGTATCATCCAAACCGAACGATCTGATTCCACTTGAAGCCTCATTTGCAACAAAAACGACTTCTTCTTGGTTCTCACATAAGAGTTCCTAGTGGAAAGCATATATCCACCAGATTTTTACCCCATCTGGAACTTAAGGTAGAAAGTAGAGGCAAAAGGGTAGAAATAGGGACATGAGCTGGCCAGACAGAGGTGCAACCAGAAGCTTCTTATGAGACTGACATGCATTCAAGTAGAATGATCAACTATGAAATCTCCAGTTTTCTAGATGATTTCTCATAAATGAAACATTATGACACAAACTGTCAAAAATTGACCAATCTCCCATATACCTAAGAAACCAATGGCCACTTTCTCTATTCCAAAAGTATGCAGTCAATTGGCAGAGAGAGTTACAGCAAGCAGCTTGCGCAGCCTTAAGGATTTGTCATCTTTTGGGAGGAGATCCGTATTTTTTTTATATCCTCAACACAATGCCACACCTGCTTCGAAAATTTCACAGCTCCATTTATCAGTAATGTTATGGAGGAAAATGCTCAGCACTCATTGAAGGAAAACCAGATTGTGCCATTCTCATTCCTCGTAGTAGACTCTTTGCAGTCTCTTTCTCCTGTATTTGTAAAAACAAAATAAATGGAAAAGATCAATCAATAATTCTAGCAAGCAATATGGTCTTCCAATATACAGCCAGAGCAAAGTAAATAACTTACCGGGCCAGTATAATCAAGAAGACGTGTGCAATACACCTCCGCCTCCTCAAATCTCTTTTGGTCTTTGCCATGTGTGGCAAGAAAAAGCAAAGCTTCAACCATATTAGGTCCGTCCCTCTCTTCAGCTTCCATCCGCTCCAGATCCTTTTTGTAGTAAAAAGCAGCTTCTTCTAAACGCCCAAGTTCACAATGCAACTTTGCTAGCTTGTGAAGAGCAATTGCTTCCCTGTCATTACAATTCGCTGCCCTCCTGTAACACTTGATTGACTCTTCTAGCATGTGAAGCTGTTCAGTTTCATAACACTGAGCCATAGCAATCCATAAGCGAGAATCACTTGGCTGCAAGAATACAGATTTTCTGAAATAATGAAGAGCGTAGAAAGGCATCCCCATCATCTCATAGGCCTGTCCTAAACCATACCAGGCTCGGTAATCACATGGATTTATATCTACAGCTCGCCGATAGGCATCAACAGCTGCTGGAGTGTTTTTCATCTCAACATATTCATGACCCATAAGAGTCCAAGCAGATAAACAATTCTTATTCAATTTAAGGGCCCTCCTAAAATACATAACTGACTTCTCATGTTGGCCTTTCAAGCTATAATAATTTCCAATTATACAACAAGATTCTGGCCTGTACTTATCAGTCATGAATACCCTGTGGGCAAGATAACTCAAGGCAGAAAAGCATTCCTTAGCATAGAGTACATTGGAATACATATCCATGTCCTCCACTCGGTAAGGATCATTTCTCAGGAGTTCTTCAAATATCACTTCTACTTGTTCAAATTCCCTTAGACTGTACTGCGCTTTTGCAATTTGTGCCTGTATGTAATTACTGAAGCTGAAGGTGCCTTGCAGATACTCATATTTTGCTAAGGACTCGTTGTGCATTCTGAGTTCTTGATATGCACCAGCAAGAAAGAAATCCTTCATCCAATGATTATTGAGAGGTAGACTATGTAATATGTCGATTGTAGTGCACAAGGATTGTAACTCTGACCATGCACTCCAGTTCCAAGGATAGCTATTCACAGATTCCACAAGAAGGTTACGTGCAAGGTGTTCACTGCCTTTCTCTTTAAGAACAAGACCATACAAGTACAACCCAAAGGGATCAATGGACCCATTCTTACGTAGCATTGACAACTCCCTCTCCAGAGAAACCAATTCCTTGTTAACAGCATCACTCTTACCTAAGGGCCCTTCAAGTTCTATATTCTCTTCCTCTTTCCGGTTTTCTCCAGCCTACATAAAACAAATGATAGATACAACTTATAAGAATGCTTAAGTGGGACTATGGACAGTCAGGAGTTTCTTCAAATTATGCAGCCTCCAATGCGATGTATGTTTGCACAAGATCAAAATGGCTAATGAAAATCTGTGCAGAAACTTGGAGAGGCAGCTTCATAGAGCAAGCAGGTAATGCCGTCATTCTCTAGGTACCAAAGTATAAGCAAGTCATCCAGAGAAAAGTGAAAGTCATCCAGTGACTTGTCCAGCAGTGGTGAATTCATACCATACAAACCTTAAGCTACATATGTAAAAAAAATTTATCACAAGAAACTTTAAAATCTCCATAATATCAATGAAGATTGTAACGACATGAACTCCTCATTGTGATGTAGCCACAGCCAACATGCTTATCATAAGTGCATAAGTCTAAACCAATCAACTCTTTTGTGGGGTTGTGTAAGTTGATTCTTGCCTTGACAAACATACTCATCCAAGCATACCTAAGACCTAGAACATGTCTATCAGGTTGTCGTGGATGATATTCAGTAAAAGGAAAAGAGAAATGAAAGGATAAAACATGTTGTGAGAAAGCTCTCTACAGAAGCCTCAAGTGACAAACCAGATAAAGAGCATAACATCGTAGGAAGACAGCTTTCTTCCCATACTGATCCCGAAGCACATGAGCAGCCCTCCGATACTCACGGCAGTCAAAGTAAGACTTGGCCAGAAGATAAAAGTCACCATCAACTATGTCATCTTCCTCCATGACCGGAGTACTCACATACGACACCCCAGCAATTGGCGTCGACATGATCTCATTGGTGCGGAATCTCCTGCGGATACTGGAGCTCCCACGCTGGAATCTGGTGTTTGAAGGTGTGAACTTTACAGGGTCTAGCTCGATTCCCACTAGTTGTTCCGCTGCCCTGCACATAATTATACTCTTCATGAATTCTTTTGAGCTGGAACTAAGGTGAAACATAATGAACAGAGAACGAATCCCATTTCTCCTCCATAATGCTGTACCTCCTTGATCATTTCTCTGGGCAGCAACAGGCACGGGGTTTTACCCAGCCCAAGCTTCTAACACTAGAAATTGGAATGCGAGGCTCAAATTTTCGCAACAGGAGTGTAAATCTCACACTTTCGGCAATTCATTCGATTAATTCAGAAACCCCATTACCCAAAACAAATTTAAGAATCAAGAAAGTGGACAGCACCCACCAAAGGCAGCAACGTATAACCCAACAAAGCATTTTTTTTTTTTTTTGCTTTCAACACTACCGTCTCCTACGTCCTACCCAACAAGGAAGTGCTTGAAATCGGGGCTAGGGTTTTTGGGACGCAATACCATTTGGAAGCAGAGTAGAGGCAGCGATCGCTGAGCTGGCGGACTGCAATCCGGAGCTCGTTCCGGCAGATTTCCTTCGAACCCATCGAAGCTCTCTCGAGTCGCGGAATCTACGACCTGCGCGACCGCATTCAGTGTGGGAAAGCAGTTGAGGTCCCGGTTCTTGCGGTGCCGAAGCTTCTACGGAGCGGTGGCAATAGGAGCGGCGGCGGATTCCTCTCCTTCGTCTTCGCCTTCTCAAGACGTTGTTCGCGAAGAAGGAGGAGAGACAAGAAGATCGAATGCTAGAAAGCATGGGTAATTTCCCGGTCGTTGGCGGCGAGGAGAGGGGGGGCAGTGGTTCGCCGGTCACGCGCTGGTTCGCCGTCGAAGAGAGGGAGGGCAGACAGAGACGCGAGGGGAGAGAAAGAGCAAAGGGACGGACGATTCGGGGCCGGATCCGGAGCCGGAGGGCGGCGCGGTGGTTCGCCGGTCGGAAAGAGGGAGGGCAGAGAGAGAGGGAGGGAGTTCGTCGGGTAGAGAGAGAAAGAGGCGCAAAGAAAAACCCTCTCTCCCTCCAGAAGCTACAGTACAGAGAAATTTTCAAAAATGGCGCCCGAAATTGTGGGTCCCACGAGGACACGTGTCGCCTTCCTAGATCCCACCATCCTATGGACGCCCGACCTCGTCGGCAGATTTCCTTCGATTCCTTTCTTGAATGGCGAGAATCCGGCCAGCTCGGTCGTCGCTGCTCCCTTCCTGTCTCCGCTCCGGCTCCCGGCGAGATCTCACGGGTTCGGCTGGGGAGGCCGGATAATACTGGTGAATTCGAAGCCTCGGAGTTCCTCTCCGGTGGTGACGCCTCTCTCTCCGGGATCCGTTGTTTTGCAGTATTGCTCTGAGTCGTGGCTGAAGGCGTGCTTGCCGGAGCGTGGGCTCCTTCTTGTCTGGTGCTTACTTGATGGTTGAAATATACGACTGGAATTGGACGGCTCTTTCTCTAATTTAGCTTGGCCGTGCCTTGCTTTTCTTGTTAAAAGCATTCGCTGCTAGTGGGTTTGTTATGCTCGGTTGGGTATGTTTCGCCGGCGTCGACATGGGGTTTTATGGTGAGAAAATCATATGACCGATCATTCAACGTTGGGCAAATTTTCATATTCGCTGCTTAACTTCAATTTTAACAGGGTGATTATTATGTGTTACATCTTCATCCTATTTTATCATTCAGTTAGCTATCTTTTTCAATAAAGAATAGAATGATGTGACAATCTAAACAGCTCGTGTTGCTATTTACATGCTACATGGCATTGCACTTGCCATGGTTTTCCCTACTAAACCCATAGTGATTGTTTCCTAAATGCAATGAACGTGCTTTAGGAGGTGACCATGGACAATGTCATGTCATGCTTGGCTGATCTTCATCTATTAAAAAAATGCCATGTCATGCAGGGCCATCCTTCTTTTGTCCACTAGTCTTATGTCTTTTTCTTTACTAGATAAATTCTGTCATTGCTCGGAGCATATCTTTGGATTGACCTGTTTCATATAATTCATACAAATGCATATCTTCCTCCTCAAGCAAAGAAGACAGATTGTGACAGTTTCATCATTTTGCAATGGATGATGCAACCTATAAATGATCTGTCTAGAAGAAAACAAACTAGTGAAATCAACCTGTTTGCTCATTTAATGTGTGAGGAACTTTTCATTCTCGTGTTAGCATCTCATCTGAATTTAAAAGGATATTGATGAAAGTGATATAGAGTTGTAATGAACTATAGTTTATAAACGTTAGGAGTAAGGCCTACAATGGCATCTTTGTAAAGCTTCTTTAGGGCAGCCTAGGTTTAACCTATACGACACGAACTCTTAGCAGGAGTTGATTTTGTACCTTTCATCACAAACGACAACTGTAGACTTTACCCTACTAGATGGGAGTTATATATATGTTGGTCTCCTGGATGATTCACGTGTGTTAATATCCAAGTCTATCTTGATGTAACTGAAGAGTGTAGGAGTGAAAGAGACCTACTTTGCACCATCTATATATATTTCTTCCTAATCAGCAAGTGCAGTTATCCCTTGTCATATGTCATGCAATTTTTCCTCTTGTTATTTGTCAGCGTTCTGTTTACTGTTGTTAATGATAAAATGTGTTTGGCTTTCCTTGTACTCCTTTACACTAGTAATAGCATATGTTCTTTATTTAGTTGGCTTCTTCCTCTGATTTGATGGAGTGAACTTTACGATCCTCTTTAACAAGTAGCCTCCTTTGGACTTGGAAAATAAGGTTAAAGGAAATATATGTGCTTCCTCTTGTCTCTGTTGGACCATTTGATGATATTTTTACTTTGATCTTTGTTTTGTAGATTAGAAACATCCACTTACTTGTATCCCTTGTTTTTTACAAGTTGAAGCTAAGAAGAAGACATAAAACTCTTTTGATGATCTGCTGGCGAAATCTAAGAACCTCTATTAGTTGACTTTTAGCTACTAGGCAATTTACATCCTCCATAGATTTGAAGCAATGATACCTATTCTAATAAATCTTTGAGCAACTTGATTAGCATAATACTTATAATTTGGGCTTTTGTGCCAGGTGTGGTCCTTGTCAATTTATGGTTCCCATCCTCAATGAGGTCAGCATTAGACTTAAAGATACAATTTAGGTTGTGAAGACTGATACTGAGAAGTTCCCTAGCATTGCTGATAAATACAAGATATAAGCATTAGCTACCTTTATCATATTTAAAGATGGGAAGCCTTTTGACCGTTTTGTAAGTTTTATCATTTTCACGTTTGCTATCATTTGGAAATTTAATCTGCTAAGTTTTCATAATTATTATGTTAGTAAAGGCTCATAAATGTTTTTATACTGTTATGAGATGCCTTAGATATCCTTATTTGAACAAAAACCTAGAGTCACAAGTTTTTTTTTTTTTTATTTTGGGTGCAATTTCAATCTTTTATGATGTGAAAGATACAGGGTGAACTCTGGAAAGAGTACTTGCATTTTGGCGAAAAAGCACGGACACCCCTTTTAATATATATAGGCACTAATGCCTCTCTTGTGACATGAATAATCTATAATGATCGATAATCAGTGGACACCCTTCTCCTCCTAAACTGTTTTTGATTAGGGAATTCCATCCCACTTCATCATTATTCTCTCGCAGAACATGGAACCACACCAACATGTTTCTACATAATAACTGATGATAAATATGCACAAACCCCATAAGTCTTCTACAGCAGTCAATAAAAGGTCTTCCCTTTGTAGAGCTTGACAATCCTGGAAATCACAGCTTCCCTAGCCATTAGGTTGCTGCAATCCATGCATAGTGAGTGATACTTTTTTAGCAATAGGCAGAGGGTATCTCCATAAATTTTCTGTGAAGGACATGGTTGCTGGCTCAATGCAGAAATGGTAACAACTGATGGGCATTGCCTAAGACTCATGCATTATTCTGTGGTCTCTGAATGTTATTTAATATGAAATTAGTTGATTCTCATTCATAATTTAATTGCAATATAGCCTTGTGAAATATTTCTGATTTTCGATTGCTTCCAACTTATACAGTTTTAAGTTGTTTTAGTCACTTACCCTTATCTTGATTGAGCTGTTTTCAATTATCGGGAGGGTGCTCTGACAGCTGATCAACTGATCCAGCGGATTGAGGATTCGCTGAAAGTTAAGCAATAGTTTTGGTGAGCCCTAGTTATTCTTGTTTTGCTTCCAGGGTAGGCATATATCATGAACACAAGGTGACCAAGGAGAACAGGGCTGCAGGAGTTCGCTGAGCTGGCGGACTGCAATCCGGAGCTCGTTCCGGCAGATTTCCTTCGAACCCATCAAAGCTCTCTCGAATCGCAGAATCTACGACCTGCGCGACTGCATTCAGTGGGGAAAGCAGTTGAGGTCCCGGTTCTTGCGGTGCCGAAGCTTCTATGGAGCGGCGGCAATAGGAGTGGCGATGGCGGTCGTCGGCGGCGACGAGGAAAAGCGAGTGTCCTTTTCCGTCGTCGTCCCCCTTCTCAAAGCGTTTTTCGCGAAGAAGGCTAGAGAGAGAGAGAGACACTGTAGCGAAGTTCAAATGCTAGAAAGCGTGGGTAATTTCCCGGTCCCTGCTCTTAATTTGAATTGAATTTTATATTCTCTTCTTTTATATTTTCTTTTTTTCTTCTAAGCAAAATGTAATTGTAAAAGCCAATTTAGATGAGGGCTATAAATTATTTGTCAACATGGGAAACAACGGATTTTAATCATCCCGCTACGTGAAGAGGTAAACAAACTTTCATATAAAGAGGAAACAAAGGATCAAAATTTAACTAATTTTCTCCGAGGAAATGATACCAATATATAATCATAAAAAATTTACTCGACTCAATATTAGCTATTTTAAACTCGCTCGGAGATAAGCTCAATATGTTTTCATTTTTGGACTCATGTCGCTTTTTGGGGAAAATGGAAGGAAAGCTTTTTTTTTTTTTTACAAAGTCCATCAAAAATGACAAAATTTATCTATTCAAACAAGCAAAAGATGGGCAAATAGAGAGTTTGAACAGGCATTTGATTTTTAGGTCAAATTTTCAAATTGTTTTGTAAAATTGTAATATATTTATCATGTGTTAATTCTTAAGTGAATCTAATTAGAAAAATGTGAGTAATATGATCTTTTGATATCAAGTAGGGATAAGCATGATCCAAATAAGCAATTTTTACTCTAGAATCGAAAAGTGCCTACTAAAGATCGATTCCCAAAAATTGAAATTGGAAATTATCTATTGGGTCCATGGAACCGGTCCCATCAAATTTCATGCACTTAGCGCAACGTTTTTTGACAAGTCAAAGTAAAGGAAAAAACAAAGAACTTCCCTATTTTTAATTGCAAGATCGGTAAAAAGATAGAGATTACTTAAGGAATATGACGAGCGCCCAATTGCTCTTGCTTCTCCAGCCTTGTCACCATTAGGGTCTCCTGCTGCAGGCTTTCAAACTTGTCATGGCTCGTGCACGCTCCGAAACTCCGGTAGTTGTATGTTTTAGACAGCAATTTGATGGAGAAAGTCATTGGCCATGAATTTGCAGCAGTGGAGGAGTTAATTGCTTCAAGAGTATTCTCACATCTCGAATATATACTCCCGCAAAGACTTCCACAACTAATGTGCATTTGCGATCACACTTTATTCCTTTCCTCAAGGGGCAACCTCCGAAATATCCCGGTTCCCTCGTCTCAAAAATTCGCCGTTGAACACGAACAGTGCAAGGGGATTCTTCTCCCGATCTCGGGAGATGATGACTGGTGGGCCAGTTTTGAGTGGGACGACCCTGACACTTGGGTCACTTTCGAGTGGGCTGGGTATGCCCAAGAAATGAATTTTCAAGATGCAGCCCGACAAGTGCCAGAGAGTGGTAGTTGGTGGACCACGATGGAATTCCGACCTGACTGGGCCGAGTGAGTGAGATTTGCAAGTGGAATGTCGTTTGAAAAAGTACCATTTCTCCCTAGCAAAGTATCTGTCTTCTTGGAGTTATGTGTTTTCTATCGGGATTCCCGAATGCAGCAGATAGCTTCTGATTGCATTTCATTTGTATATTTTACTGCAATGGCCAATTAAGTAAAACTCTCAAACAATCTGGATAGGGATCATTTTCTTTTACTTAACTGAACATAAGTCTTACCATTTGTTCACTCATATATTTCGATTTGCAAATTTCTCCTTTTAATTGTGTTCGCGGTTGGCTTCCTTTCTTGCAAGCTTGGCGTCTCTTCCGATGTGATTGAGCTCTTGATGCAGTTGCCCCCTTGATGTGGAGGCACAACAGTCGTGCTTCTAGATTCAAAGGCTTTTTCGCTTTCAATGACTAGCTTGTCAACGTTGAGAAGATGCAGCTTAGAGAGAGACCATCATTATTAAGGCCAGTAATGGCGGTACCGTGGAGATAGTGGCGGCAAGGGCTTTGCGTGGGGCAAACAGAGAGGGTGTTAGGGTTTTTGACGATTGCTTTTATCAGTTGTTCTTGGTGGAACAACTTCCCTTGACCCTTCCTGGAAGGTGGAAGCCTGGACTCAGTTTTTGTGGAGGGGGTCCTTCCTTTGGTGGTAGAGGGCTGGGCAGCACTGGCAGTGGCTAATCCTTCGGTAATGGAATTTTTCCACTAAAATGGCCAAATATAATTTCTCCTCTTTTAGGAAAAAAAAATGTGATCTTTTGGCACCTCCTTGATCAATATTAGTAGCAAGTATCTTTATTTTTGAATTGAAGGGATTTTTGTAAGAGGCAAATTAGAAGGCAATAACCTAGCTAATCAGTGGCATTTTTGTCTATGTTGGAGGATCGTGGGCTTTTTGTCTGGATTTTTAGGTGTCTTTTTTACTTTAGTTGGGGAGTGAGGTTGCTTGAATTTTATGGACTTTGAATTGATATTAATTGACATCTTGGGTAAGTTGATCTCATCGGGAATACTTGCGAGGTAACCTAAAGTAAGAGAATGAGGATATGGATGCAGTAGATTGTGCGAGAGGACGATGACTGCTCTGTTGATTGCCCCTGATTGGGGTGTTAACATTGCACTATGCGACATCATTAACATGGTCCAAGATGGGTGTTCATGTTTTGTTTTTGGTTATATCCATCATAGTACATGATAGATAGTTCCATCAAATAAATGATGAGACTTCTTATTTTATCTTATCTGATCACATCTTAATCATTGTAATGGCAAACAAAAGTTGTTTTGAGATTCCTCTTCTCTGCTGAAAAAGTAACTTTAAAATAAAAAAGAAATGAATATAAGAAGGGGGGGATGAATATGTTGTCCACTAAAGCAAGGCCCGGTCTTCGGCTTTAGTTTCCTGGCTTTAACTTTTCCAATTATTCAAAGCTGGAAAGTGAAAACCTCACTCTCCAGTTGATATGTAAACTCAAATATTAATAAAGATATTTAGAATATGAGTGCGTTCCCACTATAATTCGCATCGATCTATGAGAAAGTGGAGGTTTAACCCCATAGATTTTGGGCATTGAATAGTGAACACCATTTTCCGACTACAATGGAGAATAGAAATGACCAGTTATACATACTAACAAATCCCTATCTTTCGTGGAAACCGAAAGTTATTACCATGTATACTTTCTAGTTAAGAAATTTTAAAAATGCATTGGACAACACTTTTGCTCGAACAAAGACAATATTTGAAATGATAAATTGATATTTTTTTGATGTGATCATTTCGGAATCAATCACACACGGGGAAATGTTTCGAGTTGTTAGTGTCATCATGTCATTTGTTTTTCTCTTTAGCAATTCCCATCACGCTCAAAAGTCGGTATTATGTGGGGACGTCAATTAAGTGGTTCGAGTCGAGAATTCAAGATTAGGGTGATAAGAAGTTCTAATAAGATATATAATTTCTCCTCTTTTAGAAAAAAAAATGTGATCTTTTGACACCTCCTTGATCAATATTAGTAGCGGGTATCTTTATCTTTGAATTGAAGGGATTTTTGTAAGAGGCAAATTAAAAGGCATAACCCAGCTAATCAGTGGCATTTTTGTCTATGTTGGAGGATTGCGGGCTTTTTGTCTGGATTTTTAGGTGTCTTTTTTGCTTTAGCTCAGGAGTGAGGTCGCTTGAATTTTATGGACTTTATTGACATCTTGGGAAATTGATCTCGTCAGAAATACTTGTGAGGTAACCTAAAGTAAGAGAATGAGGATATGGACACAGTAGATTGTGCGCAAGAGGACGACGACTGATTTGTTGATTGCCCCTGATTGAGGTATTAACATTGCACTATGTGACATCATTAACATGGTCCTAAGGTGGGTGTTCATGTTTTGTTTTTGGTATATCCACCATAGTACATTATAGATAGTTCCATCAAACAAATGATGAGACTTCTTATTTTATCTTATCAGATCACATATTAATCTTTGTAATGGCGAACAAAAGTTGTTTTAAGATTCCTCTTCTTTGCTGAAAAAGTAAACTTTAAAACAAAAAAGAAATGAATATAAGAAGGGGGGATGAATATGTTGTCCATCAAAGCAAGGCCCAGTCTTCAGCTTTAGTTTCCCGGCTTTAACTTTTCCAATCCATTCAAAGCTGGAAAGTGAAAACCTCACTCTCCGGTTGATGCGTAAACTCAATTATTAATAAAGATATTTAGAACCTGAGTGCGTTCCCGCTATAATTCGCGTCAATCTACGAGAAAGTGGAGGTTTAACCCCACAGATTTTGGGCATTGAATAGTGAAAACCATTTTCCGACTATGATGGAGAATAGAAATGACCAGTTATACGTGCTAACAGATCCCTATCTTTCGTGGAATTTGAAAGTTATTACCATGTATACTTTCTAGTTAAGAAATTTTAAAAATGCATTGGACAACACTTTTGCTCGAACAAAGACAATATTTGAAATGAAAAATTGATATTTTTTTTTTTTTGATGTGGTCATTTCGGAATCAATCACACACAGGGAAATGTTTCGAGTTGTTAGTGACATCATGTCATTTGTTTTTCTCTTTAGCAATTCCCATCACGCTCAAAAGTCGGTATTATGTGGGGACGTCAATTAAGTGGTTCAAGTCGAGAATTCAAGATTAGGGGTGATAAGAAGTTCTAATAAGATATATAATTTCTCCTCTTTTAGAAAAAAAAAAATGCGATCTTTTGACACCTCCTTGATCAATATTAGTAGCGGTTATCTTTATCTTTGAATTGAAGGGATTTTTGTAAGTGGCATTTTTGTCTATGTTGGAGGATCGTGGGCTTTTTATCTGGATTTTTAGGTGTCTTTTTTACTTTAGCTGGGGAGTGAGGTTACTTGAATTTCATGGACTTTGAATTTGACATCTTGGGTAAGTTTATCTCGTCGGGAATACTTGCGAGGTAATCTAAAGTAAGAGAATAGAGGATATGGACGCAGTAGATTGTGCGCGAGAGGACGACATTGCCCCTATTTGAGGTATTAACATTGAATTATGCGACATCATTAACATGGTCCAGGGTGGGTGCTCATGTTTTGTTTTTGGTATCATAGTACATGACATATAGTTCCATCAGACAAATGATGAGACCTCTTATTTTATCTTATTCGATCACATCTTAATCTTTGTAATGGTGAACAAAAGTTGTTTTGAGATTCCTCTTCTTTGCTGAAAAAGTAAATTTAAAACAAAAAAGAAATGAATGCAGGAAAGGGGGGATGAATATGCTGTCCATCAAAGCAAGGCCCAGTCTTCGGCTTTAGTTTCCCGGCTTTAACTTTTCCAATTATTCAAAGTTGGAAAGTGAAAACCTCACTCTCCAATTAATGCGTAAACCCAAATATTAATAAAGATATTTAGAATTTGAGTGCGTTCCCACTATAATTCGCGTCGATCTACGAGAAAGTGGAGGTTTAACCCACAGATTTTGGGCATTGAATAGTGAAAACCATTTTCCGACTACGATGGAGAGTAGAAATGACTAGTTATACATGCTAACAGATCCTATCTTTCGTGGAAACCGAAAGTTATTACCATGTATACTTTCTAGTTAAGAAATTTTAAAAATGCATTGGACAACACTTTTGCTTGAACAAAGATAATATTTGAAATGATAAATTGATATTTTTTTGATGTGATCATTTCGGAATCAATCGCACAAAGGGAAATGTCGCGAGTTGTTAGTATCATCATGTCATTTGTTTTTCTCTTTAGCAATTCCCATCACGCTCAAAAGTCGGTATTATGTGGGGACGTCAATTAAGTGGTTCGAGTTGAGAATTCAAGATTAGGGGTGATAAGAAGTTCTAATAAGATATATAATTTCTCCTCTTTTAGAAAAAAAAAATGCGATCTTTCGGCACCTCCTTGATCAATATTAGTAGCGGGTATCTTTATCTTTGAATTGAAGGGATTTTTGTAAGAGGCAAATTAAAAGGCATAACCCAGCTAATCAATGGCATTTTTGTCTATGTTGGAGGATCGTGGGCTTTTTGTCTGGATTTTTAGGTGTCTTTTTTACTTTAGCTGGAGAGTGAGGTTGCTTGAATTTTATGGACTTTGAATTAATATTAATTGACATATTGGGTAAGTTTATCTCGTCGGGAATACTTGCAAGGTAACCTAAAGTAAGATAAAGAGGATATGGATGCAGTAGATTGTGCACGAGAGGACAACGACTAATATGTTGAATTCCCCTGTTTGAGGTATTAACATTGAATTATGCGACATTGTTAAAATGGTCTCAGGTGGGTGTTCATGTTTTTTTTTTGGTTATATCCATCATAGTACATGATAGATAGTTCCATCAAACAAATGATGAGACTTCTTATTTTATCTTATCGGATCACATCTTAATCTTCATAATGGCAAACAAAAGTTGTTTTGAGATTCATCTTCTTTGCTGAAAAAGTAACTTTAAAACACAAAAGAAATGAATATAATGAATATGCTGTCCATCAAAGCAAGACCTAGACTTCGGCTTTAGTTTCCCGGCTTTAATTTTTAAATTTAAAATGTTACAAAGACTTTTGCATATAGATACCACGTCTCGATGGCAAGTGTTGACTAAAAATATTTCGCCGGATTTTGAAAGAAATTTTAATGAAATTACTTATATTGTGTTTAGAGAAGAGTACAGTAATTAAAATTAATGACACATCAAAGTAAAGGGGCCAATCATAATAGAAGTATAGGCATCGGAAGTGTAATCTCTTTACACTATTTTATTTCTTCCTTGTTTGCAATGAGTAACCACTATACAAGAAAAATATACAATTCCCCAGTAACTAAATACATGCAAGCCAGGACCAGCAAACGGTTTTGCGAACTACAAAAATTGAGATATTTGTTCATTTGGCCACTTATCCCATCAACCAAACACCGAAGAAAAAAATCTTTCGATTATAAGATAAACTGGTCCATTATTTTGGAAGTAGAAATGTGGGACAGCATAGTAATGGGATCTTCGATATACTAATCTATTTGCATGTTGTCCTCTTAACAGTTCTATCAAGTAAAATAGAACGACAGAGTTCATCATACCTCAAAATCAAGATATGTCATTTCATACACCATATTAAGCCATTCATCTTACAAACAATTTCAGAGTACAACAGACTAAAGAAAAAATGGAAGTATGGTGGAAATTTAAAGTTTCAGCACCATGGGTATAACTTCTTCTAATCTCCTAGCAGTGTATGATTGGTATATAACACTTGGCTATCTTAAGCTTCATCGTGCCATGTCGACAAGATCTCAGCTCTTGTCTAACTATTCAATTGCGCTTTTAGGTATTAAAATTTTCTTATTTGAACCGATTATAGTAATTAAACTTTATTAAGTTATTTTAACTGTTGCGCAAGCAACCCCTAGAACTGTATATGCTACTATTCATCTATTTTTTTTTAAATTGAGCTAAACTTTGCCTATGCAATGCTTTACTTTGCTAGTTGTTTTACTTCCTAAGACCGACATCTTGCATGTTTGGATAATTAAATGCATGATGCATATGACTTTTAATGTCCAGTCTTTGATTTATCAAAAGTTAATGCTCCGCCTATTTATTGCTTGACCTTACGACTATAGCCTATTCCCATGTCACTAGACGAGTGCATCAAGTAAAATTACTCGCAAAAAAATAAAGTAAATATAATGCTAAATTCTTTCGAGGTTACAATTTTCCAGTACATGGGCATTAATTTTACTTATTAAAGTTGCCAATTCAAAATATTGCAAAATTATTGCCCAATGAAAAATTTTATTTTCTCCTTAAATTAATCTCCATTACCAAAATTACCTGACAGTGCTAGGAAAAATCTGTTTTGTAATAAACTATGAATGGTTATCTAATCAACAAAGAGTCAATATATTTAAAATTTTTAACGTGTATTATTAACATTATCCTAAAATTCCTTGGACGCAAGGATTAGTGATATCTTGCACGATAGATATACCATATTCAATGGAGAATTTTGTGAAAGAGTTTGTAATTTTATATATATAGAGAGCAATGCTTTATTTCCATAGTCCAACTTTTTAAAAGAGTTGTTTGTCCGCATGCGCAATAATTTAGCCCCTGAGTTGGGAGTTGTGTCTTGTACTATTTACATTTACTTACCTTTGCCAGCTTGTATCATTTTACTGTTGTGGGGCCATTACTTTGGGCCTCTGGTATTGAGTCTGTAAAAGTCGTTTCTTTTTTTTTCTTTTTTTGCTTCTGAGCAAAATGTAATAGTAAAACCCAATTTAGACAAGGGCTATAAATCATTTGTCAATATGTAAATCAAAGGATTTTAATTGTCCCGCTGCATAAAGAGGTAAACAAAATTTCAAATAAATTTCAATTTGTTGTGTTTCGATCAAAATCCAACCAATTTTCTCTAAGAAAATGATAATAATATATAATCATTAAAAATTTACTCGACTCAATATTCGTTGAATTAGACTCGACTAGAGAAAAGTTCAATACGTTGTCCTTTTTGGACTAATGTCGCTATTTGTTTCCAAGGGAAAATGGAAGGAAAGCTTGCCTTTCTTTTATACAGTCCATCAGAATGACAAAATTAATCTATTTGAAAATTTGGAGTGTTGACTAAAAATATTTCACCAGATTTTGAATGAAAATTTGATGAAATTACTTGTATTGTGTTTAGAGAAGAGTGCAGTAATTAGAATTAATGACAAATGACAATAAAAGGGCCAATCATAATAAAAGTGTGGGGATCGGAAGTGTAATCTCTTTACACTGTATTTTATTTCTTCCTTGTTTGCAACGAGTAACCACTATACAAGAAAATATACAATTCCCCAGTAACTGAATACACGCGAGCCAGGACCAGCAAAAAGTTTTGCTAGGATAACTACAAAAATTGAGATGTTTGTCCAGTTGGCCACTGATCCCATCAACCAAACACCAAAGAAAACATCTTTCGATTATAAGATAAACTGGTCCATTATTTTGGAAATAGAAATGTGGGACCGCATGGTAATGGGATCTTCTATATACTAATCTATTTACATATTGTCTTCTTAACAAATCTATCAAGTAAAATAGAACGACAGAGTTGATCATACCTCAAAATCATGAAATGTCATTTCATACGCCATATCATCTTACAAACAATTTCAAAGTACAACAGATTAAAAAATAAAAATGGAAGTGTGGTGGAAAATTTAACGTTTCAACACCACAGGTATAACTTCTCCGTATCTCATAGCAGTGTATAATTGCTATATAACAATTGTCTATCTTGAGTTTTATTGTGCTATTGTCCAATTGTTCAATTGCACTTTTAGGTATTGAAATTTCCTTTTAAGTAATTTGAACCAGTTATAGTGACTAAACTTTATTAAGTTATGATAATTGTTGCGCAAGCAACCACTAGAACTCTATATGTTACTATTCATCTATTTTTTTAAATTGAACTAAACTATGCCTATGCAATGCTTTACTTTGCTAGTTGTTTTACTTCCTATGACCGATATATTGCATGTTTGGATAATTAAATCCATGATGCATATAATTTTTAATGTCCAGTTTTTGATTTGTCAAAAGTTAATGTGTCGCCTATCTATTGCTTGACCTTACGACTATAGCCAATTCCCAACTAACTAGACGAGTGGATCAAGTAAAATTACTCACAAAAAAATAAAGTAAATATAATGCTAAATTCTTTCGAGGTTACAATTTTCTATTACACAGGCATTAACTTTACCAATTAAAGTTGTCAATTCAAAATATTACAAAATTATTGCCCAATACAAAAAATTATTTTCTCCTTAAATTAATCTCCATTACGAAAATTACATGACAATGCTAGGAAAAATCTTTTTTGTATAAAACTATGAATAGCTATCTAATCAATAAAGAATCAGTGTATTTAAAATTTTACCATGTATGATTAACATTATCCTAAAATTTCTCGGAAGCAAGGATTAGTGGTATCTTGCAGGACAGATATATTATATTCAATGGAGAATTTTGTGGAAGAGTCTGTAATTATATATACAACGCTTTATTTCCATAGTCCAACTTTATAAAGAGCTGTTTGTCTGCATGCACAATAATTCAGCCCCTGAGTTGTCGGTTGTGTGTTGTACTATTTACTTTTTACTTACCTCTGCCAGCTTGTATCATTGTACTATCGGGGGGCCATTACCTTGGGCCTCTATTATTGAGCTTGTAAAAGTCGTTTCTTTGTTTTTTTTTTTTTTTTTTTGCTTCTAAGCAAAATGTAGCAGAAAAACCCAATTTAGACAAGGGCTATAAACTATTTGTCAATATGTAAAACAAAGGATTTTAATTGTCCCGCTACATAAAGAGATAAACAAATTTTCATATAATTTTCAATTTGTTGTGTTTCAATCAAAATCCAACCAATTTTCTCCAAGGAAATGATAACAATATATAATCATTAGAACCACCGCCCACCAATTTTCTCCAAGGAAATGATAACAATATATAATCATTAGAAACTTCACTCGACTCATTTTTTGCCGAATTAGACTCGGCTAGAGATAAGTTCAATACGTTGCCATTTTTGGACTGATGTCGCTACTTGTTTCCAAGGGAAAATGGAAGGAAAGCTTGCTTTTCTTTTATAGAGCCCATCAGAATGACAAAATTAATCTATCTAAACTAGCAAAAGATGGGTGAATAGAGAGTTTGAACGGGCATTGGTCAAATTTTCAAATTGTTTTGTTTAATTGTAATATATTTGTCATGTGTTAACTCTAAGTGGATCTGATTAGAAAAATGTTGGCAAAGTACACCACAAGTGTCAAAACTTAATGTAGTTGACACTTAAGTGCCAAAAGTTCCAAAAGATACACTTAAATATCATTTTTTTATAAAAAAAATCTAGATATTTAAGTGTCAATTCTGGTGAAAGTAGCCGGAAATTCAATGTGACATTATTTTAATAGTAAATTGGTCTACGTGGCTTGCCAGAGTTGCCTACTCAATAATGAATGTGCAAAACAACGTCGTTTTGCCCCAAAATCAATTTTAATTAAATTAAAAAGTAAATAAAAAAAGAGGAGCGGCAACAAATCAATGAGGGCCTCACCATAGGTCGGCAAGAGTTGAGCTTGCTAGATTATGGCGTGGTGATGCCGAGCTCATCCGAGGTCCCAAAGCCTCGCCAACCTTTGGCGACCTCGACAAAGGCTCAAGCCTTGCCTCAGCTTGTTAACCTATGGCAAGTCGGAGCTCGCCAATGGTCAATCGCCAGCCATCACTGTACCCAATGATCGCCCAAGGCGAAGGAAGAAGGAGAAAAGAAAAGAAAAACAAAAAAGGACAAGGAAAAAAAAAAAAAAGAAAAGGAAGGGAAAATAATTTAAATTGAAAATTGATTTTAAAAATAAAAAATAAAAAATTATTGAAAATGAATGCATACAGGAAAAGATTTATCTTACTAAATAGCAAAAAAAATTCTACTTCATTTTCAAATTTTAGCCGAACACTGAAAAATATGATTATTTTCTTTAAAAAAAAGGCTTTCTGAAAAATAATTTTCGAAAACCACATTTTTTCACGAAAAACGAAAAAGTATAAAACTATGAGCAAGCTGCCTAATCAACAAAGAATTGATGTACTTAAAAATATTACCATGTTTAATTAACATTATCCTAAAATTCCTCGGAAAGCAAGGATTAGTGGTATATTGGATAATAGATACGTCATACATGCATACGTACATCCATACATAAGTCGTGAGTAACACTCTACAGTCTCCATTGCCATAGTCCAACTTTCTAAAAAGTTGTTTGTCCGCATGCGCAATAATTCAGCCCCCAGTCGTGTTTTGCACTTTTTACTTTTACTTAAATTTTTGCCAACTTGCATCATCGTGGTGTTGTGGGGCCATTACTTTGGGCCTCTATTATTGAGTCTGCGAAGTCAATCTCTTATGGGATGACTACCATTATCGAACTCCACCCATTCGCCCACTCTCCATCCCCATCTGAATACACCATTTTTCAATCTCTCGTCCCTGAAAGAACCAATGGATTTCGCAAGTCCTCTTTCAGATCTCATCAAATATTTATGGGGTTTGGCCAGTACACATTTGGGCTACATTTATAATCTGAAACATAATGTCGACAAATTGCGGATGGAAACTGAAGACCTGAATGCCAAGAGCGAAGATGTGAAAGCAAGGGTGGAACATGAAGAAGAAGGAGGAGGTGTACGTCGCACGGAGAAGTGGTGAACTGGTTAGGCAAGGTGCAAAATTTTTTAGGTGAGGTAGATCAAGTTCTTCGAGAAGCCAGGGAACGTGACCAAATCAAATGTCTCGGTCATTGTCTTCCACAAAACTGCTGGTCGGGCTATCGATTGGGGAAAACAGTTGATCGAATGCTCAATGAAGCGAGGAGCTCAAGAAAGAAGAATTTAACACTACGTTGCCATTGCCTCCTCCTCCAGTACTTACGATGCCTATGGACGAGACCGTGGGGCTTGATATTTCCTTTAATAAAGTGTGGAAATGGCTCGTGGACGAAAAAGAAATAAGAGTGATTGGGTTATACGGAACAGGTGGTGTGGGAAAGACCACCCTGATGAAAAGGATCAACAAGGACCTTTGGGCGCAAATCATGGATTCGAGGTCGTTATTTGGGTGGTGGTGTCCAGGCAAGTGAATGAAGATAACATTCGAGACATCATAAGGAAAAGGCTGACATTAAAGATGAGATTTGGGAACGATGGTCTCAGTATGAGGGTCCATCATCTGTTGAAGTTTTGACCCAGAAGAAGTTTGTGTTGTTGATTGATGATGTATGGGAGAGGTTGGACCTTTCCAAAATCGGAGTTCCTCGTTCTTGTCTCAAGAACGGATCCAAAGTAGTATTCACAACTCGGTCAAGGAAGTATGCGCCAAATGAGAGCCGACGAAGCCTACGAAGTACAGTGCTTGACACCTGAAGAAGCCCTGGGATTGTTCGAGAACAATGTTGGCAAATCGATTGTACATTTTCATCCAGAAATTCAAGAGCTCGCCAAAAACATTGTCCTAGAGTGCAAAGGGTTGCCACTAGCCCTTATTACTGTTGGGCAAGCCATGGCCGGTAAAGACAACCCCAGTGAGTGGAGGCATGCATTAACAACGTTGAGGAGCAGACCGCACAAGCTACCAGGTATGGTGGAGGAAGTATACCACATACTAAAGTTCAGTTATGATAACTTAAATGATGCTACTCGACAAGCTTGCTTCCTTTACTGTTGTTGCTTCCCTGAGGATTACCCCATAATTCTAGACAATCTAATTGAACTCTGGATTGGAGAGGGCTTGTTAGGAGACACTAGTGATGTATATCATAAGCGGGACGAGGGAGCATCTATCTTGGGGGATTTAAAGAGGGCTTGTCTATTGGAAAGTGGGCCTTATAATGTATATGAACAAGCAACTGTAAAGATGCATGACGTTATCCGCGACATGGCCACATGGATCGCTCGTGACCACGGGCAAAGGGAGAACAAGTTGCTAGTGATAGAGAACGAAGAAGACATGTCCACGGAGATGATCTCCAAATGGAGGGAAGCGGAGAAAGTATCTATATGGGGAAATTTGATTGCAAATATCAACCGAGCACCACCTATGTGTTCCCAACTCGAAACTTTGTTTGTAAGGGAAACTAAGGTGAGTCTCGTGCCAAGAGGATTTTTCAAGTCAATGACGGCTTGTTTGAAGGTGCTTGACTTGTCTGACAATGAAAATATTGAGTCATTCCCCAAAGAGATTTGCAATCTGATTAGCCTACAGTACTTGAACCTGTCGAGCACTTGTATCGTTGAAGTTGCCCAAGGAAATCAAGAACTTGACTCGGTTACGGTGGTTGCTATTTGATAATAGGTATTTACCACATAGGATTATCCTAATTCCGACAGGGGCAATTGCAAGCTTACCGTTGAATGTGTTCAGCTTGTGGGAATCGAGTCTAGAGAAGGAAGAAAAGGTGGTAGAGGAACTAGGGAACATGCAAGATCTCACCGACTTATCTATCAAGGTGCAAAAATCTTTCTCTGCCCTAAAAATATTCCAATCCTTACAAAGATGCATAAGGAGAGTATGGATCAATGATTGCAAGGACTTGACCAGCATCCCAATAAGCCACTCATTAAAAGGGAGCGGTGATTTCTCGCATTTAGAGGTGCTTCATCTAGTCGATTGCCCTATGCTCGTGAAGATGGAGATTACTCAAGGGATAGGACGAGCGCCCAACTGCTTTTGCTTCCCCAGTCTTTTATGTTTTTGTTTATAATTGCGGATTTTTGGACTTGTCCTGGCTCGTGCATGCTCCGAAACTCCAAAATTTGGAAGTCAAAGACAGCCCTTCGATGGAGAAAATAATCGGGGATGGATTTGCAAGAGAGGAATTAGCTACTTCAGGATTATTCTCATGTCTTAAATTTCTAAGATCGAAATCTTCCAAATCTAAGGAGTATTTGCGACCACACTCTATTTTTCCCTCAAGGAATGGAATTTCGCATAGAGAGCTGCCCTGGTCTCAGAAAGTTGCCGTTGGACTCGAACAGCGCGAGGGGAAGCTTCTCGATCTTTGGAGACAAAGACTGGTGGGCCAAGTTCGAGTGGGACCCAGCCGCCCGGGTCACTTGGAGGGTTGGTCAGAGTCTCGAAGAAGAAATGACGTTTGAAGAGGCACGAGGTAAAATAAAAGATTGGGACGGTGAATGGTTCTCTCAAAACTGGCCCAAGATCGGATTCCTACCCTCGCGAGCGGAGTAAGTGAGGCTGGTATGTGTAAACTTGCGATTTATTTCCGTAGTCCAACTTTCTAAAGGGTTGTTTGTCCGCACGCGCAATAATTCAACCCTTGAGTTGTGAGTTGTGAGTTGTGTTTTGTACTATTTACTTTTACTTACCTTTGCCAACTTGTGTCGTTGTACTGTTTGTGGGGCCATTACTTTGGGCCTCTGTTATTGAGTTTGCAAAAGTCGTTTCTTTTTTTTTTCCCTTTTTTTTCCTTTTTGCTTCTAAGCAAGATGTAATAGTAAAACTCAATTTAGATAAGGGCTATAAATTATTTGTCAATGTATAAAACAAAGGATTTTAATTGTCCCGCTGCATAAAGAGGTAAAGAAATTTTCATGTAAATTTCAATTTGTTGTGTTTCGATCAAAATCCAACCAATTTTATCTGAGGAAATGATAACAATATATAATCATTAAAAATTTACTCGACTCAATATTTGCTGAATTAGACTCGACTAGAGATAAGTTCAATACGTTTTCTTTTTGGACTAATGTGGCTATTTGTTTCCAAGGGAAAATGGAAGGAAAGCTTGCGTTTCTTTTATAGTCCATCAGAAATGACAAAATTAATCTATCCGGACAAGCAAAAGAAAGGTGAATAGAAAGTTTGAATGGGAATTTGAATTTTAGGTCAAATTTTCAAATTGTTTTGTTTAATTGCAATAAATTTGTCATGTCTTAGCTCGTAAGCGGATTTGATTAGAAAAATGTAGGGCAAAATACACCACAAATGCTCAAATTTGGCATAGTGGACACTTAAATGCCAAAAATTCTAAAAATTGCATTAAATGCCATTTTGGCAATGATAGCCGGAAATTGATGTGGCATTATTTTAAGAATAAATTGGCCTACATGACCTACCGAAGTTGCCTACTCAACAATAAATGTGCAAAACCACGTCGTCTTGCCCCGAAATCGATTTTTAATATAAATATTGATTAAATTAAATTTTAAGAAAAAAAAGGAGCGATAGCAAATCAGCAAGGGCCTCTACGGCCCTCGTAACTTCCGCCATCCCGCCATCGCCGTAAAGGCGACAGTGCGACAAGGGTCGTTTGGGCGAAGGCCGACGACCCTCGCCGGATTTGAGTAACGTGACCCATTGATACCAAGTCCGGTCCGCCCAAGCAGATCGACCAGGTCTACTCTCAATCAGCACGGCCATTTCAGAAGCGCCATTCACCAAACCGGAGATGCTCACTCTTCTGCACAGACCTCCTGCTCAGACCACCACCATCTCCACCTCCTTCTCCTTCTTCACCGCCGCATCGACGCCGCCGCTGCCGCCGCCACCTCCGCCACTCGACGCCTCCATCGCCGCCTCCATCCTCGCCGCCACCCCTCAAACCCTGCCCCGAATCCTCCAAGATCCCACCATCCAATGGACGCCGGACCTCGTCGACAAGACCCTGAAGCGCCTCTGGAACCACGCCCCCATGGCCCTGTCCTTCTTCGCCCACCTCTCCCGCCGCCGCCCCGCCTACGCCCCCGCCGCCGCCTCCTCCTTCGACCACGCCGTCGACCTCGCCGCGCGCGTCCGCGACTTCCGGGCCGCGTGGGCCCTCGTGGCCCGGATGCGGTCCCTCCGCCTCGGCCCCTCCCCGAAGACCTTCGCCATCATCGCCGAGAGGTACGTCGCCGCCGGCAAGCCCGATAGGGCGGTCAAGGTGTTCTTGTCGATGCACGAGCACGGTTGCCGTCAGGATTTGAGCTCTTTCAATACCATTCTTGATATACTGTGCAAGTCTAGACATGTAGAGATGGCTAGCAACAAGTTGTTTAAAGTTTTCGGGGGCAGGTTTAAGGCTGATTGTGTTAGTTATAACATAATTGCGAATGGGTGGTGTTTGATCAAGCGGACGCCGATGGCTTTGGAGGTGTTGAAGGAGATGGCGGACAGGGGGTTGACCCCGAGTTCGACAACATATAATATAATGCTTAAAGGGTTCTTTAGAGCTGGCCAGGTTGATGAGGCTTGGCAATTCTTTCTGCAGATGAAGAAGAGGAAGTGTGATATTGATGTTGTCACGTATACCACGGTGATCCATGGTTTCGGCATCGTTGGTGAGATTAAGAAAGCTAAAAGGGTGTTTGATGAGATGGCTAGAGAGGGAATTCTTCCTTCTGTTGCAACTTATAATGCCATGATTCAGGTTCTCTGTAAGAAAGACAATGTGGAAAATGCAATTCTGGTTTTTGAAGAAATGTTGAGGAAGGGTTATGTGCCCAACTCGATCACTTACAATTTGGTGATTAGGGGACTGTGTCATGCAGGGCATATGGACAGGGCTGTGGAATTTATGTCGAGAATGGGGCAGGATGGTTGTGAACCTAATGTACAGACGTACAATATCATAATTCATTACTTTTGCGATGCCGGAAAAATAGAGAATGGCATCCACCTGTTTGAGAAAATGGGAAGTGGGGTTTGCTTGCCAAATTTGGACACATACAACATCCTTATCAGTTCCATGTTTGTCAGGAAGAAATCAGATGATTTGGTGCTGGCAGGGAAATTATTGATTGAGATGGTTGACAGAGGATTTGTGCCAAGAAAATTAACTTTCAACAGGGTCTTGGATGGTCTTTTACTTACTGGAAACCAAGGTTTTGCAAAGGAGATCCTTAGAGTGCAAAGCAAATCTGGTCGTCTTCCTCGTCGTTTCAAGTTATAGTTTGAGCTCTCTGTTGATCTAATATTGAACCTGCCGATGAAATTCATCCCCTTTTCCCAGCTTGAGTTTCAGCTTTTCAAATCTTACAGAATGCATCAGCGAGCAGCAAACCTCCAGGGGACAGGTTTTGCCATTGTAAGCACCTACGGATGTGACAGATACTCATTCAACTTTTTTTATTTTGAGTTTGTCCTTGTGACCCAATGGTCAGAATGAGATAGTTGGTAGATTGCTGTCCTGATTATACTTCTCCAGTTGGAACTTGGATGATGTTATGGAAATATCGATCAGGACTTCAGCAGAAAGAAATCCTGAGCCTAGAGCACAGGCTTATCATCTCGAGGGATGAAACTTTGATCCTGTCTACTTGTTGCTTGACATTGGGCAGTCGGGAAGGAAGAGAGGCTGCTGGAATCTGTGGCACTTCTGACATCTTCAGAGCCTTTTATTTACAGTAATTCAAGTAAGTTAGGCACATGCTTTTGGTACTTTTCATTCTCGCAGAGACATTCTCCAGTGTTGGAACTGCTTGTTCTTTAGGTGCTTTATGTCTTCTCTTTTGTTGTATTTTCAGGTGACATTGTCATTCATTCATGTGGAGGTCAGTTTGATATCCCTTGATAAGGCTGCAAGGTTTTTAAGGGTGATTGACTGCTCGAATTGTTTATCAAGGAGAACCCAGAAATCCCTATTTTCAGTTCTTTGAATGAATCTGCTGCAGCTTAAAATACTTTACATTCTTCTCCTCCATGAATGTCATTGGGAAGGTATTGCTTTCATTGATGAAAGTGATGTTCATTTAGTTTTAGTTGTCGTGATTTTTCTTCTAAGCTAATTTATCTTGTTTATTAGGGTTCACCGTGCTACAATACTCCGGCTTCAGGTGTTTGCTGATGTGTGGTAAATTTAGGAGCAAATCTTTCACAGCTTCTTCAGTTTAACAGGCTGATATTCAGGACGGAAGCAAGTGATTGGCTCGAGAGGCATTCTGTGGCTACTCCTGACGAGATCCTGGACTAGAAAGGACTGAAAACAATTGAAAGCTGGAATAAGAAGGATGAGATTCGGAGGATGCACTTGGATGAAGTAAATATAGTCCAATCATCAGCTTTGTTCCAGTTTGTGTTTTTCTTCTGTGTCACTGAACGTGTTGTCACTTCTGAGGCTTGAGAAAAGGCGAAAACACAAATTAAGTACTGGGATCATTTTCTTCTACATATGCATTTAGAATCTAATTTTAAATGAAATTTGCCAATTCTAGGTCCTTGATGCAGATATTCACACACGGCAAATTATTTATGGCGGATGGACCTTTACGAAGATGGCTTATAGCGTCTATTTGCTCAATTATGCAGGAATTTCTTGTATCGAAAACACTGCCCTTCAAATGGACGGCATTGTTGTAACTCCCTGAAATGACTCCATGCAGAATTTCGATAAATTGCACCTCGCCTATTAACTTTTTTCACGTACTGCAGTGCTTAAAGAACATGCTTTGGCGAGATAAGACTCAGATATGTGCATGAAGAAAATGTAAGGATGCAGTAGCTGGGCATCGAAGTAGCTTTACCCGCTCCATCAAGCAACAGCATATATCAAATTCTGAGGAGTCAGCCACCCGGCAGAGCTCTGGCTTGATAATGGCAATGAGAAAGTAGCAATGACTATGCATCAATATGGTCTTCATATAAATGCACTCTATGAAAATTTGCACAAGCCTTTTGTAAATGGAAGTGCAATATCGAAACGTTAAATGCTAATGAGTAGAAATAAAATGATAAACAAGATCCGCAATCTTGTTCGATTTTTTTTTCCCATCCATTCTATAGTCTCTATACAATGGCCTTCAATCCTTATTTTTAGTAGTCAGCACAAGGAAAACATCCTGAGCTACCTCGGTAGAGTTCACAGCTTTGAGGGAGATTTATACCATCCCCAAGGTTCATTGGATATGTACTGTGTAACCTGCTTCACGCTCAAATAATTATCCAGTCCCCTGTGAAAAAAAGGCACAATTATCTTGTCAGTAGGAAGTTATGATCATCAAATTTTATCTCAGTGCAATGCAAACCTACTGAAATAATATTAGTAAGTAGTTACAGCTTTGCACACACTCATGAGTTATAACTACCATACAAGACAAAAATCATTCGGACATTAGAATCCCTTTCTCTACTAGATGATTTTTCTATTTTCCTTTGAGTTCTGTTATCGATTTAGTCATAGAGAAGTGGATAATACCATTCCCTAACTCCCGACCAAAACCACTCCGTTTGTTTCCTCCCCAAGGGGCCTGACAGAAGCACGGTTGTGAACAGTTGATCCACACAATGCCTGCCTGGAAAGCCTGCAATTCACCACCAAGATATGACAACAATCAAGTCTTTTGGTCATCTGAGGGCTAAAGGTCACATAAATGTACATTGAACCTCACCTTGGTCAGGCGTTCACACCTTTCCAAGTCATTTGACAACACGGCAGCACCTAGCCCATAACTGCGAAGCATCGATTAATCATGAGATTCAAATAATGTCCCAATTTAAATAAGTCTACTCAGGCAAGAGTGGAGTAACAATTTCGATTACAATAAATGAGCAGATTCTCCACTGTATTCTGAACACTATCAAAAGAATGAATCAACTCACTGGGTGTCATTTGCTAATGGCCTCCTCCTCTGTGCTAAATGTTTTAACGCAGAGAACAGGTCCAAAGACTTCCTCTCTCCAAATTTGCATTGATGTAGTGACATCAGTTATGATGGTTGGCTCAAGGAAGAATCCCTTCTTCAAATGCTATTAATTGTTTGAGATGATACACAGAAGTCAGGAAAAGCATTTTCAGAAGCAGAAGGGTTCTTCATGAGAGTACTAAAAGTGACAAGCTAGAGCACTGTACCTCAGGACGATCCCCACCACACAAAATAGTAGCTCCCTCACTCTTAGCCGTGGAGATAAATTTCAGTATTTTCTCATACTGGAGCAAAGAAAATGAAATTATCATTTCAACAAATCCAGCTGGCAGATTTGATGCTAAACATTGAAAAGTGAAAAGAACCAATGGTAATTAAAAATCCCAGACTAAAGCTATTTCCCATGATTTCTTCCAAACATATGGCACTTATGGAAGAAATTATCGCCTTCATTCCACACATCACCTCAAAAATGATCATTTGCTCCCGATTATAGCAAATGAATGGCATAGACTATGCCCAAGATACAACTACTGCAATGGCTATGGGACAAGGGCTATACTACTTGCAAAAGTAAAATAATTGAGGAAGTTATGCATTCTCCTCTAAATCTTCACAATTATTTACAATGGTAAGCAAACTGATCCAGGGATTTGTTATGACCAAAAACCCTAAAGAACACATCTTCACAAATGGTTAGAGTCGTAAGACAATAATGTACTCATATACATGCACCAACTAGTAGACTTCAGAACTATACAGTACCGAACCTGCAGGTAATGAAAGATATACCTGCCCCCCACTCACAACTGGGCCAAGCCTGCAACCCTCTTCTAAGGGATCGGATATTTTTATATTTCTGGTCCATTGAACAAGCTTCTCAAAGAATTGAGCAGCAATGCTTTCCTGAAATAATTGCGATGTACCCATTCAATATAATGCAAAACATATAATATAGTTGTTTGAAAGAGAGCAATCACTTCATAAGATATTATGCACACCTAGCGGACAATTATGGTCTTCCGACATCTGACATTTTATTTCATTTAAACATGACTTTTGTGTGCCTAAAGTTCTCAGTTACTTCGTCACAAATTATAAGCACAGTTTTCTCCACTAAGAGCTCTTCTTGACTCCTTCCATAAGGCTGGTACAGAGGGTTGACTCAACATTAGTTCCACCTCCATGTTCTAATGAATGGCTCACAAGATCTGACTACTCAATTCACAACTTCTCTCAATAAATTGATAAAGCTCCTGAATCTTCAAATAACAACAAAGAAGATTCTCGCTGCATTTTCCTTTTCTATTTCACATTAAGTATGTATCTCCAGGTCAATGCATGATATCCCATGCTAATTCAGGAATGCAACCATATGCATGATAAGGTAGAAAGAAGTAAAATAAATCCAGAAGTTTTACCAAGTGCAAGTGCCAGAGGTAGGAAATAAAAGAATAATGTACCAAATGACCTTGCAATGCTGAGATAAAGACAACGTACGATGACAACTTACATGCACGATAAGTCTGGATGTAGCACTACAAATTTGACCATTCGTCCAAAAGCATCCAAAAATTGTCCACTCAGCAGCTGTTTAAAATACCAGTAGTAAGGCCTATTGTCAGCAACATTGCATACATAATCAAGCTTATTCAATCAAAATCACCCAAGAATGAATGTACCATCGCAACTAATTTCTGAAGGAAAATAGCAATCATTTCAGTCTTATTGAGGGGTATATGCTTCAGAACACCAACCTTTGTCAAGATCAACATCCTCAAACACAACAATGGGGCTTTTCCACCAAGTTCCAGCGAAACAGGCTGCAAGGTCATAATGCACACATGCCAGAAAGGTTATTCTCACGGGAAGACTTTCCAATTCAACAAAGACATAAAAAATAGCTGCACCTTGACAAGTTGAGCAGCAGCAGTCATAATCTTGCTCCCTGTAGCTGAGCTTCCTGTAAATGCAATCTGTTGACAAGAGCCAAGAGAGTTAGCTGCTGAGGAAACTTCACAAAATGTTTATGAAGAGATGATGGGAGAATACAGACCTTGTCAACTTGGGGATGAGATGCCAGAGGAGCTCCAGCTTCATGGCCAAGTCCAGTCAGAATATTGAGGACACCAGGAGGAAGACCCGCCTCCCTACACACTTCAGCAAGCTCCAAGCATGTCCTGAAGTTTCAAGAACATGCTCATGTGCATTAAAAAAATAATAAGGAAAATGAGTGAATTGAGTTAATGATGCAAGTGAAGATTAACACATACACAGATGCCAACTCAGATGGCTTCAGTATCGCGGTGCAACCAGCAGCCAGAGCAGGAGCTACTTTCCAAGTAGCCATCAAAAGAGGGTAGTTCCTGCATTGCATGAGATTCATCAAGTCATAACCAAGAACTTTATCATTCTTAGTCCATCAAGGAAGGCCGTTGAATGATCAAAGCAAGAACTAATAATCGCCGTCTCCCAAATGACACAAAAACTCACGGTGCTAACAAAACAGTGAAGTCTAACATGAGCAGATGAGAATCTCACAAAAAACACAGGTCATCATTTAGTTGCTACAGGCTGATAATAATGTGTTGATCCAATCCATCATATCTAATGGTTAGAAATAAAAACTATGATATTTCTAGGTGGCGCATCTGGTCAGCAAAATAAAGCACCATTACCATGGAGTAATCAATGCAACAACTCCAATTGGTTCCTTGAGAACATAACTCTTAAATGACTCCATAGGAAGAGAGACAGGAGCCTTTTGCTTAGCATCCAAACCTTCAGCAAGATCTGCATAGTACTCAAAGCAACCAGCTACATCATCCTGGATGGAATTAACAACCATATTAGTGAATTATATGGCAAAAAAGTAAAACATTGCACGACTCTTTAAGTTACAAATGTCACCATGTCCCATGCTGCTTCTTCCAGAGGTTTTCCACAGTCAATTGCCTCGAGTTTTGCTAGTTCAGACTTTCTCTCTGTGATCTGCATGGCAAAGATAAAAGAAGTTTCCATGGAAAATGCGTGAGAATACGAAGCAATTCAGAAAGTCACATGTGACATGCCAAAGCAATTAGTAGAAGATAAAAGTTGAATGATAAAACAAATCGACATGCAAGAACTCAGATGTTCCTCTAAGTTATAGCACAGAAATTCTATGGAAATGAGTAGATAATGAGGGGCCTGGATAGAGTAGTGTGCATATGCTCCTACTTTCTTTTTTTTTTTTTTATCAGCAATAATTTCCCACTTCGATACCATAAAGAAATGTAAGAGAACTTAAGTAGTCTGCCAAATATGTAGCTTCATATCTTAAATGTTTGAACAATGGCTCGAGCAACGTTCACAGCCCATACCTTGGCAGCAATAGCCCGCAAGTGCTTGGCACGAACAGCCCCCAATGCCGAAGCCCAGTCACTCCCTTTGTTCCTAGTAAGGGCTCTCCTAGCAGCAGCCACAGCAATCTCCACATCTTCAGCAGTAGCAGCCGGTATATACCCTACAGACAATCAATAATCTCCATATCTAAGATTCCAACAAAAAAAAAAAAAAAAAAGCATCCTCCCACAAACATCTATACACAATCCAACTTCACAGTCGAATCTATGTAGACCATCGTCAACCCACTTAAAAGCTTAAAAGCCCAACCCTTCACAGTGACCCATGTCCACTTAATTTCAACACGAACGTTCGATTCGATGATCAAAACACCTCGCTCGCAAACTACCCAGTTGCGGCGCCAGGCACCGAAAGACGACCCTATGCTTTCTCAGCACACGCTCCAGCACAGCAGCACAAACGGAATTAAATCAAGAAACGGAACACGACAAATGAGACCCAAGTCGCATATACCCACTTCAAAGCAACTCACTTCAAGCCTCCACAGAGATCGGCGTCCACTTAATTTTAACACGAAGATGGTCAAAAACACCTCGTTCGCAAACTACCCATTTGCGAGGCGAGGCACCCAAAACCCGATCCCGCATGCTTTCCCGGCACATTCTACAGGACCGACGCACGACGCTCCAGCACAGCAGCAGCACAGACGGAATCAAATCAAGAAACGGAACATGGCAAGCGAGACCCAAGTCTCAGATACCCACTTCAAAGCAAAGCACATCACTGAAGAAACATGGAGAGAGAGAGAGAGAGAGAGAGACCGATGGTTTCCTCGGAGGTGGGGCTGACGACGGGGATGCGTTTCCTGAGGACGGGTTCCCTCCACTCGCCGTCGATGAACAGCTGACGGGTCGGGACGCTGATCGCCATCTCTCCGATCTCGCCGCCGGTGAGGCGTTCGACGATATGCGCGACAGAGAAATCGGAGCTTTGTTTCTCTTTAGTGTGTAAAAAGTCTGCTCCTTTCTTTCGGCTGGGCAGTGGTGCGGAGCTTTGATGTATATTAGCTGACACCGACCGGGATGGTGGGAGCGGTGGGTGGCAGGCGAGACAGCGGCTGGAAAATGGTGGCAAATTATTCCTTTTTTTTTTCCTTTTTTTGGAAAGAGAATCGTGGGATCGTGGGAAATTCTGAATCGACTGAAACTGAATTATTTTAAATGATTTGTTAATTTGTATACCGAGTTTATAGAATGATTTCTAAAATTCGTGATTGGTCACCGCCATAATATTCAGTCGAAGAGATAAGATTGTTATTTATTATGTCGTAAAAAAGATATAACTTCACATTGCATAGATAAATATCTAAAATTAGTGATTTATTATTGAGAAATTTTTCTTAGGGTAAACATGCGCAATGCTGATTACTGAATTCTCGAGTTTGATTAACGAGTTGAAGCAATGAGGTAGGCGAAGTTATCTTAAATTATTTGAAATGATCTCTAAGTTGATTTCTCAGGGTGAATCATGAAAGATATAAGAAATTATTAGATGGGTGAATCGGGCATCTTAAACTAGATCTAGATCATTAAAAATGGCAAAGTCTTCAAGTGATTCATCAAATATCTAACATTAATCGTTTCTTGATAAAGATTTTACCATATTTTTGCTAAAAAAGATGGTATATATACTCGACACTACTTTAGTGAAGTGCTGAGTTTGACAGGCAAGAGGAAGTTACGAGGAATATAAAGTTGTCTCAACTAATTCAAAATTATCTTAAAGCTGATCATTAAAAATAATATATTCTCAATGCGATTGATCATATCTAATTTTCTAAATTCAATTTAATGTATATGACTGAGTTTATAGAATAAGTTCTCTAAAATTCACAACGAGTCATTGCTATTTATTCACTAGATTTTGTTGAAGGAGGGTTTTTCCCTTTTTATTGGGAGTACGGAGAGAAAATTATTATATGTTATGTTATCAAAAGATATAATTGTACAATAAAAATATCTAACTTCAGTGATTTCTTAATAAATACATTTTTCACATGCTAAACATTCTCAATACCAATTATTAATTAATTAATCCTTCACAGAACTTGCCATTCCGCGCTTCCCACATGTTCAATAACTTTTCTAAAGACGTTCAGTAATTATTTCACATATTATTCCAAGATAATGCATACATACATACATACATACATACATACATACATACATATATGATGAGTTGAATGGAGAGATAAGTATCTTGTAGTTTCTTTTTTTAATATGCTTATTGAACTCTTCTTCCTTTTCTTTTTTCAAACTGGACTCGTATAAAATATCTTTTCCCCAATTTTTTCTACTTTATTTTATAAATTATTGCAGTGCTTATATTTTGGGTGTTATTTAGCAGGAAAAACTTTAAACATTATAAAATATTTCGATGTTGACATATAGATGTAGTAGCCACCACTTTTCAATGTCTACATAATTCTCCACTTACACGTTTGGAGAAAACTTCCAAAACAAAATGCAAAAAGTCATCGACGCAGCGTCGACTAGCTAATTTATCTTTCCCATATTGGACCACGTGGGGTGTAGTCATCCGTTTTGCGTTATCTGAAAAAAAAAAAAAAAAAAAAAAAAGAGATTTTCCCTGGCGCACTGCCTATTGAAAATATATGCTTAAAAAAGGTATTCTCCCACGAATTCCAACGTGGAAAGCGGTCACCCTACTATTATTGTATCTGAAACCGACACAAATAATAAGATTTTTCGAAAAGACGAAAATAGCCCCAAACTTTAATCTGATTTTTAATGTTATATATTAACTTTTAGTTTATTTAAAGTAATTCATAAACTTTGATCCGATATTCAATTATCATTTATAAACTTTTAATTTGTTCGATGTATTCCTAGACTAGTAGTAAATTTTTTATTTACTCCCTAAAGTATGTGAAAACCGCAAAAATGAAAGGTTGCATTGGGCAACCTCAAATGATGCATGGGTTGCGAGATGCTTAGGCCATGTTACCCAAGCGGTGGTCACTAGGATTGCACGACCCCTTGGGAGGCAGCCATCAACCTAGCTCCTTCATGCAAACTATGGAGAAAATGAACAGTAAAGATGACCAAGACTCGCATTCCCAGCATATTACATTTCAAATGATCTCCGAATATTGTTTAGGCTAAAGGCCCATAGAGGTCTTTGGAAATGCATTTCCTCAAAGTAGAGCAAAACACGAACCAAATGCTATTTGCATTTGTTTGGGGAACTTTAAAATTCCAAAATCCATTTGGAATACTAAGCCAAACAGGATCTTATATCCTCCTAACATCAATTACAAATAAAAAATTATACTCTAACCTCGGTTAATTATTGCTACACTTCCTGCGAAATCCTTGGCATGCTTTTTGCATCCTGGTAATGATTATTAACTTTCGAGATAATTAGGATGACCCCTTGTCCTTGTCATTTTAGCATTTGGTTCCATCACTCGGCATAATACTCGATGTTGCTTCAGCTAAAGCCAACGTTCTTCTCATCCTTCGATACTTAGCAAAATTCTGGAGTTAGGTTGTCGATAATCTCCATCAATTACTGACGCTCTTCGTCGACAGCTCTTTCACTATCGCATACTAACTGTCAGCAAACTAGTTCCGATCGATCATCACCATCACGGATCGAATTCATAACTCGTCAACATTAAAAGTCGATCATTTTTAGGTGCAAAGCAGTACTTCACCTAGAAACTGGAGTGACACGGTTGTCAACATGCCTTGAAAAAGGCGAAAAGGACTCGTCAGGAGGAGATCGTGTCTTCCGTTATATGTACTAGAATTGCAGAGTTTCGTTGCTTGGGCCACCACGTGATCAATAAATATTCGGCTCCAAATCGAAAGCTCCAATGTGCTGTACTCTCTCTCTAGCCCACTTGAAGAGTTTTAGCCCAAAAACAAGTTCACGAGGCGCATTTCGGTCATCCTGTCGCAATTCCGAGACACTTTTCAGTTGTTGAGTCCTGCACGTTTTGATCCAGGAATTAATTATCTCGATCTCAATGGATCCCACTCTTTTAGATCTGTCAAAACGGTCCATTTCTTGATGCATATTTGATGGAGGGATTGTTGTATAAGATAGTTAAATTTAGTAAAATGGTCATAAATAAATTTAAAATGGTGAAATCCAAAGAAATACAGACGTTAAACGTATTTATAATTTACTTAAACTTAATCCATTTATATGATTCTTTCTTTACCCTCTTTTGACCTCACTCGATCTCGCACTCGCCCACTCGTGTTTTTACTTTAGTTTGGTTACGAGTTTTATTAAATTGCATTAAACATAAAAATGTTTTAGCAACACTGGTCAAGTTGGGTATAAGTTAATAATTTTGTATTATATGCATATGGGTCAATTTGGTAGCCCGAACCCTTGATGAGCGGATCCAAATAAACTGTTTTCTTCTTGCGTCGTCTAGAGCTGGTCATTTTCCTCATTAGAAAAGATAGATTTCTAATTCGTGAGTGGGGCGGGTGGGCGGGGATAGTGTTTTTTTAGGCTCTTGAATCGGGTTCTCTCTCTCTCTCTCTAAATACAATGTGAAAACGTTAGCACATACGTCTCTCTCTCTATAAATAAAATGTGAAAACGTTTGCACATACGTCTCTCTCTCTCTCTCTCTCTATAAATACAATGTGAAAACGTTTGCAACTATGTCTACTTTGGGAAGGTGCCTTCCAATGAAGCCCAATACGTGCAAGCAAAGAATAGAACTTCGAATCCATTGGCTACTAGGCGTTAAGCCCAAAGAACATGAACAAGCATGCATCTGCATGTCTACGTGGAAGATAGAACGGTAAATATTTTCACGCAGATTGAAATCGTGAACGTTCAATTCTTCTCCAGAGAAGGATCGGGTCAACGAAGACCTGCGGAACCATTCCCACCGTGCACGCCTCATCTGACCTCAGACGAAGATTTGATCATCCGAAGCATCTAAATCTCAGCAGACTTTTCTGTCCTGGGTGGTCGAAGACAGCATGCGAGCAAATCAGTCTTTGAACGTGGATCGCGCATTCTCTGCCGGATGACAGAGAGAGAGATACCATGCACGCACATCATCTGACGATAGATCAGCATGCTTCGGAGACGGCACGAACCACGAACCAATTCTATCGACGTGAAACACGCGATACGATTTCAAAGAAAGGAAACTATAATCCACTAGAAATCTGAAGAGCAAAATGATCGTCAAGTCGTATCTTACAAAGTCACATGCGAGCGCGCATATGTCTGGATTGTACAGATGAAGGAAAGAATCGAAAGAACCAAAAAAGAAAAAAACTGTCACATGTCCACGGGGGGGAAGAGAGATTAAGAACTAAGCCAAGGTTAGTTCTTGTGGGTGGTCTTCTGGCACTTGGCCTTGATCCACTGGATGCCGACGGTGGTTCCTTCCTTCACCTTCTTGACGCCGTGCGACGCCACCGTCTTCGTCTTCACGAGGCCTTCCCCCATCTTCTCCTTGTACTTGGCCGTCGCGAGGCCGTCTTCTTCTTGTTGCTCTCCGCCGGAGCCGGGTCCGGGTTGTAGTCCCACTGGTCCGCCCATGACGCGCCATTAGAGTCGTGCCCCTCCATGTTTTCAAACAAAATCCTCCCCGGAGAGAATCCCAAAGACCTGTGTAACTCTTCAGAAAGGGAAAGAGGGAGAGAGAGAGAATGAGATAGGTGAGGCTTGGTTAAGCTAACGCTTGCATTTTATAAGAAGAGACCTACCAAGCCTGCAAGAAACGAATGACGTCCTTGAGAGATTTCGCGTCAAAAGTGGACACTCACGCGCCTGGCGAGAAGGAAGAAAGTCAACAAACGGGCACGCCCCCGTCCAGTTCCCTTCCCTTCCCTCCACCTTCCATCCGAACGCCACAGGAATGACGTTGGTGCTTTCCTAAATGTCCAAGACGAGGCATCTGACGTCTCGCATGAGTAATTTACCTTCATCGGAAAAAGTCAAATGATCCCCTTCACACGACGTAACGGGCTGTGCTTCCCGTCTTATCTGAATTGGAGGTTTGTGTTCGGCTGGAGCTGCTTCCCCTGGATCAGAGCCGCTCCCTGGGGACATTTTCAAAATGAACGAGAACCATGTGTCGTTGAATCAGCATCTGGAACCATCCAGACACCTTTGACCGCGACCCGCTGATGCTCAAAGAAAAGTATTTCAGCTATAGGGGTGGTGCAAGGCGGCTAATGAATAAATTACCTAATGCAAGGATAATGACAAGTCTTTGGACTTTTAATAAGAGCCTCGGTATTCGAGAATCGGTTGGTACCACAACCACAATACTCAAAAAAATATCTGGATGGTTGTTTGCACACACCTTTGAGATGGTTGTTGTGCTGAAAGAGACCCGAATGCCGCAAACTTACCCGTTTGGTTCAACATTCCCCCAAACCCTTCCGGAAAAATTTTAAATGTTTAGTTCAACATTTAGACGTCTCATTGGCCAAATGCTTGCCTTTGAAATGCTAAAAGCCCAAAACATGTAGCTTTCAGCATTTTGGAATACTAAATAGGAGTTTAATGATTTTTTTCTTCCAATATTACCTCACTAATTGTGTTTTCATCTTTTACCCTAAAAATTATTGCTTATCATCTTCCTCCTTTGACTTGTTGCTCCATCGCTGAAGCTCAGCCGGCGGAGCTCAGTTGACCAAATCTAGTCGCCAAGAAGGTCCCCTGAGGTCAAGCGACCTCGGGCATCGACCCCACGCACCGCCGTCACTTGGGTCGCGGCCCCAAGCGACACCGCTTGAGTCACGCAACCTACGCACCATCGTTGCCTGGGTCACACGACCCAAGCGGCATTGCCTGAGGCCGCAACCTAGGTGATGGCTGTGCGTGGGTCACGCGACCTACCGCCTCCCCATCACCACTGCCACCAGCCGCCTCCCCACCACAACCACCAGCTCCGGCTACCTCTCGATCATTCCCCTCTACTTCAGCATCTCCTCCTCCTTTTTTCTTTTCTTTTTTATTTTTTCTTTTCACCTCAAAGCTAATTTGCAAAATAGACCAAAATGAGAGTATCCAAATACTTTTGCCTTCATCAAATGCCCATTTCTCTAAAGATATTAAGGAAATGCAAAACCATTTTTCCAAAGTTAAACCAAATGGGCCTCTAACAGAACTCAAAATTTCAAAGTTACATTTCGGAAATCCTTGTCAAAAGTACACGTGATTGATTATGTCAGTCATTTGGATTAGGAAGACATTTTGTGCGATGCTTTTGCCTTCATCTTACGATCAGATCGTGTTTTCCCTCATAAGGGAAGGAACGCAAACGATCATGGTAAACAATTGGCTAGTATAGCTCCGCTTGCATATAAGGCATAGCCAGTAATGAATTTCACTATATTTTTGGTCCCAAGAACACAGTTGCAAGAACTCCATTACATCTTATCGTTCACAACAAAGAGAAGAAGAGACGCGAGCTGAACTTGCATTCAGTTAACAAAGAGACCACTGCGGACAACTAGAACCTGAACACAGGCTACATAACACCACATAGGCTACACAACACCGAAGACTGAATGATATTGTGATTAGCAAATTCACAGTCGATCCTCCGAGGCCTTATTTGGCACTTTATGCAGTCTCAGCTACTGATCGTATGTGTCGGGATCTCTCAAGTATTTGTCATATAGCCACTGCGATGTGTGAAAAGCATGACCCACGCTCTGTGTTGGGAACAGGTTTCTGCTATTTTGCCAATCATTTGTAAGCTTTACCCACTCTCTCCTCCATTCTTTCAACCGGAAATCATGGCCCTCCGCCAGACTCTCTTTCAGAAATTTGAAATAAAGAGCTGCTCGTGGACCATAGTAATCTCTTAGCAGTCCGCTCCAATATTTGTTTCCTAAACAAAAGGAAAGGAAGATCATTCACCCGAAAGTTATTCTGTCACTCTCTCCCTGCAGATAAATCTCATAGAAATCCAGGATTTAAGTACCAGATGCAGTAATAAAATAATGGTTATCACAAGCACTAAGTTCTCAAAAGCGTAGAATAGATGTGATGCAATGATGTCCACTCTATTGGGAATACAATAACTTTCACTGATGGAAAACAGCTACTTCCAAGGATTGTATATAGAAGAAACAGATGCAAAAGGTTCAAATTCCTCACCATAATCACGCAGTAGACTTGCTTCCTCCACTGAGTTATCAAACCACATTGTTATCTGCGTCCTTGCATTCCATTCAAACTGTCGAAGAATCACTTTGCAGATGTTAAGTTTCCAAATAATTCTTTAACTAATAGATCAGTGACTGAAAGCCTCTGTACCTGTCTTTCCTGTTCTTTATTTTGGGCGAGTTGCTTGGCACTTTCTAACCAAGGACCCAGAAGAAATCCTTCATGACAAGCCAAGAGTGTGTCCATGTCCTCAACAAGATTCAGGAATTTCTGGCTATGGAAAGCAACTCCATAAGCATCTTGTCGCTGGTAGTCTTCTATGACTTTCAAAAATAGCTCATTTGCAAACTTCGCCAGAGCTTGTCTTGTTAGATCGACAAGATCATACCTATGGATGAAATTGGAAGCAAATAAATTGCAGATTATCAAGACAAAAAATGATGGGGGTAAGTACATTAAAAGTGCCAAAAGTTTCACACAACGCTCACTTTAGTGCCGAAAGTTTATTTTGGATCACTTAAGTGCAGAAAATTTTGAAAAACGATGCAAACGCCGATCTGATTGGCCGGAAATCCGACATGGCACCCTTTTATTAATTTTTGAAGCCGACTTAGCTCGCTGGAAAGTACAGTCAACATTAATTGTCCAAAAAGACATTGTTTATATGGTTGCCCAATTATAAACCGTAATTTTATTTGCAATTTAGGGTTTTTGTCCAAATTAGGTTTTCTCCTTTTCAATTTGCAAAAGATTAAAGAAGGAGAGTGGAAGATGATGAGGGATGAAGATGATAACGGTGGTTGCTTCAATCGTGACCATGCTCCATCGCCGCTGTCATCGTCGTGGGGGGAGAGAAGCTCTGTCACCGCCGCCATCGTAGCTGAGTGATCTTGCTTACCTCTGCCCTGACAATGCTTAGATCCAGAACCTCAAGCTATTAAGAACAAGATATCCCAACTCGCACACCAAATCAAGCTTGAAGCCCAAGCTTCCAGTGTCTATACACTAGACCGGGGGAGGATGAAGAGGAGCAAGTGAAGGTCTTGACCAAGCTCTAGGAGAGACAGTTAGGCTCCAACAGAGATTACCAAGACCTGATCTGAAGGCTTCCTCAAGCTGATCTCTCTCTCTCTTCTCAGCTTCGATTCAGCTCAGGCATTCTTCAATTTCTCCCTCCTTTCTTCTTTCCCTCTCTTTTTCCTTCTCTCTACAAATTTTCCCCGAAAATGGAAGAGCATATTGAAGGATTCTTTTTCATACGGCATCATTTATAAAGAGTATAGCCACGTCATAATCCATGTTGGACTTAATTTTTAAATAAAATTACCACGTAATATTTTGGCCGGAATTTATAACTGAGGCACTTAGATGATCATTTTTTATCCAATTTGGCACTTATATGAGCCGCCAGAAATTTTTGGCACCAAAGTGAGTGCCATAGACAACTTTTGGCACTCTAGTATACTTACCCCGTTTTGAGAGAGAAGATGCATTAAGAAAAGTGAAGACTTGTGACTGTCCATCAACATAGTTAGCAGAAAAAAACTTAAAAAAAAAAAACATTTAGTTTGACATATATTGAAGCACTGAACCTGTAAGTGTCACTAGATTGTAGTTGATCGCCACCTGCAAGGAAAAGTTCTAGTGCGCGTACCACTTCGGATGTCGAGTACCACATATGAGGCTCATCGGTCAAACCAGTTTTTTCATTCAGCACTGCTCCTCTAAATAGTGGCTTGCCATAGCGATGATACCTCAATTGTGAGAATGAAATTGAAGAAGGATCAGCATCAGGGAAAGCCACAATGACATCCCTATTCTTGTCCTGCATCAATAAAACAAAAGGGTCACTGGACAAAAACATAGTACAATGTCCTTTTGGATAATTCAAAAATACGTCAGCACATAATAATTGTCCTTTTGGATAATTCAGAAATACGTCAGCATAGGAATTGTTTACATCCGTTTATGCATCAGCCAGGTAAAACTCCAACTTGCAACAGAAGGACCTAAACACATAGAGTAAATGTGAAAGCAGAAGAGACTTACATATAAGCCATCAGTGCAGTTATAGATCGTGTGATGAAGGATGTTCCATGCTTCTTTTATTGAAGAAACTGATTGCCCATATCGTCTAGTTGAATATAGATCGATCCATGTCTGAGATAGAGAGAACACATGATTTTAATAAATGACAAATAGTTCACACATACAAATAAGGCAGACAAGGATAGTAAAGGTTTGAATAATAGTATGTTAAGTAATAGTAACCAAATTAGGAGACTCTTCAGATTCGAAATGCTCTACATCCAACTAATTCTGCAGGTAGCCATTTTGGAAGAAGCATAGTTTATGTCCTAACATTTTGTTCTGCTCTATAATGTATGAAAGTGACAGGAAAAATGTAGCACACCGCTAATACTCTGATCTGAAGAGAAAGGGGGGGACCCCTTCACAATGCAGCAAGAAAATTCTTGAAAAATTTCATATAGAAAACAGTAACATCTCCGGCCCTTCAAAAGCCTTTGAGCAGTAGAAAGCACATGCTAATAATGGGATACTGCCTCAATGTCTTAAAGTCACCGCTGAGAATTATTGGGATGAGCATGAACGATAAGACAAGGCTAGTGGGTATGAGCTAATCTATGCATTGTTCACATCAACGTCATGCAGATGTAGTTTCAATTACCTTAACATCGACTTTCCTTTGCTGAAATGCCATCTCAGACATGAGATCGTAAACAACAGGATTCTGTTCTATGCCCTCCATAGACATTCCAACACCAACCTTCCACAATCAACAGGCAAATAGCAGTAAATTCTTCGTATTACTTTAGAATGCAAGAAAACTGAGATAATTAAGAGTAAAAACAAACGGTGGAGATTAATACTGACATAGCATCATTTCCACATGAAGCTACAATGAATCTGGTCAAAACCTATTCTATGGGCAATTTTTAAGAACCAATCTTCAGCCACAGAACAACAACCAGCAAAGCAAGGAGAAGATTTATGACTTCTTAAAAGAAAAATTCTTGCTCCAATTGATGAGAATCACATATCAATTAGTTCAGATGAAATTCTAAATCTCGTGGTCAGTGTGATCTTCCTCTGAAAATGAAGAGGAACAAAGTTTTGGAAACAAGAGATTTCAGCTGGTCAGCCAACAAGTCAACACCCAAAAACAGTGCAAAAACCAAATGTACAAAAGAATAGCCCAAGCACTTTCCCTACACATTACATATCCAAAATGTGTGATCCTCCTCAACATTATTCTTTCTTCATATATCTTGTATGTCTGTGACAAAGATTAGTACAATGGAGCAAATATACTAATAATTTTCCTTGTACTACAATGACTAAATTATTGCCCACTTTTGACATCCAGAGAAGTGACCACCAGTAATTATGTGAAAGTGACTAGAATTCCATATTGCACTTAAACGAGCAACTAACAACTAATGCCATCCACACCAAGAAAATAAATGTACCATTGTTGAGTTTTCACTCATATAAGCTTCTATTGGCCCAGATGCTACAGCATCTAGCACCCCATACATCTCAATATTTCCAGCAAAGTTGTGAAGCATGCACCTGTAATACATCAAAGTGCAAAAAACAAAATAAGATCCTAAAGAGAACAGTACAAATTAACCCAAATAAACATAGAAATAGGCAAAGGCTCACATTCAAGCTCAATCAATGAAGATTTAAAATTGTCAAAAAACCAATTTAGTCTGTGAGAACACAATGACAAAACCAAGCTACTGTCTGTTCATTCCCATTCCAGACATATACCTTTGTTTGGTGAAACTGAGTTAGCTTATCAGTTGCGAGGAAATATTCTAGATATCATTACCAACAAAAAGAACAAGAAGGAAACTTTCCAGATGTAAGGAACCCCATAAAACTGCTCCGAAGTAATCCATATGGGTTTCACTTCAGCAAAGAGATCAAGGACTACCAGCTTCCCCAATGGCACAGAATGTAGAAGTGCCTGAAGCAACCATATTGCAGAATTATCTACGAGCAAGTATAAGCTTAAACACAATAAGTAGTGCAAATTGATAGAAATCTGGCACATCCACCAATATGTAAAGAGCAGCACCACAAAATATGCAAAAGTTGTCTAAATATTTGAAAAGAAGAAACCAACGTAGTGGCTATTCAATATGGCTGCACAAGTTCTATTGTTTACATGGAGATAGCTATGCAGGCAATTTCACAGCAATGTGATGGGGCATATCTTACCTTCATTTGGGGAGGTCTCCAGAATGGATCATAAGAAAACAGCCATCCCTAAAGAAAAGTCAAAGAAGACTGCCTTAAATTGGACTAATGTGAAAAACTATCATAAAGACATTCAAACATATATTTGGCACATAGAATTCTCAGAGTTGCCAAAGGAAGTTTGTTAGTGGATGCTAATTCACACCTGCATCAGCCAGACTGCATCAGCATCACCACTCTGCATTCCTTCAAAGATTGCAGCACCTAATGAAGATATATATGCTGGTTCGTCTATAGGTGGAGTGTTCTCATCAAAGGTGTCACTGCAATAACCTCAGAAATTCACTATGTAATGCCCCACATAGAAGAGCACTTGATGTATTTTAGATAACCAATTACAGATATATTTGAATGGATCAAACTTACTGTTCCAAAAGAACTAATTTCATAAATTGTAGGCTCCCAGGTTCTAGTGGCTGTCATGTTCCATTTCATCATAAAGGCTAGACATTCGGGGTGTACCATGACTTGCAGATTCCACAGAATACTCATTTATTTGTAGCATTGCAAATCAAGAAAAATATGATCACAGCCAAAAATTGGGGCAAGGCCAGAGAAAGGAGATTTTAATATTCACTGGAAGCTGAAAACTACTTTAACATATTTGCAGAAGAAATCTGCACAGATACATTCAACTTCAGAGGCCCAAAATTGGTGCCTCTGGACCCATTTATACAATCTACCTGAAACTCTCTTTGGGGGAAGGTTTCCTTATATGACTTTTTGGTTTGCATATGTCATGATTAATCCAAATAGGTCAAAGCAAACATCCAAATAGGTCAAAGCAAACACCTGAAACTCTCTTTAGGGGAAGGTTTGCATATGTCATGATTAATCCAAATAGGTCAACATCAAAGATACTATATCAAAAAATAAACCCCAACCGGGTCTTTCTTTTCAGCCATACTCCTCTCACACACACACAGAAACAGAGACAGTAACTTCAATCTGATTAGAGAGCCATTTTGGAAAATTTTTAATAAGTTAACACTTATTTATAAAGAGAGAATTGTGGAAATTGAGCAGTTATTGCCAAAAAATGAACTGCTGCAGAACAAGTCATTTGATTCAAACATCCACTGCAATGAATGAATCTCCATATCAGCCTAGGGCATTGGCCATTATGGTTTTTCTACAGCAGCCGATACAGCTATTCACCAAATGGAGATCCCAAGCAGAAAATCCAAGCATAGGCTGCTTATTTAGGCTAGAACAAGATCCAAAGCTAAAAGAATAGCATTTGTTACAGGCAAGTAAATCACCATTTTGCAAATGGATTATGAATGCCGCAGGTGTGCAGCGACTCCATTAGCAGCTTCACTACTTAAGTATTCAGAACAATACCACAAGTCACATCAGATGAGAGTTCTTACCAGTTGTAAATGTGACCAGTTCTTCCATATTCTGAAAACGAAGCAGGAAAAAGAAGATAATTATGGAGAAACAAGACAACTTTCACATACTACAAGCAAAGAGAACTAAAATATTCCAGAGGATATAATGGATTCTGCAAACCTCTCAGTTGTTGCTCAATGAATGCCCGTCCAATCTCAACGAAGAGGGGGTCAGTTGCATCAAGAAGATAAGTGCAGCACCATCTTGGATTACTCTCAACAGAAAACCTAAAACATGTTGAACAGATGCGGTATGAAAACCAAACGAGATTCTAATGGCCATGGTAAAACAATGTGCAACTTTAATATACAAGATGATATACACTTGGGCATGTGCTACTTTGATTACTGGATCATAATCATGGTTTTATGGACACTGGATAGCCACAAACATTCCTCTTGAGACAGTCATTAGAAAATTACTCAATATGCTGCACATGTTATTGACATCTTCTTACATAGGGGAATTAACAGGGCCATCAGGAGAAAGTACTGAATCAAGTAGCCAAAGGAGGTGTTCACCAGTTCCCTAGGCGAGTGATCTTTGCTGAAGGGAATATATCTTTTAGTGCTGCTGGAACATTCCCGGAGAAGGCTGGAAGGACTGCAAGAGAAATAAAGCATCGAATCATTAATCACCTAGACTAAGTAGAATGTTTCTAAAGACTCCAAACTATGTTATACTTGTGGATTTGTAAAAGCAAGTTCCTTACTAAAATTGTTCCTGCATAATTACCATTTATATTATGATTTTCTCAGGGTGAAGTTGAGTACATCAAATGTTATGTTCAGACATCCCAAGTGCTTAAGTGCTACATAATTCTAAACGAGTTCAATCTACTTGTGAGATTGTGAGCAATGACAATCAACTGACATCAATTGAGATTGACTTTTTTTTTCTTTTTGCAGGTCAAATAAGATGAAATTGAGTCTAAAATAACATCTATCAAATCAATCCACATTGATGAGAAGCTTTCCAAGCGAGAGACGAAGTCAACTTTAAAATGCAGGTCAATATTCAGTTGACCTAGTACCTGGTGTCATCCCAAGTTCATACATTCTTTCCAGAATCTTTTTCTGCAGACATAATTGTTGGTCTAACCAACTCTGTGGTAGTGGTCCACCCCATCTGCGCTAAGAAAAAGGCTCATTAATTATGACAGGAACTACTGAAATCAATGAGAAAAATGCACAGAAGAGAGTACTTGTGGTGGCTAGATACTATTTGACACACATTCTTGAGAAAACATTTGACAAGACCTTACACCATTTCAACTATCTCAACCTAATTATTTTGAGGAGCAAAAGACTATCTGGAAAGATGACACACAAAAACACAAACTGCAAAGTCAAAAGTGAAACCTGTCATGAAGAGCATACAGATCGTTAAAAAATCAGTAACAGTCTAAGAAATGCCAAAACATAGACAACTTGATTACTATCCTAAAAAGGTTTTGATGAGAGAACCAGCAGCAAGATCAGTAAATGAGAAAATGTAGCTCACCCATGCAAATTTCCCATGCGGGACCAGGCAAGAAATGCAGGACCTCCAAAGAAATCATCCAAATTTGACGTACTAATGTTAAACTTCTGCTGAAGAAATGTGGAGGGTAATACCAAATCAGACATGATGAAGCTAAATTGCAATTATCAGAGAAATATTATGTTACACTAATATTTATTGTGTGAATTAAATCAACAGCAGATGACCCAACAAATTAAGCAACAAGATCCAGAGTCAAAGTAGCAAATCGTAGTAAAAGCTGCCATAAAAATGGCTCTTGAATGATTCTTTCTCAAAGCACAAGAGAGGGGAATCGCAAATATGAACAGGGTCAACGACAGAAAACATCCCATATTAACTGTTTAGAGTTGATTTATAGTATCCCCTTCCTTCTATGCTAACTTAACTCCCTAGGGGAAAAGAAAAATATGACTGAGAGCCAAAGCTTCATGCTGACATGCCAAGCAGCCAACTGTGTCTTCATCTATTAAAACTAAGTAACAAGGCAACAAAAGCAAATTCTGAGTACAAAAACAGTGAATAAACCACAATTTGCCAATAACAAATGTCAGTTTGTAAATTTAATTTTACCTAAGTACAAAAACAGTACCTGAAAAACTTTTTGCCAAATAGCCTCTTGCCCAGTGAATGCTAGCGGTAAGTTGATCCCTTGAAGAGCCATCCAATCAATTTCCTTCTCCCATCTTTTCCAATCCCACCAAGCAAAAGAATCTTTCCAAATAACATTAGATTTAGTTAGCCTAGTACTTAATCTAAAAATTACAGCCTTATCATCATTTTCATGCTGCGTCAGAGGCTCATAAAATTGCCATAGGATGACTGCCTAAAAAGTACAGGTTAATATTCTTGGTGAAATCTTACAGCTTGATGAAACAGCATTTTGATAGTAACTCCAAGGAATAGGTCTTTGAACAATGACACCAGCATCATGAACACGGGGAAGAGAACCAAACTTTGGCATTGAATGCGTCTGCAGACCACCAGTTTTGTCCCAAGAGATGTGTGAACCACACCAGTACTTCAAGTACCAGTGTAAACCAGCCAAGACCTCCACCCCAGTTACTCCAGAAATCCTATTTAAAAATTAAACCATGGTCAACAATGGAAAGAGAGCTGCAAACGAGAACAGGCAACATTTGAAATAACAGAGGAACTATCTGTCCTTTCAGCACTTTCCATGAGGACGTCCTGCATATAAATAATCCCCCCAAAAGCTGATGCATGCTAAACTGCCGAAGCTATATGAAGATTGGGAATGGATGGAGATCCACGAAACATTGATTTTGATGAGGAAAAGATAAGGGCTTTGAGGATTTGGCAGCGAGTCACTCTGCGATTACGACATAAATATTCAAGCTGCACCTACCCCTTTGAGTGCCAGCAAAGTGTTATGGCATTCACCGAGAGTGCGACACCACAGAAACCACCAATGAACTGAGTAACATGTCATTCAATGCTTTAGCAGAAAAAACAACATTCGAGTAAGGTATGTTGGCGTACAGTATTTCAGGGACGCCACGTCTGGCGAACGAAGGATGATTTGTGATCACAAAGCAAATCTCACCACCGCATTCATCCTGGAAGAATCAAATATCAGCGAATGATCTAACCTTCCAAATGAAAGCAGAGAAAATCTTTCTACACTGCGATCGATCAAAAGTCAAACAATGAACGTCCATAAACTTCGATCGAGTAACATACAGCGGTTCTGATTACAGTACTTCCATACGAGAACTTATGGAAAGTCCATGAAAGACATGCAGCCGATTGCCCGACGCAGGACTCTACTCTCGAAACGAGAGTGATCGCGCGCTGGTACAGCTACTCAGTCCGATCATCTCACGTCGCGCAAGATCATTTCCTCAAAAGGCTCACAATCCAAAGCAACAGCGCTAATCCTCGTGAAATCGAGTACCTTAGAAATGATCCGGAACTCGAAGCTCGAGTAGCGCGACGGCAGCAGCCGCCGGAGCGCGCCGCGGGCGGCGGCCAGCTGGACCGCGGCCGGGGCCCGCTCGCGGTCCTGAATCTCGAGGAGCCGGGACACGTAGCCGACGCCGGCGGTGGAGCACCGAGCGGCGGGGGCGACGGCGCTGAGGACGAGGACGAGGAGGAGGAAGGCAAGGGGGGCGGCAGCGGGGAGCGGAGGCCGAGCCATAGCGGCGGCGGCGGCGGCGGCGGCGGCGGCGGCAAACGGAGAAGAGGAGGAGGAGGATGGGGAGTAGTGAAGCGGGAGAGGCCGCGGGGTTTATAGAGAAGTTAGGCATTGCTGGCGAAGGAGAGGGAGTTGCAGATTCTTTACGATCGAGAACGAGACAAAAACTTCGAGGCCGGCCGGAGAGAGAGAGAGAGAGTAGCGCAGTGCATGCTGCGCTTAGCGGTTGCAGAAGAGGCGTCAACGAGAACGACGTTGCGTGTTCTTTTGGATTTTTTCGGGGACTGTTTGTCATTATTGTCGTTAAAATGTGTTTTTTATTTTATTTGTTTTTTTTTCTGCATAAATTTTCCTATTTTAGTGTTGTGCGTTGGACATTACTTTATTTGTTTTATCGTGAGATAAATTTAAATCATGATAAATCACGAGACTTTCTGACTGAAAATATTATCACTTGCATCTAGTCGGAGACGCCTTGCTATTTTTTTTTTTACCCTTTTGGATAATCCGGGATATCCGAGCTTTGCAGCTCGTCTAATCGCTACATGCCAATGGCCGGCCCCGCACATGCGTCAGTTAGGACTCTTCACAAAGTAGTGGGAATAACCCCAAGATGCTAGATACAAACTAATCACTCAACCGCTCAGTCAACGTTAGTCCAAAACACCCCATGCAGTAGGGGGTCAAAAATATCCGACCCAACTCGAACCAATAAAAATATTAAGACATTTTCAGTTTGGGTCATAAGTTAAGGAATTGGCATTACAACAGGTTTGGTTCAGTTAGGGTAGCATGCGGTTCGGGTCACATTAATCATCCAACAACCATGTTAGGTTTGGTTCGGGTCAACCCAAACCATTGACACCCCTAACATTGAGTTTTGTCATTATTACCCGGGGGCAATGGTATCAACAACTGTTTTATGAATTCCCGGTGAATGTAGCACTGCGATGTCTTGAACTGATAATTATGAAGTGGAATGTATTCGCATTGATTCGGTGCCCAAAGATATAACTTCTCCAAGAGCACCATAACAGCATTCAGAATGGAATCGAAAATGGACGCTTTTCGAGCACCATGCATAGCTCGTATTTACCGGTGACAGGACATTGCAGCCGGCGAATGTCCCTGCCTCGGGTATAATTTGCCAGCACAATCTGGCAAAATGGATCATAAGTACAAATCTAAAAGCTCATCTCTGTGGATATGCACCATTACAACTCTCGAATACACTGAAAATCTTACACCAGATGTTGCATGTGGCAGGTATAGAACGCTCTCCATGCTAAGTAAGGCCTAACATTACAATAATCAATTCACTGATAAGCTACTAGTGACAGTGGACGAATCCAGCAAAGAATTACACTTTCGCAAATATGAGTTACTGTATAAAAATTTCACAGTGAATTACATGAAATAACTTGTGACGATCAGTGGAGGCCACCTCAGTATTTACAGTGGTTCTTTTGCTGGTGTGCCTGGAGAGCGGGGATACTTTCTGGGTGTGGGGTGACCCTTCAAACAGATGATGGCAGTTCTCTGCCCATATGGACCGTGGGATTCAACTGGATAAAATCAAAATGAATACATCAATTTAACTCACGAAATAAGCATGATTAACAAGTATATTGAGCATGAAGAGGAATGGGTCCTCCAAACTTCAATCTCAATTAGCAGAGAATATGGCACAAAATCATCCTCCCATAGCCTGTTTTGCATTAAGAGGAGAATGCTGACAACAAGGAGGCAGCTAATTCAATTTTGTTTGATGCGAGTGTCTTAGATGCAGCAAAATTGGCTTCAAATCTCACGCTAGTATTCACATGTTGTGCCAGCTCAATTAGCCCTGGCCATGAGACTAGTAGACCTAATACTGTTATTCCCTACTATCTCAGCATAGCACTGTCCATAAATCTCCCTTTCTTTCTAAATTATCAATGCTCAATGTTTTCCGCAGGAAGTTGTATTACTCCTAAATCTATCAGATAAAACAGGCCTGCCTGCCGGATTAACAACCACTACAGGCCCTTGCAAACAATTCTCATGCACAGATACGAACTCCAGGAATATTTCCATCGGCTGAGAATATTTACCAGGACAGACTTGCAAAAGGGAAGCACCCATTGACCGGATTGCTGTTTCAGCATTTTTAACTTCATCCTGCTCAAATTCCCAATGAAGACATGTTAATGCAACCCTCACCTCATACCTAAGAAAAAAGGTAATTTTACAGCAAACAGAAAATCTCACACTAGCTGGAATTACTATTGTGCATCATTCCAGAAATTAGGTGTCCGTGAGACAGATTAATAGACCAGGTTAAAGTATTCGGCTGATTGAAGCACTGAAAATATGGATGAAAGGAAAAAATAAATATGCACCTCCGGATTGTGACCCTTCGCAGCCACAAACAAGCCGCCAACACGAACAAGTGGAAGACAATATTCAGCTGGAAATGCAACAAGTATAAGCACTAGCAAACCAAGAGTATGGAATTTGATTCTAATAAACATCCAATCATCACCTAAGACTCTCATCTCGGCTACAGCTCTGGCAACAGCAACATCAAAATGTTCTCTGAAGCACAAATCATTACCAATATCCTGCCCAAGAACAGATTTTCAGAAGATGCACCACAGCCCTGATATGTAGAGTGTTAACCAGATTGCTCTCCAAACTTCCGACATGAAACACTGGAACGGTCTTAATTCTTACGAATAAATCCTTACTCATAGAAAAGCAATGGAACTCGTACCTCCACTCTTCCATTCACGACCTCAACATTGGACACCCCGGCTAGATTGACCGCATGCTCCAAGAAAACACAACGTTTTCTCATAGACTCGACAAGAGTCACCTGCCAATCTTCAGTGCTTTTATAACAAGAATCAAAACGTCCCACCAACCCCACATCCCAGAAAGTGAACAAAAACCACATCAACTATGAAGAACATGTACCAAATCCAACCGACCGAACCACCATGAACTTCCACAAAAATCAGCCATGATAATTCAACTGATGAACTAATACACTTACCAGGCTCTGCAATTGCTAAGACCGTACGACCATGAACTTCCACAAAAATCAGCCAATATAATTCAACTGATGAACTAATATACTTACCGGGCTCTGCAATTGCTAAGACCAATCCAGGAAGCCCAGCGCCGCTCCCAACATCGACGACGCTAATCTTACCGCAAGAAGTACTGCAATGCGATAGATAAGAGTCCCGTATCGGAGGGACGATCGATAGGGAGTCCTCGACGTGCCTCTCCATCACCTCACCCGCCTCTCTGACCGCAGTCAGATTCATTCTCTGCGGCAATAATTTCCTGTTCCCTCAATCTCTACGCTTCAGAGCAACAAAACTCTAAAGAAAAAAAACACGCCTTTTCTTGATTTGCGGGCGTGTGTTCATACAGAGGAGGCGAAGAAGAGGCGTAGAACCTGGTTCCACTCAAGGAGAGCGTCCACGTAGAGGTGTATCTGCTCTTTCTGATGACTCTTCAGGGCCTGGAACTTCGGACAGTGAACGGCTCTGCTCTCGGCTCCTCCCTCCGCACTGACTAGAGCACAGTGCAGCCTCGTTGACGTAGGGACAGCCAGGTGTTTGACGAAAGTCCCGACAGAGAACGGCGCGGAAATGCCGGGGAATTTGCACCGCGAAGCTAACATGGCGGCGTGCCAAGATCGCCGGGTCAGCTTCCCTGCGACTGTCGTCCTTCTTTGCTGAAGAAGAAGAGGAAGAAGAAGAGAGAATGTAACTGCTGGAACGAGACCGACGCTGGAGATATTAGTTGCCCGTTGGTTTTATGATATATCTTTTTCTTTTTCTTCAGCTTCTTCTAGATTCCATATTTATTGCATTTTTCTTCTTCTATTTCCTTCGAATTTTTCATCGTCTTTTTAAATCACTTAGGATACAAAATTTTCATAATTAGTATTTTCTTATATTAATTTTTTTCGCTCCACAAGCCTGCTATTGCCGAGAAAGCAAAAAAAATAAAAATAATACATATAATTCCCAAAGGAATTGTCAATGTACTCAGGACATTTTAGGGATTATGACTTTAATCAACCATAATTCAAGATGTATTTTAAGGACAGACATCAATACCTAAATAATTAGTAATGTATTTAAAAAAAATTAATGAAAAGATGGGGATGAAGTGATGGATATCTCAAATAGGAAGAAGGGAAAGTAAAGATTAGCAAAAAATGAAATTGCTACTTGTTAATCTAAAAATGAAAAGATAATAAATTTAGGAAAAAAATTGGGCTTGAGGGAGTGACGTGAGTCCTCTCCAAAATCCTTATTTTCATTTATCTTTATAGATGGGAAAATGACATAAATAATTTTGAATTTTTGTTGAATGTCATACTCAAACTTTTAATTTATTTAATATGATCTATAAACTTTAATTCAATATATAATATTACTCTTGAACTTTTAATTTGGTTAACACAATCTCTAAACTTTTGGTACATATTTAATTTAGTTCATAAACTATAGAAAAATATTCAATATTATCATTTCATTAATTCAAATTCAATAACAATATTAAACATTTTTATATAATTTATGAATTAGATTGTATATATATTGAAAGTTTATACACGCACATTGAACAAAAAGATCTGGGGATGATATTGCACAAAGATCAATGACTATTTTGTAATTTGTCCTTATAGATAATTGTTCATAGCTTGTGTTGTCGGCACGATTTGTTTATTAATGCAAAGAAATGAGTTTAATCAATCACCTAAAAATTGTCATCATTCCAAGGAAAAATAGTCTTGTCCATAAGCACATTGGCCTTATTCTATAGACACAAAAAGATGCTTTATTGCTTATTTTATAGTAAAAGCTCGCATAATATAAATTCAAAAAGTCCAAAACTTTAATGAAATACTAATTTCAATAAGTAAATTCACACACGTTTTTGTGTATTTTTTAGACTCATACATCATTATAGATTTCAATGGGAAAGTATAAGATAACCTCTTGAAATCTCACTTAATATATGAATCTCCTATACGCCATAAATAAATAGTATATAAAACCATGAGGTAGTGATTAGATACGTCGGTTTTAGACATTAGAAATACCTACAAATTTTATGTCCCAGAATTCAAACGAAATTGTTTTATGACATATTCAAGTCTAACACGCCTTAAATACATCCATATGAAGACAAATAATTTGCTATATTTTTTAACTGAATATGCAATATTGGGGAAGGGCTTTTCTTGTTTGTAATTTCAAGCACACTTAGATTATTTTTCACAGATAAAAAAACTCGTGGAAAAGTATGGTATTCAGTAGGAACTAGTCCTGGTCAAAACCGAAAGGTCTCGCTCGCCGAAATCGCGCGAGCCAAAGAATCTAGCGCGTACGAATCGACGGCAGAGGGACTCGATTGCACAAAAACCACAAATCAGAGGACGGGAAACGACATTATTATATTAAAAAGATATTAGAAGCAGACAAATCCTGTCTTAAACGGGTAATCCCGGTCGGCCCCTCCCTCCCATCTTGTACAGTTAAATACCGGTCAAAGTCAACTCCTGCGTAGTCATCCTCCGCACTTCTTGTCTCTCTCTCTCTAGAACAGTCACCGCAGCCGCGGAAAGAGAGAGAAAAGCACCGCGAACGGCTGACGGGAATCTCCGAACTCCGCCGCCGCCGCCGCCGCCTCCGCCATTGTCCTATCCTCCCAAACCCTCCTCAGCTCCGGCCGCCGCATCCCTCTCTTGAGCCCATTCATTCGTCCTCCCGCCGCCGTCGCCTCCCGCCTCCCGAGCAATGGGCGGCGGCAACGGAAGGCGGCGCCGCTGGATTCCCTCCTTCGGCCGCTCCTCCTCCTCCGCCAGCAACTCCTCCGCCGCGAAGGACCCGCCGCCGCGGGAGTTCCTGTGCCCCGTCACCGGGTCCCTCATGGCGGACCCCGTGGTCGTCTCGTCGGGCCAGACCTTCGAGCGGGTCTGCGCCGAGGTGTGCCGGGACCTGGGGTTCGCGCCCGCCCTGGACGACGGCGCCCGGCCCGACTTCGCCGCGCTCATCGAGAACCAAGCCCTCAAGAGGGCGATCCTCAACTGGTGCGACAAATCGGGGTCCCCGCCCCCGCGGCCGCCGGACTACGGCTCCGTCGAGAGCGCCGTGCGGTCCAAGATCGCCGCCGAGGACGCGGAGAAGGTGGGGCCGATCCCCGTGATTAGGGATTCGGAGAAGGAGCTGCTGAGGGGAGTCGCGGAGAACCCGCCGATGATATACTCGCACGCGGTGAGCGCGGTCGGTCCCCGCGTCAACCACTTCTACTCGAGCTCGTCGGAGGAATCCGTGGTGCTCCCGGCGACCCCGGAGACGCCGTTGCCGCTGACCACGAGGCCCTCCTGCTTCTCGCCGTGGAGCTCGTCGGAGATCGTGGAGGGCGAGACCTCGGGCTCGGCTCCTAATCCGGAGGAGGAGAACCTGCTGGCGAAGCTGGAGAGCGCCGAGCTTCTGGACCAGGAGCAGGGCTTGCTCTTGCTGCGGAAGATCACGAGGACGAAGGAGGAGAGCAGGATTTCCCTGTGCACGCCGAGGATGATCGCCGCGCTCAAGCCGCTCCTGGCCGCGCGGCACGACGCGGTGCAGGTAAATGCCGTTGCTTCGCTGGTCAATTTGTCGCTGGGGAATGGGAACAAGGTGAAAATAGTGAGGTCCGGCGTCGTGCCCCCGTTGATCGATGTGTTGAAGGGAGGTTGTGTCGAAGCGCAAGAGCATGCTGCGGGCGCATTGTTTAGCTTAGCTTTGGAGGATGATAATAAGATGGCGATTGGAGTCTTAGGTGCTTTGCCGCCTCTTTTACACGCGCTTAGATCGGAGAGCGAGCGCACGAGGCATGATTCGGCGCTTGCTCTGTATAATCTGACTCTGGTGCAGACCAATAGGATCAAACTGGTGAAGCTTAATGCGGTGTCGGCTCTGTTGGGGATGCTGAAATCTAGGAACTTGGCCAACCGGGTATTGCTCATTCTGTGCAATCTGGCTGCCTGCGTGGAAGGAAGGTCGGCCATGCTTGACGCCAATGCGGTGGCGATTCTAGTTGAGCTTCTTAGAAGGAAGGAGGTGGGGTCTGAGGCAACCAGAGAGAATTGCGTGGCAGCACTCTATGCAATGAGTCACGGGAGTATGAGGTTTAAAGGGTTGGCGAGGGATGCAAAAGCGGTGGAGGCCTTGAGGGAGGTCGAGGAGAAGGGGACTGATCGAGCAAGAGAGAAGGCTAGGAGGTTGATGGAAATCATGAGGGGAAGAGAGCAAGACGAGGAAGAGGATCCTGACGGGTTGGTGCCCTCGGAATCAGGCGGATTTACCAGGACTCGATACCGATTGGGCGGCTTCGGGTCTGATGGGAGGAATTTGTACGGTGCAAACACTGCTGATTTCTAACCATTCATTGCGTCGGTTTCCTTTCCCAATTCAGGCATTGTGTATCTGGTAAGATTAAGTGGCGGTTGACAGATTGAGTCTTCAACTGCTGGTGGAAGGAAGGGAAACTTAGTGTTTTTGTTCATTAAAGCTAAGTTACTAATTTGCGGAGTGAAAATGGGTGCCTGACATTCCACCGAAGATACCTTGAGGAGGGAATTTCAGTCTGTTGCCGAATTTTCGGTCGCTCTGGTTAGGCGAGTTTGTGCATATGTAGGTGTGCATATTACTTTACCAGCGAGAGAGTGAGTGATGCTATTGCTGTGTTGTGTTTTCTACATCTCTCTTTTGCCACTTCTTTGGCTCATTTTTTCTGAGTTCTGTATTCTGGATGGGGTATATAATTGATTTTTGGAAGGGCCATTGGCAATAAACTAGATTAGACTCGTTCTTGTTCTTCTTCCTCACCGGCTCGAGTTCTTTTCACAAGCGCTGGCTCTTACGGTGCCATTTCACGATGGTCGTGGAGGACACGATGGTTTCAGTAAGAAATATGCCTGGAGGAAGCAGAAATGCTCGAAGTCAATGGCGCATGTCTGTCGAGATCTGGAAGTCGGCTGGTGCATTCTGTCATTACTGACGAGGGACGATGACAATGGCGAGTGGAGTAAGGCTGAGTCCGAGCTATGTTATTGAAATGTGCTCTGTGATGTCTTAGAAAATTGCATTGATTTAAGCAAGAAGGGCGTTCCTTCTCTCTCTCTCTTCTTTTTGGCTCTGGAGTAATCTACTATGGATGGGATTTGGTCCATTGATTATTGCTGTATGAAAAGTTGCCATATTACATGACAAGAACATGGTATTTGGCACGGAAAATTAGCTGACCAGATGGGGAAATTACTGATTTTCACCTTCCTTCAGCACATCAATCAACAGGGGCACCTCCCTTGACCTTGCTATCATCACCTTGATCGTGACAAAGCTCTTAGGGTGTGTTTGGATATGAGAGTTTTTATGGTGCCTATGAACCAAACGGTTTGGTTCTGCTTTTCCAAAGGACTCTCATTACGAGAAAGTCCAGATGTTTTGCGAACCTTTTTTTTTTTAAAGGACCGTGAGTAATCATTAAGCAAGTCGAAAGCTCTACGCATGTAGAGGTGTAGGTTGAGCTTTCGGCAATTTCGGAAAGTAAGCATCGATATTGATGAAACTTTCGTAGTTACCAAAGCTTAATAATATTCCAAGTATTAAGATTAATGAAATTGATGCTCAAATTCAGAGATATGTTAGTTCAGCCCACCGCAACGAGGATTGCTTATTTCACCGGTTGCCAAACATAGCGTTCAAGCATCGAGATCAGGCTAAACATTTATTGGTATTGTCAAATGAAAAATTATTTACATTCGTAGGACGCCTAAATTAATAATCAAATGTAAGTGAATATTATAAATTGTTCTAGCTCAATTATTGAAAATATAAATATTTTGATTTTGCGCAAATTGCAAGTCTATCGCCATGCATATAATTTATCTTGTAATTTCCATCAAAAATAGTAAATTTAAAGTACTCGGTAATTTCTTCACTTGGTTAATAACTTTTGACCAAGAAAGTAACTATTTAGGGCATAAATAATAACCATTCTGGCTAGAAGAGAAATAAATTTTTCTATTTCTACTCCTAAATAAGTCTCTAAGCAAAAATATATATTTGATAATGATGCAAAATTTCAATTTTCATAATAAAATTTCATTTCATAATAACATGAAATTTCTCTTTCTCAAGCGGCGACAAACAGTGGCGGTAGCGGCGAGATAGATGGCTCATTAGTAGAGAGGATGAACGATGAGAAAAAGTTTTATTTCCCATTTATGTTTTGTTCCAAATTTATTTTTGAACTAAAAATTTATTCTAAAAATAGAAAAAAGAAATTACTTTACCAAATAGATTTTTATTCCAAATATAAGTCGGAAAAATAATTCCAAAACAAAAAATAAAACGATTATTATGCACACTTTTAGCATAATTAGTAGTATCCTTTAATATAATCAATAATATCCATATTTTTTGTGACTCATTTTTTTTTCATGTATTAATATATTATAAATGATAATATCCGCGCTCAATCAAAATGCGAAATAAATTTACCTATATCCACAACATGCAAGTTCTATATAAATATATTAAATTATTTATGCAGTCCTTAATGGAATGCTTGACAAGACTACATTCCTTATTTTAACTTATTAGTGTATGCAAACCTCAACTCCTCATTGGTAGTGAATATTTTTCTTGCTCAGCACCAAGGAATACCAGAGTTTTTACACTAAAAATGAGCAAGCATTAGCAATTCCTCACTTCACATCATTTTCACATTAGATTCTTCTGGAGGGTTGTTGAATGGGTAAGTTGCCATCTAATGTGAAATAGCTTTTACCATACACCAGCAACATTTTGGTCCCCGGATTTCGATTACTCTTTTACCCCTCTCTCGCGATGCTGTCGAAATAAGCGTATCCCCTCGAGCCAATCGTCTTCAAATTCGCACGAGGTCGCGAACTCGAGATTTACACACTACTTCCCAGACAAGATCCGTACGGCCCCTCCGCAGCTCGTGCCGCCTCGTCGCGGGCCGCGCGCCTCCTGTCGGAACCCCGCGCCGCCACCCGAGGAGAAACGAGCATGGCTCCTCGCCGTCTCGGGGCCTTGCTGATGGTGTTCCTCGTGATCTCGCCGGCGCTCCTCGATCGGTCGGTGGCCGAGCCGGATTCGCGCTGGGAAGCTAAGCGGAGGCTCCTGAGGGAGAAAGTTCGCCGGATGTACGTTGAGAATTTTTATTAACTGTTTGACCCACTTGGTTCTTGTTCCTTTTGACCGCGATGGTCTGTGTCAATTCTTGAATTTTTTAATGGGTATGTCCTGTTCCTGCCAATGGGCTATTGGATGACTTGTGTTTTTCAGTATCTTCCAAAGTCCTTCTTTCTCAAGATTTGATTTTTACTGCCGCCCTGCCGCTTCAGATGATATTGCCGAGATGGGTTGCTTGCGTTTGAGCTGCTTTGATGAAGTTTTAATAGATTGAGAGGTGTATGGGAGGTGAACTTGATGTGGATGTTGCTTTCACTGTTGAGGTGAACTTGATTGTCGTTAAATCTTCATTTTTACCGTAAGTAATCAGTCTGACGAGAATTGTGCTTCGTGCTGGGAAGCTAAGGGGAGGTTCCTGAGGGAGAAAGTTTGCCGGATGTATGTTGAAAATTTCATTACTTGTTTGACCCACTTGATTCCTGTTCCTTTTAACCGCGATGGTCTGTGCCAATTCTTGAATGTCTTATTGGGTATGTCCTACTCCTGCCAGTGGGTTGTTGTATGACTTGTTTTTTCAGTATGTACTGTGGTGCGCGAGGGTGTGATTGAACTGAAACAGCGATCTTGCGATGTCCTTCTTTCTTAAGATTTGATTTTTACTGCCGCCTTGCCACTTCAGATGATATTGCCAGGAGAGGTTGCTTGCTTTTGAGTTGCTTTGATGAAGTTTTAATAGATTGAGAGGTGTATGGGAGGTGAACTTGATGTGGATGTTGCTTTCGCTGTTGAGTAGTTGAATATGCCCAGGATTTGATTGTTGTTAAATCTTCATTTTTACTGTTAGTAATTAGTCTGACGAGAATTGTGCTTCGTGTGGCAGTCTTTGATAAAGGATGATGTTCAATGCGAGTTTATCTGATCTTCGAGTGTCATTTCCATTCTGCCAGGCATGAATTGCGTCTTGATTAATCAGGGGCTGTAGGATTTCATTGACTACGTTGCTCATTTGTCTTGTTTCAGGTTTTACCATGCATATGACAACTATATGACCCATGCTTTTCCGGTCAGTTGCTGTTCTTTGCCGATAGTTGGAGATCGAGGGACTGCATATTGATTGTTCCGCTGAATGATGCTTCTTTTTTTCTCGCAGCATGATGAGCTAAAGCCTCTAACGAAAACTTTCACGGACTCTCTTAGTGAGCTTGGCAATCTTAAGGTGATAACTAATTAGTTCAGTAATAGAGGAATAAATCAGTTTGAGATGCTCGATGACTGCTCATCCTCTTGGTGGTTTCTTTCCAGCTTGAGCACCTACCACAAGACTACAATGGATCCGCCCTTACGCTGATAGAATCATTATCTAGGTAAGTTTGAATCTTTTTGTCAGCTGTTGATGTCAATATTCAAGTGTATCATATGCTCTTGTATATTCACCAACTGACAGCATTTTGTTTGGTGCATTGTTTGCTCCAGTATCCGGTCCATCTTGCTAACCTTCTTTCTGTCTCTCTCCGTCTCTCCCCTGCAGCCTCGTTATATTGGGAAATAATACCGAGTTTGAGAAGGCAGTTTTTTGGCTTTCTGAAAATCTCAGATTTGATGTTGATGCTCGAATAAATCTTTTTGAGGTATTCAGTTCTCAATTTTAATTTTAGATAGATAATCTGAAACTACACTTCAAACAAATTGTGCTTAATGAGAATGAATTGGTCTAGCAACATTGCTTTTAATGAATATCGTGAGATTTTCTATTGAAATTTTTAATAATCTTTCTTTACCTGACTGCTATTGTGTAGTGCAACATAAGAGTTCTTGGAGGACTTGTTTCTGCTCATATTCTTGCCACTGATTCTACAGACAGGTTGGTTCAAGGGTCTTACAAGAACCAGCTGCTTTTCCTAGCAAAAGATCTAGGTGAACGCTTTCTACCCGCATTTGATACACCAACTGGATTGCCATACGCTTGGATTAATTTGAAGGTACAATATGGGGATGTTTGAAGGCAATGATATAGTAACCAAAAACACAAAGATTTAGCATATGTGCCTGGTGTTGTAAATGATCACCAGTTTCTCATTCCAAGTGTTAAATGCGTGGCAATTTAACCTTCCTACATTTTCAATGAGTAAAATATGAAGGTCTTTGTGAAAGGAGTATCTGGACCTTTGACAATGTTATTGTGAACTGATGATGCATTATATCTGTTTGTAACACTGATTTAAGGCAAGTCTTCTCTTCCATGGCTAGAATGAGTTAGACTGAGCACGTGGTTGTATCGGATAGGTACAAAAGCTGTTCTGACTGGTAATATCAAAGGAAAAAAAAATCCTTATGGGGTTGGGAGATGGTGGTTGGTTTCCTTTGTGCATATCTACCTTATTTTAATATGCCTTCCCTTTGTTGTCGGCATTATTTTATGTCAACTAGAGAAGATGAAGAATAGTTTACTTCGGTTGACTAAGTGGCAGAGATCCTCATTTCCTTCAGCTTATTCAATGCCTTTAAAGAAATGCATAGTCACAGTTATGGCTGCTGTAATAGAATATGTTATGTATTTTTCTTGTGCCTGTCATTTCTGTGAGATTTTCACTTTGCTTCACTGCAAATTGTGTTGACAGCATGGAGTAACGGCTGATGAGACTACTGAAACAAGCACCTCTGGGTGTGGTGAGGACCTCACTATTTACAGATAATTATGATGTACCGTCCTGTGTTGCTGCTGTCATTTGTTTGCTTTTGTGGGCGGTTCAGGTTCATTGATTCTTGAAATGGGCACATTATCACGACTAACTGGAGACCCCAGGTTTGAGTCTGCTGCTTTACGTGCACTTCGCAAATTATGGAGCATGAGGAGTTCCTTAAATTTACTGGGGACAACTCTAGATGTGGAAACGGGAGAATGGATCGAGTATTCCTCTGGGATTGGGGCTGGTATTGGTTTCTCTGTACTTGTGTAAATTAAGGTGCCGTGTCTATTTGTTAATTAGATTTGTTGAAGAAGCACCTTTATTACCTCATTAATCATGTAATTTGAAGTATCTAGGTGCTTGCATGACGACCCTAATGCTTCTGATCTTTGCTTCTGTATAATCTTGCAGGAGTTGATTCCTTCTATGAGTATTTATTCAAAGCTTATATTTTATTCGGGAAGGAGGACTACTGGAGAATGTTTCACTCTGCTTATCTTGCTGTACAGAAATACTTTAGACATGGTCCTTGGTACGATGGGTGCTTTTATTTTGCTGTTGATGTTCTATTTATATTTCCGCCTGGTCAAATATTCGTGCATACTAGCTTTGCTCTGGTGGAAAGTTGTTGATAGTGAAGCATTCTCGTGCTTTTTGTACACATGTAGAATCCAGAGATCCTTCATCATTTACTAATTGAAGATAATTGGCATGTCAGCTTTTGTGGGCACTTTCATGATTATGTCCTCACTACACTTCACTTTGTAAGGAAACTGCTCTAGAGGAATTTAGTGAATTTACTCAGTAAAATTCTTCTTGTTTCCACTCTCGCTGGCATTTTTTCACCTGACATCATGCAAGAAATAGTTTACTATAGACTAATTAAAGAAAATTAGAGGCCTTAAGCACATGTGAACTGGATTTTGTCTGGCCGCTGGAGGAGTTAAGACAGGGCAGCATTCAGTACAGATATGCTTGTATTTTACTGCCAAAAACAAAACGGACTAATATATGGTTACTAGCTTTAAGTTGACTTATGGTAATAAAAATGGAATGATCTGTTCATTGTCTAAATAGGTATCATGAAGCTGACATGAGAACGGGAAAAGCAACTTACTGGCAGCTGACAAGCCTTCAAGCATTTTGGCCTGGGTTACAGGCAAGTAAGCTATGTCCTATAGGGAACTATGGTTTCAAGCTTCAGGAGCGTTCATAATCCCAAATGATACTCTAACATAATTAGGTTCTTGTTGGGGATGTTGCTGCTGCAAATTCGACACACCGTGAATTTGTTCATGTGTGGAAGAAGTTTGGGGTTATACCAGAGAGGTACTTGCTTGATCATCAAATGGTTCATCCAACAGAGAAGTACTATCCTCTCCGCCCTGAATTGGCCGAGTCCACATTCTACTTATATCAAGCAACGAAAGGTGAGTAATATTGGTGTCATCTGTCTTACTTTCAACTTGATGTGGTGAGTTGGCTGCATGATTTGTATCTTCTCTTGATTTGTTAAATAAACCAACTTCAGCTCGAAACTTTCCTATTCAGCTAGAGCAAGCAAAACATAACCTGAAATGCTTGAGTATTAGATACCACTGGTTGTGATTCATCAGTTATCATGCAAACTTTTACTGTGATATACTAGGAAGAGGTGCTTAAGTATATTCTTGCACGTCCTGAAAGCGTAATTAATCTGCTGGTCTCAGTGGCCATTGATGGTGTGAAAGTGTTTGCACGTCTATTTGGTAAGCTTTTGCACTTTCTACATCTTTCTTCTAATCCTGTAATAATTTGTATGTTATTAGATCCATGGTACATAGAAGTGGGTGAGTCAATGGTTAATTCCCTTAATCAATATACCAAAGTGGAAGGAGGATTTGCGAGCGTCAGGGACGTAACAACGATGCAACTGGAAGATCATCAGCACAGTTTCTTTCTTGCTGAAACGTAAGGCAACCTTTTCAATGCATGCTCCCATTAGACTAGCATATGCTGAAGTTCCGCTTGAATTTTCTGCAGGTGCAAGTATTTGTATCTTCTCTTTGATGATCAATTTTTGGTCAATCAGAACTATGTATTCACAACAGAGGGTCACCCTCTTCCTGTAACGAGAGATTGGCAAGAGAGGCTTCCGGAGACCTTCATTCCTTCCAACTGGACCTTTGTCGAGGTGCTCATCTCTCCTTATATAGCCGAAAACAAAACTGGCCCTTCGTTAATCATGATTCGTTCAATTCATAAGTTGCTGTTGCTTACTTCCTTTACTTTTTGGTACTTCCTGGCTGATCAAACCTCATGGTCCTTGCCCTTCATGTTCCCCGTTCCCGAGTCTTAGAAAGTGTCAAATCAATGTAATCTCATGCGTCTTTGGCTTAAGCAGGCGGACAAGCGAACGAGAAGAGCAAGTGCCATGTCTTTGCGACTCTGTCCTGCATCGAGCACCCCTTCACATGGACAGAGAATGGAGAGCGCTTGTCACATCCCCGATGCATGGGACAGCCACAGGTGTTCAACCGATGAAGAGTGTGGCATCGACTCCAGCACTTGCAGACGGAGATCATGCAGCATGGCAGGCTACTGTGGGCTCTGGCTGTCCTTGTGATACCGTGTACATTGCGAAATTCTTTTTCATCCCCAGGAAGCATTAATCAGAGGCTGGCGCTACACAGATGGTTCGACTCACAGAAACACACAGGATTCTTTCACTGTTAGAAGTTAGCCCTCAACTAGATTAGGAGTTGAAATAGAAGTATGATTAGCAGGATCCTTGTGTATCTCCCCCTCTAATCCTTGTACTGTATTGAGCGGAAACCCCCCAACACTGCACCGTCGAGTTTGAAGGAACAATTAATTTTTTATGACACTTCCTACATGTTTGAAGTTGAAGGGCGTTTAATTCACTGCACTGTGAAGGAACAATTATTTTGAAAGATGATTGCTGATGACGTTTTCTACATGTTTGAAGATGAAGGGCGTTTAAGACACTGCACTGTGAAGGAACGATTTGATGCTGGTTGCGTGGACGTGATGCAACGGGGTTGGTGATGCAAAAAGCATCTCTCTTTTGAGTGGAGTTACGTGCTGGCCAGGTAAATTCGTCCTTTACAAGACAACCCCTCTCGAGTGGGGCCAGAATCTGTCCTTGACTTTGACTATGAAGTTGTGCTGATTGAATGAGGGATAACGATAGAAATTTGACTTGATATATGATGGGATTTCTGGGTTCTTATCTATTGAATTTTGGTTAAATGTACAAAGGACTCCTTAAATTTTAATTTATTTAATATGATTACTGACTGAATTTAGTTCATTAGTTTATATTGAATTTTTTTATATAGTTTGCGGATTAAGTTAAATATGTACTAAAATTTTAAGGATCACTTTAAATAAATAAAAAAAGTCATGGATTTATTGGATCATTATGACAGTTTATGGATCATTTATATCAAAATAAAATTATATTGATAGGAAAAAAAAGTCATTACGCAAATATAAATAGAGTTAATATCTTGAAAAATCTCAAATCGGGTATTATGTGATAAATTTATCTAAACTATTTTTTTGATTATGAAAAACCCCAAATTAGTAACATGTCCATAAAAATCATAAACTCTTTGTACATTTATGACAAATTTACTCCAAACTAATTTATTCAACCGTTAAAAACCTTAAACCGATACATTTGTGACAAATAAACTCTCCATTAAATTGGATTAATACTACAAAAAATTATAAAAATTGTAAACTATGACAAACGGACAATAAAATCCCAAACTGGTATATTAGTAAACTTTTACGTAACATTCAATTTAATAATTTGATAGTAAAATCTAATAGAAATTAAAATTGGTTAAATTTGTCACAAGTGTATCAATTTGGGGTAAATTTGTTTTTGATGATCAAAAAATTAATTTTGGATAAATTTATCACAGATTTTTAAGGATATTAACGCAAAAAAATAATTTGATTTTTTTTTATCACCCATTTGGTGGCGCAAAAAATTAACGCAAGGGAAGCAGTTTGATTTGAGATAAATTTATCACAGACGCAGACAGGATATTAATCACAAAAAAATGATAAAATAATAATAATAATTTTTTTTTTTTAAATAGTCACTCCCATATTGTCAAAAATTCATATCTTTTCGGGGGACACGAAAATATTATTTTAAGCGGTCATTTCTGAAAATTACTTTTTAAATTATTCGTTCTCGAAGAAGGGAACGTCTAGTCCAAGGCTCATCAAAGCTGGGCCCCGCTGCTTTTGACACTGCGAATCCAACGGCCACCCTTTACTTTCCCCAAAAGGCAACGGTCTCGATGGGCCCCCACCGCTTGGAAAATTCGTCGGGCTTCTCGCCTTTCTCTCTTTATCTACTTTGTCTCCTTTAGACCTCTTACCGAAACGCGCTTTCTCCCGACCCCACCACGCGCTCCTCCGTCGTCCCTTCCTCCCACGCGCTTCTCCTCCTCCTCCTCCTCCTCCTCCCCGGCCAGAGGCTCGGCCCCCCCGCGAGATCTCCTCCCTCCATCGACGCGCTCGTCTCCCTCGACGGAAGAGATGATCGCCGCGCCTCGCCGGGACGGGGCGGCGCAGCCGCGGCGGCGGCGGCTGGACGCCGACAATGGCTAGAGGAGCCGCAGCGCCGACGAGCACGTTTGACCCGCGGCCCGCGGCCGTCGTCGACCACCGCCGCTTCTTCTTCACCGCACGCGGATACTGCGCTCACCATCGCTCACCGTCCTCCGTCGCGTGTTTTCTCCGTCTGACTGATGTCGCAGAAGCGGCAGAAGGAGGAAGGCGCTCATAGCCCCAGGACAAGCGGCGTCGGTTCTTCACTTTGAAGCAGTGAGTGGAATCTTCGCCTTCTTCTTGCTTTTTTTTTTTTTAGCTTCGTCTCGGGAATCTGTCTCTGTTTGGATAAGCCTCGGCCGGTGGCGTGAAACCTTGGCCTGTGCTAATGGAAGATATCAATCGGCGGCGGAGGATTGTCGGATTGTTCGTGTTCTTTGTTTAATCAGTAGAAGCTGCGCGTGCTCTTGTTTGTTGCTTTCACGGCAAGGCGTGAAGGTCAACTAGCGGATTGCTATTTGGAAATGGTCGCTGTTCGACTACTGTGCTTGGTTGCTTAACGATGGTTCTGGATGATTGGAATTATTTTTGTGCTTCGAATGATAGAATTAGGAAGTGAAAGATGATTCCGGCTTGATTCTCAGCTAATCTTGCAATTGGAGGAACGGCCTAGTTTAAGAATACTGGTTCATTCAATACTGTCCTCGTTTGATATACTTGGCTGAGATACTGATTTGTAAACTTGATTGTGTACAGTGTTATTTCGGAAGTAGTGAGGAAGCAGCGCATCCAGGATTTCCAGAATTTGTTGGAGCCTTTGGTTCGAAGAGTGGTAAGCACCTTCTTAGATTGCGCCGACGAGGTAAATATGTGAGTTGCCGTTCTGAGATATCCTGTGATTGAAGCACGAGTTGTTTTTGTTCTGCCTTTGGGTTGGTTTGATCTGACCTGCTTTATTCAGCCCCTTTTGTCTTTCCAATTAGCTTGCTCCTCGAACGAATTGACTTCGCATATATGATAGCTGCTGTCATTTTGTGCAGTCTGCCAAGCCTAATAAGAGTAACACCTTAGATTTTTAGGACAGTGTTATCGTCAAATCATTAGTCTTTCTCACTGAAGGGACACGAGAGGAGTTGTCTTTTTATTGTCTTACATAGTCTTACAAGTATTATAGCGGTAATCCAACCTTAGAAAACAGAATTGAAGATTTTTGTTTTCCAAAAAATTTAGGCTACATATCTCAACAAAACCCTGGAAAGACAGAAATCAAAAGTTGGAAGTAATAGCTATGAAGATGAGAAACTGCTTTTATATGAATACTTGTTATGATCTGGTTGATCTTTTTTGCTATGTATGGAGCTGGTTCTCAAAAGAATTCTCACAAATTCTTTTGTATATGTGTTCATTGCCCTCATAAATTAGCCCCAAAGTTGTAGGTGGATGTGAGTTGCTTGGATCTTTTATGTAGGTGGCTTCAACATAAATATTGTTTAGGGAACTTGAAAATATGTCTTGCATACAAGGACTTGTTGTGAGATGGCGTTGATGCTTAAAGTGCTGCCTAAGGGTCCGTTGCTAATGCTTTCACATAGGATGTAGCGTAGGTTCTTTATTATTCGTTAGATTCCATATTTCCCAGTTTCCATCACGTACATTTTCATGACATCACTGCCTGCTTTATGAGAAGTGTATGTTGTTGACATCAAGTCATTACAGGTAAAGGAGGAAATTGAGGTTGCTCTGGCAAATCATTTTACTGCAATGAGAAGGTAAAAATTTCTTGCTATTCCATTAAAATAGATATCTATTAATTCGAATGAAATGGAAAAGGAATGAGAAAATACTTGGGCTCAAAGCTTGTAAAGTCTTAATAAAGTCATAGACTAATTGCAGGAGTTATGGGAAAGAGGTGCATCCTTCTGAATCAAGAAGCTTACGATTAAAATTTTTAAATGGTCTGTCTCTTCCATTGTTTACTGGTGCTCGACTTGAGGGTGATGGTGGTTCTAAGATGAAGGTAGCTCTAGTGGATGGTTTTACTGGGCAAGTTGTTGATACTGGCCCTGAATCATCTGCCAATGTAGAAATTGTAGTTCTTGAGGGAGATTTTGATGGAGATGAAGGCAGCCAGTGGACAGCTGAAGAATTTGAGAATAATATCGTTAGAGAGAGGGAAGGAAAGAGACCCCTTCTTACAGGGGATGGAGTTGTGAAACTCAAAGATGGAGTCGGCTTAGTTGGTGAAATCGCCTTTTCAGATAACTCAAGCTGGACGAGGAGCCGCAGGTTCAGACTTGGGGCAAGAGTAATGGATAAATTTGAAGAGACTAGGATAAGGGAAGCAACAACAGATTCTATTGTGGTCAAGGATCACCGGGGAGAATGTGAGTTCATATTATGTCAGGTCATCTGGCTGTCATTTATCAAGGTGTTTGACATCATCATTCAATGCTATGTATTTCATTTCATTTTTTTTTTTTTCATTTTTATCATTTTTATCCCAATTCCTCTCGTATCTTCCATGCTAGCGTGCGCAAAGAACCATACTTTTAGGAGCATAAAAGAGCTTACCCTTGCCATACTTTTCATTCATACTCCTGTTATCATGTTATATATCTCAACAATGTTTGATATTCCTCTTATTTGACTTGACTTTTCTGCATTGCTAGTCTGATATCAGCTTCTGCCTTTTCATCCAAATTGGAATATTGTTATCAGCAAGGCATAGCCTTCTTACTAGTATCTGTGATGTCTTTAATTTCATGAGCTGGGAATTTGATATTACAACTCTGGTCAAGTCAATAATGAAAGCATCCACCATTTCTACACCCAGATTATTCTGTGCTGTAGAGGCAAAGACAAAATTTTAAGACTTGCTCCTGAACTCTGTTTTCTGCTTGCAGTGTACAAGAAGCATTATCCTCCTGCTCTGTCAGACGAGGTGTGGAGATTAGAGAAGATTGGGAAAGATGGAGCTTTTCATAAGCGTCTCAGTGAGGCTAATGTCAACTTTGTGAAAGATTTCTTGATCCTACTATCTGTTGATCCTTCAAGGCTCCGAAGTGTAATTGATCTCTTTCACCTCGATTAACATTTTGAAAGGTTGTTCGCATTGAGCATTGAGCATCTGCCTCAAGGGTGCAATATCAGTGTACGAGACATGTTCAACAGTGTGAACTCATGGCCTCCTTCTAAGAAATGTCATGTGGAGGCAATAGTGTCTCTTAGCTCAGGCATACTTCTTATTTCAGACACCATACCTTTCTGTTTGACAGAAATTCGTATCTACTTGCGTCAAAATAACTTTGCTTTCTGTTTACTTAGTCGTCCTAACGAGCCCTTGGGTTTATAGCAATACCAGTTTAGATGGTTTCAACTTTGGACTGTTTTGTAATGAGTCATTCAAAGATGATTCATTTCATCTCTTGAAAAGTGCAATTGTTTAAGCAGAGGATCTCCTGACATCTGCAGATTCTTGGTGCTGGTATGTCTCGTAAAATGTGGGAAGTTACTTTTGAGCACGCCCGAACTTGTTCTCTGGACCAGACAATATACTTTTACCGCCCTCCTTCCTCAGAGCCAAAGGCTGGCGTTCTCTTCAACATCGGAGGGCAAGTTATGGGATTGCTTTCCGATGGTAAATATATTCCCTCGGAGAAGCTATCTGAAGCTGAGAAGGTGCGCTTTTCTGGCTATTCTGGTACTTCTAATAGTTGTCATCAATCTCTTATGACGTATATATCTTCAATCAGGCTGACGGCAACAACATGGTAATATCCGCATGGCAACACTGGGACGACGTAGTCGCCTTTGGTGATGAACCTTGTTCAACTGGGCTTTTGAATCCAAACAGTGATCTTCGCAGCCCGAGCTCACCTGGGACCTCCGGTTCTGGTAGTTTACGGCATTTGAAGAGGAATCAGATTGGTGGATCTGATTATGCACAGCGCCATATGTCTTCACCAAATACCATGTCATCATCCATCTCATCCATCTTTCCCATGGATGATTATTCCCTTGATTCCTTAGACGATATGGATTTTAGAATCAATCATTCTCCGACCATCTCTGGTCTAATCGTCGGAAGGTCGATTCATGATCCTGGGTCGTTGAGCCAAAGTTTTCTTGAGGAAGACCTTTCGTTTTTCGACGGAGAATGCTCAGAGGACATTTCTCGTCCACAGCGTCCATCTGACGCCACTGACAAAGCTCAGAGGAGATGGAGAAAGCTTTTCAATGTCTTTTTGGTGGTTCTTTGTAAGAAAACTAGTGCTGCATAAAAAATCAGGAGATATTATGAGGATTCAGAAAGTTTTCCTAGGTATAGTCATATACCGTGTGATAGAAGCTTATTAGATGCTGCTGTTTTAAAAAGCAGTGGCTCGGGTGCGTTAGCAAATGTACAGGTTATGGCCTTTAATTCTTCTTCCGAATGCAAATCCTACATGGTCTTTGGCAGAAATGCTGGCTTAGCTGGAGCCGTTTTAATTTGTGGACAAGCTGCTCTCTAATATTTGCAGCTTCTCACAGACTCAAAATAAACGATCAATGGGTGATTTGTGTCCAGAATCTTATGGTGTTTCTTTCGCTTTTTGTTGTACATCTGGTATTTCGCTTGAACAAAGAGTTCGGGAATAGTAAGCGACTACGATTCCTGCCTATTGAGATAGGAAATTCTACACTAATCATCGATGCAGGGGAAACCAAGGCAAGTTTCTTGGCGAAAAGAAGAAAAAAGAAGAAGAATGTGCTAGGTAAGTTCAAGTCTTTGTGCAAACATCTAAATGGTACTTGTCAAAGAGAACAATCTAAACAAACTATGCTGTGCACAAGATTGGAGATGGCATTTCATGGAGCCATTTACTCATGGTCGGTTATCACTTCCACAGACCAGAGATTTTCGTATTACAAAAGGGGACAATGTAATCTTCCTATAATTGGGCTATTCAATGCACGTCAATATACAAAGGCGATTTCAGGAAACAGAATTTCATTACAAAAGCAACGAATGGAGCTCCTCTCCCCAGTATAAGAAACTTAACCTTCGCCAAAGGTTCACATCTTACATTTGTCGCCATCATTACACATTTCACCCTGCAAAGGTATCAAATAACCAAGCATACCGATCAGGATCCACTTACTTCAGAAAGCTGCACTAGAATCGCTTGAGTATGGTCACAAGATTTCTTTTTTGACGCCTAAAGAATGACTACATGTCACTAACATACCATGAATTTCAGTTTCAATCCGCAATCTTTAGTACGATGAACCATTGCTCATACTGTCTACTTAGGTTCAGCAGAAAACAAGCTCAAACAACTGGGAGCTTTTCTATAAATAGACATAAATGCTAGATACCCCAAAACAATGTCCCATCATTTGAGGCTCTCAGTGAGTAGGTGCTACTATGTCAGAGATGGGTGATGCTCCCCTGCTAGTAACGAATTAACCCAAATGGTGAACGTCTTTAAAGACGAAGAGGTAATCAAGAGTCAAAAGTCCAAATTCAAGAAATGAAATGATAAGAATTTTAATCATAACAACCAAAAGGGTGATTTAATCAGTACAGCACGCAGTACTTACCAGAGTTTTAGAGGCGTGGGTCAAAAATGACCAAAAGATATCTTTGCATGTGAATTTCACCAGCACTCAAACACAACAAGAGAGAGAGAGAGAGAGAGAGTCCACATCACCATAGGGGTCCTACCTTTCTCTTTCGTGCTTCCAGTATTTCTTCTAACGGTGGACGCCCTGACAAAAACACAGGTCCATGAATCACTAGACCCAAGCGTTATCATATTTTCCATTGAATTGACTATACCAATCTGAAGCAAAGTGCATAGGGCAAAGGCAGAAGCTTTGCAGGCAACATACTAGCGGCCGCTGACACCAGAATTAGATGAAGGAAAGCATAGTCCTTACTGCTAACGTAACCTTACGTCACAGAAAATTACAAGAAAGCATGATTGCATGTTTAACCAAACAGGAAACTTTCTGTAGATCAAAATGAAGTGCAAAATGGGATAATCACACAGTAGATATAAGCTGTTGGACTGCAGAAAACTTTTACTTCTCAGGCATGTTACTTTTAGTTGCAGCAAATCAGTTACATCAAAGAAAGACCAGCAATGAGGTTGATTATACATGAATGAGCAACTACCTGACTATTTTGGTACGAGACAAAGTCATTTAAAAGTCCAAATTGTTCTTAGGACATGTGGAGTTTTGACAATTTATTTAAAAGAGAACTTACCGGTAACTTGCAGACGATATTTAGCCCAAACTTTATAAACTGCATCAGCTATGGTCGCGATCTATGAAAAGAAAGCACGTAAATTAAGCACAGAAATGCAGAGTTTTGCAGCATATCAACTTAGTATAACTTTTGGAAATACATGATGGGCAAACTGAAGAGAACTTACCGGTTCATACTTGGTAATGGCATAAATCCATCCAAGACCAACTTGTTCATAAAGTCTTCTAAATGCCTGCAAAAGTGGCAGAAATCACTGAAAAAGGCATATATGTCTATGCTGAAAGACTGTATGCCTATAAGAAGAGGTCCAATGACATGAAAAGCCCTTCACTAAACATTGGCTTATTATTGCAGTCTTTTCCTTCTTTTACTTTTGCAATTAAATTATAATTAACTGCGGTTTTTTAGTATGTACATGTTCTCTTTGTGAGGATAGATAACTATCAACTCATGAGAAGCCAAAACAATTTAATATAACAAATACTTGACAACTGCGACTTAGCATGAAGATTCTGAGAGGATCATACTTCCACATCAGTCACAACAGTTCCATCTGAAAGAATTGCATGGATCCTCCCCATAACCTGAAGAAAAAGGAAGCAAATCTTGATAATTCAGTGCTGAAAGTTGAATAGCAAGTCAATTTTCAAATATTACATTATCTCTTTTCTCCTTCAAAAGCCGCGATGGTTTCAAGATGAATGACTTTATGAAATTTGAATTTTTCAATTCAACAAGCAACTCAGTGGCATAGGCCCATAACTAATTTAAGATGGAACTTTCATGAGCAACAAATACCGTGAAAATCCTTTTATAGTCTCTCAATACACAGAGAATGCAGAAAGAAGATTGCTAGAACCTCGATCTCTTATGCTATCAAATGGCTGGGAAATGGCAGAAGCAGGAAATTATTAGTCAGCTAATTTCTGCGCATTATTGAGTAGCCACTCAATTTGGGCGTCTAAAATACCATGCAAAAGTTTTATTTTTTTCCCATAATGACGCAGGGAAGATATAAGAGTGAAGGCCCGAATAGCATAGTTCAGTCTGATACCGTTTTGTAATCAAGGCCCTGGTTTTCCTCCGGCAAATATTCAGCCGAGCCAATGTCAACAAACTTTATTGTACCATACTGCTTATTCCTCTCTCTCAGCATGTCAACCTGTAAGACACAGAAAACAACCACCGAAAATTAGAAGAACAACTCAACCTATAGCTTCCCTGTCACAAACAAAACATCCCTGATGATATCATCCGATAAAGACCTCGCGCATGCAAAGTGGGCAATCCCCGTCATAGAGCATTTTGATCTTCCAATCCTGGGCGACTGCCGTTCATCTTCTTTCTTGGGAGCAACCGGCTCTGCAGTAGCTCCTTGAATTGCTCGAACGGATCTTCCTGAAAACAGCAAAACAGGGATTAAAACTCAGAAAGCTCATCCTCTCCAGTCTTCATCCAATCAGCACGTACGCATAAAATACGACAAATTGCAAATCAAGAACCGACCCAGAAGACCCAGAACTTGAAGGAATCAACCAACACAGAAAACAAAGCCAGAACAGCATATTGTCAGCCAAGCAGCACGTACCCATAAAACATGACAAGATGCAAATCAAGAACCAACCCAGAACTCGAAGACGTAAACCCAAACAGAAAAACAAAACCAGAACAGCATGCGATAGAGCTGCACGTCACAGGCTAACCATACAACAGAGAGAGAGAGAGAGAATCCAGAGCTCACCAGCTTGGTGTTGCAGAGGCGAACCGAATCCCGGCGGGGATCTTCGGAGCAGGCGATTGGGTACCGAAACCAAGCTCAAAGGAGCGTTCTTGTGCCTCCCAATGCACGCGGCCGCGGCTACTCTCAAGGCCATTCTTCTCGGTCCCTTTTCGACGGCGGCGGACGAGAGGTTGTCGTCGGATCGACAAAAATTCCAGTTCGTGGAATCGCGATCGTGGCGCAAAGAAAGCCAAGATTTCGGGCAGAAGCGAGAGACGGTCTTTCCTCGTATAGCCGCCCCTGGCATGCGTGGCGATCTCCGCTTCACCCGCATTTTGCAGCCACGTTTCTTCTCCGTTGGCAAATAGGGGTTAACATGGTCGGATGGGAGGTTCTCACCTAGAATTGGAAATCATCTATTAAAGAATCCATTCATTAATTTCATGAATTCACTCGAAAATCCAATGGTGGGTTTTAACTTCATGAATTCACTTGAAAATCCAATGTGAATTTAGGCCGTTCCTAGGTGAGTTTATGGAATCGATCTCACTAAGCTTCACTTTCTCAAATCTAATCCGATTTTTTGGTGGACTTATGAAATTAGTTTCACCAAACTTTACACATTCAGTGTACTATTTTTTAGCAAGCTAAAGTAAGACAAAATGACAAAGAAGTTCTCTATTCTTAAGTGTAAGATTAGTAAAATAATAAATATTAATATCTAGAATGGAAATTTTAGGATTTTCATCTTTCTTAATTTTTATTGAATTTTTTTCTTAAAAACTTAATTTACATATTTATATATTACCGATCCAACCCGGGTGAATGGGTGGACAGTTCCATACCTTGAATATGAAAACTAGATTGGTATCCATCAATTTCGATTATTAGAACCAAGAGCTGAATCGATTCCTTTGAGAACCGTTGGTTCCAATTCAGTTTAGTCAAATTTCGGGCGGTTTGAACGGTTCTCAATTTTTTTGCACACTCTTACTATTGGAAAAACGACGCCGTGCGGAGGCAAAGTCGGTAATAGAGCGGGAGCGCGAGGGCACCTTTGGAAAAGCGCACGGCTTCGACTCGGTTACTCGTCGCAGCACGACTCTCTCTCTCCCTCTCTCTCTCTCTCTCTCTTCTCTCCTCCATTCGACTGAGCTCGCGGCGCTGAGCTTCCATGGCGTTCCTGCTCAACCGGACCGGCGCCGTCCTCTCTCATGTCCGATCTCATCCTCAGGTACCTCCGATCAAGCTCCTTTTGTCATTTTCCGGTCCTTCCCCGTCGCTCCGATCGGCGCCTCGGTTCTCGCCGGCGCGTCGTATCTAACGTCGCTCGATTCTCCGCTCACTCTTTTGTGGTTTTTTTTCTTTTCTTTTTTTTGCTTCTTCTCGATTCCGAACGCGTGCCGCCGCCGGTTCAGAGGACGGAGGGCGCGATCCCGCTGCCGCCGCGCCGCGGATTCCACGTCGAGCCGGGGGCTCGCGAGAAAGCGGTGAGATTCTCTCTTCCCCCGTTTGTTGTCGTTGCTGCTGCTGCTCTCTTTCCGTGGCTTTTCCGAGCGTGCGTTTCGGTCTGATTTCTCGGAGTAAATCCGTGTTCGGATGTCAACGCGCGAGATTCGTGAAGGGCGGATTGCGCTAGGCGAAAGACCAGACTAAGCGTGAGTGGAAGTGTTAGGGTGATTAAATATTAAACAGCTTTTAGATAGTCGGCAGTGATCGTACAAAATCTCATGGCGAGATAAGTACCTCGGATTAGATGATTGCTGTTGTTTTTTAGGTTAGCTCGGATTGGTTAATTGGTCTTGCAGAGTTTTGGTGGAAGGCTTTGGTTAGTTTTACTCGGTCCGATGAATGAATGAATTGCTGAGACTGTTCGCATTCATGCAGGCCGTGGTTCTGTTCTCAGGTTTTATGGGGTGCTTTTTGTGCTGTAGGATTCGAATAGCTTTGAGATTCTTTTATCTTTGTATCCTGTCTCAAACCACATTCCTGGTGTCAGTCTGAGGGTAGATAGATGCATTGCAATGAGGATGATTTAGATTTGAAAATTTACTTAATACTTTCCAGCGGATTGATCTGTTCTATGATATGTACCCTTTTTCCTGTCAACTGGCTTAGAGCGTGTGCTTGATTATGATTCTTTTTGGCTTTTTGATTATGGACTTATGTAATTTGTCCGACTGCAAATTGCAGCTTCTGGCACCAGATCCAATTCTAAGCCGTTTCAAGTCGCATAAGAAGGGTGTCAAGCAGTTGAAAAGAATTGGAGATGTCCTCACGATTGTTGTCATTGCTGGTATGCTTTTAGTTACTATGATGTGGATTGAACAATCTTCTCAATATTGTTATCCATGCTTGATCTTAATGTTTTATATTATTATGTTTGGAAAGTTGGGATAATTGGACTTTTTAACTGATTCCTAAATTGTCTTTGCTTTTCAAAGAGGGAACCTTGCTGTAATCTTGTTTTGTTAGAAAATGCTTCTTAGCACAAGCATCTCATAATGGTAGTAGTACTCTCTGGTGGAGTACTTTTCTATCTTTCCACTTCAATAATTTCCTCAAAAAACTGCTTACTTTGCTTTTGTTGCATGTTGACTAAGGTTGTACTTGGATGGTCTTCTATGAGTTCCATCGTACAGACTAATACTTTGCAACTTCACCGATATTAGCATGTGTTAATGCAAATTTGTCCGAGACCTTTTTGCAGCATCACCACTGATTTGCACCTTTTTAGGGCAATCATGCTGAGCCAGTACTTAGATGAAGCTTATGATTATTGTGCTTTGATTGTCTATTAAATAACATACTCAAAAAGGCTGACAACAATGGTTCTACCATGGTACTTATGTTTTCTTGAGTAGTTTGACACAAAGTCCCTAGAATCGTAACAATGCCTCTGAGACTGGGCAACCGGTTTAGTTATTGGGGGTTGAAGATGTGGACAATTGATCACATATTTGTAATCCCTTCCTTTTGAAAGCTTTGCTTACCCCAAATCCGGGTCTCTGATTAAAACTCTCTCAAATCATTCTTTTTCTTGAAACGTGCTACAATTGATAAGTCAATGTGTGAGGTATTACTCTAAGTTTGTTTCCTTGCTCATTGCCACATTTCATATCTTTGTGTTCCAACTTAAAATGATAAAGTTTCTTGTTTTGCAATTTGGTTTTACTTTAGTTTTTCATCGTGATGCATTTTCTAGTGTTAAAATGCTACTGATATCGAGCTCAATTTTGGCATTATTTTAAATGGAAATTAGAACATATGCAGACTACCATCGTCATTGGACAATGCGCCATATTGTGTGGAAATAGAGTTCTATTTTCCGTGTAATGTTACAGCTCTGATGCATTTCATGCTGCATAATGTTTCAGGATGTTGCTATGAGATCTATGTGAAAGCGGTGATGCGAGAAGAAGCTCGAAAACAGGGGAGTGCCTCTGGTGAAAGTGCTTAGTCAAGTGTTCCTTGTATGTTTGTTTAGCCTTAGTTTGGGAGAACAGTGGCCAATAAGCAGGACAGAAATGCTCCTCAATTTGTAGTTTTGTATCTCAAATATCCATATCTCGTTTTATTGGATGGAGCACATTTCTTCTGTCGTTAAAGGTTAGATTGCCCAACTTTGCTTGATTTGCAAGATAAGAAACTCTTCGGATGGCAAATGGAGAGAGTGCACAATTGGTACATGACTGTGTTTCCTTTGTTTCTCTTTGGATTAAGGTGATTTTAGTGAGGGTTGCGTAGCGAGAAGCAAGAGGAAAATTACCTACTGCACTTGCCTTATTCCTCGAGTCGGTGCACTCCTAGGAGTAATTTACCTCTTGTCCTTGTGTCGTTGCACTCCTAGGAGCAATTTACCTCGTCCCTGACACTCTTATCTAACGTGGAAACTTTCGTCCTTCAATAAAGAAACCGCTATTGCATTGTGTGAGCAGGCTGATGCAAGCATCAACATATTTGCATCTTTGTTCGAAGGTGGACCGAAAACATGTAGTTTCTTTGGTTATGCGGGGATCATCTGAACAGGTTGGTTTCTCATGAACCGGTTTTGCAGAACGTCTTTTCAGGGCACATTCTACTATGTCTCCCTTCCGCCCCCGATCTCTGTGGTTCCCTCTATCATCGACTGTTGTGAAACAGGGGAAGAGAACGGCGCCATGTCTGATGTTTCACCTGATTGCCTCAAGTAGCCGGAAATTGTCGAGATCGTGTCGGGTGTTGAGTGTCGAGTTTCATCAGTACTGAAGAAGAGTGTGTGCAGGCGCATGGGCGCTAAGGAAAGTTCATCTTTCTTTTCCATCGGGTCATGGTGAGGAAGAAAAGGGAAAGGGGCAACGACGAAGAAAAGACATAAAGTCAGATTCCGTTCCGTGAGGGCCCTCACCCCAATTAGAGAAAAACAATGGGCGATGGAGAGCTGTCTAGTTCAAAAGAGTGATTCATTTGTCCTGCGAGTGCGACCCATTTCACCAACCATATCTCAAAAGAAGCTTTATCCCTTCAATTTGGGTCCCACCGAACTTTGGCACAGACAAATCATCGATATGGGGAAAAGTGCCACGAATTATTCCTAAATCTTGACATGTTATCTTTGGCTTTTTAATTCGTTCAATATGAATTTTGAACCTAATCTCTGGACTTTTCAAAGATAAGTCAAAAATTCTTATGTCCTTTCGTTTCAATTCATTTCCTAAATTAACAAAAAAAACACTTACTTTTATAATAAAGGAGGTCGACCTTTTACTATTATGGAGATTGGGTTAATAATATACTTAAATGAAACTATAGTAATATTTATAAAGACCAAAAATGTGACAATGTAATAAAAAAGAGAGCATCTTTTTTGTTGTTTTAGAAATTAATTGAAATTTAAAAAAAAAAAAACATTTTAAAGTTTAGGTAATAGTGTAATTATGAAAACTTGTAAATGGGAAAAGTACCAAAAATAGTCCTAAACTTTTTCATATTTGTACCAATTCAGTCCATCCAACTAATTTTTCGATGTCTTTTCTTTTCATGGACAAATTTTATAATTCTTTATATTTTTTCTTTTTAAATTATTTTTTCTTTTTCCCTTTTTTCTCCTTTTTTTTTTTCCTTTTATTTTCTCCTTAGCCCTTGGCCAAGCGAGGTTGCCGACCGGCGACCATCGCCCGGCCACGGGTTGGTCGAGGTGAGGGGGCCCCGCGCCCTCATCGGCCACAAGCGAGGGCGTCGTGCCCTAGCCTGGATCTAGGTGAGCGCCGCCGCGCCCTCGCCTGTGGTTGATGAGGGTGTGGCGGCCCGCCAGCCCTCACCCATTGGCCGCCGAGGGCGCAGGACCCCTTGCCCTGACTAGCCTATGGTCGGCGATGGTCGCGGCCAAGCGACCTCGCCGGCCAAGGGCTAAGGAGAAAACAAAAGAAAAAGAAAAAAAGGAAAAAATAATTTAAAAAATCTGAAAAATATAAAAATTATATAGGTGCGTCATATAAGACCGCCGGCGGCTACATTAGCAATTTCCGGCTTAAATTAGCCATATGAACTGAATTGGTATTAATATGAAATTTTTAGGACTAAATTGGTTTAATTGAAAATTTTAGGATTGATTTAGTACCAATACAAAATGTTTATGACTGTTTTGGTATTTTTCCCTTTGTAAATAGTATCGAATGGCTGATTGATTTTGTTATGGAAAGTCAAGGCACTAGATTGGACAAATCAAAAGTTTAGTGACTAGATTAAACATTTTGGAATAATTCAAGAACTATATTGAACAAAACCAAAATCCAAAGACGACATTGCAAATGCACAACGTGTCAGACTTTGGAGACTGTTTGCATTATTTCCCCTAAATATGCAAATCACGTTAACGAGTACTTCCAAAACACTAATCAAGAGAGGACGAACTTTTGAAAATTTTGGTCATTTCAACAAGAGCTGCTGTCAATGTTTCACGAGCTTCTCTTTCCATTGTTTGAAATGGCAGGTAGAATGATTAGGAGTGGGGAAGCGAGCAGCGCGTCGTGCATGCACTCCAAGTATTAGCTGTCCAGAGAAGGGAATAATACAGCCAACAAGGGAAAAGCACGAGAACAAAGACCCCAAGACAGAGAGAATCACTTGCAGACAGAACAACGTAATCTGCTCCGAATCACCGCCCTTCTCCTCTCCACTTCCCAACTTTTTTTCAAGTGTCATGTACTATAATCCGGCCAATTAAGCCTATATCCATTGGTTTCTGACATGACTTTGCTAAGGAATTCCCTTAAAACAATTACAAGAAAATAATATTCGAGGTTCAAAATATCGATGCTGCATACCAGGAGGGACGACCGACCCATTGAGGATTGCAATGTCTCATTTATTTGATCATTCATTAAGCATTCCAATGGAACTTTGAAATTTGACAAGTTCGATTTTTTTTGCGCGTGTAGATGAGACAAAGGTTGGCCCGACGGCATTGGCACTCTCAGGTTCCTTGGGAATTAGATCTTTGGAGGCGTCCCGATCATCAAATGAAAATGCTAACAAAATCCACCCGCTAATGATAAATTTTCCTTAAATTTCTGTGTTATCAGTTTACATCAAAGTTGTAGTAAGATACATGTGATTACAGCGGAATTATGACGGGGATCAATGTAAGTCGGTCGAACGAAGGCATTTCCGTAAATTTCAGTCCACTAATCATATCATCTGCATTTGATCTTCCCCACTTGAAGTTACTTTAATGTCCACTAGTTAGACAACCAAAATATATCAAGAACGACATCATTTATCTTTTTCTTTTTGCTTTTGTTGTGTCCGAAAGTCTAAAACAAACGATGACCCGTGGCTTGTTTGTCGATGCCACTGGTGTTCTTCTGAGTCTAGATAGATAGAGAAGGACTGGAAGTCACCAAGAAAAGGGTCTTATCTGGTTTCTTGATAGCCTTTTTGGTTTTGTATTGAGAATTCACTTCGTTCAGAGAGGAGAGAGCCTGTGAGAGTAGTGATCGGAGATGGCGACGGCCTTTGCAGGGACGCAGCAGAAGTGCAAGGCCTGTGACAAGACCGTGTATCTAGTAGATCAGCTCACTGCTGACAACAAGGTCTTCCACAAGGCCTGCTTCAGATGCCACCATTGCAAGGGCACTCTGAAGGTCTCCCTCTCTCTCTCTCTCTCTCTCTGGTTTTATTGCTTTTGTAGTGTTACGCTGTTCATGGATGCTCTTGTTTGGGAATATGAAGTTCTTTCATTGCTGGAAAGCTGTTTCTTGTGCAAGGCATGGTTTGCGAATTTACAAGCTGGCTTTTTTATGTTGATGGTCATTCTGGGTCGATCTTTTCTTCTTCTCCCTTGTTCATTCTATTCCATCGATACGCTTGTGTGGATCTGCTTAATCTAGTCTTTGGCGTTGTAAATGCTCGTTTTTTCATGGTTATTTAATACATGGAAGTTATGTTGAACATCATCCATGGCTAATTCCTTAGTGGCATTTCTTGGTTCTTAGAAGTCTTGCTTGTCCATATGCATGACTACCTTGTTCTCCATCTACAGCACCTTAAAAAAAAAATTGAAAGTACTCTAGCCGGCTGTCGCTACTTGGATGGAAGGTGGAAGGTATCTTTTTTCAGGGCTAGTCAAAACCGGATAGGTTCTTTTGATCGAATCTGGATACGTCATGTGGGTAGTCTTTAAAATTGGGGACGGCATATTAGACGAGAAGGCATTATAATGGGTTGATTTTTGCATCATCCGTGACTACTAATGATGCTGCCTGCCGCTCTGAAGCTAAATCAATTCGCCAGAAACAACTAAGTGATGAAAAGCAGAATCTATCAGCTATAGATTATGATATTTAATCTGATCTCCCTTATGAAGATTGAGGATTTAAGAGAGAGGTTTTAGTCTGGTGTCACCTGGATCAAGGACACCAGGAGTGAGAGTGAGAGGGAGACGATTCAACGCTGTACCCTTTCTTCTGTGTTTTTCCTTCCTTTGGAGGGGTTGGCAATGAGGTCTCAATGCTCTTCAAGTACCTAATTAATCCAAATTGAGTGCGGCAGTCCCTCTGTCCTGATACATTCTAGGTAAGTAGTGGAGTACTCAGGCAACCTCTTTGAGTTGAAGTTTTCATGTCTATTAATTATGATGGAAAAGACGGTCTTGCTTGTCCACCCTTCACATGATAATGAGACTCTTTCAAATGATTTAATCTATCATATGGGTTTGACATGTTCAGTCTTTGCTAGTGCATGCATGGTACTAGAAGTTGATCCCTTTGCCTAGTATTATTGTTTAGGGTCTTCATATACGGATAATTGTAGTTTCAGTACGAGAATTATTGTCCTGTTTGTAAGATATTGTCTGTAATTTGTCTCCCATGAAGCATTTTGTTGCTGGCGATACATCTCTATAACTCTCTTATGCTTCTGCATTCTGCAGTTGAGTAACTATTGCTCCTTTGAGGGTGTTCTATATTGCAAGCCACATTTCAATCAGCTCTTTAAGATGACTGGGAGCTTGGATAAAAGTTTTGAAGGTAATCTGCAAAGATGGCTTCTATTCCCTTCTATTCACGTATGTCTGCTGCTCTAGCCCCGTTTATGCTTACAGACAAATTGTTCTTCCATAGGCACTCCAAAAACTGTCAATAGATCTTCTGAGCAGGTACCCCTCAAGCTTCAATCTTCCACTTACTTTCTTTGTTCACGATGTTTCTGGAATATTAGTCCCATTTATATGTCAGTGGTATCACCACAAGTTGCTTCCAATAACGTCTGGACTTGTGCAGGGCCAAAGTAATGCCAAAGTCTCGAGTATGTTTGCCGGAACTCAGGACAAGTGTGTTGCTTGCAAGAAGACTGTTTATCCCATCGAAAAGGTAAATCTAGGAGAAATCTATGGGGAGCTCTTCCTGCCAATTTAACCTTTGTCATTGTAATTTCAATCTATGCCATGCCAAGTCTTTGCGCCTCGTAACGTCAATATTCCTCTTGTTTTTGAAAAGATCGGCAAGGCCTACTCAACTATAATCCTTACTGAACTAATCTGATGTAGCATGAATCTGTCGATGTTCCTAAACTATTTACTTTACTAATCTGATACTGCTTTTTGATGTAGCACTTGTGTGTGGGCGCATGCATCTATTTTGTCATATCTAGTGTAAATTTAATTTGGAATCGGAGTCAAGTTCATCATATGATAAGATAAACTAATCTAGATGTTATTAGTAAGTAGTTATCTCTCTCTCTCTCTTCGTGTGTCCACAAACACTGAGTTTAACCTAATAGTTTATCAACCTCAGTAGTGCTCATGAACTGACTGCTGCTTCACCAGGTGGCTGTTGATGGCACGTCATATCACAAAGCATGCTTCAGGTGTACTCACGGCGGTTGCGTAATCAGTCCATCGAACTATGTAGCCCACGAGCACCGTCTCTACTGCAGGCACCACCACAATCAGCTATTCAAGGAGAAAGGAAACTTCAGTCAGCTCGACAGCCATGAAGAAACAACAGCCTAAAGAGTATTTAGGGGCAGAGTAGTCATACTTTGACAGTCCAGTCAATGCAGTTATCGGTCTCCTTTGACAAAAACCATGGATTATCAGCAAGATGCGGATTCGGTTCTAAGGCATAAAAAAAGTTAAGTGTTGATTTTCTATTTTATGGAGACAACTAAGTTTGTTTTACATTTTAAGCGTGCAATCTGAATGGCTAACCACTAGAGACTTGCTGCTCAGTTTCTCGAGTGAACATGGTAAAACAAATTTTCGTGTGATTTTGTTCTTGTGGGTTTTACGTGGAAATTGGAAAGAACGGAGACATATCCTTGTACTCAAGATGGTTGTCTATTTCTTGTTTCTATTTTCCGATCTTCTCCATCCGTTTGAGTCTTTCCCTTTATTTTGCAAACTCCCTTTCATTCGCTCTGATGTACTACTTTTCAAGCATTTGGAAAATTAGACTCCTACTTTCCCACTATTAATCGACTTTGTCGATACCTTCTCGCTTCTTGTCCCTCCCATAGATCTGTTAGCAACCTCTTCCTTTGTTTCATTCTTATGCTATGCATTGATAATGCCCATTGCATGTGTTAAACCATATATCAGCTAGAAAAATTTGAATGCATATGCAGCCATACGCGGACTTGGATGGCTAATCTCCAGCAACGGTGCATAAAACAAATGTCATTAAGAATGACTTGGATTGTCTAGGATAATCGACGATACCCAGGCAGGATTAAGCAGCAAATTCAGTTACCATACTGGGATTGATTGATGGTAGTGAAGGAAAAACGAAAAAGGGCACGTCAATTAAGTAGTTTCACTGATGTTACCTTCATCCTAATAGAAGAAAAGGTAGATGACACATGGTTTGTTAGTGATAAATCCATTCCAAACATTTCTGCACTCCACAAAAAATCAAATAGCTTCCAGTCAAATGTAGAGAAAATTCAGCTCCCATAAAAGCAGGTCAGGTTGATAGTGAAATGTGGGTGCTGTGTTGCCCCACAAGCTCGGCTGCTTGGCATAGATCACTCCCATCCCTCCACTGCCATCTTTCAAAATCACCTTCCCGAACTCTAGCCAAAAGGAATCTGTTCTTCTCCTTGTTGGATTCTGTCCCTCGACTTTGGTCAAAGAATCGAGAGCACGTTGAATTATGCCTATAGGAATAACTTTTTCTTCCCTGCCTATGAAATGAGACATGGAAAGAGTTGGAGTGAGTCACTATTAGATAAGTTCGAGCACCAATGAGAGGACAATAGGTGGGCAATCGCGGGGGAGGAAGAGTAACATCAACCCAATCCATGCATATTGCTCTCCACCCTCACTCACATGGCTTCCATTGCACTCCAAATTCATTTCATTTCATCTCGGTACCATCTCTGGCTGTTCCGTCGCTATCAGTTCCCCGCCTTTGAGGGCACCATGTCACCTTCAACTGCTAATTTGGCATTGATTCTTCTTTTGCTCGAATAAATCTATCAACTCCCTCCTTAGGCACGTCTCACATAGATCCTCCCTCCTTTATCGGAGCTTGCTATCCGTCAGTCTTTAATTGCTGGTGATAAGAAAGGAGTCTTTGTGTGTTGAACTGTCTCAATCGCCCACGTTCAATGTTTCTACTTGTACATAGCAATGGCGAAAGAAGATAATTGGTGATCTTGAATGTGGAATTTGGAGGTTATTTCTTGTTAATGCTATACAACTCAAAGCCAAATACTTTTAAGGAAAGCTGGTTGTTTTGTATCTGAAAGTCCATTTGCTGGGCTGCAATAACTTTTGGTGGTTGGTTATTCTTTCATAATTTTAATGCAAGGATGGCAAGTTGGTTGCGAAAGCAATTACTTTCAATGAAAGTGATGATCTCTGAAGCGAGTTTTTGAAGGGGTCAGTTCAAACCGAATTTGTTTTCATACTCAAAGCTAACAAGAATCATGAGTCATTGAAATGCTCTGTGGAAAGCGTTAGGAATTGTCTCCATAATAATGTGAGAGAGAGATCCTGACAAGCGAGAACATGTACACCACATCCAGCTCCATCAAAGTACAGCAAAGTATATATGCTTCCTTCCCTACTTATCAGCCCTGATTTGTTTTTCTCAATGATTGTTCAGAGTGGAGACAAAGTTTTACAGGATATATGACACAAAAGTTGGTGCAAAACGCCAGCGGTTAAAGGCCCACTTAGCAAGATATCTGAATCTGGAACTCTTTTTATGATCCACGCTTTGTGATGCTCTTAGTTCTCATTTTCTTTTCTGCCCAAGTGTTTTTTGTAAGGTGAGTTGGCTGTGGTTGGCCTATTCAAGAGCCTCCATTAATAAACTCCATAATTCCTTTTTGTTCACTGAAAAGGCCCTGAAGTGAAGGATTCTTTTTTTTTTTCTTTTTTTTTCTTTTTTGCCTCCTTAAAGAAATATCTTTGAAAAAGCAAGAAACTAATTAACCCATGTTCTTCTTTCGAAAAAGAGGGAAAAAGGAATTCTTTTTTCAGTCTTCAGTAAAATTAGTCTGCCTTCCATGAGTATACTTTAAAAAAAGATGGGGCATTACAGGTCTTTTAATTGGTGGGAAGCAAATTTTTTCTGCCACCACTGGCATGCCAAATATAATTAGCAGCCATCCGATGGCTGTCCTGAGGTCAAAAAAGGGCTTGAACCATGATTAAAAGAAAATATATTTTAAGGTAGCCGCTCTCTTTTCATGCCCACAAAAAGCATGGAGTGGTCAAATGATTTCTTCCTCCTTGTGTTGGCCATGGAACATTTGACCCTAATCATGCTGCTTGGGAGAGAGTGATATCTCATGTGACAAAGGCACTTTGTCCCTCGCAAATAGCCTTTGTCCCTGCCTTCCAACTTTTACTTTTGTAAGTCTTGTAGGCTAGAAGGATACAAAGGGACAGCCAGCCAGTAACCCCTTTTTTCAGCACCATCACACTAGTCATGCTTGCAAGTTTCAAGCAATGCATGACTTGATACAACTGCGAAAAAAGCGTGACCCGTCATCCCTTTCAAGCCCGGTGAGAGTTGTAAAACATGGTTTTGTTTTATTCAAGGGACATGTTTGGTGCTTCAGATTACATTGCTCACCTAATTCCCCTTGTAGAGAGAACAAAATTCCTGCACATTCGGTGATTTAGAGCATGATGGAGTTGAAGAAACTATGGTCCCCGATAGGATTAGGCGAGGGTAATATTCAATTCAATTATGGAGCTATGAAAGAAGGGACAGCAAATAATAACTATTATTCTCTCTCCCTAGGGTTAAGGCATAGGGGATCGATCTCAAATGCTCAGGTTGGCTTTTTCAAGAAAACTTTGGATGCCCATTGGTCTCAAACCCCATCTGGAAATGGAAATTATAAATGAAACCGACAGAAACACTTCCCCTGTTTTCATCATTTTCACCCAAGTTACGGTAAAACATGGTACAGCTATAGACATGATGCCTCGGTGTAGGTGGTCTTTCAAACTCCAAAGTTTCGTTCAAATGAAGGCATTAAAGAGGACTATTGACTATGCTCTTTTAATGGACGATTTGACCTCTTATCGTTCTGCTTCTTGCATTTTACTGGCTTTCGTTTTCGTGTACCGTTGCATAATTATCCAAACTCGAAGTTGGGTTAGATTTGCAGCCTTCTTTTTCACAAGCTATTTCCCGGTTGGAGTGCTGGAGATGCATTCTCTGCATCAAATATTATGCAGTGGAGCTTCAGAAATGTTTAATAAATTTCATCCATGGAAGTGGTGGAGATGGCTGATAGTAGAATTATGCATTATTTCTTGCGTTAAGGCCAAAATAGAAAATCTCTTTCTGACATGAATCAGAAAATTTAAATCAGAGGGCTCCTGAGGAGGAGAGTAATGAACAAGTACAGAACAGCAGAAGATTATGTCATCCAAGCTCTGAGTCAATCTTGGTCAATTGTAATACTGCCCAAATTTCATTAAGAAGAGCAGCAAATTGATTACATGGGATTGCTTCAATTCTTTTTCTCCTTCGTTTCTTTTTCCCCTCTATACAAGCAAAGATTTGGCCAATATCAACACTTTCCAGATGAGTTCTTACACACTCTCTCTCCCCCCCTCTCTGTGAAACATTTGAACTTCCACTATTCGAAGAAAGACTCGTTGAGTGCATATAGCAGAGTTATCAGAACCCACAAGACGCATCAATCATATCTGTCAAACATCCAGAAGAAAACTTCAGCTTGCCGCCTCAGAGATGCTCTTTAACGAGGGTTGCCATGTTCTTGGCTTGTTGACAGCTGAATTACTTGTCGCCGTACTTGTCTTCTGCCTGTGTCTGTCATGTCTCGCCACCTGAAATTACATCAAAAGATGATCAATTGACAAGAGAAAGGAACGGACAAAACGAATTTTCACACTTTCTTGAGTTGTAGTACTCTCACTCAAAGCTTTCTTCAACCAGAATTTCGCAAGTCACTTACAACTTAGTACCCAGAAGTTATCAGCCAGAGGAGGAACAAAAAAACAAAACTTTGAACAGGAATCGGAAAAAGTTTCTTCTTTTCTTCCGTTAAATATTTTGTTGATGTATGTACTGAAGAATGGTATGACATTGTTTTTTTCTATTATTTTAGATTTCTACCTGGTGTTCTTTCCTCGTGTCAGAGGAATCAGATCTTCTAGGTGCTATTATCTCCAGCCCAGATGAGGACAGCTTCTCTTCATGCTCCACCCTGATCTCATGCTGGCCCTTCCTCATCTTTGCATGCTTCTTAGCCGATAAAACCTTCATAACCTCTGCAGAACAGGAAAACAGAAAACATACAAACGCTCAGCACCAATTCAGCTAAAGCCACACACAGAGAGAAAAAATAAAATCAACTAGGCGCACTCAATTTCAGAAACCAAAACAGAACTGGTACGAGAAGGTAGCGACTTGAACCTTTGGCAGTGATGAGCCTATAAACTTGGCCAAGAGCAAGAGTATCCGTGGGCCGGAGGAGCTTAATGCGGGTCACGCGGACGGAATTATTATCAGCCCCGCGCCGCCGGCAGTGGCAGGGGCAGAGCATTTCTCCTTGGCGTGAGCGGCGCTGCTGCCATGCGGCTGCTGCTGCTGCTGCTGCGGCGGCGGGGGCACACGGCGGTGGAGATGAGGAGAGCCACGTAGTGGCCGGGGTTCATCTTCATGATCTCCCCGGCGCAGACGGGCCAGTACAGCTTGTCCACCTTCCCACATGGGTGCTGGATCACCAGGGTCGCTGCATCGATGGCCTGGCAATTCCCCATCACTCTCTCTCTCTCTCTCTGTGTTCCTCTCTGCTTCTTCCTTCTTCCTTCTCCTTGCCGAGCGAGGCGAGAGCGGCTTCAAAGCTTTGAAGCAGAGGAGGTGCTAAAATAGCAGGGGAACGAGAACAGGGGCGAGAGAAAAGGAAGGAGAGAACTGAAAGGAAGGCGGTGGTGAGAGCAATATGAAGGCTCTTTATAGCTACCACCCACCCCTGCTTTTTTCTCAAATGGCAAGCAAGTCAATGGCCTTGTATTTTTATTTGGAGAAACACCAGATTTTACCATAATCTCTTGATTTTAACTGTATATGGTATTAGATCGGACCCCCTTAATTCAGATCCCATTCTTGGTCCGATACGTCATTTAATAAATCGATTGAGCAAAACCCATTCTCGATAAGCTTAACATGTCTTTAATGACCCTCTCTCTCGATCTCATCATCATCATCTTGACACGTGTCTCGAGTAATTACACGGCACTATCATAAAAAGTATATGTCTCTTAGGTACGAATAAATGTTAAGTGTAACGACCCGAATTATGAAGCATAAGCATACTCGGTAATCAGATCAATCTGTCAGCGTCGACAGGATCAAAGTGATTGGTAAGGTAATTGAATTTTCATGTGAGCTCGTTATAAATTACCTTGGTCCCCAAAAATATGTGTGTGTGTAATAACCCCTAGTTCCTAGGGGGGAAATTAGGCTTGTTGGAAACAAGGACATACCCTGAGTCGCTTTCGCAATGAAGAGGCGTCTTTGAGAATAAATGCAGAAAGAGAGAGTACCACAGGATGACGCACCATCGCTCTCTCTCTCTCTCTCTCTCTCTCTCTTCAGTACTTTCTTGGCTCGTTTGCGTGGAGACTTGGTTGAAGTTATTGCCCCTCCCACCACTCCCCATTGTTGTCAAACAAGATCAATTGGATGATGGAAAAAATGTTAATCTTGATTAACATGTGAAAATGATGGCGTGTCAACTTTACAGCCTATAAAAAAAAAAAAAAAAAACTAGGGCCTATGACCCCCAGACAAAAAAAAAAACCTTTAAAAACTATCGTTTTCGAAGAAAAAATTTGTCGACTTTAAATTTAATCCCAACTCTTTCGCCATAATTCCTAACATACTTGGCATTTTATACTCAATGTCAATTTATTCGAAGTTATCAACATTGGGAGGCTACTGTATTTCCGCATGAAAGTGAGGGTGTTGATGAATATGTAGGTCTTGATAATGAACCTCCAACTGGCTCCTGTATTAATAATTTTTAAAGAACTAGTGGCAACTTTTGGACGTTAGGGCAGATTTGTGATTATAATGAAAGTTTTAAATTTTTCTTTACTCTAGCAGCTTGCTTTAGAGCTTGAGTAATAGGACTTTTCGAAGAGACAAACAAAGAAATTTGAGACAAAATTGAGATTAAACAAGAGTAATCATTTTTTAGGGAATGAAACCTAACTTTAGTATCTACCTTTGAACAAAAAAAGGTTCAGTATATGTAAAAACATTAAGATTTCGTATATTTCGCAAAAAAATAAAATATATTTTTTAAAAAATTGAATCACTCTTATTAAATACTTAAATTCGATTTTATTTGTACTTGCCGGGCTTGGGGGTGGGTCGGTCACTGGTTGCATAGAAGACCGTGGGGGCTGCCGCGTGGATGAGGAGTTACGCAACACTTAACGGCTGTTAAATTAAAATTAATAAATCAGTAAAATAAATTATCAACCATAAAATTTATACGTCACTACTATGATTTTAAAGTTTTACATGGGGAACGTTGAACTGTGCAGACTGCAAAGCGTACGTTGATTTTCCTCTTTTTTTTATTTATTTAAAGTTTTTTATCCGCTCTTTTCCCTTCTTTTTTTTTTTTGGCCTTATCGCAATTGTGTTTCCACGTATTGCCTTACGTCATTTGATAATGACTAATGGCCTTAAGATAACTTCAGTGTAATAAACTTTTTCATAATTTTTCTCCATTATTTTTCAAGGTGTACAAAAACTCAGAAATGCAAATATGCATGTGTAAAAACAACAATGGTTGGAGCTAAAGATGCATGGAGAAAGTATTTTAAGTAGTTGATAGAGGAGGCAAAAAATTGAATTCAAAATTTTAATTTGCATTTTCATTATTTATAGTAATATATTTAAAAATTAGCCAATCCGGAAAGAAGGACAAATTCCACCATGTCACTGGACTTGATTGGGGGCTTGTCTTGTGAAGTTCTATTGGTCACTAAACTTTAATGGATTTTAAATTGAGATAATTGAACTTTGATTCTAGTCATAAGAAGCATCAAATTTAGTTCCTTCAGGTTGATGCGCTTTGACCAAATATCCAATGTATTATTGGAGAGAGTGCTAGCATGACAAACACATGATTTTTTCTTCTTCAGAAGTCATGATTTTCATGAGATAACCACCTTAGATATATTGTCTACAAAATTTTACTAAGTTCCAATCAAAAGCAATTAATCAGATAATTTAAATGGTGGGATAATTGCAAAAAAGGTCTAATGAGATTTGCCCTCACATATCATATACCATCCCCACTTTTAAAATTCTACAATCTACATCTTGAGTTTTCTACTTTCCTATTAATTGGCATACTTACAACCCTATTTATTTTCAAAAATTGCCAATTTTCTTCCATTCATCAACCAAAAACCCTACAAATCCTAACACAAGTGTGTGGTTGGGTTCGGGGAATGGAGGCAATCTCGAGCAACAACAACATCAACAACAAAAGGCTAAGAGAGATTACGGTGTAATTGAATAAAAGTTAGTGTATTTTTTAAATATACATAAATTTGAGATTTTTTTTCAGAAGCAATGATTGATTTTTGACATGTAAGTAGAAACTTCAAGGTGGGTTTTCGCAATTTTATGTAAAAAGCGAAATTTAATCGATTGCGAAATAAATTAAAATCTAGAAAATAACTGGAGAGGGGGGGAATCTCGTTAATGCAACATAGGAGCATGCGTGGCGCGTGGTGGGAGGACGGCCCCACTTCTTACATCACAGGCAAAGTCCCAAGTCCAACAGCATAAGTGGGTGTCGCGCGTGGCGGTGGCTTCACTCCTCTCACTCGCATAAAATTTTTAAAAAATTAAATTAAAAAAATAAAAGAAAGACATGCCTTTTTTTTTTTTTTTCTTTTTCATGTGGAATTCTTAGTTATCTCCAACATTCCAAAAGGCTTTTTCAGAAAAGCAATGATAATAATAAAAAAAGGATTTTATGAAGGTGGGAAAGGTTGCCACGCACCCAGTTTTCTTCCAATGCCCACAATTATTTGTTTTTTGTTGTTTCCTAAAATTAAATATATTCTCTCGCCTGTTTACTCGCACGCTGCAGAAAGTCACAAAAGTAATTTCCTTTTCCCCCCTTGCCCCTTTTCTTGGATTTTGGGAATTCAGTGAATTTGAAGCCTGCCCAAAAATAGAAAAAAGCTGTCTTTTCCCCCACTTCCTTCCTTCCTTGCTTGCTTTCTTTCTTTCTTTTCTTGAAACCAGTAAGGTAAAGGAGGGAAACGGTGGATTCAACAGTCCACTGGTTCTGAATTGTACACATTGTGCATCTTTTGTGTCTTGAAAATAAAATAAAAAAATAAAAGATAAAGGATGTTATGTATATCACGACTTTTGAACGGTGTTTACTTGAATGTAGTAACTTAAAAAGAAAAAAAAAACATTTCATTGTAAGTGTTATGCCATGCCTATTGAGGAGAGATCCCTACTTGAGGTACCGAAGAAGCCTAGATTGATATTTGGTAATAGATCAAAATAAATAATTTATATTTTATACATGAATAGTTTTCGAAAAGATGGGATTTCAAAATTGGGGTGTTGAATAAAACGACTAATATTCAAGAAAATAGTATTCTAGAAAAATTCATAGAATTGGAAGGACTCATTAGATACTTTTTATGGATGTCAATTAAGCATCGAATGGATGAATAATCATTGAGTCCTCCTCTTTCTAGTTCTTTATTTAGCATAACATAGCTTAATAAAGTTTTTTTTTTCTTGTGGGCATTTTTAAATTTGTGGTATTCAAGTGAGTTTTCTATGAAAGTCATAACACTGTAGTGTCTTCTTCATAACTAAATAAAAAAAATATAAGATGAGGGCCTAGATGATACATGAATGACCTTATGTTCAAAACTACCCTTTTGAAGTTATGCCTACATTTCCCATAGTTATGCCCACTTTTCCCACATGGGAAGGGAGAGGTGGAGAGTTTGATTTTCCACAAAGAAGCATAACAATCTTTTAGAAGAATAAGGTAGACAAAAAAAAAAGTTGTAATGTTTAATCATTTTGGACACCATCATAGTTTGTTCAAAGAAAAATCACGGAATTGGTATGTTTGTTTAGATTTTTTTTAGGGTTCTTTTGAATTCCATAATAATATTTAAAATACTATCATAACGTAAAAAAAATTACGAAAAACCATACACGAATCTTTACTTTTTTTTATTCATTGAATTAGTAGAAATGCCCCCGTGTTTAGTTTTTTGAAAAAAAATTAAGATTAATACAATGAAAAATCTCGAATTGGTACATTTGTAACAAATGTATTTCAAATTAATTTCTTGATCACAAAAAACTCCAAATTAGTATGTTTGTAATAAATCTTACCCTCTATTAGTTTTAGATAAATTGGATTAATATCATAAAAAATTTCAAATTGACATACCTATGACAAATGGAAGATAAAACCTTAAATTAATATACCCATCAATTACACACATGCTATCTTACTCAATAATTTGACACTAAAACTTAATAAAAATTAACGGATGGTAAATTTATGATAAACGTATCAGTTTTTGGTAAATTTATCACAAAGTTACCAATTTAAGATTTTTTTATAGTATTTATTCAAAATTTTACAATTTAAAATAGCTATATTTTTTTTATCTCAATTAATTGTGAATTACTATCGAAGCAATTCCCATCGGATCCTCTTTCTTTTCTCCTGTCGATAAGACATTTAGATCCACGTTTTATTTATTTCTTTCTTTTTGGTCTAGGCGATAGATATTGAATCGGATCCAAGTCGACGTGGGGAAGACCTTCAACGTTAAGTTTTACCTTAAAAGGCGCGCGGGCGCACGCATGGAATCGACCCTTCTTTTGTCCTTCCCTACTTTATATTATCTCAATATGACCCGTTTCGACCATTATACAAAATTTATATATCGCGATGCTGACATGTAACCCATGTTTCACTTCAATTTGAGAATCCGTGTATCACAAACTAATAAAATATCCCAACAAATCTTGCCCTACATTTTGTTAATTTTTTAACTTAGTGACGTCGGCGGCGGGCCCCGCATCGGCATATTCCTCTTTCCACTTTAGAAAAAGAAGAAGAAAGAAAAGAAAATTATTATATTTCCGCTATTTCTGCCGTTTTTTGACCTCCGAGTTTTATTTTATTTTATCTTTTTTTTGGAAAAGAGAGGTGAGGGGGACAGGATTTTTATGGAGACATCGAATGGCAAAATTCAAATTGGACATTAAATGAGACCAAAGGGGAGGACCATATGATTCTTTTCTATGGCTGTCTTTTTTCGTTTTTTTTTTTCCTTTTTCTGGTGTGTGAAGGACCATGATAGGGTCCCACGCTGGGTCGTTCGATCTGGGGACAAAACATACAGATCACCGGTCGATCTCTCGTGGGGCCTTATCTTCTGCTCTTGTCAGAATTTTTGTCCTTCGGAGAGATCTCACCACTCTTTTTTGGGCTGGTAAAAGCGTTGCTGCCTCCTCTCTGTAAGTTCTGCAAAATCATTGACCTCTCAAAGCTCTTGCTCCACGATCATGGTGCGATCTTCAATCTGATCAGCTTTGTCTGATTCGGATTTCAAACGGTTCATGTATCAAGTCGGGTGACAAAAAACACATGATCTCTTTAAATCCGATTTGGGTCAAGATTGTCATCGTGACTAGACCTCAACCATAGACACACCTGTAATCTAAGTCAAAATATCATTAAGTACATTCGATAACTTTAGCTACATGCAATTCAATTAGTCACCTTAAGTGGGTTATTTATAATTTAAGTTAAGGAGGATGTGATCATTCTATTCGGTCGCCATATGTATAAAGGAGTGTATAAGTGGTTGAGTGAATTAGTCGAGGAACAAGTGTGATGGTGGTAGTGGAGACATTGGTGGTGACGGAAAGTTTGAAGTCACGCGGTGGCGGCGGCGATTGCTATGAAAATGGTGGTGGTATCCTCCTATAAATTATTTAAGCTCTTGTGTTATGATTATGGTGTGACTTCAATCTAATCAACTTATTTTGGTTTAGATTTTATATGGTTTGTGTTCCTATTTGGGTCATTAAAAAAAAAATTGTCCATTTATATCTGGGTTTTGGTTTAAGTTATGGTGGCCCGATCCAAATTGACCCGCTAATACCCTCGTAATTTGATCAATACAAAATTAGTATCATTAAGTGCATTTGATAACTTCAAGCTGCATGCAATTTAATTAGTTGCGGTAACTATTTGAAACTTAAATTAATAGGGACATGGTTAAGTTATTCGACATGTCGTTGGAATAGTGATAACATGTATAAAAGGCGTATAAGCGGTTGAGTGTATCGATCATGGAACAAAATGCGATGGTATTAATGAAGACATTAATGGTGATAGGGGAAATTGCAAATGGGATTGGGGTCGAGCGATGATGACCATGGTGATGGTGAAGTGGTACTAGTGTTGTGAATAGCATAGCGGTGAAAGAAGATAGTCGTGGTGGTGGCAGCCGCCACGAAAATGGTCGTAATATCAACAGGCATTAATGGGACGACTATACTAATGTATGTCAAAATAGCGATATTGCTACGAAGAAAATGGATTATAATCATTGTGAAAGTAGTGGTCCCGATGAATGACACATGTCGCTATACTCATCGGTCGAATTTAATGTGATATTGACTTTGTAGATATGAATACATTAAATTTCAGCCCCTCATTCCGTTCAACCCAAAGTCAGTCTTTCATATTATTAAGCCCACTCCTAGGTTTGTCATATCATCTGAAATCTCCACTTGCACGGAAGACTTCCAAAAGATCGTCCTTTTTTTTTTTTTTTCGGTTCTCCAGGTTGAAATTATCCCAAGTCATTTCTTTATTCGAATAAAATTTTATATTTAATCTCATTTCTTTATCTCCATAAAATTAAAAAAAAAAAAAGATATTAATTCAAGTCACTTTTATACGAGGTTAATGTATCTCAACTCTTGAACAAAAAACAATTTTTTGTTCACGAGTATTCTCAATTTCTCCGTCTCCCGATCTCGAAAGATGAATATCAAAATATCCTTATTTTTTCAAAACCTAATGTATTCGCAGGGTGCCTTTATAAGTACCTTTTTATACCGACCTCAAGAGTTCATTTCTGGCAACATTTAAATTGTACAATCGAGAATACAAAAATGTCAATCTTTCATCACTTTTATTAAAAAATTCAGCCCTTACACGTGCATCAAGCCTCCTAACAGGAGTTCTCTTACTGAAACACGCAAGGTGACGACCAATTTGCACGCCCAATTATAATTTACAATGCCACGCACATCATCCGTCAGCTTGAATTCAGATATCACGATTTTCAAAATACACGTAAGTCCAAAGAAAACGTAAAGATGGTACTGAGTTTTTTTTCTTTGCTTTTTAGTGATTTGATTACTGGAAGTTCATCACAACAATCGACGTAGATCTAAACCTCCTCTGCCATCTGCAAGACTTGATGAGTGGGGGTGGAATGTGCAGAAAACTCTGCGTCTTCTTTGCTTCTGGGGTTTCACAAATCTTTCGAACTCCACACAGCCTGCAGAATCATCACGTTCTCGAATCTTGAACTTCCCCCCGCCCAACAACCGCAAACCCGCACGTGAAGCTGGTCTCTCCTCTCGAGAATCCGTACGCTCCTGCCCTGTTCTCTTCTCCCTTTTCAAGGAGTCGCCAGCTAACATCATTAGCATAGTCGCCTAAGTTTTTATTATGTAATTAGCAATGCAATTTAGTATATTTTAGGCCCACATTGGAGTAAGAGATGCTTTCTTGATTTTCTTGATTAAAGTTTCGTTTTTTCTTTTCCTTATCTTGGAGTTTCGATTCTTGAGGAGAACAGTAGTGACCCATGAAATGATGCAGCTTTGACTCTTGCAGATCCTTAAACGATTCACCTGGTGCAGTTCCTGTGCACTCTCCAATGTCGGTGAGAGAAAAGCTGGCCCTGACAAGGAACCTCCCCTGTTTCTTTTTTTTTTACCTTGAATTTTCTTCTTGAGACTCTCTACGTGCACGAGTAAGACTTTTTCTTCTTGATATGAACGCTGTGGCTTGATGTCAAAGCAATTGCAGCCACATGAAGCGCTTGTTTGGTACCGCGGGCTTCCTCCCTCCCGCCTTGAATTTGGGCAGTTTTTTCTCGTCTCTTTGTTTGAATTGGTGGTTTGCAGAAGAAAGAAGATAATTGCAATTGGTGGGGGGGCTACTTGTATTTAATAGTTTAGGGCTAGATGTATGCTTGCTTTGGTGGAGTATCAGGACAGCCACATAAATATACATGGAAAGGTCCAACTTTTTAGTTGTTTATGAGTCCCTGGATTTTGGTATTTAAAGCCTTGTGGGCAGCATCCAACTTCTTCTCCTTTTCATTGGAATTAAATGGTATGACCGCAACTTTCTTGGTCCCATTCTCTCTCTCTCTCTCTCTCTTTCTCCCCTCCAAAACTGCAGATAGAATGATTCTGGGGGACCTCGCATTTACTTTCCATGGATCACGTTCTTTCTTTGAAAATTCTCGTTGGTTTCGGTAGTTTGGGAGCTCTGCACACTTGCAAATTACCCATGGATTTGTCTAAATTTTGGAGAGAAATATGCAGGGCACTTTGGGGTTCGGACAAGTTAAATTAGAATCCAGATTTAGTGAGGTTAACACCGCATTAGAACAATAGAAAAGCAAGAAGACTCGCATTTATTCACAGATGCACAAATGGGAAGAGCAAAGAAAATGCAAATGCAAAATCACTTCACTGCAGCTTCAAAACCATTTCTCCCACTTGATTTACAAGTTACTAAAGAAAAGAAAGCAATGAAATAAATGTTTCGGATTTCCTATAGAGGAAGTACTAAATAATACATATATCATAACCTTGCCAGAGGAAGTACTACATATATCATAACCTCGCCGCGAGATCCCAACGCAATTAATTAGCTTTCGATGATGTTCTGATGGGGGTGGGGGAGATACCTAGCACCGTGGCATGACGACTCACACCGGTGGGAAGTATTTGTTCAGATTGAAAGGCAAGGAGTAGAACTCTTCACTTCTCGTATCGCCCTTGAAGGACCGGAACTTGTCCCACCAGTGCTTGCCCCTCTCTTTCCTCACAGTGCCATCCTTTCGGTGCAATGTGTTATCGAGGAAATATGCTATGCATCCAGCAACAAACGGCTCCGAAGATAAGGGAACATTGACTATATCGTTGAACTGTCAAGAGAAACAGGCAAATAGTATTCGTCAAGGGAGGGGCCAAACTCTTTACTTATCGAGCATAAAGGGAGGGGAAATGAATAAAGTCTTTTGCATACCCATCTGCCTCCAGTGTGAACTGGACCATATCCATTTATTGCCGTATATTCATTGAAGTATTGTGGAATGGACAAGCCCATAAAGACGGAGAACCCTAATATAAACTTTGTTCTAAAGCTGTTGAGGTTGCAATACTGAAGAAAACTTAGTCCCACAGAACCTGAACATGCAAGCGATGCAAATTAATAATCAAGATCCTTTATTATATCAAACGGCATTAACCAGGAGATGCGAGCTGCTCATTGAAGTGCTACGTATGGACCTTACCCACATATGCAAAGAACAGACAGTATAAGGCAGCAAAGATGGGCACAGGAATTGAAGCAAAGACGGCTCCAAATTTCCCTGCACAGTCGAACAAACCAGCTATGAGAACAAAATCCAACTGAACATTTAAGTTAACTTTTTTTCTTTTTTGGTTTTGGGGGGGGGGGAGAGGGTGGCGGGTCTACTGACGCACCTAGAATGGAAAAGAAAATCATGAACCCAGCAGCTATTTGCACGACCCTTCTGCTACCGACACGTGTCAAGCCCAAAAGCCCAGCGTTTTCTCTGCAGGGAAACCAGAAGAGAATTGTTCAGCTGATGGGCCGATTCAATTCTTTATCATGTTCATAGAACATGTCCTCCCAGATTGAAGACTTACATTGATACGGAGGAGCCAGTGACAGTTCCAAACAGGCCAGAGATCAAAATGCCGACTCCCTGAAGGAAGATTTAGACATCAGGCAACTGGGAAAATAACTTGAAAACCACTAAAAGCTGCATGTCTGTAAGCAAGCTATCCCTAGAGGGAGCTAGGGAATTCCTAAAAAATGCTAGACTGGAAATAACAAATGTAATCCTCTTTCCTGAACCAGTTCAGTGACAGCTAAAGTGAAGCCAGTGAAAACCATGCACTACTTTGGCATCTTCAAGTAATCATGAAAGATAATTATTCAGTTTCCACTCTCTTTCCCACCTATCAGCACATGGATTTATAAAAATGGTTTTGGACAGTTAATCCAAGGACCCTAACAATCGACTAACATTCAAACATTCAAAAGAGAGCTCATATGTTTGTATCTATGAGAATTAGACTTGCCAAGTGCCACAAATCACATTGTTTAGCAACAGCTACAGAAGAGAAAACAATAAGCCTTTAAATTACCTGCCAACCAACACCGCGGCTGAGAACAGATGGAGGCAAATGGGTTGCGCTCGCATATCTTGCCACCGCCATGAAAGCACCAGTCGACTGCTTGCATTTAAGTGATGAATGTGATTCAAGGAATTTTACATTATACTAATGAATACTAAACTCATTTCAGACCACACAAGATAAGAAACAAAGATAGTAGTCCATAAGAATTAAGCCGTCAACACCTCATTTATTGATTTTCTTTTTGACATGGGAACTCCACATCAGATGGAACCCATGTCTATAAAACATCTCACTAACCCATGGATCAGGCAATATGCAAGTCAAAGCTTTGAGGATGACCACACAGATTTAAATAAACTTTTCATGTTTCTAAGTCAAAGTTCAGAAGCATAGAAAACAGGAAAAGAATAGGAATGACAACGAACCTCCACAAGAGCGACAAAAGAAGCCATCATCATTGCAAAGGCTTCACCAGCATCAAATGAAGGCGCTCCCCATTGAAATGGATATGGAACTCTTATCCTGCAAACTCACCCAGTCAAGATAACTACCATCCTAGTCTCGAGCAATAATATCATACCACAGCAGAGAGAACTCCACCTTCTGAATAAGCAACACAGATCTTCACTATATTGGTGACTATGGACGTGTTCAGATAGACCTTGTACTTTTTGCTTAATCTAAACATTGCAACACACGCACTTTGATTCTTCTAATCCTAATCATTTGAAACTTTCACATTATACAAATGTTGACATGTAGATTCACAACTAATTTTTTATAATTTTTTGAAATTTGGAAAATATTTTAAATTTTGACGGGAAAGCAAAAAGCATTGTTTAAAATTAAACTTAATTCTAAACAAACAAGCCCATATCTAATGCGACAGCTCTTGCAAAATGAGAATGATGTCGAAAAGGAAAGTTTCATCCAAGAGGAGTCCTTCCTTAGAAGTCTTTAAGAGTAAGAGTGGGATCTGCTTAGTTAATTAAAATTACATGTACTTTTCCCACATATAAGGCTCCATCAATGAGATATTGTCATGACCGACACCTAGATGCTAGGAATATCAACATATCTATCACCATTGGAAGTCAAAAGTAGCTATGAAATTAGAGAGAATGCAGATAGAAAAGGGTAAAATCTTTACTTTGCCAGTTATGGAAGCTGCAGACACAAGTCGTCAATCATAATAGTGGCTGAAAGGCTATATGTGGTAGTAATCAATGCATGCGAAGGTATCACGCAAGGCTTCAAAGTATACTAGAGTGGAGTAGAGCTTAATGCATGAGAAAATTTCTCTCTTTTACCCTTTTTCTTTTGTGATAAGGGATTATCAATCCATATATGAAAAGAGCTCATTTAGAAGAAAAGTTTTCAAAATCAATAATAGCATTTACATCTGAGAAAGATCTCTTCAGATCAAAAAAGTGCAAAACTTTTTATTCCAAAACACACTTCTTTTTTTTTTTTTGGCCATTCTTTCCTGACCAACCAAAAAACAGAAAGTGGAACAGCAGAAATCAATTTCAACCTTGTACTACAAGAGCCACCAATGGGTAGCAGGAGGAACACCTATCGTATGCCACAAAGTCTTGTTGTGAACTTTGCGCGCACATTTCCCCTTGATCCGAAGTAGGTATATTATCAGCAACAACACGAAAAGGTCAAAAATGTCTTTTCAACATAATGTTTTCCATGAAAAAAAGCAAGCCTAAAAGTTGCATCAACATTCCTTATACGAGATATGAGGATCATTCAGGAACTGATAAAACCAGAGCAGAAATATCAAAATAAGCAAAGTTACCATGGAGCAGCATTGATAAGCCCAGCACGATCAGTTCGGCAGCTTGTTTGTGTCTTTGGTGCCGCGTTGTTGTAAGCCCCTCCAACGGTAAGCAGGTGAGCATAAATCCAAACAATCACAATGGAGAATATGACCGAAAATTTGTCATATATATTTTTTTCCGATTTTATACACATGAGGCATATACTGCAAAACAACCATTTGCAATTACCAGTTCAGCTACAGTATAACGACCCATGGTACAAATCACAGTAACCATGACAACAATGAGATCACTGTGCAAATCATACCTGGGAAACAAACACCAAGATGACAAGCTCTGGAAGTCCAATCTCCACACATTTGGCGACCTGACATTTAAAGGAAGAATTTCTCAATAGTTAACAAGCCAGTGCTCTTGGCACATGCATATGTCCCAAATTTGTAGTAAAGATAACTTACACCAGGAAAACCTAGCTCGTAGAGACCAAAGCCTACTAGTGCTACCAATGGGACAGCTGATAATGGGCTTAAGAACCTGAAGGCGGGACAGAACAAAAGGAATCATTACAAGTTAACAAGACTGTCAATGCAGAAAACTTATCAAATCATCAAACACGAGTAACCAGCATAGCCGGTGCCACAAGACTTATTTTATCTCAGTCAGCTCAGCAATAGCTTAGACTGAAGCAAAAGTACGTGGTGTTCATTATAGCCATTCAGGCAGGGAATACTGTTGAGGTTGAAAAAGTGTCAACTTGAAGTTTGATAGAATGATACACTCATAAAAAAATGCAAGCCCAAGTCAAAGTAGGACATCCACCAAATTGAAGTTTTTTTCTTCATTTAGTTAGACTGACCTTGTAACATTCCGCCAAAGGCCACTGAAGCCAAGCACAATCTGAAGAGTAGAAGCGACAATAAGGGACCCCTGTATTGCTCGCATAATCCTCTTGAATCTCTGGCAAAAAGAAGACGGTTTTTGAACTTTTATTAGAACCATATATAGTTTCAATCCCAACCACATTATGACTGATGATAATTCAAATATTTCTAGTAAAAGCTAATCAAAACCTTAATATCATACTCTAGAGCTGTCTACAGATTGCATATCTTGCAAGATATAAGTTCAGTGGCAACTTTAAACATGAGATAATAGGTTACAGGGCGGATATAGATTATACAGCAAAGCAAAGATTAAAAGGAGCATTGAGGTAGTTCACAATCAGTTCAGAGATCGCATGAAGATGTCAAATAGAAGTAAACAAGGTTCAGTGACAGTACCTCTACAGGGTCGGAATTATCACTGAATCGACCAGCAAGGATGATTGATATTGTGGTCGGGACAAAGGTATAAGACCCTCCTATTACAGCAGGTAATCGGGTCCCAAAAACGTTTGCTGCAACGTGTTGATGCCAGCAACAAAAAGTAGCGTCTGGATGACTTCCGCCTTCTCTTCCTGTATCAGAGGCGGTTGATGAGTCACAAAGCCAATTATTTAAACTTGAGTTGGTGCAGCATTAAGTTAACACATTTGCCTTTTACATCCATAATATCATCTTACATTTCTACCTCCCATCTGGGGGACAAGGGCAGTGGGAATGATGACCGACGTGCTGAGCATCACCAGAAAGTGTTGGAAGCCAAGGAGAATTGCTTCCGCTGTATTAGACACACAAGACATTTCAGCACATAGATTTCACATATGTTATTAATCTCGATCACAAATAAAGAAATGGGACAAATGAAGAATATCACGCTTTAGAAATAAAGAATTCTCAGCCTGCGTTGGTAAGTTCATATGGAGGACAAATTGGCAGCAAGTCCCTAAACAAATGATATTGAAAAGAGAATGGATCGAGTGGCACCCACAGAGAATCGAAGAATCGCTGAAGAATATCAGTTCAAGCACAACTTTATGAAACAAAAAATTTAAGGAAAAAGAAGCACAAAGGGGAAAAGTCAAGGACCCAAATCACCATCAAGCTACTCATCAATATGATAGCAATTCTAACTAAATTTAGTTGCTCGTTAAAACTAAATTAGAAAATTTGCATAAAGCTACTCATCAATATGATAGAAATTCTAACTAAATTTAATTGCTCGTTAAAACTAAATTAGAAAATTTGCGTTCATACTTATAGGTCTTAGAATTTTCAGGGAGCGCATTTATCTTTTCCTAAAAGCATATCCCAACTTTAAAGCAGGCATCCCGCAAATGAAAGTGAATTTTTCAAAAAGGCCACTTTCAACAATTAAAAACAGGTAAGAATATTCACAGCACCAAACAAAAAGAACACGAGCAAGCCTCCTTCAGATATACCACATCAGATCAGCAGAATCATCCCCTAAAGTACAAGATACTTAATTTGAACAGCAAAAGAAAAGAGTTCTTCGAGGGCCCAAAAAGAGCTCAAACATTTCACTGTAAAGACACTCACGCCATGGAGGAGGACTAGCAATGCAGAAATGAAGGCCGAGCAGCTGATCTTTTGGTGGGTGTGGCGCTGGCTCATCTGGTTTTGCTCCTCCTCCGCCTCCAGCCATTTTCTCTTCTCACTAATCACTGCTTCTGCAAAAAGCCCTGTCCTTCTTAATCAATAACAAAGAAAGAGTCCCACTCAATCAAAGAGATAAAAAAGCCACTAGCCCAGCAGAAATCTAAGCAATAGCCTGCTCATAGCATACCCAAGCACCCCCAAGCCAAGCCAGTGAGAGCAGAGAAACACACTAGGAAACGACAGCAACCCAAAAGATGGAGACAGGGGAAATAAAAACAACAGAGAAAAAGGCACTGTCCAAAAATTACAGTGGGAAGTGGAGATCGATGGGATGGAGAACATGGAAGAAAGAGGGGAGGGAGCAAAGGAAAGCACCTTTTTAATCAATCTTTCGGGAGCAGAATCAAGTGGAGATCAATAAAGTCGAGGACTTTAGTAGATGCAACCCCACAAGGCTCAAAGATTGCTATGCCCAGATGGGGGCTACAGCGGGAGAGGAAGACAATGTAGAAGAAACAGGGATGTATCAACAAAGCGAAGAAGGTTATAGCATATGCCAGGGCTACCAGGTAAAATAGCTGTACTCTACCTACTCAACGCAAAAGCAGCAATGAAACTCCCCCTATACTTACCCTCCTTCTCTCCTGCCCTCTCTCTCTCCTGCCCTCTCTCTCTGCCTGTGTGAAAAAAGAAGAAGTATTTTTCTTTTGTTAATTTCCCTCTCTTTCTCTCTCTCTCTAACAGGAACCCACCTCCAAAAATACCATTTCCAACCTTGATAATTCTTGTGCTTATACAGCCGGTGCAGTTTAGAGGGTGCGGTACATTCTCTCTCTCTCTCTCTCTCTCTCTCTCTACCTGTGTGAAAAAAGAAAGTATTTTTCTTTTGTTAATTTCCCCTTCTCCTCCTCTCTCTCTATAACAGGAACTTCACCTCCAAAAACACCATTTTCAACCTTGATAATTGTTCTGTTTATTATAATAGCCAATGCAGCTTAGAGGGTGTGGTTCATTGTCCAGGAGCTTCCCACGTGGGGTGGAGTGTAAAGCTTTGAACTTGAGCAGGAAGATGTGGACAGGCTCCTTGCCATTTGCCACAACAGTACCCATCCGAGGCCCCTCGAAACACGCCGTCTGCCGTCCCTCTCACCGGCGTTTTGACCGGGGAAGAAGACCCATCAAATTCCAAAGATTAACAACGACAAAAATGCCCACTAAATCCGGGAAAGCCTTGCTATACCTTAACAAAAGTTCCCACCTTTAAAACCCATTAAAATGTCCGAGCCTCATTCCTCCCTCATTCCTCCGTATTTCTCGGCAATGAGTCCAGCACGTTCCGCTGATGGGGGGCGAAAGGACGCCACTGCCCACGGCCGGGAGCCGGAGCGGCGCGCCCACCGGAATCAATCATTGAGGGGCGAGGGCAGAACGGTCATTTCCTCGCCGGCCGGGGCCCCGATCACGTGCGGTCGGGGAGCTCGGCCCGACGGGATCCGCTGCGGGACTCCCACACGGGGGCTACAGTGCGGTCGCACCGACCGACAAACCTACGCTATCCCAATCCCCGATTGGCCCACTGTATGCGCGACGCGTGTACGGACGGCGCGACTCCGCGTCCCACCGGATCACATCACAGCTGGCGGAATTTTTGGGGCGCTCTGATTGGTCGTTGGGCCTAGGGGACGGTGCCCGTAGCGCGCCTTTTTTTCTTCAGGGGAGGAACGTGCGCCGTGCGGTTTACCTCGGTTTTTGATATTGAACGCTTCCTGACTTTTTAGGACAACGGGAAAAGTGTCGGGCCCGATTGGGCCTGTCATTGGCCTCTCATTTCTAACCCAAAGATTAGGGCTAAATCGCAAGCTTCCGACTTCATGTCCAGCCCTAAATTTGCGCCGAACTTTGTTTCGAATTTATTCGCACGTCCAGATTCCGTCACTGGTTCCTTCAATATTGTCGATATTAGGAGATTACTGTTGTTTCTTGCAGGACGAGGGTATTGATGAAATTCTAATAATGAACTTCTAGCTAGTTCTGACTTTTGAACAAGTTGACGAATTTGAGATTAGAAGTGAAAGTTGAGGATGTTTTATGAGATAAAAGATAAGTTTAGGGCAGAATCAGGATTGGACTTAAACTTCTCGCTCTAGTCATAAATTTGCCCCATCCAAAACATTGAAAGAGGTTTGGATGGAAAATTTGAGTCTTGATAATGAACTTCTAACATGTCGATAATTTTGAGTAAAGCTAATAATGACTTTTATACGGATAGGTAGATTTGGGATTAGAGCGAAGGTTATGAATTTTTTTATGAGACAAAAAAAATTATTGGCGGAATTAAGATTAAACCTAATATTTGAGGTTGTTTTAGGGAATTGGCTCAAAATAATAATTTAATTTGCCTTTTTATACAATATTTCGCGAGAACAGGTTACATCTAGAACTTCCTCAAGTTTCAGGGTTTGCTTTTTCTTCACGCCCATGGAAGTATTTTTTTCTACAAAGAAGGCGGAATCTTCCATAGAAAATTTTGTGCGTGCAATTCCAGGTGCATTTGTCTATGCAACGAGACAAATTCTCTCACGAAAACACCCGAGTGTAATTGCATGTGGAAGTCTACTTGGAAAATCACATGGTGATGCAAGAAAGCACTTTTTTTTTCAAATTGGAAAAGGCCAATTTAGTGCGACACGTATTGACAAGTTCGTGAAACGATCCCTTTTTTCCTCAATTTTATCAGGTAGGGAAAGACATTGACCCTGTGCAAGGAAATAAGACCAGCAGTTAAATTGACTGGTTGATAGATCCTAGGATTTTAGGATTTTGTTTTTGTTAACGTGAAAAGGGCTTTAGCAAGGGGTCCCATAAAAGGGATAAAGCTTGACAAGTGCAGAACAGATAGAAAGCTAACCAATGGACTGCAAAAGTTTTGACCTGGTTTTGCTGATTTCCAGGGCGGTGATTAGGCCTTTTGATAAAATAAAAAAAAGACAAGTGATGTAAGATTTTGCGTGGGGCAATGGTCATTGAACCAGACGCATACGCGTGCTCATCTCCTTCCAGTGACTTCTTCTGGTGTGGTGGTATCTGTCATCCTGGATTGGACGAGGTCGCTTTCTTGAGATGGACGAAGGGCATGGAAAGCGTCATTGACTCTTTGGATTGATCAAGTCCGAGAGGCTTTTGAAACTCGTGGTTACGCATTCGAGGGTGGCACCGAGGGGTTCGCAGGTTCGGGATTCATTGCATATACATCAGATTGTATGTACCTAATCCAATGGTTTTATCAAAAACAATTCGACAAGATGCTTGTCAGTCAAAAGATTGGGAATAAAATAAGACTAGGAACCCGAGTAATGACAAATGCAGCATGAATTTTGTAGTGTATGTACGCCCGCATAGTTCCTGCACCAGCATGATTGTCTCCCTCTTTTTGCTTCAAGGTGAAGGTAACCATGCCAGGGGGATTGCTTACTTGATCGTTCTTTTGACAGATTTGTCAACCCATCTAATTGAAAATGGCAGAGAAAGAAAACAAAAGCAACAAAAATGAGATAAGAGTGTGCTGAGATCTGGTTGGGGAAATTTGAATTGGAGGGGAAGAGGAGCGGGATGATCTTGTCCTCTTCAGGGATGACCCTGTTGAAGATATTCCCATCGAGTTTTTTAGAGGGCATAGCTACACGTCAAAATCAGATCGGCGGGGGGCCTCAAAGAAAGATATCAAGAACGCTTTGAAAACTCCTGATTGTGTAAATGATTTTGAAAAGTTTGCAAGAAAGGGTGTGCACTGGAGCCAAAACTACAGTACTGAGGGTGAAAAAAGTGGGAAACGATGGGCATCCTTGAAACTAAGGAAAAAAAGAGCGGGGAGAAATGAACAGATCCAAAGATGAAAACAAGGGAAGGAACATGGAAGTTGCTTTCACTTGCTTTGCAAGATAATCCAAAATAATATCATACTTTCTGGTGGGCTTCCCCATGCAAAAGGGACCACATGTCGGATTGGCAAAAATTCTCTGGCTTGTTCTGCACTTTTTTGGGGGTCCTGAGGGAGAGAGATATGGTAATTGGGCTGGTTCTTTCTTGATGGGTATTTCACTGTCTCTCTGCAGAAGTTCTTCTGCAAGTATCCTGGTTTTTTTGGCCTTAGTTCTGATGGCGTTCGTTCAGTCTTCGGGTCTGGAAAAAGGGAGATTCAGGAAATCAGAACGATGGCAGAGAAGGCTTCTTTCGCCTTCTTGCATGCATCGATGCGATCGAAGTTCCTTCATTTGCACTCTCCTTTCCCCCATTGGGACCAGGGTCTTGATGGGATTTTCTTAGGCCAGGAGGGGTTGCCAAGGAGGTGGGGACAGAAAGTGCAAAAACTGCTCTTGGTTCTTGCCAAAAGACGCAATGGAAGTGAGCTTCCCATCTACGTAAGAACGATTCTATGGTTACATTAGTTGACTTGCAAAATTAGCAATTTCAGCTACGTGGTGAGTTTCAATCGACCCTTTAAGGACACACTTGTTGACAACCCTAGGGACATGGCTGCTATGGCTTGCCCTAATTTCTTGCTCACTACATTCATGACATTCTGACCATAAAAGCACCTTATTGCTAGGCGTAGCAGGTTTTGCATATCAAAAGAACAGTACCTGCTCTTTGTGACATAAACTCCTCTTTTTTTACACGTAACCATGAATGTCACTTGGTGTGGAATCCATATTACTTATTGAACAAGAACTGCTACTACGCGTGCATTAAATCTGGTCAATAAAGATGGAGAGAAAGAGACCCTCAAACGACCAGCATTAAATTCAATTCCTATCTCCCCTATATTCCTTGGTTTTTTTTCTGGACCACCCCTCTATTCCTCAATTATTTGACCTTAAACTAAATGTCCCTACCTCATCCCCCACCCAATTCCCTTACCGCTTAAGTGTAAGATGAATTGTAAAAATCCTGACTTCTTATTATTAATTGCTTGGAGTAATGTACAACTTTATGGGTCTAAATAATTTCTTTAAAAAACCCTAAATTTTAATTTTAGTTCCAATTCGCCATTAACGTTTTGAGACAAAAAAATTTAAACTTTACTTCTATCCCAATTCTACCTGAACAATTTTTTTGTCCAGAGAAAACCCAGACTTTAATTTCAATTCCAAATTTGTCTCAATTTTTTTTGTTGTCTAAAAATCACTAATCTTTAATCTAATCTCAAGTCCATCCTCGTGAACCCTTCTCTATCCAAAAATGGTCCAAAATAAATATAAAGGACCAATATTCACAAGTGAAAAATGAAAATAAAAAATGAAAATTCTATTTAAATTTTCATGGGAAAGTAATATAGTAGCTAAAGTTATATAATCTTCAATAAACAAAAGTCCAACACTTCTTATGGACCTAACGGTGATTTTTTTTATGGGTGAGCATTGGTCTAGAGTCAATCTTGGACCGGCCCAACCTGACGAGACTTGGTGCTCCAGTTCCTTGGGGGGACTAGGTCGATCCTTGGATCTTAAACCCCCAAACTCTACATTGTACAAATTGGTCCTCAATTGTAAGAGTTTATGATTGATCAAACCCTATATGTATCATATATTATATCTAATATATTATATATTATATGCTTTAGTCTACTATAAATCCCAACGCCTCCAATTTGCTATGTAAATTAAAAAGTAGAAAGAAACCAACCCTAATTCGACTAAAAAACAAGAGAAACCCTCTTCACTCACCTCAATCTCGCTTTCTCGCCTACTTGCCTTACTCACCTTACTCACCACTCCCCTCGCATGTTTGTTTTTATGATTTATTGCTTTTAGTATATATAAAATTTCTATTATTACCTTATCCTACATTTATGTTCGATATGTATTAGTATTCATAATTTGATTGTTTAATGTTACGTTGTTGATGGATATATAATTTGAAATAGTGTGTTTATCCTTTTAAAAATACAAAAAATGAAAAAAAAAATTGGTTGGTCCAATGTTAACCTTCAAATCAAATCAGATACGTATGGTCAGTCTGGTCCTTGATCCTAGGCTCAACAGGCCATCAATTTCAAAAGTTAAGGACTAACACTGGCTGATCCCTTGGCTAGGTGTTGGATGGTCTCAATCTGGATCATACTCACACCTAGCTTCTTTCCCTTTGCCCTTTCTTTTTGCGATGGGATGGGCTCAAATCGGACCCAGTTTTTGGGCTATTGGGCCCAACGGGCCCCATGTCTGCAACTATCTTCTTCCTCCTCCTCCTCCTCCTGTCGAAGCAACCCGCTCAAACAGTCTCAAGAACTCCACAGCTTCAGCGCTCTCTCTCTTCCTCCTCTGTCGCTCGCCGGGAGTTCTGCTTCGCAGAGATCAAGAAACCCTCCGACGGTATCGTCCCAGTCATTCTCTCTCTCGCTCTAATTTCGCGTGACTTCTCTACTTCGGTTCTCCCGGTTCTTTCTCTCTCTTTCTCTTTCTCGTTCTTGTTCTTGTTCTTGTTCCCTCCTTCGATTGGATTCCGACTGCACTAGGCGCTTGACATGTGGCTTTCGGCTAGTGTCTTGTGTACGTCTCGCTATAATTGCCTAACCCATGGCGTGAGATTTGGAAACTGCTAGTGGGCTGTTCTCTTTGTGTGGGCGCTCGTCTTTACTGCGCCAAGTGTTCGGTGAAATGTCTCAATCAAAAATGATGGGAACTACTCACCCGTCCTCCCTGGTCCATTTCTGCGCCCTCTTTTCCACGCCTTGTGGTTGAATGTCATGTCGGTATGGCTGGAGAAGTTGCATTAATTGGAGCTGACCGATTCTTTGAGTTCGGTTGAGTGTGTTTACCAGCGAAGTAAAACATGCTTCGTGTTATGGTGGAAGTTTATGAAATCCCATTGATCTTGACCTGATCGTGCTTCCGTATTAATTTTTGATGTGGAAAACTAGGCACAACTTAACTATTGTTAACTTGATTTCTCTGGGTGGTTAGAAGAGTTGAGAAGATACTCATCATGAATTGAGTGCAGCAGATGACAATGTTTGATGGAGCGGGGCACGATTTTGCAATGTTCCCATGAAGTACCTTCCTTGAAGAGTTGAAGTTTAAAGGAAAAAAAGAACACTTTGATTGATTTCGCAAAATTGTAGTCTTTTAGCTGTCTCTTTGAGTTCTTTGATGATGGAATTATTTGAAAATGTTTCGCTTTGTTTCTCTTTTTCAAATTGATATGTGAGTTCTGTTGTTTGCCGCTGATTGGTTTATTATGATCATATGACTTCTTCTTTTATGTGTTCTCTTATGCAGCCATCTGGTCAAGATCAATGTTATTGTCAAGATTCTTTGGCAGAGCACTTTTTGCTGCTGCTAGAACAGAGTCTTCTGCTGGGACTGCCGCTGCTGCTTCGGCGGCTACATCTAGGACAGGACACAACCCTCTCGAGGCATTCTTTGAGGCAGATAGAAACCCAGAGAATGACACCCCTGTTGTCTATGGTACAAGCTTCTCCTTTTGCTAAATGAATGCTCGTTTCACATGCATGTTCGATTAAGAAGGAAAGACTATATGATGCTTGAAAAGATACAAGTGGGAACCTGTTGAATTTGTAGGAGGTCAAGTTCACATTGGAAGTTGCATGAGATGATATATATGCCTGTCTTCTGTACTGAACAGCTTTTAGTTACAGCTGACCATCACATGGCCTAGTCGGCCCCGAAGACTAAAAAACCTGTGTGTGGCCTATGCACTTATCATGTAGCCACATGAGTAAAGGAACTGGTATTTTGAAAGGGGAGCTAATGTGGTCGAATTAGAGTAGACCGTCTGTTCCGGTTATTACAGTGATTGAATTCGTCCAGGCCATGAATAAGTGTAGTTTCTGCCATCATCTTGCATATTGGCAGTGCCACCACTAGGAAGGGATTCAACTTGTGGTATAAATACTATCTTAAATCACACTATAAACAAGCATTTCAAAAGCAACATATTACAAGAGTAGCAGCTTTATGTGTGCCCGTTAAAATGACTGAGATGTGCAATAGTGCAGGACGGGATACCGTGTGTGGTTATTTGTGTTGGGGAGATGGGTATGTTTAGGCTGTATTAGACTATGCATTGTGTAAATACTAGCTGGACTTCAGTGAATGAGCATGTATTGCCGGCCTAGAATTGTACTTAAGAGGCACAGTATAGGATTGTCCGGTTAACTAATAAGTCATAATGTGGGGTCGTGTGGTTCACTCATAAAAGGCATAACATGTTCGGTCCCACATAACAGACACATATCCATGGATTGAGTTTATTCAATTTACTAAATTCAGCGTAAGGCGGGCAACTTTTTAAGGATATCTATCTGGTCAACAAATGAGGAATCTAAGATATGGATTGGGATTGAACAGGTAGCTCGAATATGAAGATTCAGTTCAGTTATTGGTGTAAGCTAACAGGACTCAAGCACAGAAAATTGCGCATCTTCATGAAAACTGTTTGATTAATTTGCTCATGAGTAACCTAATGATTGCCTGAAGTTATAATGAAGATGTAGGTGATTAACATTCATCAGGGTCCTGGTACTCTACCCTCCTGAAAAGTGTGATGGTCCTAATGATGATCCTGCATATTTCTTCCTTTTCAGCCTATCCATTCATTAGATAGATGAGATCGCTCAGGACTTGATTTATTCTGTAGGCCAACAACACCATCTAAAGCCTTTATCTCTTAGAGGGTCTGATACGAAGTCATTGAGCCATCATTCATAAGTCCTCGTTCTCTGTGATGGATAATGCATACTTGCAATCGAATGTTCTTACATCCCTTGGTGGCTTATAATTTTCAGGTCGAAGTTGGAAGGCGCCTGAACTGCGCTTAAAGTCGTGGGACGATCTTCACAAGCTTTGGTACGTTCTGCTCAAGGAAAAAAACATGCTGATGTCTCAACGGCAGATGCTTCATGCACAAAATCTGAGGTTTCCCAATCCAGAACGCCTCCCCAAGGTGGATGTTGCCTTTGCTCCTTCCTTTTCTGAATGAATTCGTCACTCCTCAAAAGTGTTCTTTCACGCTTGGACTGGCATCAGGGTGCTATGACCCAAACAAAAGTTGACTTGAAATGGCACCGTTGCTAATAGCATCTCTTTATCATCAATGGATTCAGGTGAGGAAATCGATGTGTCGCATCAAGCATGTGCTCACTGAGAGAGCTATTGAAGAACCGGATCCCAGGAGGTCTGCTGAGATGAAAAGAATGATAAATGCTTTGTGAGCACTTTATGAGTTTTTCCGTATCCTACCAGGTGAGGGAAACTCTCTGGTACTGACTACTGAGCCCGCAAGACTGCAAGTTTTTGGCGAGGGAGCTTCGCATCTTTAGTATTTCAGAAACAAGAAACATATTGTTATCCTGCTGATGGCCTTCTGAATGGATTTTCTCTTTTATTTCCGCGTAGGTCAGAATACATGTTGATTCAGTGAAACACTTCTTTTTGTTTATGAATCATGATAGTAGTGTGGAGATGCCCACTTTGTTAAAGAGCATGCACAATATCACATGACGACATGCGCTTTGCGGCCTGATATATCCAAATGGTTTATATCCATTGCAACTATAGATCGTATCATCAATTGCCCTTGGAAAGTTTGTGAAGTACACTTTATCAGATATGCCATGCGTTGGAAACTTCGGACTATTTTTTTGAAATATAAATGATTTGCAATTTTATTTTATTTTCTTATAATCTCTTATGTCATTTTTAGAATGACGAATTCAAGCATGAATTATTATTGGTGATGAAAAAAAAATTACGAATTAAGTTTTTCTAAGTGATTTAAACAACTTTTTTTAGAAAAATGTTTTGTAAATCAATTATATTTTGCGTAACAAGCGTGTCCTGTTCAATTTACTCCACTGTAAAAGTAGGAGCGTAAACTGAACGATTGTGGATAATCGTAGGAACTGGAAGGACCAAAGCCAGTAAGAGATTCCAACTGATGAAATAAAACTGATAAATGGAGACAATTTGCACTCCTGAGCGAGTTAAGAAAGCAAAACACCAGTGAAATCAACTTTAAAAAGTTTCGGGTGGATGAACAAGAAGGGTCTTAAGATCTCGATTCAGCAGGTTCAGGTGACGCTTTAATTTAGCAGTTTCTGCTTGATTCCATAAAGGTAAGAGTCCTATGCTTGAGTTGAGTCGGCGTCAGCAATCAGCATTCTGTGAAGCTTTGAATTACCATTTTTCTTATCAGGACTCGACTCAGACAAAGTTGAAACCACACTGGTGAGAACAGGACATAACTAAAGAAGATATGATGCACGCAAAACTAGCGTTAAGAAATTAAATTTCTCCTTTTTTCCTCTGTAGAATATTCAATGCTTTACACAACCAAAAGAGGGAAATCAGTGGAAAGATGCAACTTCATCAGTCATTGCCACAAAATGGCAAAACGAATGCTAAGGGAATAAAACCGAAAACAAGCCATGCAAGTAGAAAATTTATCTACAAAGTACACACATGAACAGCTAACTAGCCAGTCTGATGATGAACCAATCCTTGTCAGCGTTCACACGGAGCCATTACCAGAAGTGACGGCACATATACATCCTAGCAGCTTAGGCGCAATTCACTTCAGACATGGGAAGCTCCTACCGCAAAAGATGTTCCTGCAATCCACACAAGCACCAGCATATGTTACTACAGTTCGACAGGAAAGAACAGGCAGCAATCAATTCTAAAGACTTTTTGCCTCTATTAACTCATAAAATAAAGCCTCAGAAGGACAGAAATTGAACAGAGAGGCAAAGGGAAGAGAGAATGATCCTTGCCCTTCCGTCTGAGAAGTACCATAAAGATTGTACTTTCTTTTAGTTAGGGGTTGGGAAGGAGATGCATAATGTATGGGATGCACCCAACGCAAGGTTGTCCTTTCCTCTCACAACTTTTTCTCCAACACAATTGATGTACTATTCCATCAAGCGTGATCTACAGGATGCATCTGATGCTGTGTTGTTGTTTCTCATAATTTTCATCACCAAACACCATCTATTGGCATTTCTATTTCCATTCATGAGAATATTGGTTCTTGCAGCATTGCCACCTCCCTTAGCTTCACTCCACTCAATCTCACCCACCTCTCTTAAGGTAGATACATTGACATGGCTATGCTCTTTTGCACCAAATAATTGTGCTATATCCATTACTGTGGTTGCAGAACATTTATCCACAAAGTGATAGTTGAGAGACTTCATGGGACTTTGACAGAATCAATAGAAGCATTAACAGCAAGAGCAAAAAGGTCTAGAGGCAACAAGTATGCAAAGAGGTAAGGAAGTTTGAAATCAGAGATCATACAGACAATTTGGGCTTTGGGATAACGTGATAATGGCCAGGTAAGGATTGACAGCGAGGCTGAAAAATTACTACAAGGATGAAGGTCATATAATATCATTTGGTTTCTCAAAATATTTCTGTCAGAAGTGTCTTAAGCATATTTCAAATTGAAAATTAAGAGTAAATGTACAAGAGATCAGGGAAATTTTTTTTGGAGGACCATGGGACAAGCCATGTTAAAACTGGCAATACCATTAGGTGATTTGAGGTGGCTCATACTTTTTAACTTTTAACTTTTCACTTCTCCTTCTAGTATTTATGATATAACTTTTATATCAAATATTAGAAGTATTTATGCTCTGTTACAACGAATACATCTCATCATATTTTAATTGTTAGTTTTGGATTAGACATTTGTGCACTCAAATTCAAGTTGATATCAGAGTTAGAAATCTCGAGTTCAATTCCTCATACTGTCCTCCACTCATTTATGAGTTTCCATTTCATTATGGGTAGCAAGGTCAAGCAATTCTTTCACTCCCCATTATCAGGTTCTCAAATAAGGCCTTCATCATCAAATCGACCTTCATGCAGAGGGGAGCATTAAGCTATTACGTACATTTTGTGTCGAATTTTAATAACTTAAACTTTTAGAGTAAATGGTTATGCACTTGAATCAAGTGCTTAAAAACGTAAAGATCAAAGTTAAAATTCATTTGAAATCATGTGAAATTCACATGTTCTTTAATGATGGGAAACCCACCTGAGGTGAGTAAACCTCACATGCAACTAATTTCATGGGCCAGGTAGAATGTAACCCAAATCCTTAAATGGCTCAAATGTAATTATTTACACTTGGAGGTGTGAAAAGATTAAACTGTGCCATGCGCCTAATCCACACACCCTAGTCTGAATTGTTAGGCAAAAGAGACATAACTACCTTTTGACTTAAGTGATGTCAACCCAAATACATCCTTAGTTTCTAATAGGAGCAAGCTGAACCAAAAAAAGCTTATGCGCATTATAAGGAAAACTGAGATCTATGGGAAGATTAAAATGCTATATAGTTACTGGTAGCTGTAGATCACAAGTCCAACCTAGGTTGGCTCGAACATGAAAAGCAATTCAACAGCTGAATGGATAAGGGGGAAAAAGTTCAAGCAGTCAAGTTTGACCACTAACTAGGGCATGACCACTGTACTAAGTAGTTGTTAGAGGTGAAGTACCAGAAGCACGGAAAGTTTCAAATGGAAGGCAATGGCAAAATGTAAGAGGAATATTTTAAACATCCTACCACCTTTAAACAGAAGATATATTCTAATCAGTGCTTTCTGAACCAGTGACATGAAAAACAGTAAGAGGCAGGTAACAGTTCGACTGGTTCACTTGTCAATTCTATACTTGCGGATGTCATCAATGAATTAACTCTTTTAATAATGCTAGACTAAACCACCCTCTGCCAGAAAGGGCAAATGTGTGAGCCATTTCAAATTAAGCAGTGGTAATTCAACTGCAAGCCTTTGTGTTTTTTGTGAAATTAAGTCTCTCTCAATCCGGCTAAGAGATGAATATAGATAACCACAAATATATGGTTCTCACAGACTTGGACTTGACCCAAAACACCCACAATTATATGTGCTACAAAGTAAACTTAGCTTCACACAGTCTGCATATCCTTCACAGTTAATGTAATAAGCCTCAGAGGTAGAAAAATTCCAGCACTCACACAAACCATCCTCGATGTGGTTTTTTCTTCTTCCTCTCCTTTTGTTTCTGAGGTGGTTTGATCACTACCCTGATTGCAGCATCAAACACTGCCTTAACATTCTGCATTTGCATCAGAGAGCAAGCATCAGTATGCTGATGTATTTATGCATCAGATCATTAGCATAGGGACATCACTCGAAGTTAAAAGTCCGAGTAACAACAAGGATAAGCACCCACAATCTCAAGAATCAAGATATCGGGTGATGACACAGTCAGCTATTGAGAGTAATCAAAGGTCAAATAGCTAGCAGAGCAATATACCTAGAGGATCTAATATCAGATTCCACTGAATGCTTTGGTATGGAGTTCATCAGATGACACCCTAAGGACAGGTAAAGTTCCCTTCTTCAACCTCAGGAAACGCTCATTGATGCTCACTTGAAATCACAATTAAGTTCGTATACTACTACAACCAAGCTCCTGGAACTTGTTTTTTTTTTGGGGTTGCAGACAGGTCTGGGTCAGTCATTAATGTTTGATGATTTCCTTTTATCTTTTCATAAATAAAAGTCAACCATTTCCCAGACTCCCTACATTTCTAACCGTCATAATGCTAGATGCAATTAAAGAAATCATGTATGTCAATACAGGTTAGTCTGTACTTTACCTGCTGAGTTTTTGAGCTGCATTCTATGTAATACATGGCACCAATCTGTTTGCGCATTTCCTCACCCTGAGTATAAAAAATGGCAATCAACAACAGGGACCGATGTACACCACAGGAAAAATACTGCTGACCGATAACGGAAACCTAACTTGAGCAGTGGTCACGGGAACCAGTCCAGGATGATCAGCCATATAGTGTTTATCATCACGAAGATCTAAATGTCAATAGAAAAGCCAGAACCCAGTGAGAGGCATTAGTAAGTGCATTAATTGGGGATATCCACCAATGAGCAATAACAATATTCAGTTAGTTGTGTATTGTACCCGACATTCAGATTTGATAAGAAGCAACAGAAAGCAAAAGAAGACTTATTTGAAATCTGTTCGCTACTGTGAAAATAAATTCTTTCTACTCACCCATTTTGGTTCCTACAAGGACAAGAGGAATGCCAGGAGCATGATGCTGGAGTTCTGGGATCCACTGGCCAAGACAGGAGCGGACAGTTGAGATACACGCGCAAGAAAAATTAGGAAATTTAATGCGCGAATTCCCAGCTTACCTTTTTCAGGACATTCTCGTAACTAGCACGGCTAACTAATGAAAAGGCCAAGACAAAGACATCTGCTCCTCTATAGCTCAAGGGCCTTAATCTATTGTAATCCTCCTGCCCTACAAAATGGTAAAAGTACGTCACGGGAGACAATGCCATGACCCACATGGCAAATTAGTCGCAGTAAACCCAGTTCCCTCATAAGTTCTGACTCAGAGATATATATGTATGAAACTACCCAATATAAAATATATGTGGAAAACTGGAATTGATCTGAAAGTCCCAATTCCTCACCAGCTGTGTCCCAAAGACCCAAGTTGACGGTGATGCCTTCAACCACCACATTAGCGCTGAAATTATCAAACACTGTGGGTATGTAGTCCTGATAAATATACAAATGTTTAGACTGGAATAACAAGAAACGCTACAAAGTGGTAAAAGGCACTGCTCGACAAAAGCTAAGAGTCCTGCATAAATTACATAAAGAAGAAAGACAAGGAAACCTCTCCACAAACACGTAATTTTCAGTGAAATCTCAAACCAATACTGAACAACACTCTTGCGATGAAAACAGAAGTGAAGAGAAAGCAATCGGTGCTATGAGGAAAAGGGCAAAAGCTGCAAAACCCAGAAACAAGGACCCATAAAGTCGAACGAAAGAAAAAAAATTTAAGCTCCCCAGAGAAATCTTTCGGGGAAAAGAAAGCACACATACAGTCGGGAACTTGTTGCTGGTGTAGCAGATGAGCATGCAAGTCTTGCCCACGGCCCCATCGCCCACCGTCACGCACTTGATGAATTTCGATGCGTTCGCAGCCATTTCAAGAACGTCGAGAGAGAGAGAGAGAAACAGAGAGAGAGACAGACGGACAGGATGAAACTGAAGAAGCTAAAAATTCGGAGGATCAAAACCCAACTCGCGGTGGGTTAGGTGGGGAGGATTTAATGGGGGTGGTTTTCTTGAATCCAAAGGGACAGCGGAAGTCAGTGAGCGGGGCGGATGATCACATGATCCTCGCTCGCCCGCTGTCGCCGCCGCAGAGCAGATCGTCCTCCGCAGTCCTTCGTCGTTCTTGAGACTACCCACTTGGCGAACTGAAGAACCCGGGACGCTCTGGCCATGGGATTCCCTTCGATTCCGATCTTTCCTCAATACAATATCGCCTTGCTCTTAATAATAGACAACTTCCCCATTCGTCAACCTCACGTCCACAGAAAGAGAAAGAGAGAGAGAGAGAGAGAGAGAGAGAGAGAGACTGCGGACTTGGATTTTCCAAGGAGTCCAATCAACTTGCCAACGCCCAAGCAAAGCCTTTTTATTATGTAAACACTAGGAGTAAAGTTTCCAGCTTTTTAGCAGATATGTTCTAGCTAGGATTATTTTTCTCTTCCCAATTTTTAGCACATGTGATTAATAAATTCTTTACAAAAAAAGGTCTTGACGATCTGATGTTAGCAGCGCAAGGTAACTCTAACAAATGTTCACGAAAGGTAGCTGTGTGAATTGCAACTTTTTCGATTCAGAAAAGATGCGAATGTGATTTCGAACCCGGAACCTCGGTACCAAAAAGTAGCACGTCGTGTGCATGAGTATGATTTAAGCAAGGGCGTGACCGCACTTTTTAAGAATTTATGGGAAAGGACCATCCATAGGAATCTTCAAGGTTGTCACATTTAATGAGCCAAAGTAAAAAAAAAAAATTCTACATATGCCATCACATGATGGCCCGATGTTTTCTCTGGTCCAGGCAAAGAACCGTGATGGGCAAGACAGAGTCAACGCAACACCGAAATCAACCGTTTTGGGAACGCTTGACTTGACTGGTATGGCGTTTGCAATCCGACAATCATTTATGAACAACCTCAGAAAAGGCCAAGAACCAACGTATGATCAACGGACCCATCAACGATGAAACACTGACAAGATCCAGCCTGAATCGGCTCAAGTTGATCCCTAAAAACATCAATGACTCCATAAGAACGGACCGGTGGAGATGTCAGGGCCCGCAAGCAGCTCTTTTTACCAGCCGACCTCTGGAAGCCGACCTGTGGAAACGACAATAACTTTGCAAAAAATGAGAGGGAAAGAAAGAGAGATTCGTTTGTTCTTTTCCCTTTATGAAGCGCGATTCGATGATTTCTTTCCGCTATCAAATATCCAAAAACTACAACTTTACTATATGGATTATCGATGTCCCGGATAATGTCCAACAAGTTTAATATTATTTGACAGTCCACGTCTATCTTGATGATGATCTCTAGCATGGCTTGTTCCTCAATCTTGTGAAAACAGAACTGAAGTTACTTCTGTGGTTAAGAGATTTATCAAAAGAAAATAAAGCTTGGAGTGCAATAACGGGAGAGAGAGAGAGAGAGAGAGAGAGAAGTTAGTTCAAGACCAACCAGTCAAAAGATAACTCTGAAGATCGACAAAGTGAAAATCTAGAATAATTACAGGGCTTTAAGAGGGTTTGGTGGAAGGCATAAATAAGGTTTAAGCAATGATGCCAAGCCACACATCCGTGCAATGGGCACGTCCTGGGATCAAATCCATGAGGAAGCAATGGGATCCGCGGGATTCTTACAGCCGGAGAAAAAGTAAGCAATGATAACAAGCGAAAAGATTATTCTTTTACCATCAGTGCTAGATAAATTATCTTCCTCCATGGCAATATGAATTTTGGTCTTGGAATAAACCTCTGTGGAGATGAAGAAAATGAGATGGGAAGAGGGAGATATACACATATAATCCAATCCTGGAAGCTTGTCAAGCCAACTAAAATTATGCTCGTTGTCCCATGCCATTAGCAATCTAGCATTCATGTAGATTGCCTACCTTCAACGGGTGGCAGCAGGTGGCAGGGTCCAACCAAACACAACCGCAAGCTGCAAGTATCTAGTACAGAGAGAAAGGCATGCACCACATGATTGCCTGGTCATAAAGTGCAAGTAGGTACTCCATCTTTAGTTAGCACCGGGAAGGAGCTTTATACTACCAGCTCAAGAATCAAACAACATATACAGAAAAGCGTCCTGGAGCCCCAGAATACATACGGACACCATTTTTCACTATATGCTCGTGAATAACTCATACAAGATGAATAGGAAGATCAAGGCCCAGTCCACCTTTCTTATTATAGAAAGCATTACAATCATCAGGGAAAACAAAAGCAACATCGCAATTTTCTATATGCATAAGTACAACTTCACAATGCACTAGCCAGTTCTATCTGGACCAACGGAGGGACAAGGTCATTCCTAGACTAGATTGAGGTCATTGCTTTTATGAATAGCTGACCACTTGTCAACACTTGTACTGAGGACAGCCCTATTGCATGTGCACGCCTTCTTGATAGTAGAACTAATACTGCGATCTAAGATTGCTTTTATGAATAGCTGACCACTTGTCAACACTTGTACTAAGGACAGCCCCATTGCATGTGCACGCCTTCTTGATAGTAGAACTAGTACTGCGATCTAAGATAATTATTGCACATAATTTTGAATATTTTGCACAAGTCGGCATACATGGAGGAAAAATCTTAAAGAAAAGAAACTAACCAGCTTAATTTATATTCACGTGGCTCTCAAGTAACGGGGTTTTCTGGGAAGGTGATTGCAGCTCACCACTTGTGCAATTTCTACCATCCTCTTCTTCTTGAGACATTGCCCAAATAACCCCATAAAAGCCAGCCACAATTACAACAGCTCCAACGACACTGCACACGAAGCATAAAAAGTTGTGAATACTCTACATATTGTAAGCAGTGTCAAAAGTTTGATGAGCAGGGATTATGTCATTGAGAATTTCAAGGAAGCTCATTATCTGGGGAAAATGGATCTTTTATCATCACAAACAACAATATCAGGAAAATAAATCATCAAACAAAAGATTTTTTCTCAGTTGTCCATAGCCAATCTCCATGATGCCTCATTTGAACTCCTCAGCATGTAAATAAGGTTTGAATAAGAGTTGAAGTACTTCCTGCATCTTGGTGACATCCATTTAGACAGTTGCTGATTAATGCCATATATTTCTAACATGTTCTTTCTCTGAAACTGGAGTGATGGCTTGACAATGCACTCGACTTGATGGGAATGCTGACTAATAAATCTTAACATGCCAATCATTTACCCAATCTACTTGATAGAGGATCTTTAGATAACTGACCATCGCTTTAGTTTTGTGACTGTCTTCTGATGCTAGAATGTAAACTATCGACAGTTGCAGAAAATGAAAGAGGAGAGCGCATTAGATTCAAGACGTGCTACTTCCTTTCCAAATATATCTTTTGCTTGGCCGGTTTCCAATATAGCCTTTGTGTAACACTCAAACATGTTCCTCGCCTCAAAATATTTATTGATTTCATACTAATTTCTTTCTATTGAAATGCTGACCAACTACACAACATCTATGACACCAAGTGATTGACAGTAAGCTGGGGTGACTGGCAGTGGAGAAGTAAGGGGTGGTGAAGAAGGTTCTTACCTGCCGACATGGAGGGCATCACCAAGGAAAATGGCACCCATTATGGCAGCTATACCAATGCTTAAGGGTTTAAACATTGCCACAAAAGTAGGACCTTTCTTGTGTATGCACCAGGAACAAACGCAAAAGGTCACCACATTCCCAACTATCGCCTTTGGAGAAAGGGCAAAAATAAAAACATGTAAATTTTACAGCAAGATGGTAAACAAGATTTGTCAAACTTGAAAGTTATATTAATGCTCACTGTGTAGATGACTGCAATGACCTCAATACTGAGCCCTAGTTTCCAAGCTTTTAGATCTCTTTCTGCAATTAGAGCAACTACTGCAGATTGAAGAGTCCCAAAGAAGCAACAGAAGGAGACCAAAGTCACCTCTGATGGATACGATTTCAGAACTGCTGCCTTTAAATGAACAGCAAAAGTCAGTTGGCCCCATTTCCGTGAGAAATAGCAAAGAAAGTTCGCACACTACCTGAGCCGTATTCCATGTTGCCAAAGATAAACTAGCGGCTGCCAGGAACATGCCACCGATAACCCAATTAGGGACACCAGCCAACAAAGCTTTGCTGGGTTGTGTTGTTGGTAAGCTCTCATCAGGGTAAGGAATAGCAGATATGCCACCACCTATTACAGGACCTTTATACAGCGTCACGATTAAGGCTCCGCAAATGGACACCATGGTGCCAAGAATTTTGATTTGGCTTCTCGAGCTCCTCAAGTTCAATTTTTCAATCCTACAGGAGCGGCAAAAGAAGATGGCATCAATTCAACTCGCAAAGATCACAATTCTACACCGAATTCCCACTCGGAAGCATCGATTTTCTAAACTAGCTGGAGTTCCTATCGAGATCACGGAGATACTCTCATTTCTACTACTTTTGCTCCTGGAATTGCAGGCCTATTCGATCACTCGCTCGCACAAGAGAATTATCCATGCCGCGAACCGCGCTAAATGCTGGAAAATCGAAGGCGAACCTGAAGCTAACCGCCAGCAAAAAGGTGAAAGCGGGTACTAAATTCCCCATAGCAGAAGCGAGCGTGGGCGAACTATAGCTCACTCCAGCGAATACGCAATTCTGCATCGTCGTTATCCTACAAAACAGAACTCTCAATCAAGGCAGATGATCAAAGACAGAGCAACCCCAACATAACTCACTCGATCAAAGCTCTCAAGTTCCGTCCTTTATCACTTACCCGACCAGCGCAAGGAAGAAGAACTTGCAGAGCACCGAGAAGGTAAGCGGGGGCCTCTTCTCCCTGCCACGAGCTCGCACGAAAAAGCAACCGCCGCCGATCAGCCGCGCCGGCGGAGGAACGAGCAAACGAAACGGCGACGGAAATGGCGGGGAAAAAGATTACCTTTGGATGATGGAGACAGGGAGGAGGAGGAGGGAGGCGAGGGCGTTGGAGTAGACGAGGAAGACGAAGCGGCTCATCCCTCTGGACATGGCCGCCTTGCTCAGCGTCGTCAGGCCCACGTCGAGGCACTCGATCGCCACCATCGCCGCCACCGGCAGCGACCGGAGCAGCCACGGCCTCGCCTCCATCGCCGTCGCTCGCCGCCGCGCGTCGCCGTCGGTGCTGGGAGGAGCTGGCTTAAGCTTGGCCGCCAGTAGTAGTTAAGAAGGATTGCGTGCGCGGTTCTCGAGCTCCCCATTGGCTGGGAAAGTGAAGAGAGAGACGACAAGAACGTTAATTTCTTCGAATAGGAAAAATGTATTAAAAAAATCGAAACTTTAGGACATAAATGCACTGTGGCAACAAGTTTTAGGATTTTTGTACTGAAAAAAGACATCTTTTATGGATCTTTGGACGTACCACTTCCGTGAGGACATAGATAGAACTTGTTAAAGTCGAACAAAGTGGCCTGCTCATTGGTCGAAAGAGCAGCATCGGATTGGAAGCGGCCTGTGTTTAGCGGGCGGGACGGCGTGGGAGTCGGTTTCGAGGCTCCGACAGCTATCGGGTCCGTCGGCACGGCGGTGATCGGGCTCTCTTCGTCTCTCTGTGTTTCTACACATGCATCCACACCTGCTGAGAGTAAATCAAAATGGTACTCAACTCTGGTATTTGGGTCAGCAAAGAGCCAACCATTCGGCAATCATGCCCAAGATGTGCATACAGTGTATGCCATACGCTGTTTCCATTTCTTTTCAAGTACTTACCAATACTAAGAATGCAAAGGCGATTGACAAAGATTGGAATCACCTGATGATTCAAAAACTGTTTCTTTTACGCGGAAAATGGCTAATTTTGAAAAGACATTATCCGGAATATGATGATGAAAATTCATTCACCATGAATGTTGCGGAATTTTTTAATTTAGTAGAATTGAAATTGGCCTGCTTAACCGGTGTTATAGGATATTCGCTGACATACTCCTTCGAAAAAGCAAAATGCGCATGAAAATCTGATCAATGGTCCACGTTACAGAAAGGAGACGATGATATGACGACTCAAATGTATGCTTTGAGCAACCTTTTACCTTTAATCAGTTTACTGTACTCTAGCATGCGCTGCCAATCTTTCTCTGTTTTTGGAGATGCTTTGACCGGTTGGTCCTCGTGCCTTTCTAAGGATTGATTAGATTCCAGTCAAGCTCTGTGCATAGGACAAAGGCATGGTTAGAGTAGTCTTCTGAGGTAGTTAGAATGGGCACGTGATTGAAGATGGTTGCGAGGTCGATATCGTTAGGTTGTACTTAATTTAAGATGAAAGGGAAGTTCTTTGGTCTGAGATCTGTAGATTTCTCATTGAGAAAGGAGAGCGTTTCATTCCAGGAGATGCGGATTTCTCCTTTTTTGATTCTGGTTGTACAAACCGGCCAGCAAGCTAACGCTGAGTTTGTGAAAGTAGAACGGGCTCGATGTAATATGAAAATGCACTGCAACACTATATGCCCATTTTGGGTTACTGATAGGTAAGTGATTTCTGAATGACCAACGCCGTTCAATTGATAGTATCCCTTGGATCAATGTGACAAAGATGGACTGCCGGAAGCATCCTTGCTTCAGCAGAAAGACTGAAATTCGGGTTTTGTGGAAGATGTGGCCAGAAGCCCATAACTGCTCCCTTAAATTACTCAACCTATGCTGAAGTATAACGTCCTAAGGCCTGCTGATAGTACGTTATCCGGTCCAGATTAAGCCTTTCAATTGATGTCTTAATTTTTTGATGTAATCTGCTTGTACATGTCTATGTAGGATTTTTCTGTTCATCAGTGGGAACATGGACATCAACAGTTTTTTCTCCTTCTGTATGTTTGAGTGTGCTGTACCTCTTGCTAAGACGTGGTCAAGACTAGGGGTGATCGACGGCGAGTGTTCGGACCAAAGCCGTAATCATTAGAAGGCCGCTGAAGTAATGATAGGTTAGTTGGAATTGGTCAAATGTTGGTATGATTAGATTAGTAACAGATAGGGATGATCCTTGTCACTTAGATATTGTCACTTAGTTCCTGTTTTCCTCTCAAATTGGAGCTCCCCATTGTACTCGAACGTGTTTTTATTCTGACAACGTAACTTTAGCATTACTCCTATCAAGCCGAATAGGTACATCTCACTCTGCGTCTTCAAGCATCCGTCCGAAGAAATTCACTTCTGTGGTTTGATTTGCTCATGAAAATGCAGGTGCTCTTTAATATTTCCGATTTGTCATATTCTGTTACCCCATCGATGCAGAAAAAACTAAGAACTCCCCATGATCCCAGATTCTCCTTAAAATACGAACATGAAGTTCTTGACCAGCTAGTACTGTGGTTAAAATAATGCTCACTCATGCCATCAATCAGTAGTGTTTGGCAACGTGCCTGTTCAGGACATCTGATTAGGTTAAAATAGACCATTTCAGGCGCCGGCTCCCGGTTAAAAAATTTCCGGGGATATGCCTTTATCTCACTTTTGATTCCTTCTGTTCAATCTCATAATCTTTCTATGTATGCCAACCTTGTCACGTACTCCTCGTTCCACATTACCAGATAGCCGAACCCGCTTGAGTATAAAGATTTGGGCAAATGCATTTATCAAATTCCAAGCCACTTCTACTAGCTTCGGTCCTTTCCCGAATGGAGCAAGCGCCCATCTGGGTACTCCTCATTCCAATTTCTCTTCTGTTTACATCAGCAGCTTCAGAAGCAGATGACACCAAGCGCTCGTTAGTTCGATTCATGGAACAACTCTTACCCGCAGATAAGGCCAATAGAAATGAGAGCTGGGGCTGGAACATGAATTCAGACCCCTGTACTCACGGATGGATGGGCATTACTTGCGATTCGCACACCCAAACTGTACTAAAAGTCATCCTCGACGAGCTCAATCTCATTGGGACATTCGATGCTGGTTCTCTCTGCGGTGCAAGATCTCTTCAAGTCCTAAGCCTCAACAACAACGGCATAAGTGGAGAAATATCTGCAGAGATTGCGAATTGCAAGTATCTGACCCACTTATACGTAAGCGGCAATCGGTTCGCTGGACAACTCCCGAAAAGCATTTCTCACTTGAGTAACTTAACGAGGGTGGACATATCGAACAATAACTTCACTGGAGAACTGCTGAGTTTGCATAAAATTCCCGGCTTGCTATCGTTCCTAGCTCAAAACAACTATTTCCGGGGGAAGCTTCCCGAGTTCGGATTCGCAAACTTGGAGGCATTTAATGTCTCTAACAATGAATTTAGCGGCCAAATTCCCGACGTAAGGGGCCGTTTTAGTGCAGACAGCTTTTCTGGGAATCCTAGTTTACGTGGGCAACCGTTACCGAATCCATGTCCCCCATCCCTATCATCAAAGGCTGCATCGAAGAAGTGGTCGACAGATTGCCTCCTCGTATACACTGGCTACGCATTCCTCAGCTCAGTGATAGGATTGTTCGTCATTTACCAAATAGTAAGTAAAAGCAAGTCAAAACATGAGAAGACTGATGATGTAGAGAATGCAGAATCCAACACGGACGATAATAGCATCAAGATGAATGCCATTTCCAGTGATGAATTTAAAACCAGTGAATGTAGGTCAGAGTACTCGATGACATCTATAGATAGCGAAGTGGCTCCCGCAGCTCTTGTGATTCTAAATAGTTCCTTGGCCAAGGAAAGTTTGAGGACTTGCTCCGAGCTCCAGCCAAGCTGCTTGGGAGGGGAAGGCGTGGGACGCTCTACAAGGTCATGATTGACAATGGCCCTACATTGGTTGTGAAGAGGATCAAAGAGAGGGCGATCTCGAGCGAAGAGTTCAAAAGGAGGATGCTGAAGATGGACCAGGGGAAGCATCCGAATGTACTATCGGTAGTGGCATTTTATTGCTCAAAGCAAGAGAAGCTAGTGATATATGAGCATCAATCCAATGGCAGCCTCTTCAAACTCCTCCATGGTACGTTGAATTGCTTCATTCTCAAGCATTAAGCTCCTGCTGATAGGATATAGAAGTAAAAGATCAACTGCTTGAGCATCCATGTTCATCAGATTTTTATAGAGGTAATGTGGATTTCAGGGTCTAAAGATGATGATAGCTTTGACTGGGGAAGCAGACTGAACATAGCATCCAGAATAGCTGAGGCTTTGGCCTTCATGCACAAGGAACTTCGTGAAGATGGGATTGCTCATGGCAACCTCAAATCCACGTACATTTTGTTCAACAAGAACATGGATCCGTGCATTAGCGAGTACGGAATAATGGCCTCTGAGAACCAAGTACAGCCGGAACTTTCCCGAAGCATAAGTTTTGCAAAGATCACACCAGCCGAAGACCATGAAAGTGATCATATTCTCTTCAAGGGTGACGTTGACATATACAGCCTCAGTGCGATTCTTCTGGAGCTACTGACAGGTAAAATGGTCCAAGATGGCAGATTCGACTTGGCAACATGGGTGCACTCGGTGGTTAGGGAGGAATGGACTGCAGAGGTGTTTGACCGCGCCCTGATTGCAGAGGGCGTCAACAAGGAAAGGATGGTGAACTTGTTGCAAGTAGCACTACAGTGCGTTGCGTCCTCTCCAACCAAAAGGCCGAGCACAAAGGAGGTTTCGGCTAAGATAAATGCAATCAAGGAAGAGGACGAGAGATCAATCACCTTGGAGACGAGAGATCCATCGCCTTGGAGTCAAGATCATTTAAGTTAATTTGAAGGAGCGCATGATGACTGATGAGTAATAAGCATTTGCTAGAGAAAACTCATTGTCGATTCTCAGGTCCTTCTGTGTCTGCTTCTGTCATTGCACTTGTTGCTCAACCATAGGAAATGTATAATTTCATATTGTGGAGTATTGACTACTTGAGTTGAAATTATGATTGGATGATTGCAATGTTATTTGAGCTGCAATCTTCTTGGAATCCTAGAGGGATAATCAGTATAATAAATGACATTTACTACATCTGGCACAATTTTACTTACTGCTACCTGGCTCCCATGGTAAGTAGTAACAAAATGCAAGCCTGCTCTCATCCTACTCACTGAATCTGCTCATGAATCAGGCCTAACTCTTATCAATTAGATCTGCCTTAATCCTTGGTTTCATCATCTTTTTACAGGGGATAAGAAAAGAGGGTAACTTCAACATCCTAGTGAAAACTGAGAAGAGGGGGCCGCCCAAGAAACCGGGCATCGAACCGGACCCGCGCCCAAGCTAAATCCCTTGTGATACTTAAGTTTGTAAGAGAGGAACTAGGCAAGGGCTCCTTTTACGGGCCCATCTATACCATGTTCTTTCAGCTTCCCATATCGAGCCGAAGCCCTGCCAACCTAACTCAACCCCAGCCCAGCCTATTCCATTTGATCAACTGTTGCCCAACAAATACTTGACTTAGTTAAAGCAAGGTCGTCCCATGTTATCATGACTGGTGGAGGGTCTTGCGGTGATTAATAAATTATCCACGACAAAGTCTTCACATCACACGGTAGTGGTTGATCCGTGATTGACGTGTCAATAGATCAGTGGACAGCCCCATTTTCTCCCGCCATCCAACCTCGGTTGGCCGTCTTTGTCAAAGTCAAGATCCAAGCTAACCAAAAAAAATGTCATCTTGGAGGGGGTGACTTCTTGTCCGGGGCATCATCAACTAACATCCCCAGAGTTGTCAACGTTAACAGAAAGCGTGGAGGTTTTAGCCATGATCACCTGCTCGTGTTGGCACAATCCATCAGATCAGACAGATCCCATTCCATGCCTGATGGGAAAAGGCTCATTTGGTCCCACCATCATTTATTATGAGAAAAAAATAATTGGTTACAACCAATGCTGATTTTCTCCTCTGTCATCATCATTGGCATCTGCCATGGTTTGGATTCCTGATTCAGGACAGGGACTTCACCTGATATTTCTCAGGCCCCCCAGAGATTTCTCCATTGCAATTGGATGGATGCCATGGCCATGTTGGGAAGGAATCACATGAACCGGATGCAGGCAGTGCTTACTCCTCCTGCTAGACCCGTGATCAAAGGCGGGGTCAAAATGTCCCTTTAAGCGAGTGAAGTTTTGACCCTCTTACAAATTTTTGTCTTCACCTTACAGGTCTTGCACAGCTCAAAGAAGAGGGAAAATTCGATGCTTAAATATGTTCTTGTTGCGCTCGTGGGTCGTATGAAACTATAGGCCAAGGTTGACAGACCCTTGCTGCCGAGATTAGGCAGATGTAATGACACGGCAAACCCATCATTTGGTGTTGCTTTTGATAGATTCTTGATGAATAAAGAAGTCACGAACGCAACTGTGGACAATCAAGTTGTGTGTAATGGTGGACCTTTAATCATGGTTCAATTCCCCCTTGGTCTGCCTCATCCCCCAACTTTTTGATAAAATGTCTTCGAGCCCAATGATATGGAGGAGACTGGGAATGACGTTAAAAGCATCGGCTTTGAGCCCTTTTCTAGTGTCAGCATGACCTTTCCGACGCGATAATTTCCAGGTAGACCAGGAGTAATTCAGTGTCGCGCGAGTAAACCCGTCAAATACGTTTGGCCACCGTTCTTTGAATATAGCTGGTGTTGGAAGGCCAAATTCGAAAAGCTTTGGACTATCAAAAGAGTTGCCCAGGGCTGTGTTGAACCTGATGAAAAGAAAAAAGTGCCCGGGCCTTTGCCTATGATTGAAAATCTAGGATATGGAGCTGGTTCTGCATTGACTGCTGAGTCTTTTCTCAGGTTTTCTTCCTCTAGCCATCACACCATTCACTGCCCTTTTCTAGCTTTTTCCTTTTTTTATTTTATTTTGTGAGACTTTCCATTTCTATATTCTATCAGAAACAAACAAAGAAAAATCCCCTGTTTCAGGGACCTCCTGTGGCGCAAAAGAAATTCAAAGCAGGACCCACAGCCATCAACTAACCAAAGACGATGGAACCCTCTTGAGGCCTTGAGAGCAGCATAATAAAATCCAATTCCATTCACGCTTCTTTCTCTTCGGAAGAAAGGCAGGTGCTCTCCAACTCTGTCTCCCTTTTTTTTGCGCTTTTGAACTCTCTTGCTCTTCACATGTCTGTCTTTCTTGTCCAAACACCAAAATGAATTCGCAAAGTTAGTCGCTTTCGTCCCACAAGGTCTCCATATTGAGACCATTTAGCTTTAATAAGTTGAGGTTTGATATGATTCCCTGTTATGTAGCATGTACTGGTAGATATGTCCAGAGCGAGCTTTTTTGCTTCTGCTGAATAGAGCGGTCAGTCTTCCAAGTTTGAGAGCTGAAAAGATGTCTAGTATTGTGTATTTCGTGCTTTGAGGTTTGATATGATTCCCTGTTATGTAGCATGTACTGGTAGATATGTCCAGAGCGAGCTTTTTTGCTTCTGCTGAATAGAGTGGTCAGCCTTCCAAGTTTGTGAGCTGAAAAGATGTCTAGTATTGTGTATAGGAGGAAGCAACAAGATGGAAGCTTGACATATGCTCCTCCTCAGTCACCTCTCCTTTCATCGTCAAGTCCTTACATCATGAGCTACGGCACAGAATCAACTCCGGAATCATCTTCCACTCGAATTAGCCCCGCACTGCTCCTGTTCATCGTAATTCTAGCTGCTGTCGTCTTCATTTCCGGTCTGCTTCATCTGCTCATCAGATTCCTCTTAAGGAGGCCATCTACATCCATCTATGACTCCAATAGGTACACGGAGAGCTCGGACTCTCATGCCCTTCAGAGGCAGCTTCAGCAGCTCTTTCGTTTGCACGATTCCGGCCTCGAACAAACCTTGGTAGATGCTTTGCCCGTTTTCTACTACAAAGAAATCATCGGGCTGAAGGAACCATTTGATTGTGCTGTTTGTCTGTGTGAATTCTCGCACAATGACAAGCTCAGGTTGCTTCCCACGTGCAGCCATGCTTTTCATATCAGTTGCATCGACACATGGCTTCTTTCCAATTCGACGTGCCCACTTTGTCGAGGGTCCCTTGTGAACACGGGTGCCGTGGCTGGCCCGCAAGCGCTCAACTTAGATGATTCTTGGAGATTGCCTAGTGCATTTCCCATTAATGTGGAAAATGCAGCTCACTGTGGTCCAAAACTTGCCATAGATGAAGAAAAGGACAGCCAAAAGAGGGTCTTTTCTGTGAGGCTTGGAAAGTTTAAGAGCTTGAACGTGGATGAAGAGAGCAGGGAGATAAAAGAAGAGACTAGTAGTTGCCGTTTGGACTCGAGAAGATGCTATTCAATGGGTTCGTATCAGTATGTGGAGGGTGCTATGGACCTGCAAGTGGCTTTATCCAATCCTTGCACCCACAACGCGAGGGTTGTTTTGAAGAATGGAAATGTGAGGGGGCGACAGTATCGGATCTCTCCGGGGGATGAAGAGGGGAAGAAGATCAGCGGGAGGTCAAGGGGAGAAAGCTTCTCTGTTTCCAAAATCTGGCTTTGGTCTAAGAACAGCAGAGGCCCGAGTTTTCCGAATGATCATGTTGTTGTCGCTCGTCAACCAGCAGGAGTACCAAATGATGGTGCGATTGAGGAAGTTTGAGACTTTTTGTTTCCAGATCTAATTTACATAGATTACTGCAGACCCCAACAGTTTCATGTTTCTTTCTAGCTATCTCGAAATTAGTATGAGATGTCCCATTTAGGAGCCATTTAGCCTAGGTGCTGGCTCGAGTTTTTTTTTGGTGACTTCTCTAGTTCACATAGGCAAGCAGATACTTTTTCAATATCTATCTTCTTGTTATCTTTAATTCCTGCGAATCTCTCAGACAAATTCAAGAATCAATGAAGATGCCTGAGCTTTTGTTCTGTCTGCTTTTCTGTGGCATTTTAGAGGTGAGGGCTAAGTATATAACCTCGGCTGAATAAAGTAACAAGACATTAGATAACAATTTGACCAAAGCATTATATGACGAATCGCGCATCGCAACGAAAGCAGTTCTAATAACTGAACCGGCTTTAACTCTGTTTATCTAGCCCTGTCCTTTTCAGGCATGTACTGCATCTTGATCTCGACCTCCCCCAGATCCTTACACAGTGTTTCGTCACGCTAGTCCCGTCATCGGGCTCACTCTTTACTTAGGAAAAGAACTCTCTAAATCTTGCACACCGCAGTACCATGATTATGGCTCGGGTCACATGTTCACTGGCACAAATGCACCTGTAAGTATGCTGAGAAAAGGAGTGAACTTGACATATGAGGACTGTCTGCAATCGTTGGCTCAAGTTCGACCCGATTCATGGCCCATGAGCTCGGCCCGTTTCGACGAACGCCGTGCTCGTTGGGCTGTCGGAGTCGGCCCACCCAGATGGAAATGCTTTTCATGTTGTCCTATCCTACCTGAGTGATAAGACCAACCCACTGCCCACAGTAATAAAGTGAGCAAGCAATCCATGTTTTCTCATTGTGGGCAGCAAGTAATTAGTGAGGGATATTGTATTTAATTAGGAGATAAGGATTAGGATATTGCCTTTCCACGTCTGGTGTCGCCATCAAAGCTAGTAGGCGTGGTTCATTTTGTGGGGAAGTTCAATCGTTTCAATCATTGATTAAATTTAATCCCAGAATAGTGCTGGATCCGCGCAGTCTGCCTGCCCTGCCTGCGATGTCAAGACATGTGTAAGTGCAGCTCCAAGCTTGCATCTTTCTTTCCTCCTTCCTCATCATCCTACTTTTTGACTGCAGTCCATTTGTTTCCGAGGTCAATTTCCAATTCATAGCTCATTTTTCCAAATTTTCTTAGATAGGGTACACGTTATATAACAGGTCATGTCATCGCTTCGTGGCGCATCATAGAAACCAGGCCATACTTACTAGGAAAGAGCAGCCATGTTCTTTTTCAAAAGTGCAGCTTGACGACTGCATCTTCTTATCTCCTTATCATCCTACTTTTTGACTGCCATCCATTCATATCAAAGGGGAATCTCCAATTCATAGCTCATTTTTACAAATTTTCTTTGTCTATAGCTTGGCATTTGTACAATAATCAAGCAAGGTCATATCATTACTTTTGGCGTGTCATAGAAGGCACATCATACTTACCAGGAACCATCTCCGAAGGGACCTAAAAGTGTGGCCATTTTCTTTTTTAACACAAAAGAGCCCTTAAATTGGAACATATCTCAAACAAGGACAAATTTAGTCCTGGAACACAATCAATTCGCCGGCCGATGGCAAAGAGGGAAAAGGAGAAAAAAGAGAAAAGGGGACTTTGGTTTTGCCTCATTTATTCATTGAAATTGATCAATCCTCGAATGAATTCGACAACATTTGTATCATCACAAATAAAAGTTACTCCCAACAAGTACTTTCAAACCCAAACTCTATACAGACATTAACGTCATCTCATCATCTATGCACGCTACGCTGACAGTGATCTTTTCAATATAATAAAAATCCTATCTTTCTGAAGAATTTCTAAACAGCAAAAAGAGGTGGCACCGCCGCATGATCCGCGCCGGCAACGTCGACCAGCACGCCGGAGCACGCCAGCCGATCTCCGCTCACGGTTCGCCTAAAATTAGCCGGGCCTGCGCCTCCCCGCTACGCGAAAACCGGCACCTCCGCCACCCTCCCTAGATCCACCGCCCGCGCCGGCGCCGGCGCTGACTTGGCCCCGCCGGGCAAGGCGGCGTACCGGGCGGAGAAGTTCCGGAACCCGCCGCCGCCGCCCTCGCCGCCCTCCTCGTCGGCGTCCTCGCCCTGGCCCTCGTCGAAGTTGAGGGCGTAGTCCAGGGGGTCGTAGTTGAACCGCCCCTGCCGGTGCGCCTTCCGGTTGAACCGCCGGATGAAGGTCTTCCACCTGGGGCCGGCGGCGATCTCGGACCACTCGCGGAGCTTCTTCAGGGCCCGGAGCCCGCGCGACCACACGCCGCCGTCGCCGCCGTCGCCCCGCGGCGGCCGCCCGATCCCACCCGCTCCCAGTAGGACTGCCCGGGGGCGGCGGGGGCGGCGTGCGGGCGCGGAAGCGGGGATGCAGAAGCAGCAGGTGGAGGGCGACGATGGGTATTCGGGCATCGAGTCGGGCTCGTCGGCCGGCGCCGCCGCCATGGCTGATGCTTCCGTCTTCATCTCCGGACCTCGAAACGACGTCATCCCTCTCTCTCTCTACAACGAGAGGGAAAATCATGGGCTTCTTTATATAAATATAGAGGAGATAGGATGACTGGAAATCCCGGTTTTAATGAGATTTTCCGGAGCGTCTCTTCTGCTGTCGAGGGCAGTGGGGTTTACTTGTTCTTCCGGTAAACGGTTGACTCCCATTTTAACATGACAGCTTTTATGGTTTCTCAATCTCCATCCTAATCCTCAACCATTAAATTTGGCTGCACTACTCTCCTATTTTAACAAAAAATATATATGAACTATTGGGAAATAATTTAATTATATTCTATATCTTAATATTTTGCCACTAATGTTAACTTTCCAAAGCTGAACAATTATTCAACCACTTGCAGAAGATATTCTCTCCATTAATCGTCTCTTTCCATATATTAAAAATGATGTACATTTCATGTTACCATTAATCTATAAAGAAAAATATTCATTTTATGTGCTTCCTATATGGTTCTAAAGGTGATCCAGCTCATGCTATCATAATCGAACATTTTGCTTACCCAACAAAATTAAAGAGCATTATTAATCATATCATAATCGTTTCTTATTTATTTATTGTTACATTAGTGAGATATCCATGCACATAGTTTTTGAACCATCCAATCTACAACGTCGACATTGAATTTTTAATTTATTTAATTTAGTCACTAAATTTTTTTCTAATATGCAGTGTTATCTTTAAATTTTTAATAAATGTTCAATATAATCTATGAATTATATGAAATTATCCAAGATTATCATACCATTAATTTAAATTTATAAATAACATTGAACATTTGTATATAGTTCAGGAATATATTAAATATTATATAAAATAAAAGTTCATGGATGTTATTGCGCATTGGGTTGTAGTTTATAGACCACATTGAATAAATTAAAAGTTGAAGATCATATTACACATTAAGTTAAATTTTAAACTGGTTGTGTTATTTTTCCTACGCTAATCATACAAGGTACCTAACTTTGTTTGTTATGATTCATCAAACCCGATTTCGTTTCGAAATAATTTAATTGCAAAGATAGAAGTACCAACCATCCACCCATGATCGAACTGTCCAGATCCCTAATTCAAGGCCTAATTCTCCCTTTTGTTAGGCAAGGCGCCAAAGGGTGTTTTGGTAACTTCGCGAGGAGCGGAGGTAGTCGTTAGATGCCCGTTGCGCTGGAAGCGGCGGTGGTAGGTGGGCGATGATCTGGTGCTTCGCGGGAGAGCATAATTCCGAGGTGGGCCCCGGGGATCGGGTGGCGGTGGATGATTGATTGATTGACGGGAATCGCGACCTTTAGGCCTGTAGCAAAAAGGGACGAATTCCGACACCGGCGGGCCCCGCCACCGAGTATCCTTGCCAGCTCCGAAAAGATCATGGATTTTCTCGACTCGCGATGACCACCACGACCATCAACGCGCATTAACGTTGTAGCAAAGGCAAAGCGAAGGATACCTTTGCACGCTTTTCGTTCATGCAAATGAATAATTTCTGATCTCGACCCAGATGGTATCTTAGGCGGGATCGAAATGGGTCGTGTTAATTTCGCACGCGAGAATCGGCCCGAGATGCTGCGCAACCCGGCGGCTCCGCGACCTGGAGGAGAGAGAGAGAGAGAGAGAGAGAGAGGGTTCTTGAAGGCAAAAGGTTGCATTTTAAGTCTTCTCTCTGCTTTGGCAAGTGCAGATTAAGAGCACTATTACTGAGAAATATGGCCATTCCATGCTTCGTGCTGCAGAACAGCAGTTTTCTGCAACTACGAACTTCCGACGAATGGTGACGGAGTGTAAGTCGACCATTCGCAATTCAGCAGAGCAAGTTCACTATCGATGCCATTGTCAGTACAGGCTTTAGCTGTGTCGAACATTTGACCAGTAAACTGAGTATACAACCAGAGCATTCCACCGCCAAGAGAATATGTACAACCATGCTTTTCCACCCAGCCCCCAGTGAAATGTGAAAAGAGAAAACAGGGAGAACGGTATTCAACAAAGAATTATAACCCCCGAGATGCGAGCAACAAGAGGGTCTCGAGCCGTTTCGCTTTGCAGCAAAAAGGTGCAGAGCGAATGCGTCGGCCCTACGACATGCCTGAACCTTCTCGACCAACCAACAATAAGGATTCGTCCAGCCGGAGAAAAAAGCAAGCCTACCTGATCATATGGCTGCCTCGCCCTCCCGCTATCCGATTCCGTGTGGTTGTGTTGAGAAAAATCTTGTCATCGCATCCCGAGCGTCAAGTGTAGCTTTATTCATGTGGCTAGATCTCTCTTCTGCATGAGGGATTTGAATTTGAGGCAGCAGCCATGCCTTGAAGCAACGTCAAAACGTCTATCGTGTCGTCTAGGTAGTAACGAGCTTTACTGGGCTTCTGACCGACGGTGCATGCGAAAATCTCTGGTGCTGAAGAACTGCAAGCCACGCTTGTAGTAATGCTCTCAAACATGTCCTCGTCAGATCTATCATCCCCAATGCACAAAACGAAATCTGGCAATTTCCCGCCTTCGTTCAGAGTGGAAAGAACTTTCTCCGCCACTAAGCCCTTGGTCACTCCCTGCAAATTTTGCCAGGAACAAAGAAAATAAGAACGAAGACTGAAAACATAGGACAGAAGAGAGAACTGCGAGTTCGCACCTGTGGCTTCACTTCAACAATATGCTGACCCTTCTTCACGACTACAGGCTCATTCGAAAGAACATTCTCGAGATGGTCTAATAATTCCATGGCCTGGAAGGATCCGAAATCAGGGTCAGCGTCCTGGTAGTGCCACACCAAAGCGCTCTCCTTAGTCTCCACGTAGGAGCCATCAGTAGTCTCGGTATAAAGTGTCATTACGGGTTCAGCAATCCTTTTCCAATTGAAATCAGCCTCCAACCGACCAGTTTCCCAAGTTGCTGCCCTGCTCCACCTACAAGAAAGAGCCAAATTTAACCTCCAGTGATGGTTTAAGCAAATGAAAGTTCATAGCCACTGTCAATTATATATAGACAAGGGACCTGTGTACACAATATACCTCATGAAATATCCATGTTCGGCTGCTATACCCAAATTCTCACATTGCGAAAACCAGCCACTCAAAGAATCTCGGCCCCGGCCACTAACTAAGAACACAGTGTTGCTCGAATCATCGCAGAGATCATTCAGAACGGAGATGACGTGAGGACTTGGGGTCTTGTTGATGGAAATTTGAGGGACCAGCGTTCCATCATAATCCAGAAATATAGCTCTCCTATTAGTTCTCTTATAAGAAGAGACTAAAGTTTCAACAGATAGTTTCCTAAAGCTTGGAGACAGAGACAAGATCCTGAAGTTCAGGCCAAAACCAATGCCCCAGCAACGCCTTCTATAGTGATCTTTGCATGATCTCTCCAAATCCTGCATGAAGCTGTGGGCCCAATATGCTACATCATGGGAGCTGATGTAACGATAATGCTTCTCATGCCTAAGCTGCTTCTCAATTGCAGATGTTGTGATGGCTACGTTGAGCGCATCAGCAACCGCATCAACATCCCATGGATTAACCCTGATGGCCCCACTTAATGAAGGTGAGCAGCCAATGAACTCCGAGACAACAAGCATGCTAGTCCGAGGGGTCTCAGCAGCTACCCCCAAAGCATCATCGATTGTTTGAGACCCTTGCCTACAGACTATGTACTTGTAAGGGATCAGATTCATTCCATCTCTCACAGCATTCACAATGCAACATTCTGCTGAAGCATAATAGGCGCTCTTCTCATAAAAAGAAATGGGATGGTCGATTAAAATTACTGGCTTGTAGCCTGGGAATCCAAACATTTCGTTTATCCTGTTGGTAGTCGAGTAGACCTCTTTCTTCACTTCTTGAACATCCTTCCCAGTGCTCCTGGCAGGGTTCATAATTTGAACCATCACCACTTGTCCTTGCAAATCTGGGCGCTGTCTCAGGAGTTGCTCGAGGGCGAGTAACTTTAGACTAATGCCTTTAAAGATGTCCATGTCATCGACCCCTAGTATAATCCTTTTACCCTGAAACTGTTTCTGAATTTCAATGGCTTTGGCAGCAGAAGAGCAGTGGTTCAACGCGGATTTTAGCCTTCCCATGTGCACACCAACGGGCAAAATCTTAATGTAGATCGTCCGACCCAGATATTCAAGTCCGATGTAACCTCGCTTGGACTCATAGTTTAACCCCAACATTCTACTGCAGCAAGAAAGAAAATGACGGGCGTAATCAAATGTATGGAATCCAATCAGATCTGCATTTAGGAGCGCTTTCAGTATTTCATCTCTGACAGGCAGAGTCCGGTAGATTTCTGACGAAGGGAATGGGCTGTGAAGAAAGAACCCCAGCTTAACCCGATTGAACCGTCTCCTCAGAATAGTCGGCAAAACCATGAGGTGATAGTCTTGAACCCACACATAGTCCTCTTCCGGATTTATCACCTCCATGACCTTATCTGCAAATACTTTATTAGCGGAAACATAGGCCGACCAAAGCACTCTGTCGAAACGATTGCCAAGCTCAGGGCACATGGGAAGCATGTAATGGAAAAGAGGCCACAAGTGCTGCTTGCAGAATCCATGATAATATCTCTTCTGAATCTCCGGAGACAGAAACGTGGGAACACAATTGAACTTCTCCAACAACTCCTGCGCAATTTCATCTTGCTTGCTCAACTCTACATCTATCTTTAAGGATCCAATGTAAATCACATTAGCCTTGGCTGAGAATCCATCCTTCATTTGTAAATAAAGCGAGTCTTCATCCAAACTAAAATGCAATTTGCCAGATTCCAAGTCCTTCTGACAATTTAGGGGCAGAAAGTTGGCAACTATTATTATCTTTTCCTGAGGCTTGGACAATGATATATTTAACTCGCTGCTAGTGCTTTCGTCTTCAATGTCAGAAATAATTCCCGGTACGGTTATCACTCTCGGAAGGTTCCTTGGAGTATGAGGAAAATTCATCATGTCCCCAGATGCCAAGTCCAATAAACTTATGCAAGATCTCGACAGCATCATAGTGAATATATCGGCGTTATTCCCTCCTCAAGAAGTTGAACTGGTGCAGAACTTAAACCCTTCTTGAAGAATCCTCTAAAAATACCTGCAGGGAATGACGCACATCACGCATCCTATAGTCATAGTCATTTTTAGATCTGATAATTACTTAGGGCAAACTACCCATGGAAATGCAGTATATCTACAGATGCAGAGATGCCATGTCAACTTTCACATTCTTCATTAGGTACTTTTACTTCGGGCACCAAAAGGATATTCAAAATTATGCAACTCAATCTCACACATGGATTAGAGTCAATTTTCATACCTGTGGATAGAGTATTGCCCTCTAATCTTGCAATCCATAACCGTGTAAAACGTGAACACAACTAAGCTTGGTATTCAATAGTAATATGATTGAAGAAATATAGCTTTATCAGATAATTCAAAAGGTGCTCCTAGTTCACTTGAGGTGGAAACATATCTATTTTTCAGGATAGGCTTCAATAACATGATAAGTGGTGGTTCTAAGCATAGAAATGAAGGAACAACAGTACCATAACAACAGTGAGAAAGAGCATCATACTATACGAAAAAATTAGAATTTTCCAAAGATGACTGAACTGATGTACTGGGTTCCAATTTCCAAATTGGCCGTGATTGTACAAAATCAAGATTACGTCTATATCGCCCTTCAGAAAGAATATGCTAAACATTAAGCTTTCAATATAATCAAAAAAGAGTAAAGTAAGCCGTTCCCAGAATAAATCATCTCAATTACTCATTAATTATCTTATCCGTCCAGTAACCGTGCTACAATAATACGCTTAGTTAATGCACTAAGTAAGGGACCACAAGCCTGATCAGCTACCAAATTTTCAATATTAGAATGAAATCTTCAACAAAAAAATAAATAATAATAATAACAGAAACTAAATGACGATCGTTATGCTAAAGAGAAAACATGATTTTTTTTTCTTTGAAGCTCAACCAGCATTTTGGAAGTCCTCAAGGAGGCTTGCTTCTCAATGGGGTAAACTGATGTAGCCTCAAAGTTCTGGCAGATTCCACATGTATTGTAGATAATAAGGAACTGATCGATCTTTGCCAAGGAACTTGAAATGCGGGGGACATTTCAGGTATTATAATATTCCCCAGAGGGTTCTTTCATGAACTTTGCACTCAAGCGGGCACTGAAATGCAAGTCCTTCAAGGGCTTAATCTCAAATGCACGACTCGTTTCAGATGACCCTGAATTCAGTGAGAGATGAGAGCGTCAGATCACCCACCGAAGAAGAAGACGACGAAGAAGAAGAAGATTCAAACTTTTCCACAGCGCTTGTCGGGCGAGAGGTTTCGCTGCACAAATTTGCACCCTCCCTGCAAAAACGCCATCATCAGGCCAAGATCATCATCAAAAAAGAAAAAAAGGCGAAATTCTGGGCTCGGGAAGAAATCACGGTTCTCGCACGCGAACGACCCACGTTGCGTCCAAACAAAGAAATACCCACGACTTCCCTTTCGTCCTCGGCGACAACCATGGGAGAAAAAAGAGAGCTTGCGAGGAAGAACAATGCGAAAGGAGGAAGGAACTTACAGCAGATGAAGCATGAAGAAACTGTAGAGTAAAGAACGCTCCTTTACACCGCTCAAGATTTCAGAGAGAGAGAGAGAGGGGGCGTGTTAGGTTCAAAACTGGTGAGGTAAAAATGGTGGGATTTGGAGAACAGAGGTGTAGAGAGAGAGAGAGAAGGACCCAAGAAAAGAGAACAACTGGAAAGTCTTTATCTTTTATTTTTTCTTGAGGGAGAAGGGGGAGAGGGGTCACAGTTTCGTGCGGGCTGGTGTTTGGTGTCCTGGGGTTTTTGTTCATTCGATAAGGAAGCTCTCTGCGGATAAAACGTGGAATCAGAAAAGTCAAAAAGAATGAAGATACACTGCACAAATGCAGAGAAAGAGAGAGAAAGAAAGAGAGAGATACAGAGAGAGAGAGAGAGAGAGAGAACAGTAGGGATTGTGGTTATTATTATTATACAGTTGGATTCTGACTGTGGTTGGTCTTACGTTATTATCTTGGTGGATTTCCTCTTCCCTATCCTCCTTTCTTTCCTCCTCCTTCCCTCAACTGCCCCTCTCTTGAATCCTTTTTTTCGCCATTGCCACCCCCCAATGACATCAAGAAAACGCATATCAGATTTCCTTATCTGCACTTAATTTTCCCTTCTTAAATGGAGGGTGAAAAGATAAGGGCCAGCCTCCACCCCCGGATCTTGAAAGATCTCTCTCTCTCTGCTGCCGTTATGCCATCCGCCCCCTCCATAACGACTCCCCACATCCGTTCAGATGTCGTGCTGCACGATAAAAAAATCTCAGCTTCAAAGATCAAGAAAGAACCGCGTTTGCCTGTGGGGGGCATGGACAGATCTTTGCCTCGTGATTCAATCCCCGCATCTCGTCACGAGTAGTTTGCCCACGGATTTGAATAATAAATCACACGTCCACCTAACAACTTCAATTTTTAAAACTTTATCAAGCGATTTTATAAAATTTCATGTGGTATTGAAAGTAATGGAGGTCTTGAATTCGAATCCTTTTAGACCACATTTACTTCCCCCAATTGAATTTTTACGTTTAGTACTAGACAAAAGACCAAACTAAATGCAAAGGGGAATGTTATTATATTTGGATAATAAATCATGCATTCATTTAACAACTTAAACTTTTTCAATAGTTGATAGTAATTTCATAAAATTTCACATAGTTGATCGTCAGCTTCTTTTTTCATTTCCAATCTCGAGTTCTCGACAATCTAGCACGATGAGAGGAAACGAATCGGGATCGAACCTAACTTCAGTGACGAATTGAAACATGTGATTTGATAATTTACGTTGATAGGCTAGGGGAGACTATGCGAATATGAATGGCATATCCAACTTTAGAGACGAGTGACGTGGGATGTTTTAACAAAGCATGGGGGAAAATGGAGAGCGAAATATTTGTGTCTTAACCTATTGATACCTAATTCTTTAGGCATCGTCGAAGGGAAAGTCCGACCCTAATGATATAGATAAACAAGATTATCCACCACCCACAGTGCCGTGTAGACCCACCACATCCAGCTTCCTTCCCCACTCTTCTTTTAATCATTATAATATATGACCATTTGCATGGATAGACCACGGCAGTAGCGTCCCTCAACCTACTTCTCAATACAGCATGCTTTTCGATCTTGGCACGGCCACTAGGGATTTTAATTCTTGTGTGGATAAAAAATCACAATTCTCCCTTTTGTGCTCTCTCAAGTAAGTCAAGTAAAAAAAATGGAATTGTAATCGACCGTTCATGATTCTTTGATAAAAATAAATCTAGAAAAAGGACCATGCTGCCGCCGCCTTGGATGCTTTACATCTTAAGGTCAGGCACTACTATCCATATGTTATGATGTGAATATATCATATCGATTCGTTACGTATGGAAGAGGATTTTTTCTTTCTTTTTTTGGGTATTTGCCTAATAATGGATTATTTTTCAACTATAGTGGCCAATGAACATGCATCACGTGGATACCTTGACTACAACGATCGTGCCCCCACTGACTGAGGAGATTTTTCCCTCCCCACAAACACATGCGTATGGAAAGAGACCGCCCGACTCGACAGCTTGGAACATCGGATAAGTATCGAATTCAAAAGGGATGCTCCTTCTTCTTCCTTCTTCTTCGAAGATAAGTCTCCCCTCCTTCCCTTCTTTTAATGGAATTTCTTCTCTCTCTCTCTCTCTCTCATTTTTTTATTATTATTATTTCCTTCTTGGTCATCAATTGCGTCCGGAAAAAGAAAACGAGAAAACGAGAAATTTGGAAGAAAAAGATCGAGGGGATTTGATGGAATTTCAGGGGTCCGAAGTTGGAGGTGTCGGCACATGTTGTTGGTCCAATCTTTTTAGTTTCCTTGTCACGTAACATGTCGCTTCCGGGGCATAGTTTCAACGTTCTTGTCGTGCTAGATAAGCTTTGCGGGGGCGTATGAAAGATGCTCGTTTGCAAATGATGACACGATGGGTTGAAACATCGTCTCGACTCTTCCAAAACCGCGACGTAGAATAGCGACTGGGTATGGAAATTAGGTCCAGGAAGGCCGGTCTTTGCTAAAGAAAGTCGTGTTGCACGACTGCGGAATTGAGACAAGAATGGTCAGTGCATTGGAAAATTGCATAATTGTCTTGATTCGTTAGTTAACGAATGTTCTCGAAGCACTCGTTAACAGAGCCTTGCTAGAAATCGCAACCCGCCAAGCGATGGAGAAGACAGTGATGCCTTATGCTATTGGTTCGCTATTTGTCACGAAGTATGTCATACACCATCCATGATTATTTATGTTAATATGGATATGATATATCGACTCAATGTATGATTTTGAATACGTAAAACTACAAATGGGTTGTCACTTAACGAGATTCAATCGTCTTGGTGATGTTGACATTTTTATGTTTTGAAAGGTCGTGGTAACAAATTTCAACATAAACAAAATATCCAACAGTTCTAGAAATATCACTTTAGACAAAGTCCTAAATGTCAAATCACTCTCTTTTATTGCATCGATGGCGCTATCAATTTCTAACGTGATTAAAGGAATATGGTTTAAGTGCAACACGAACATGCCGAGTTGTACCCAAACTCAACCCGAGATGACATGATTTGATTGATTTGAAGCTAATAAGAAATGCTACGTTTTCCTCTATTTCTTATATATACATATATAATCACTTTGCAGTCACACCTCATCTCATACATAAGAGCAAATATCATAGAAAAAACATAAATGACACGAACACCCCAATTACTCACTACAGCACAAAAATCTCGAACTCTTTTTGTCTTAAAAAAGCTATAATTTATATATATTTTAATTTCACCTAGGGTATATTTTATGATATAAAATAAAGTTTTGTGTTACAATTAATAAGTTTAATATTACCACCTAGATGGGTGGTGCTACTGGCGGCGAGCTTCTCCTCCTAACATAAGGAGAGGAGTTTGATTCCATCCGGTGGCACGTGTGTGGTGGCTAGCACGTATTGCTTTCAGGGTTTACCTCCCGTTACTCCGGACCTTTTGGGCTGTCCGTGTTGGTACGGTGCGCGGTTCCCGGGTCACAAAAAGAAAAGTTTAATATTCTTAGTGATAAAAAAAATGTTTGGAAATTTTAGTGACATTTATTAACCCTGTATATAAATAGACGCAGGTTATTTTTTGATAAAACTTAAAAAAATAAAATGCGAATAACGGAGGCGATGTCATTTTGATATAACCCCCTGCCGTAAAAAAAAAATCGAGAATTATGACGCATAGAATGACGCGCGAATGAGCTGTAAGCCAATAATTTTAACAGCTGGGGCCCGAGCGTAAAAATTTGGGGAACTCCCACTCTCCAATTTCCATCCATCAACGCCACAACAGGAGAGAGAGAGAGAGAGAGAGAGAGAATATCGTTTTTATATTAATTAATTTAATTAATCTAATTTATTTATTAATTAATCGGTTTTAATTCGAATTAGTTGGGCTGCGGAAAATGACCGACAAGGTGCACGCGGCTGCTCGACCACGCCACCCGCCTTCGACGGGACAGCGCATTCATTGCTCCCGACGCACCGGCCCCCACCATTTTTACCGAACTGCCCCCGCGGGTCCGCGCCATCTTCGGCGGCAGGCCCGTAAATAGGGCCGGACCCGGAGGGGCGTTTCGGGGATTACGCGTGTGGGGGCGGGGAGCCCTCGGTGCGGATAAGGATCGGGCCAGCGCGTGGGGACAGGAGGAGGATCTTTCCGAGATTTCGACCCTGCAAATTTCCACTTTTAGCCCCCACCGCGCGGGGCCCGCGACCTCGTACGGACGGACGCTTCGCTGTTGCGGTCCACGACAGGGGTCCGGCGGCGGGCCCCACGCTTTCCCCGGGCCTCGCGAAGCTCGAGCGGCCACGTCATCGGCGCCAGCTGTGGTGTGGTTGGGGTTTTGGTGTTTGGTGGTGCAATGTCGGAATTGCACCCGGGGGCGTTTGAATGCGATGTCAGTTTGGAATTCGCTTTTGCGGTCGCATTTATGGTCGGGCAAACGAGAATTGTCAAGCACTCCAGGAATGAAAAACGATTTAATTTAATCTTTTTTTTTCAAAATGGTGACTGTTTGTGGGTCCATCGAATGGGTAAATGAATGTGCATAAATTAGGTTTGCGTTACATGAAAATGGGTTAATTTAGATTAGATAAAAGAAAAAAGAAAAAAATAAGAAGAGAAATGAGAAAAACAAGAAAAGCAGGAAAAGAGAAAAAAAGGAAAAATAAATAAATGCAAGAAGTATTGAAATAGTATTAAAATTCGTTTACAATATTAGTTGTGTCAAATAGAATAATTGGCGTCCTTGTTAGATATTTGTAATCAAATTGATCGAACTGACTCAATTGGCAAAACATGAATAAATTAATATGATTGAAAAGTTTAGATTTGATGTGGTGAAAATGCAATAGGTTTAAAACTTCTTGAACAATTTCCTCAAAAAAAAATGGTTCATATAACAAAAAATCCCAAATTATATCATATGACACAAAATCTCGAACTATTTATTGTGTTGCTAAAATTCTAGACTTCCCAATTATGACATAATTGTCCCAATTTTTTTCGTGTTATTTGTGACACAAAAAAGTTGGGATATTTGCGTGACCGTGGAGGTAAGTTTAAGGTTTTAGGTGACCAAAAAAAAAGGATATTTTTGTTGCAGTTGGCATGATTAAAGGTTTTGTGGTATTTTAAAAAGAACTGCCAGAAAACATGGTGCTTGTTTGGTCGAATTAAAGAAAGGCGCACCATGTTTTGTGCTCAATCCCATTTGTTTTATGAAAAAAAAAAAAAAAAAGGGGTTCAATAGTTTGTTTTATGTCAATATATTCAAATCCCGCTGGTGCACTCCGCGCGACATTGAAGCCGTCTCTTGCTTTAACAGATCAAACTTTGTCGGACATGCTTTGATTTTTTTTTTGGCCGATGCATGTCGGGTCGGACGATACTTCCTGCAAAAGTTTTCTGCCAATGCCGTTTTCTATGCGGTTCGCATCAATGCTATCCATTCCTACTTATAAAAACTCCCATCTCACGCATAACATGTCGTTTTGATTTTTGACCTATTAACATTCGAAAACATCATAAAATCCAAAATGCAACCTTTTTTTATATATCATCATGCCACACGTATAATGACTCGATCAAAACGGAAATGAATTTGTCTCCTTAAGTCGGGGGTCACGCATGCAATAATTTGGCAATATATAGATAAGATCACAAAATGATTACATCAAATTCGCATGACAAATCTAGTCATTGATGTGTCAGGGTCATGGTACATCTCCTACACGCATCTTCAAATTGATAAGCGTTGTCTCGCCGCCTGATTAGCATTATCATGACAATGTTACACTAGCCATCTCACAACCTTATCTTTTTGCCTCGCTAAACTGATTACAGATTTTATAAGAATTGAAATTTAATTACTTCGAAATCACCTATCAATTAAACACAGGAAACAAGTCAAAATAAATCACGCATTTCCAAAAGAAAAATGACATTTTAATTTACCCAAAAGCTTATGTTAATAAAATAATTAATGCAGTAAAAAAATTGATATATTTGTGATAATTTACCTTAAATAATTATAAACTACTAGTTTTCATTAATTTTTATCGTTTTTTTTCGGTCCTACTCTAATCCTACTCTAACACTCATGAGTTAAATAACATGCGCAATAGTCGATCATTGTATTGTTCCCTTCGTTTGTCATACATGTGTACTTGTGATTTTTCATGATACTAATATAATTTAAAGGAAATTAACGAATGATAAATTTATCATAAATATATTATTGATTAAAAGATTAATATGATGTGAATTTATCAAACGTGTACCTGAGAATTTATGATAAGTGTATTAACTTGGAATTTTTTTGTAATACTGACCCTAATAAAATATGTGGGTGGACGAGCCACGTGGGCGAAGTCTTGCCACGCAAGCAAAGTGCGTGTACGAGGAAGGAAGGAAGGAAGGAAGGGATATTTTTTTTCCTTTTTCCCTTCATCCTCGTCCGCGCCCATGCAGAAAGAGAAAGAGAAAGGCCAGGTGGGACCCACCTTATCCGGAAGCGGGTTCCGTGGTGGCCTGTCGGGTCGGGGGCGGGCCCCGGCGGAGGTAAATTGCGTGAGAACCGTCGCGCGTGGGGCCCGCTCCCCCCCTCCCCCGCGGTCCTTATCCACTCGTAAAAAAATAAAAAAATAAAAATAAAAAAAAAAAGAAGGAAGGAAACCCCGACCGAGTCCTATTTAAATACGAATTGTCCGAAATTGTTCGAAATTCGGAAAAAAAGAGAGGTCGCAGTAAATAAGGTGGGGGGGCCCACCGACCTCCGCCCCTCCCTTATCTGTCTGTCCGAATTGACTTTTGCGGGTCGTCGATGGAATGTTCCTCTTCATCCGCCACGGCCTTATCCGTTTCGACGATGACGTAAAAGCGGGTGACGTTTCCTCCCGATCATCATCTGTTCCTTCCCTTTCTTTTTTTTTTTATCTCCTCCCCCAAGGCCGACGAGCCAAGACATTACTGGGCCTCCTCCTCCTACATTTGGATTAAGACGGCTGGGAATAAGGGATTATTTTTGATAACGTCGAGAGTTGATTTCGTGGTTATCTCGATTTAACAAAACCCCATCCCTTTTAGGAGGGAGTGGATGAGACAGTCTGAGCGAATCGGATAAGTTAGATTAAGCCGAGAGTGCGAAAGCATGTCCCAATAAAGAAGAAACCCTGGATTTCTTTACACTTTTGTCGAAAGGGATGCTTTTTGTGCTCTCGGATCTTTGATTCTAGTAATGCTGAAATTTCCGATTGGTTTTTAAAATTAAATTTTAGGAAAAACAGCAAAATATATATAATTCTCGATTTTTTTGGGAGGCATGAAGTGTCGATGGTTTCATGCATGAATGTAAACCGATTCGTCCACGTGCATGTTAGGACTCGTGGTACAATTACAAGGAAATTTCGAGAGTTGAATTTGTCTTGTCTCGGTTTAACAAAACCCCATCCCCTCCGGGGAGGGGGGAGGGAATATGTAAGACAGTTTGAGAATATTGGATAAGTTAAATTAAGTCAAGAGCACGAAACATGTCTTGATAAGGAAGGAATCTTATATTTTCTTTTCCCTTTTGTTGAGAGGGATCAGATGTTCGATTTTGGCAATATTGGATTTCGAAAAATCCTTATTGATTTTTAAAATGAAATTTTAGAAAAATTGATGGAATATATACATATTAGGATTTGTCGCACAATCACAATGAAACATAGAATAAAAGGAGAGAAAGATAATTTGAAATACAATATTTTATCTCAATTCACAATTAAACTCTAAATATAGGAGAGGACTCTATTAAAATTAGTACATCATATCTATTTGTTACATCCCTAACTTATAATATAAAAAAATTATATATACCCAGTAGCTATCCATGGGTTCAAGCCTAAAGCATCAATAAATTATGAACTTAAACTTTAAAATTTCTCTAGTGACTCGAGGTGCTATCATGTGACCTCTGCTGCTATATTGTCAATAAGAAGTATGAATTGCATTCCAATATTACATTGGGCAAGACTTCGACCATCAGAGTTGTCGAGTAGATTAGTCTAACACGTGTTTGGTTCTCAAAGCATTTTGAATCGATCAACTAACTTTTTCTTCCTTCCATTCTCATTCGTAGCCTTATCTTATATTAATTTCTAATCATAAAAGGACATGTTTACCGTAACGAATCATCTTTCTTTCCGACTCTCTTGCTAGCATCCAAACAATTTTGTGTCCCACCCCTTTCAAATCCTCTCTCTTTTTTCACTCTCGTAATTATCCAAACCCATCCTTTTCCTTTCTAATCATCCCGTAAGCAGGAGAGCCCGTGATCCGACAACGAAATCTGCCGCATTAAAACCGGACCCCGGACTGCTTACTCAGTCCCTTCCCATCAATCCTTTGAATCTTCAAAAGTCACAAATCGATTAAAGTTGAAAAAAATCAGAGGGTCGGCTCATGACTTTTCTCTAAGACTCCACGAGACATCTCTCTTTCTCCATGTGCTAGGGCTAGCAATTTAGGCCTCGATGGATAGGGAAGATGTCCCATTTCGTTCCGGATTCGAGTTGAAAATTGGATTGGTTTGGACATCGAGAGCCGTCTTCGATCCAAAGTCTTGTTTCCATATCTGGACTCCTAGGCTTTACAATGACATGGGCTTGTCTGGCCCATCCTAGTCTGACCTATGAAATGGCACTAGACGTAGACCCTATCCGCTACCCTTTTACCCATATAAAACAGCCAAGTTGGCTCCTTTCTTTTTTCTCTTTCCACCCATCAAAGATGGAATATTTGGTAATTTTGTTCCTCCTTAGATAGTTGTGCGGACGTGACATGCAACATTGGGGTCACAAGTGTCTGCTGCTGTCATGATGGGTACGATGCTATTTGATATGCCTTTATCAAGAGCGTCTCGTACGATATATTGAGTTAGAAAAAATTAGAAGATCATCTTTGTACCTTTTCTATAGTTCCTTGTCGTCATATCATTCATTTAGTTATTGATTACTAACTCATTCATTATTTAATATGATACGGTATCTTATGGAGGGTTATATATGAATAGAGATTTTCGGATTTTGTCGTGACTAAAAAGAAGGCGATGCACCTTTGCCTTTTCTCTTGAACTTTAGCCTAGATGATGCCATTGAGAGCTAGGGAAATGTCATTGATCCAAGCCTTTTTTGAGGTTTCACACTGAAAATTAGGTTTATTCATCAGAAATGAATTATATATTTGCAAAAAATGAATTACGACAGTGTGTGAAAATAGTCTTAATCTCTTTCCCACTTCCTTTTTCTTTTCCTTTTGCTCAAAGTAGTGGAGCGGTGATTCGATGAAATCTTCATTGGCTTCGTGCAAAAGGGGTGTGCGCGTGGATTTGGAAGTACGAACAACTGAGGGGGGTCACGAAAAGTATTTATTCTTTGTTTCCAATAAAATCTCATTCGTTGTTGATTCATTGGGTTGGAATCTTTCCTTTAATCTTTCTCTTTTTGGGGCCATTGGATTGCAAAATGTTCTCTTTTGGTCAAAGGCTGCAACTTTACCATCTGAACCCAACAGCCTCGTTTAAAATGCTGGAACTTTGTTCAAATTTGACGGGTGTTGGTCCGACCTCGATGGACCCCGAAAGGATTTATATTGAGATGGCACTGTAGATCTTATACGCATTCGTTGTTAGAATATTTAAATAATAAATCACATCTTCATCTAACATCTTAAGCTTTTAGAACAGTTGACAGTGGTCTCACAAAATCTCACATGGTATCAGATTTAGGAGGTCTTAAGTTCAAATCTTTCAGGCCCCTATTTGCCTCCTCAATTAAATTTCCATGCTTAGTATTAGGCAAAAGACCAGACTAAGCGTGAATGAGAGTGTTAGAATATTTAAATAATAAACCACACTTTCATTTAACAGTTTAAACTTTTAGAACAGTTGGCAGTGGTCCCACAAAATCTCACATTCGCATCTTCCAATTTAAAGATCGAGCTCGACCCGTCGTTTGCAACCGAAAAGGCTTGATCTCACAAGCTATCTAACAAATGGGGATCAATCTTTTCAAGACAGAATTGATTAGAGAAGTGATGAATCGGATTCGAATGATCAATGAAAGTACGTAATTTGAAAAATATCGATCGTTTTGTGTGTAAACATCCCTAGGAACTCCACTAAAATCCTCACAATAAATAGCCAACACAAGAGGAATGAAGGAATGATTATGTCTTTCTGTAGAAGTAATTTCCAGTGTTGCAAACCCACTTAAAACAACAACATGATCGTGTTGAAGATAAATGAATATCGTTGTCGGACTGATGCATGGAGTGTGGCGAACAATCGTATCTTGATGTCTTGTCTCGTGTGATTTAGAGAGGCTTTCGCTGTTCCATTGAAGCGATTTGGAGTCAAAGGCGATCCCTCGCGAATGATGGCAGACAGAACGAAGCCGAGTGCATCTGGACACGTATCAAGCAACAGAGAAGATGACATAATTATCAGCAAGTGTCGGTCTGGTCAAGGTCAATCGATTGTCTGAAAGCGAAAGGAGGAGAATTCGATGAAAAGCAAAATGAATACCTCCGCGTTGTAAAACTTGGGCGGCTCTTTAGCTACGCCCAAGGAGCTCGCGGCATCATGATGGTTTAATGGGTTCACCGGTCGGGTGAAGTCGACACGGGGTCCCTCCGTCGAGCACAGCAAGAAGCCAATCACCCCGCTAAGCACGAGAGATTTCGATTCAGTCAAATCGCATCACGACGTAAAACCATACATACTTGCCTTTGTTTCCATTTAACTGATCCTAACGCTCATTTTGCCGTTGAAAACACTTGAAAAAAATGAAGGAAAGATGGTACTCATCGAATCGAATTGCCGCCTAATATTTGGCAAAATTTGACTGAGTGAAACTCGTGCATAGTGCACAAGTTTACAAGTAGAGATGGATATACTATGTGTATAGATACCTAGGATATGCAGGAACCGGTGCCCAGGCATAGTTGACGGATCCTTTGAATATATTCCGGAAAGTGTGGATGAGTTGTGGTAGGTTGAGAGAGGGAAACCACAGGCTTTCTGCTTGAATGCACATCACTCCTCCTTCCCTTAAAGCTTTCACCACCATTTCGAAGAATGGACTCCCGAAAATCTCATGCTCTGGCCCTAATGAATATCTTTTGTTAGACCTGAGTAAAGTTTGTTCTCTTTGTAAATTATCATTTTTGGAGTCACATAGCACATATCTAGAAAGATAGCGAACACTTTAATTTTGATTGGTTTTGTCAATCTTGTCTAAGTAGAAAAAGTCTAGAATATTTTTCGAATATTAGAGAGAGAGAGAGAGAGAGAGAGAGAGAGAGAGAGAGAGAGAGAGAGAGAGAGACTTATTGGGTCGAATGCGTCTACTATGATCGCGTCATATGTACCTCCTTGCGCCGACTTCAAGAATTCACTTCCTGCAACATTTAGCACGTGCAATTGAGAACAAAAGTCATTTGATGGCTAGCACTAATGGAAGCAAACATTTCACAGGTATATCATACCATCCATTATGTGAAGCCTGACACGCGGGTCCTCATATCCGACCGCAACCTCCGGGAAGAATTCTCGATACACCTACATACGATGATGTATGGTGAACCGTGTATACAAAACTTCGAAATACTACGCTCGGGCCATTTCAACAGTATGGTACTGCATATGTGATCCGTATGTCGCATGAAAACCAAGCACGAAAGAGAAGGGCTACTTATCAAGTTATCGTCACTCACATCGATGAGCATCATGTCCATTTCGCATATATCTATGTGCACGACTGAAGAGTGACGGGAGATCTCCCTTAGAATGCCTCCATCTCCTCCGCCAATGAGCAATACCTGAACGAACAGAGATGGTAAAACTAAGTGAATTAAGCATCCGATCAAAGGATCGTACGAGTACCGCGCCAGTATCAACACACAGCATATGCAAATCATGTCATTCTCGGATGCTGCCGACTGCCGGACCGATGAACTTACGGCAGCGAACGGGGACCGAGCCAGGGTTTCATGGTGGGCGACGGATTAGTAAGGAAGAGATATAAATGGCAGGAAGAGGGACGAGACCTTTTGCGGCTTAGGGATGGAGCAAAGAGGGAGGTGGGTAATCATTTCCTGGTATGCACACTCGTCCTTCTCGGTCAGCTGAAGTGCGCCATCGAGGACGAAAACCTTGCCATATGCTGTCGACTGCACGTCCGGAGACAACATCATCGTCGTCAACTCAGAGTGCAATGAATTTGCCATTGCTGCGTGGCCATTTTGAACGAGTCAAAGAGTCTCTGAGCTAGGGTTTTTCGCTTTTACGTACCTCAAGTACCATCATGTGCTGGTATTGAGACTTCCCTTCGAATAGCACCTTCTCTATCTTTAGGAAGTGTGCTTGTCCTGCGCTACATTCAGATACATGTGGTGTTATCAATAATTACACATTAATTTGATAAAGATGCATGTATTTGCAATTAGATAATATGCAGGTATATATATGAATAAAATCATTCATACCCAGTGTAGATTTCTAGGTTATATTGGTAAAACTTTTTACTTGGAGAATGATGATTATAATGCAAGAAATGAAGCCGTGGCATAACCTAAAATACTAAACTATGAACTTTGGTTAAATAGCAAGATCTTGCACCCAAAAAGGGTCGTATGAATATTAAAGTGTTTAGTTTAGATGCCGCAAATCTCGTGATCAAATTATAATATCTGTACTGTTCATATTAATCTTGGATATTATACCCACCATCTTATGAGTGGAGCCTTACTCAATATACGTGGATGAGACGTATCTAAAATAAAAAGAAATAAAAAAAAGATGGTGCCGACACACAGCGTCGTGCGGACGTACAGCGTCGTGCCGACACATGACGTGTTTATTGACAATTAAGATGGTGCCAACACACAGCGTCGTGCCGACGTACAGCGTCGTGCCGACGCATGACGTGTCTATTGACAATTAAGAGCGGTTAATTACCGTGCCGAAAGCACATGGATATGAAGATCAACACTAAAAAAGGTGCAGACAGCAATCGGGAAGTACGATTCTGCGGGCTAAAAAGGAATGTGAACTTTTTTAAACAACTTTGGAAAAGAATTCCCCTGGCCTCCCTCGGTTGTTAATCATGGTCTAAAGAGAGAGCAAGTCCAACGCCATTGGACAAGCAGGAGCTTTTTTGAATGGACAATTCTCATGTCACACATGCACCTGCAACTGTGCAAAAAGCACAACGTGAAGCACGCACCCGCCCGCTCGTTAGGCCTCAACGAATGAGAAACGATCGAGAGTCACGTTTGAATTTTTATATGCAGACTTCATTGTACGGGCCGTCAACTTCGAGCTACTTCGCTACACGACAATAAGTTCCTCGCAACCTCCGATCGCCTTGTCGCCGTTGTGCAAGAACGAGAAACCGCCTATACATCTACGTCATGCCTTACTTATTTTCTTCTTGTTTCGTCTAGTGTCTGTACTAACAGCGAACAAGAACAAATTACTCGTTTTCTAATCTGAATAGCTAATCAAGATCGACCCTTATCACGCATTTCCCCTAAGCAGAACGTCGTTCACAAGAAAAGAATTGACAAACCTGGCCACAGGGGACTGTTCTCAGCAAACCATCCCGGCAGCTGGGGATTTTCCAGATCGCTGCTGCTGTCGTTGCGTCGTACGTCATTTTCTGTGATGGGTTTTGCGGATGCATCGCTGCAAACTCCGTTTTCGCGACCCTTTTCTTTGCTGCTGCCGCCGCCGCCACACTTACCCTCGTCTCCTATGGTCATGTTGTCGGAGATCAAGAAAGTCCCTGGACGATAGCTCTGCTGCAGCTTCTCTACTGCTTGCATGGCATCTATATATCTCTATCTCAAGTGCTTCTCCTCTAGTGCATCCTCGGAAGAAATGATCCTGGCGACACGTTTGTTTCTGTCAACCGGATGCAATCATGAAAGCTTATTGCCGACTCTCACTCCCTCTCTCTCAGAACGCTCGCGAGAATCGACACATGCACCACAGGGAAAGATCAATCGAGCGCGCGCGCGCGAGAGAAAGACAGAGAGAGAGAGAGGAGAGAGGAGAGGAGGGAATGAGCGAGAGCCTTCAAAAGGGTTGCGTTATATAGCAAGGCGCATGATTTCTTTATATAGAAAAACACTCAGCAGTGAAGGCAAGGGGGTCGTTTTCCGGAGGAAGCTGCTTTCCCATCATTCTATATTAGCAAGTACGTTACCCAAATGAAGCAACGACCGAGGGGGTTTGGTATAATTGGTCTGGCCAAGTTGCTCGACCCTTTGGTGTTGAATGTACAGGTAGGGTCTACGCTCTAATCAAAGCGATTTCTTCTCCTCTTTGGAGGGGATGGGGAGGACCGACACTACCATATGAGGAAAAGGGTACCGCCAAAGTTAGGAGATAACATATGATTTCATCCTTGAATCCCAAGACATTCTCGAGAGAGAGAGATTTTGTGAATCATGCAAGAAATTGGGAATTCTTGTGCATGCCTTGGTTTCACATGCACATCAGATACCCGATTGATCATGATTGTCGAATACATGTGCTGTATGACTTGGTGAGGATGCAACTCGATTGCTTGAAGCCTTGGTAATACTGGTCGAGTCGAAAAGTTATGAACATCTGATGTTACTGAAAAAAGCATCTGCTACTGAGGCTGCCGATGTAACTTCAGGAGAGAATAATCTGCTTCTCAGTTTTTCTTTCCTGGAATAATGTTGGGTTCCAAAATAGGGAGCAGAGCCATCCCTGGCATCGAGTAACGATAAATCACGAGTTTCAATAAAGTCAAGATTGCATGTGAGTAAAATGAAGAGTATGTGCAAATACAGGTAGGCAAATGAAGGGAAGGAGTGGGACATATAACTACCGCTCATGTTGGAACCAAACATTCGTCCTTTTTCCCTCCGAAACTTTGCATTTTATAGAATATTCGTGGTTATATTTCCATCCATCTAGTTAGAGGAAAATTCTTCAAACCATGTCTTTGATTGGTTTGATTGGAGGTTGCAATCAAAGATATTACCAACTTTATAGTTTAGTTAAGTTTGAATGTGAATTATATCCATAACCCACCAAATAAAGATGTGCTTGAAGGAATCCTCCAATTAGAGATGGAAGAAATATGACCCGTTATTCATCTCTCTTAAGATTGTGGGTCAAATTGCAGTGGTGGTATGCGCTAACTAATTTATTTGACATTAACTAATTTAGCTGGCTATTGATGAAATGTCTTGCAATGGAGTAGTAAGAATTTGGCTCAATAAGAGCATAATGTGATGAGAACGAAAAAGTGAAGGTTGAGGTTAGAGAGTTTGGGCAATATTTAATTTCTAGCGAGCTTTCAAGATCACAAAAGTGACATGAAATGACTGAATCGCAATCGGAAAAAGAAAAAAATGTCACTGAAATACACATGTAAAACCGAAACCAATATACACCTTCAGGCGACGAACTTAATTCAACAGTAGAACAACTCGACACGGGACGGGTCAAAAATGAATCATACCTCGAGTGAATCAGGTTAAAGAGGAAATATTCTAGGACCGGTTCAAGAAAATATAACAATAAAATAAAATAAAATCATAAAATGAGTTGGGCTTGGTCTCCCCGTGTGAGGCCCAACAAAGGGCCCAATTGGGCCCAAAAGGCCCAATTAGGCCCAAAGTAAAGAGTAACGACTCCATTCAATCTTCTCTCTTCTTCCTCATCCATTTTCGCGCGCTCCTGCAACTCCTCCGGCTCTGCGCAATTCTCTCTCTCTCTCTCTCTCTCTCTCTTTCTTTCTCTCTCTACACGACCGCCACCTCCTTCTCCGCCCCGATAAATCCACGGCCCCGCCTCCAATCGCCGCCATGGACGGAGACCATGAATCGCCGCCGCGTCCACTTCCCGGCGGCCGCCGCCGCCGCTTCCGCCGCCTCCCGCCGGTTCCCCCGCCAGTTCCCGGGGTCCTTCTCCCTCCGCCGCGAGATCCCCTGGTGGTACCAGACCCTCGACCCCGGGAGCGAGTTCGTCGCGCGGTGGAACCACGTCTTCCTCGTCTCCTGCCTCGTCGCCCTCTTCGTCGACCCGCTCTACTTCTTCGTCCCGCTCGTCGGCGGGTCCGCCTGCGTCGAGCTCGACTTCCGCTTCGGCGCCGTCATCACCTTCCTCCGCACCGTCGCCGACCTGTTCTACCTGATGCACATGGTCCTCAAGTTCCGGACAGCCTTCGTGGCCCCGAACTCCCGGGTCTTCGGGCGGGGCGACCTGGTCATGGACGCGCGGGAGATCGCGATCCGGTACTTGAAGACGGATTTCGTCATCGATCTCGCCGCGACGCTTCCTCTTCCCCAGGTCAGCGTGATTTCGAACAGAAGCTTCGGTTTTGGATCGTTTGCGTTGAGAAGAGTGCTCCTCGCCTAGGGTGTGATGTGTTCGACAGAAGTTCATTAGTTCGTCACTTGAATTGTTTCTTTTTTCCCTACGTCAGTAATTCATGTCTGAAGGTTTCGTAAATGAAGAATTTTTGGAATGGAATGTTGCAATTCTTGTCTGAAGGTTTCGTAAATGAAGAATTTTTGAAATGGAATGTTGCAATTCTGACGAAACTTGTGATAAAATGAGGGAACAGGTTGCTGGAGTGGCTGATATCTAGAGTATGGCTATAAAATGCGATTGAGAAGGGAGCTTGAAAGAAATATGAATGATGTTTTCTTCAGCAGTGTTTTTGCTTGGTTCCATGAGGAGGAAGAGCTGTTGTAACTAGGGCTTTACACATAATGAAGATTAATATATATGCCTTTGTCAGTGTCAAGGAGCATGCAACTAAATATTTCCAAAGTCTAAACTGTTACTTTGGACACGGAAGTTATGTTTTGATATCACAGGATTTAAGCCACTTTGAACTTTGATTATTTCAAAAGCTTAAGGATGTTAGTCAGTAGTTTGAAGCGTGTTTTCGTATCTAGATGGTTCATCCAGATGTTCTTTGTCTTGCCTCTGAATTGCCACACATCTGAGTTTGGTAGAATGGATGGTATATTGCTTTTGTTCGATAGTCTTTCTACTTCTATAGACTTGGATCTTCCTCTGTAATTTCAAATCAACATGCTTGTCTGCTGAAATGCTGTTTAACTGCCGTCTTACACAATTCTCAAGAGTTAAACGATATTAAATATCTATGTACGGCCATTGATGTTTTCCCCTTTGGCAGATCTTTATTTGGTTCATTATCCCAGCAATACAAAATCCTACAGCTGTTCATGCCAACCACACAGTCTCTCTTATTGTTCTCATTCAATATTTTCCTCGATTTTTCCTCATTTTCCCGCTGCATAGACGGATTGTGAAAACAACTGGGGTGATAGCCAAGACTGCTTGGACAGGAGCAGCATACAATCTCATTCTCTGCACACTAGCTAGTCATGTAAGCATTTTTTTACTACTTTATGTTATTTCAATGCTGAAGTGCATGCGTGGATCGTTATTGCTTTTAGATCTTGTCATGTAATTGCATTTACGGTCATAGTTTTCCCACACTCTGGTACAGGTTATAGGATCGGTATGGTATTTATGGTCCATTCAGAGGCTGAGTTCATGCTGGAGGATTGAATGCCAGAAGGAAATTAAAAACAAACGCTATCCACGCTGTCAACAGCATTTTTTTGATTGTAGTACCTTAGATGACCCTCAACGCAAGTTGTGGTTGAATTCCACTCTGGTGTTGGCCAAATGTGATGCTTTCAAGGATGACGACCATCTTCAGTTTGGGATATTTGCTAGTGCTTTTATAAATGAAGTGGCTTCGGCAGATTTTATTGAGAAATACTTCTACTGTCTTTGGTGGGGCTTGCGGAACTTGAGGTATGCAATCGCCAGTTTTGCTTTACAAAATTCACGTAATTGGATGGCTAGATGTGGATTATATGTTGACCATCCATAAACAGATTATCATGGGATGATTTAGTTTCAGCTTTTGAGGTGTAATATGCTGGGTGATGTGAATGCAGTTTGAGTAATGCTCATCAGTAAATGGAATTTCATATAGGATTTTTTGGCCAGCAATATTATATGGGTTTTACAGTGCATTTCAGAAGAAGGTTTTCTTGACTCAAAATGGGACCCTGTCTGCATAATCTTACAATGCACAACTAATACTCTCTCTCTCTCTCTCTGTATCTATGTATACACACTTATCTAGTATATGAGGGAATGTCTATATGCTAGAAATTGTATTGCAGTCTTTCTTGTTAATTTTTCCCCTATAAAGTTCGGTTCTGCTTTTACTTTCAGTCCCAGTCTTCACAAATGCAGAATAGATGATATACCAGGTCCTTTCTTGTACTCATTGTGTTTTTCTCACTGGCAGTTCATATGGGCAGAGTTTGATGACCACCACTCTTAGTGGTGAAAATTTATTCTCCATATTTATCTGCATTGCGGGTTTGATTTTCTTCTCGCATTTCATTGGAAACATGCAGGTTTGTGCCTTTCTTGCACTTGTTATGTATTTCGTTGGTAATGTCATGGTCAAAGCCACTAAACCTGTCTGAGGAACAGTGCATAAATTTTTAGTTTTTAAATCAGTGGGACCACTTTCATTGTGGTGCCAACATAGCAGAACCAGGATTTTCAATCTTTTCTGCCTTTCAAGTCTCTCGCTTCTCCTTTGACTAAAGAAGAAAAAGTCTCTTGCTTCTCGTATTTGACATTTTCTGGAGTCATAGGCTTAGCAATCAGTACATGGCGACATTTCCTTAAGCAGATAAGCTGTCATGCAGGTGCCAACTATAGATTATAGCCTTTTTCATTGGCTCTCCTCTCTAATGAAAATCACCTATGGTTAAGCATATTCCTCTTTGGTATTCCTAGAGCAGAGAAGTGCCAGATATAAATATAGATACTAATTGAAAGGGAATTTTTTCAAGGAGTGTTTGCCCAGCACACACATTGTCTTGCTTATTAATAACTAATGTTGAATCAGGTTTTCCAATATTATAGATAGAATATCTTGCATATAAATATATGCTTATCACTTTTCTCGCTGCTGTGCTGTGCTCTTGTGGAGTTTTATCTGTAGCCGTTTAAAACTTGTGACACCAATTATTTCCAAAAGCTCAAGAGAGTTGCAGAAGCTTTGTAGCCCAGTGAGGGGAGCATGGTGTTTAACCAGTAACTGAACAGTCACAGTCATGTTTCCCAGAGTCTCCTCGACATTTATTAGTTAGTATTGTGATTTCCCGCTGCTTACAGTTTTCTCTCTCTTGAAAAACTTTTGTTTTCTAAAGACATATTTGCAATCTTCAACGGTAAGACTTGAAGAATGGAGAATTAAACGGAGAGATACAGAGGAGTGGATGCGGCATCGTCAACTACCTCTAGAACTGCAAGAACGCGTCCGCCGGTTTGTTCAGTACAAATGGGTTGCCACTAGAGGTGTCGATGAGGAAACCATTTTACAATCATTACCTCTTGATCTTCGACGCCAAATTCAAAGGCATCTTTGTCTAGCCCTTGTTCGCCGTGTAAGATATCTCAGTCATTGCATTTAACATTTGAAAGTGAAATCTATCTAAAGAAAACTATTATAAAGTCAGGTCTTTATCATGGTTTGGTAGAAGTTTTATTACACTGTTGTAATGTTTAGTATATTAGCACCAAGTCCAGTACATTAACTCTATGCAAAAGATATTTAAAGTAGCATCTGGTAGGTTACAGACATAGATGTCAAGTGTATTTTTTTTTTCTTTTTCCTGGCTGAGTACATACCAAGGTTTAATCTTAGCATAGTTAAAGTATGATGGCTATTTGAAAGTTGAAACACAGAAAGTCTAAGGGTTGCCATCTTCTTGGTGATTAGGCTGCACCTGAAGCCACTGGTTTGAAAAAGAAAGTATAGCTTTCCTTGTATTTATCAAGTTGAGCATCCGCTCTCTGCTTCTGAATTCTGATTTGGATGTGCTACGGGAAAATTGACTTGACAATTGCATCCTCATTTGCTTCTGGAGGACCTTCATGAGGGGATCAGTTTGCTTCAGTGAATTCAAGTTGGTTCTTAATTCATAATACTGTTTGACATAGTTTAACAAATATGTTGGAGAATAGGCAGTGTGCTTCTCTACTTCCAAAAAAAGCGGTAGCATTAGGATTTTCTCATCTACGCATGCTAGATATTCCATATCAGAAACTATTAGGTGCTTGTAAATATTTATCCATTCTCATCCTTCTGAAGACATATACAAACTTGAGAAATCTGAATTGTTTTCTTTTTCTTATCTAGGTCCCTTTCTTTGCACAAATGGATCATCAGCTCTTAGATGCTATATGTGAACGCCTTGTCTCATCCTTGCATACTAAAGACGCATTCATTGTGCGAGAGGGTGATCCGGTGAATGAGATGCTTTTCATCATAAGGGGGGAGGTAGAGAGCAGCACCACAGACGGTGGAAGAGTAGGATTCTTCAACTCCATCACCCTTGGAGCTGGCGACTTTTGTGGTGAGGAGCTGCTCACTTGGGCGTTGGTGCCTACTTCGAGCCTTAACCTACCATCCTCAACTAGAACAGTTAAAACTCTCACTGAACTGGAGGCGTTTGCGCTGAGAGCTGAGGACCTGAAGTTTGTCTCTACCCAATTTAAGCGCCTCCACAGCAAGAAACTCCAAGATGCTTTCAGGTATCCATATGTATTCTGTGAGATATTCAACTGGAGAAATCGCTCACTTGCTTGGAAGATTTACAAACTTTTCAACGTTCTTGTGCATTCCGAAGTTTGTAAACTGAGATTGATTGTGATGTAAAATACTTCCAGATATTACTCCCACCAGTGGAGGACTTGGGGGGCGTGCTATATACAAGTCACTTGGAGAAGATTCAAGAAGAGAAAGCTGGCAATGGAGTTGGCCAGATACGAGGACGTATATTACATGAATGGATCGGACAAGGAGAGTGAGTGTGGACAGAACTCCAACAGCGACGAGGAATTGAGTCGGTTGACCGACGATGCAGCCGGCACTCAACACCTTGGAGCTACAATACTGGCTTCCAAATTCGCCGCTAACACAAAAAGAGGGGCCAACCATAAGGTCACTATACTGGATCCTCAAGAACTGAAGATGCCTAAATTGTTTAAACCCGACGAGCCTGATTTCTCCGCAGACCTCGGAGAGAGTTAACTTTGCTTTGCCTACTATTATCACACACCAGCTGAAATCTCACCACCTCGTGGGGTTCTTGCCTCCAAGCGGCAATTCGTGACGCCATAGATCGTAAGGTGAAAGCAGTTGCTCAGATTTTACTTACTGATTTCAGCTGGTCCTGCCTTGATCCTTAAAAGAGTTTACTAAAATTGTGTAAATGTTGTTTTAGCCACTAGCATATAAAGTTCTTCATATTTCAAAAAGGGTCACTGAACATGCTTGATATTACTCGTTGGGAATATATCTATGGTTATATAATACAAAGACTCGCATGTCATATGAGTAAAGTACTTTTAAATTTAATATATATTAACTACATGAAAGGAGAAGAGACAACTGTTGCCTAAAGTCAACGGAATATTGTAACGGACGATGATGGCATTTGATATGGAGGGATGATCCAATTCCCTTATTTCCACCATTTAGATATGCTGTTTTCTTTCTACCAAAAAAAAAAAAAAAAAAAAAATGCTGTTTCTTGCTCTTCTCCTACAAGGGTATTCGAATCGTTATTCAAATCGTATTAAATTAATCCCTTCGATATATTTTTAAACTAACTCGTCGATGTGCACCGGTAAAACTCCATTTGTATGGTGGCGGTAGGCATGGCCTCCAAAGGTTTAGACTCAATAATCATATGTTCTTTTGTCATGTAAATCGATAGTTTTCTCACGATTTTCAGGAGGTCGATTTCTTATAAGGTCTAAATGGGTGAGTATTTAGTCGTACAATTAACTTCTGGAGACATATTATTTGTTAAAATACTCATGTTGATACCGATATTCGAATTTAATATGTACTTTGTCCACAATGCAATGCCTCCCGCTTAACGACAAATTGCACCATCTAAACCGCAATTAAAACCATGAAGGTCTCTTTCCCAATTTCGCATCATCAAATGGACCCCTCCCCGTTTCGATTCCCAGAAGATGGTGATGGCTCCTGCTTAGTTTGGTCCGGCTTCTCCTCAAAAGGGCTTTATCACAATTTATAGCCACAAGAACTCGAAAGCAAAAGGTGGGACAATACTTCATTCTAGCATCTTCCTTAACCCGATTTCATGCTTTTCAAGTTTACTTTCTTCAACCACTGGAGTTCATTCTTTCCACGAGAATGATTTAACTTTAGACGTAGATTTCGATTCTCATGTCCCATAAGAAAGTATGTGAAAATTGATAGTAAGAGTTGAAATAAAAGTAGAGTAGAATTGGATTTTTTTTTAACTTTCTTCTACTTTCTTCTCATCTTTTTTGGGAGAAGATTTTATTTTCTCTAAATTTGACTTTTTTTCCGGACGAACCTGGCTCCAATAATGGATAATGGGGTATGAAGGAGCTACGAACGAATCTTTTCTGTACATGGGGCCCGTGCCATGACAAGTCTAGCACAAACTTAACTTGGTCAACCGCTCTTTGAGAACGTGTATAGACTTCTTGTACAGGAAAGAGAACAGACCACCTGTCGCACAAGCAGTCATTTTACTCATTACTACCGCCCCCGCGAAAGTTCACCTGTCGTTCCGTTTCGGGCGTGTCTGATTTTCCAGGGGGATTGGAAGCGTTGGGTAGATTTGAATTGTGGATAATCTCTCTCAATGTTCTTCGTCATTCGTTCGGCAATTGACATGATTCGAGGTGCATTCCACGATTATTCTGCTTTCGAAAATAATTTTTACTTAAAAATAATTTTCTTTATTTTATTACCTAAACGAGTTTACGAGTATTCCAAAGTCCTTCTCAAAAGTTAAGAGCTTTCGTGCGGAAAAAAAGCGGTAGTCTCTGTCGTACTGTCCCCGTCTCTATCTCCTTCGCCACCTTTCGGAGCCACAAGAGAGAGAGAGCTATATTGTCAAAATCTCTTCATTGTCCATGTTTCTTGTCTCTGTCCGGGAATTTCTTTATCTCTTTCTTTAGTTTTTTCCCGTTTTTTCTCTTGGACTTTCATGTAGAGTTCCGATGACGAGTGCATTCCCAGTCGCCGGGGCGAAAAGGTTGTCTCGAGATGAGATAAGAGCGTGTGTGTGGTAGGTGCTCTTGCTCTGTGTCATAAAGGAAAAAAAGCCTACCTCCCTCTTCTTTCTGTGTACGGATAAGGGAACCTGTCCTCTTGCTCTGTTTTGGGGGAGTGTGAGCTATGGCTGCTCGCAGATTGTCTTCCTTGCTGACTCGTTCGCTCTCTGCTTCGCGGCTCCTGTCTTCAGGTGACTACCTTTTCATTGCTGCGTTTAGGAAGCCCTTCGAAGAAAAGGGTTCAGTAGGAATTTAGTTCTTGAACCGATGGCCGTCTGGTTCTTTCTTTCTGTCCCCTGCATGGCGCAGGGTTGACGACGAACGTCGAGTCTGATGCTAACACTCTTGGCTTCGTGATTCTTGATGTTATTTCTTGAGGGGACTTAATAAGATGGAAGAAAGAACTGTAGTAAGTGGTTCTGCAGGCCCAAATCGGCCTGGAGATTTGTGGGATTTCGGCTCCTAGAGATGGGTTCTGATAAGGATTTGATATTATCTGAGAATTTTAAGCATGGTGATTGTACTTTGTCTGAAGGAGTTCATGTACAGCCCGCCATTCATTTCTTTTCAGCAGCACTAGCCTTTTGTCTACTCTTTATCAAATTATTACGTAAATGCAATTAGCTTCAGTTCTCTCCCCTTAAATTTTTCACCATATTTGTTTTTTTCTTCTTCTCCGGGTTCATTATGGGATAAGTTCTGCTTGCTTGTTGGTACTTTCGTGTGTTCAGGAAGGAACCATGGCGTGGGAAGTAGCATCAGCAGGTACAGCACCGCAGCCGCAGTCGAAGAGCTGATTTCGCCGCCCGTCCAAATAAGTTACACACAGCATCTGATTAATGGGCACTTCGTGGATGCGGCCTCAGGTGAGCAACATTAATTGGAAATTAATGGCGATAGCTTTAATTGCTTGGTTTGTTGTTCGTAGATAGGATTCTTGCATGTAGCCGTCTTGAAATAGGTCTGAAAATCGATTCTATCTCAGGAAGAACTTTCCCAACGTATGATCCTCGTACTGGGGATGTCCTTGCTCATGTCGCTGAGGGTGATGCCAAAGATATTGACCGCGCTGTGGCGGCTGCTCGCAAGGCATTCGATGAGGGACCCTGGCCAAAGATGACTGCTTACGTGAGATTGAAAAATTACTGCTATGCTTTTCCTTCTATTACATAAGTCAGTCATACCTTGAGTGTGTCCATGTTTTGATGACGTGCTTGTGCTCGCCCTCCAGGAAAGATCGAGGATACTGCTGCGCTTCGCCGATTTGGTTGAAAAGCATAATGATGAGCTTGCAGCTCTGGAGACATGGAATTGTGGAAAGCCTTATGAGCAGTCTGCCAAATCTGAATTGCCAATGCTGGCACGTCTGTTTCGGTATTATGCTGGTAAGGAGTGATGTATTCTTTCTACGTCATTGCCATTTGACTAACCTGTCTTGTCAGTGTTTCTGATTCTTCTTCTCATACTGTAGGTTGGGCTGATAAAATCCATGGGCTGACAGTCCCGGCCGATGGAAATTACCATGTGCAAACATTGCATGAACCAATTGGTGTTGCGGGGCAGATCATTCCGTGGAACTTTCCTCTCATTATGTTCGCTTGGAAAGTCGGACCTGCATTGGCATGTGGTAACACAATTGTCCTAAAGACAGCAGAACAAACACCTTTGACAGCACTGTATGCTGCAAAACTCTTCCAGGAGGTCTCTCTCTCTCTCTCTCTCTCTCAAGAAACAGGGGCATAATTTGTCCAGACTCGGACTGAGCCTATTTCGATATTCTTTAATATACATTTTGCTTGGAACTTTTTCTGTTTACAAATCGTTAGTCTGTGAGGTCTGCATGGCCATCGCCACTCTTTATCAGAGTAAACAGGAAAATTTAATTGACAGCTGGTATCTCGAGACACTTTTGATATTTGTCCAGACTCAGTCTGAGTTTAGATGCTAGAGGAATCCTCGGCAAATGAGTATTTCTCAGCCGATTTGGTTTATTGGTGCAGTGTGTCTTTGTGTCCAAATTTGAAAGCACTGAGTGTGTATGCAGGTCAAGATGGGTACCTAGTGTTTCCTGGTCCAATTGGCAAATGAAAATGCCCAATACTTATAGTATAGGTGGAAAAATAATCAGCATATCTTAACTATGAAAAGCAAGGATGTAACTCGTGCAGAAAGCCAGACAAACAGGCTGCTAATTACCTTTCAAGTTATACAAGAAGTTCTTACTCACGCAAGAGTTCTCCATTTTGCCAAGATTCATTTGTACTTTACTGAATTGATTGTGTTTGTGGCAGGCTGGCCTTCCTCCTGGTGTTCTAAATGTTGTTTCTGGCTATGGTCCTACAGCTGGTGCGGCTCTTGCAAGCCATATGAATGTGGACAAGGTATATAAGACCAATCAGCTGAAATTACTATCTGGGATTGCTTGGTAATCTGAATGGAGATAATTCAACTAATAAGCCAATTTTACGAGTACTTAGTACAATGAATTCAGGTGTTATAATTTGTTAAAAAATGTGAGGAATGGATATGCTACAATGTGCATGTGATGCTGGAGCTCTCAATAATCTCTAACACGCAAGTCGTTGTTTTCTACAAGATGTTTCAGGATTCTTGTGCAACACAGGAAAAAGGAAAAAGGGAAAAAAATAAAAAAATCCTCTTTCAAATGATGGCATAAAAATAAATCCTTTTCGTAGTATTCTGATTTAAAGCGAAGCATCCTACTTTATTGGATATCATGGGCATCCGAACCTTCTTCTCTACTAGTCCCCATGAATATTCACCTACTGCCCAGTCCACAAATGTAAGCATCGTACTTTAGATGGAAGCGATCAAAGGATTCTAGATAAGAAAGACAGCCTATTCTTTCGTGATGGCTTTTAGACAAAGCGCCTCTGTCCCCTAATGGATATACTAATGTCGTGAGTTCTTTCTGAGATCCTATGTCTACTTTCTTCATAAAGTTGAAATGCTAAATCCATGGTGAATTGGCATTAGATGGACTGGTATGAATATATAGCAGCCACGTGGGTTGAAAAGATTCTCATCCAAGAATGTCAGCTCGTCTAGGCTTCATGATAGCACATCATCTGGCTAGCATCATTTCATAATTTTGACAAATTAAAATGAACACTCTGAACTTGGGCATATGTGCCTTCTAAGGCCAAAAAACTTGTGTTCTGCCGTGCAGATCGCCTTCACTGGATCGACCGAAACTGGCAAGGTTGTCCTGGAATTGGCTGCAAGGAGCAATCTGAAGCCTGTGACATTGGAACTAGGAGGCAAATCGCCTTTCATAATCTGTGAGGATGCTGATGTTGATAAAGCCGTGGAGCTTGCACACTTTGCTCTTTTCTTTAATCAGGTCCGTCTGATCTTAGCATCGTGACATTTTTATGGGATAGAAATGAAGTTGCCACAGATGAATGAATGAAGGGATGTCTAAACAGGGGCAATGCTGCTGTGCTGGGTCTCGTACATATGTGCATGAACGAGTGTACGACGAGTTTGTAGAGAAGGCAAAAGCTCGGGCACTGAAACGTAGTGTCGGAGATCCTTTCAAGAAGGGTATCGAACAAGGTCCTCAGGTATGAACCTTTTCAAATCTCTCAATTAGTAAATGACACGAGAGCTTGCTGCAGCTTTGTTCTTTCATTATAATCCGTCATGATTACGTCAGAGTTTATACTTAGAGCTTTCGATTGATGCTGTTATGACCTTGTGATATCATATCTCCTAGATTGATGTGGAGCAATTCCAGAAGGTGCTTAGATACATAAGAGCTGGAATAGATAGCAACGCGACTCTTGAATGTGGAGGCGATAGATTAGGCTCCAAAGGTTTCTTTGTTCAGCCAACAGTTTTCTCGAATGTCCAGGTATTGTTCGATCGTTTAGTTGCTGGTTCACTTGTGCATCGGGGTGAAGTGTTATCTGACTGGTGACCCTGTGTGAAACTTTTGTCATTCAGGATGATATGCTGATAGCAAAGGATGAGATCTTCGGCCCTGTGCAATCGATATTGAAATTCAAGTGAGTGAATACTAAAAATTGCTTTGATGTCATTATTCAACAATTATTTTAGGCTTCAATGAGCTCTTTTCTAAATCTGCGGGCTGATATTTCAATTATAAACACCTTCCCTGTATTTCTCCATCTTTTTTCTCAACTTCAATTTCCGTTTAGCACCGTGTAACTACTTACATTCTCTTGAGCAGGGACCTCGACGAAGTTGTCCGAAGGGCCAACACCACACGTTATGGTCTAGCTGCAGGCGTTTTCACTAAGGACATAGACGTAGCGAACGCGCTATCACGGGCGTTGAGGGTCGGGACCGTGTGGATCAACTGCTTCGACGTCTTCGACGCAGCGATTCCGTTCGGTGGTTACAAGATGAGCGGGATAGGACGGGAGAAGGGGATCTACAGCCTCAATAACTATCTGCAAGTCAAAGCCGTAGTTACGCCCTTGAAGAATCCGGCTTGGCTGTAAAATCTCAGCAAATGAACTGTTGAAACCGGAGACATCAACACCAAGTGAGACTTGCATGCAGTGTAGTGATGAAAGTATATTCTAAAGAACTGTTGAGCCCATATGTAGCTAATTCTCTGTCCAATCTGTTCATCTCTTTCCATCATTCTCGGATCACATATGTGTTAAGGTGGCTAGAACTATTACTTAGAAGGGGATGAATAGGTGATTGATTATACACAATTAAAGCGGAATTTAAAACGACCAAGTTTAATATCATGAAAGAACGTTTGATGAAAAACTACGTAGTACTCGAATTCTCTCAATAAACTATCAAACAAAATAATAAAGAGGTTAAGGGATGGAGGAGATTGCATAAAGTAATTATAGTAGTTCATGTAGTAAGCCTATATCTACTCTTTTATGTTAATAGTCTATTAGCTGAATTTTATTAAGCTGGATTTCAATAAAGAATCTATCAGAAGTTACAGAGTCTTTCTACTCAAGAAATGTGTAATCATATCTTTTGATCTCACACGGTCACTCTAAACAAATGCCTCTCAAATATTATAATTTCAGCTCACAAAGACAATTGTGTAATATCAAAACTCTTTTTGAACTTTGTAATTATAGAGTTCAGTCTTGTTCTTCCTTCAGCACCAAAATTTCCTTTTATACTACTTGACTTTCAAGCTGATTGTTGGACAATACTATGAGGATCATTCATCCAATCACTTGTCGGACATGAATGACATAAGATCTTATTACCATTTGAATTACAAGATTAGAGTCTCTCTTTGTTTCTCTTGCTTGTGCAACAAAAGTTGAGCTTCCATAAGTAGAGTTTCTGGTTAGGAAATGACATATTGTCTTTGAATGATTGTTAATCGAATCACGAATCCCTAAAAGAGGAAAATTACATTGATATTCATTCTTCCTAGATAGTTAAACAATCGGAACGTTTTGATGAGTCTCCGAGTTTGATGATATTCAGAACAAAGTTTGAACCAAGTTGCTCCAAAAGTATTAGCTGGAAATTCTATTATCAAAATCATTAAACACTTATGGAAGATTTTGTCGATCTTCAAAACAAATTGGGAAGTTAAACCCGGTGTCCATATCGAACTAAATGCGTTAGTCCTCTACTGATCGAGCCCGCCCGTCCGGCTCCTCTGCAAAAAAGACATTCACACGATGCTCAAACCCAATCTCAGGCCCCCCTCCAATGGCCAAACCAGATCCAGCAGCGAAAAAGCTCAAGCCCAAAGCTGTGTGCACCCGTCATTAATTTGCCCACAAAATCAGATGCCAAGCCTGCTCGAATCGACCAGCGACAGCACTCATCTCTTGACCGACCCCGTTTCATTAGGTGGGTCGACGACAAAACCTGTCCCTTTCGCCATTGATTAGCATGCAAAGATTGACCAGCATATTAAAAAATCCTTGCTTCGCGCCCGAGCTGAACCTGAACCATAAAAAACTTATGCACGAGAGGGGGAATACCGCGTGACACTCATCAGTCCGTGATTGGCACACGTCAGGGCCCGTCCCTTTTCACATCAGTCCCTGTCGAGCCAAGGGGGAGGAAATCTTGCAGCAGTTTCTTGAACCGGAGAGAGAGGGAGAGAGAGAGCTTGTGGCTGCGGTTGGGTTTTGTCAGTTAATTAATAATTCTTTGTTATGTGGTGATCAAGATTTGGCCACTGTGGATTAGGACACGATCGAGGATGACTTGTCTTGTCTGCTCACGAGGCACGACCGCATCCTCAAATGACATTTGAGCTGAAAACCGCTGGAAAATCCAGATTCGCATTGATGCCACGCGGTTGAGCGTTCACATCTTAATCGGAACATCTTCAGTGCCGTTGCTAATCAAACTCTCAAACGGTACAGAGCATCTGTTTCATCAAAATAAAGACTCTCGACCGCGAAATCTCGAATGGGAACGGAAGCCGTTCTGAGTGAAACTCGAGTAATATCGTAGCATGTTTAGTGAAGATTTCCTTGGTGTATGTTTGCCCGTACATGTAGGTCGCATTGATGGAACCCGTACATGTGTTGTTCTCTTTTGTCATAAGTTGAGATTCGTTATACCAAAAATGAGAAAAATGGAAGGGACCACAAGAGTTATTTGTTTAGAGGGAAATTGTTTTCCAATTATTCGATATTAGGTTGAAAACAGCAGATTTAGATATGAGAAAATAGCTTCATTTTTCAACAAAAAAAACAATCCACTTTCCTTAAACTTTTGGACAAATGAAAGCTACGAGATTTACGCATTTTGAAAGTTGCTTAACTTCACTATCTCTGACATCAAACTCAAGGAAGCTTATTCGTTCTGTTTTGTCCAGCATAAACAGATATCGATTAGACAATACACCAAATGCTGGAATTCGTTGTGATCTACGTTTCCTTCTCCCGTCCTTACACGTCTCTAGTCGAATTTGCTCTGTCCATGATCCAAGTAAGATATTAAAACCACGTATATGATTTGTTGTCATTATTCAATTCTCAATCACTCTTGTTGTTCACACGAGGTTTAGGCACTCTTCGAATTGTCTTCATTGGTTTCCACCAACCTCATTACTGGAAATTAGAGCGCGTCATCTACATAGGACCATCTTTGACTAATTTAATAGTTCACGTCTCCATCTCGAACATCTGTGAATTTTTTTTTTTGTTCGAAAGAAAATTCTATTCGTTGCTCATGAGGATACAAAAGTATATAATTTTCATGACAAAGCAAATTGAAATAGAGTAAGAACACTGAAAAGTAAAGCCAAACCTAGAAAATAGGGAGGATCAATGAAGCACCAATAAAGTTAAGTACACACTCATTTCATAAGAATGGATTTGTCAAGTAAAATCAATGGCCAATCATTAGATCTTGTGTCTTTTTTAATGATGAGCACATGTTGGAAAATTATTTTCCAATAACTACGACGTTGCCTATTGACAATGCGTGTTTAGGTTCAGCTTCATTTATATCATGTTAGAGGAGATAGGAATTCCATTGGTTTTGTGGAAACTTGTAATGTGATGTGAAAAGATTAGAAGGCTGTAGAGAAAGGGCTTATCATGCCTTTGGCTATGAGTCAAAAAAATTATGGCTATTCTATGGCCAATAAGAAGATGACATCATGACTTCTTATCTTGACAATTGAGAGTTGGCTTGGATTAGGCCTCGGGGCCAATCTAGGAGTTGGTCCGCTCTATCATATGGAGATAACCAAAATAGGTTCAGCAAATACAAATATAATATACGAAGGAGTAAATTTTTGTACTTCAATGAGATGATAAAATTCCTATGATTATAATTGAAAAAAGGCAGACACAAATAGAGTAGAAAGATATCGAATCTTGAATCCACATTTATTAAACTCTCAAATCTAGATCGGGAGAGGACATCATTTAAATTTATAACTAGATCGGGAGAGTTTAAACTCTCAAATCAATAATTAGATTGGGAGAAGAGAGATCTCAAATCTAAATCTAGAGAGAAGAAAAAGTTAGAAAATAAGAATAAAACACGAACAAAATTAACGAAAAAGGGAGGAGAGGATAAGATTGGCTCAAGACGATGGAAAGAAAAAAGAGAGACAAGAGAGAAAAGACTTTTCACTTTCTCTTAGAATATTGGCAACATCTGTGAAATTTCAATTATCTAAATATGCATATTTTATTTATATTCGAGAAAAAGCCGTACATTTTCATATTTCAATCATTATTCACGTCGGCCAACCTCTCTTTTGTCCTGTCAGGAAATGAAGCTCAGCTAAATTTCAATTATCAAAATGTGCGGCAGGGTCTTCTCAGTTAATTAACAATTCTTTGTTATGTGGTGATCAAGATTTGGCAACTGCGGCTTAGGACGCGACCTAAGATGACTTGTCTACTCACGAGCCACGACCGCATCCTTAAATGACATTTGAGTTGAAAACTGTCCGAACAACCAAGATTCGTACTGATGCCGTGCGGTTGAGCATTCACATCTTAACCGGAACATCTTCAATGCCGCTCTGCTAATTAAACTTTGATAAGGTACCCAGCAGTAAGCACCTGTTTCGTCGAAATAAAGATGAAAATTGGATGGACTCGAGCAATATCATCGCATGTTTAGCGAAGATTTTCTCAGCATATATTTGTCTCCCAACATATAGATTCATCATGAGTCGAGATTCATCGTTCCCAAATAAGAAAAACGAAGGACACAAATGATTTATTTATTTGAAGGGAAATTATTTTTTGACTTCTTGGCATTAGACAACGTAGAATATTTTCTATAGATAGCAAAGAACAAACTTAGATTTGGAGAGAATAACATCCCTTTTTCGGTAAGGAAAAAATGATTTTCGTGGAAATATTTTTCCTTAATTGTGTAGTTTATAGTCAAACGTAGGTAATCTGAGAGTTGCTAAACTTCACTATCACTAACATCAAACTCAAGTGAGCTTTCTTTTTTTGTATTGTTTTGTCCAGCATAAACAAATATCGATTAGACAATACACCAAATGCTGGAATTCTTAGCGATCTACGTTTCCTTCTCTCTTCCAAACACGTCTCTCGAGTGAAATTTTGCTCTGTCCATGATCACATATCTTGTCATTATTCAATTCTCACATCACTCTCTTTCACCCGAGGTTCAGGTATTCTTCGCGTTGTCTTCATGGTCTTTCACCAACCTCATTACCACAAATTAGAGCGCGTCATTTGCCTAGGATTCTCTTCGTTGCTACTACATAATTTGCGTCTCCATCAAGAACATCCGTGAAATTTTAGTGATCTATATTTTATTTATATTTGAGAAAAAACCGTACATTTTCAATTTTCAATCTTTATTCATGTCGACCAGCCCCTCTTTTGCTTTCTCAATCTCCGTTTAGCCAGCCTGTCGGAAAATGAAGCTCAGCTAAATTAATCACACAATCATTATTATTATTATTATTAAGTGAATTGTAAGCACGCGCTTGATGTTCCTCAAAAATTCCGAAAAATTCACCTGATCCTTCTTTAAAAAATAGAAGAAGACAAATAAGAAAATCGACAGCTGCATTTTACTTCGCCTTCAATGCAGACTGACATCCCCTTGACGTGGGGAACATGTCGCCGCCCCATTCGTCCACGTGTCCGAGGTCGGTCTGGGCGGGGCCCACCCCGAAAGATCCGGCTTTCGGACAGGATCGTCTCTCATCGCACGACACGCGGGAAAATAAACAAAAATAAAAAAAATAAAAAATAAAAAAGGAAATTCTCATCGTAATCATCTCCCGAAGAAAAAAATAATAATTCAGCAGGATCGGAGAAACGATACTCACCCAAGCCCGGACCGACACGTGTCCCACACACGTGTCCTGGGTTCTTTCGCGCCAAATCCACGTACGAGGGTCCGCATCCTCGCGCCACGTGTCCATCAAGGTCCGCTATTTCTTGTTCTTATAACCGAAACTCTCTTTCGGTTATCTTTCAAAGTTCGGAACTTCGAGCTCCTCCCCACCCCCGGGAAGAGAAATTTCCGGCAGCCAAGAATCCGTCAAAATTCTCGCCGTTCCGATGATCCAGAAGCCCGACCGCCGGTTCCTGTCGCTCCCGGCCGTACGCCCCTGCGACACCGTCGAGCCGGCGGTCCTCCTCGATTCCCTCGCCGCCCTCTCCCGCGCCATCTGCGGCTTCCAGTCGCGGCCCTTCGCCACGCAGCGCCGCAACGCGCGGGAGGCCGTCCGGCAGGTCCGCGTCCTCCTCGAGTTCTTTGAGGACGTCCGCGAGCCCCGCGGCGGCGGCTGCGGGCCGGTGCTCGCCGCCGGGTCGTCCGCGGCGGCGGCGGCGGCGGTCCTGCTCTGCTTCTCCGAGCTCCACACCACGTTCCAGAAGATCAGGTTCCTGCTCGAGGACTGCTCGCGGAGGGCGCCCGGGTGTGGATCCTGATGCGGTCCCGGTTCGTGGCGTCGCAGTTCCGGGTGCTGGTCCGGGCCATCGGCACGGCGCTGGACGTGCTGCCCCTGGACTCGATCGACGCCGCCGGGGAGGTGAAGGAGTTGGTCGAGCTGGTGGCCAAGCAGGCGCGGCGGGCGAGCTTCGAGCTCGATAGCCGGGACGAGTACGCGATGAGGCAGGTCCGGTCGATGCTTGATTACTTCGAGCGAGGGATCGAGCCGGACCGAGGCGTGATCGAGCGGGTGCTCGAGTATCTGGAGATCAGGAGCTGGAGCGACTGCAACAAGGAGATCAAATTCCTGGAGGGCGAGATCGAATCCGGGTGCTCGGACGGAAACGAGAGAGAAGCGCCATTGCTGAGCAGCTTGGTGGCATTCATGAGCTACTGCAGGGTGGTCCTGTTTGAAGTCCTGGACCACGGGAGCGCCCAGCAAACTGATGCGGCGCAGAGCTCGGAGACTCTCAGTTCCTTGAACCCGGAGGACTTCCGGTGCCCGATCTCGCTCGAGCTGATGACCGACCCCGTGACCGTGTCCACGGGACAGACCTACGATCGGTCCTCCATCGAAAGATGGCTCAAGGCCGGCAACGTCACCTGCCCGAAAACGGGGGAGAGGCTCACGAGCACCGAGCTAGTGCCGAATTCGACTCTCAGGAAGCTTATAAAACAGTTCTGCGCCGATAATGGGATCTCGCTCGCCAATTCAGGAAGGAGAAGTAGCGACATCGCGAGGACTATCGATCCGGGAAGCACGGTGGCTGTGGAGGCGATGAAGAAGCTCTCGAGGTTTCTCGCGAGGAGGCTAGTTTTCGGGACCGCCGAGCAGAAGAACAAGGCTGCTTACGAAATCCGGCTGCTCGCGAAGTCGAATATCTTCAACAGGACGTGCCTGATTGAAGCCGGCACTGTGATGCCGCTGCTGAGCCTCTTGTCTTCGCGCGACGCGGCTACTCAGGAGAATACGACCGCGGCTCTATTGAAGCTCTCGAAGCACACTAGCGGCAAAAGGGTAATAGTCGATTGCGGCGGACTGAGCCCGATTCTGTCGGTTCTAAGGAAAGGATCAAGCCTCGAAGCTAGGCAAATTGCCGCCGCGACCATGTTTTATCTTTCTTCCGTGAAGGGGTACCGGAAATTGATCGGGGAAACGCCGGACGCGATCCCGGCTCTCGTGGACCTCATCAGAATCGGAAAGCCTTGCGGGAAACAGAACGCGGTGGTTGCGATCTTCGGGCTGCTCCTCTATCACGGGAACCAGTGTAGAGTCATAGCAGCAGGAATTGTTCCATTGCTGGCGAACCTTCTCGCTTCCTCAGAAAAAGATGAACTCATAGTGGACTCATTGGCAGTCCTCGCGTCTCTAGCAGACAATGCCGATGGGACCACGGCGATCCTGCAGACTCCGGTCTTGCCTCTGATCATCGGGTTCTTGCGGTCCTCGGCTTCCAAAGCCGGGAAGGAATACAGCGCCTCGATCCTGCTGTCCCTATGTCGCCACGGAGGGAGGGACGTGATCGAAGTGCTGGCTAGGGACCCTTCGCTCACGGCTTCCCTCTATTCGCTCCTCACCGACGGGACCTCCCACGCGAGCAAGAAGGCGCGGTCGCTCCTCAAGATCTTGCTCAACTCCAACGAGCGGAACAGATTTCGGCTCTCGTGATTCGGTCGCGCGCTCCCGCCTTCCCCGACTGGCGGCGACCTAGAGAAAGGCCATGTAAATAGATATGATTTTTAGTGTGTTGAGAGTGCAAGATGAAAAGGACGCTGGCTCAGTTTTTGCAGGAGCCAGCCTCCATCTTTGCTTATAGAATAAGGTTGAAAATGCCTCAATTTGCTGTAGCCTTTGTGATTGTATTTGGAGATGGTGTTGAATAAAAGTCATACAACAGGAGAATCAGGTTGAAAATGCCCCCAATCCAAAGTACACAACTTTTAATAATAGATTCAAGATTGCATACCGGGTAGGAATTATTTTAAATAATTGAACACAAATATGCATAATCAGTGCATGATTCACAAAATAACGAAAGTATATAAACAAACAAAATTAACATGAATCGAGATTCCACAAAAATACGATGTGAGTTGTCTTTTATGGATCTTTTATTTCTTATCATTGTCTTAATTGAGGCTGAATTCTACCTGGGATTCAAAATTTTTCCCTCCTTTTGCCCCCCACAGTTTCAGTCTTTTGCAAATTTCTGCTTCCGATTTGCTTTAGGGCAAAGCCTCATCTCTCATATTGGGCCAAGTTGCTGTCCATGCAGCCCAGCCATTCGCCATGAAGCCCAATGGGCCTCCAAGAATGGGCCTCCCATGCTCTAGAAAGATCTCTCTCTCCCCCCGCCTCCCCTCTCTCTCTCTCTCTCTCTCTCTCTGCTGTTTGAGTTTGCTTGAGCATCAATTCAAGGAGGTAAGCTTGGGCAATCTCTTCTCTCTTGTCGATTCATCATCTTTCGATCATCGGTTGTCGTGTCGGTCGGTGCCTCTTGGTTTCGCTCTGAATCTGGGTTCTTCTTTTCGGGGATTACGATTGTCGGGTTTGTTTCTTGACCTAATTGCACACGCTTGAAGTCGCCAATTCGTTTCCCGTCGATTTCGCAGGTTCTGTTTTTGAGTTCTGATCCGAGCTCACATGGCGACCGAGACGAAACCCGCGACGGAGGAGGCGAAGATGGACCTGTTCGAGGACGACGACGAGTTCGAGGAGTTCGAAATCAACGAAGGTAACTGCTTTTCTTGGGCGAAACCCTCGTTGCGTTCTGTCGAACCTTGACACGACCCATGATTGTTGAACCTGATGTTGATGTAATAGCGCTGCTTGTCTGGACTCGGTTTGAGGGAGGTTTTAGTTCTTTCGCAATTCGGCTGTAGGGAATGGCCGCAAGGAGGTAACTTTGTAGGTTTAGCGCAGATGGTGAGCTTCTGAAGGATGTGGGGTGAGGATTTCGTTGATGAAATGGCTAGCTGTTGTTGTAGGATGTCGAACCCCTTTGATGTGTACTCCTTTCGATTGTCTGTTCGTATTGGGTTATGCATCAGTCGTTGAGAACTATCGCGTTTCTATCTGCTTGATCGATCATTTCAAGTATAGAAGAGTTTGTCGGAAAATCAGTATTCTATTTGCATGCTGTTGTCAAAAGCTGTAGGCTGTGGAGACATTTTGAACGTTCTGCCGGAGCGTTGCAGAAAATTGCCGGCTTTGAGAATCTGATTTTATCTCTAGTAGGACGGGCGATTATAGTATTGGGATTCAAGAGTACTGGGGTTACAAAATTGACGGGGGCAATTTTATGTCGCTGTGGTCTCTTCATCCAGATACAAATGCTTAATAGGTGTCACCGTGGATTGTTCATGCAGCATTGCAGGCCAAGGTGTCTTTTATTTGACGTTGTAGGGCTGGACCAGATTCATTTGTGCTTGTTTGGAGGGAAGATACTAAAATATATTAGGATCTTACTTACTCTGAGTGTTCATGGTCTACTTCTGCCTCTTTCTAACTGTTGATTCGGTGGTTTTAGCTTACCATTTAATTAATGTTTAATAGCTCATCGTCTTTCTGTTTTTTTATTGCTAGCGGCTTCCAGTTGATGATTATGATTTGACTTCTATTCTCATCCTCTTTAGCGATCTTGATGACCGCCATTCAATTCTTAAATTGTGTTTTGTTCCCAAAAATATTTGACAGAATGGGAGGATAAAGAAGAAGGGAAGGATGTGACTCAGCAGTGGGAAGATGACTGGGATGATGATGATGTCAATGATGATTTTTCGCTGCAGCTGAGGAGGGAGCTGGAAAACAATGCTGAGAAGAACTGAGACAGATTTGGAGAACTATGCTTGCTTCATTATGTTTCGCCTTCTAGACTTCATGGATGATTCCTGGCCTTTTCTTTCTTTTCCCCTTTTTGAGAATATCAGCGAACTTCTGAGTTTGAGGAAATGGAATTGTGAACAGGATTTGACTGCAAGTGGTGCTTCACTCGAATAGACAATTGTACTGATAGTGAACTCAATACTGTCTTTTGATGATGATTTGAGAAGCAATTGAAAGCGCACGAGTTCAGATCCAATACAGCGGGTCTATATCACTATAATTTTTAGGGGCGTCTGTCTATCTTCGACTTTCCATGCTTCTAAATTGACGTGAAATTATAAAGCTGTGATGGGCCAGTCTGTCAGAATACTAGAGAGATGTTCTGCTTTTTCATAAAAGTTTGCTGCTGCTGACTCCTCATAATTTGTCCCTGTCTGAGTGCCTGGCCTGCAAGGTAGTGATTAATCAATTGGGGGCATAGATTTTGATCATCTGTTTGTCTGTATTTGTGCATGTGCGCAATCAAGTGATGATTGATGTGAACTGCCCGCGCAAGAAAATGGCAGATTGAGGAGATCTGCTCATCTACATGGAGTTGCGTGTTCTCATTGGGCAGATATCTGCTGGCCTTTGTAGATTCCTTTCCTTTCAGATTTTTGCGTACACTGGATAGGGGATAACATCATAATGCAGTTATATATCATGAAATCGCTTTGATTGGTTGTCTGGTGACGCACTTGGGATGTGACATGAAACTATGCCTGGGGATTTGTTAATCGTCCTATTCCCCTGCATTGTGTTGGGTACTCTGTTTGCATAGCGTTCGTTTCTTAACTGTACTTTTGTTGCCTTGTAAGAGTGACTTCGGGTGCAACTACAAACGAGGAATAATTAGGTACCTCGGATAACCTTCCTAACATCTCACTGGTTGGACCGTGCTGCCGAGTTTGCCTGTCGAGCTACAGTCCTGGTTGTGCCATCAATTTGTTATTCTCTCTTTAGTGGGTCGCGCGTAGGTGGTTCCACCAGGGGCTCGCGAAGGCCATCGCCCTCGACTTCGGTTGGGAATAAAGATGTGTAATCCAATCATAGTTTGTTCTAAAACTTTGTTATCTTGTCTCCTTAAAATCCGTTCTTGCTTATTTTATGGCCTTCCGCTCCCTTGAGTTTGGACGTCTTCATGGATCATTTTCAAAAGATCCTTCTGTACAAAGTCTCATGAACCTGTCGTGTTCGGAAAAACCCTTTTTCCTGTCTTTTTCTGTTGAGAAAACGAAAAGGTACGCGAAGCTAAAGAAACAATGGAATGGAACAGTACAATGTCTCCCAAGAAAGTGCAAGAACAAGCTACAGCTCGTGTATATATAAGAAGAAGAGGAGAAGGAAACAAAAGAAGGCTTAGATGACAATATGCACAACTGAACACAACCTCTCTGTTTCCTATCGCACCATGCCCAGGCCGGTTTACATGTATCGCTGGGAATCGGCGCCATCACCATGTTTACCAAAAACAGGTGCAGAACTTCACAATTGACACCATTGCCTTCCTCTCATAGCCCTTTTACTCAGAAGAATAACTGTGTAACCTTTTCTTTTTCCAGAGAATGAGTGACAAAATTTTGCGTTTGCCTAAAATTTCTTCAAATAAAAAGAACCCGGCCTTCGAAAGAAACCATCAGGCCTAAAGGCAAAAGAAGCAATGATAACAGCAGATGAACAAGCCAGCAGAGCTTGAGCACCTGGCTACCCAGGAATCACTGAGGATCCAACAATTTCCAGCCTTAATACCGAGATACTCTTTCGCTTTCTATGTCAATTCAATCGTGACGTCGCCGGGCACCCTGGTCTCCTCGACCAAGTTCTTGAAACTCCTTGAACGGACAACGACGTGAGTTCGACAGATTGGGCAGATGGGTGTCTTCAAGAGCCAAGAGTCAATGCACTGAGCATGGAAGCTGTGGCTGCAATCGGGCAGGGACCTGCATTTCTCACCCACCTTGAAGCTCTCCAAGCAAACCGCGCAGTCCCCGGGCCCATTACTACTCCCCCTGTCACCTATCCCTCCCGCATAATCAAAGCAGGGCAGGTTGTCCAGATCCTCACTCGAGATGGTCACGGTCGGGGCATTGACCCTTTGCACCAAGTCCCCATTTAGATACCCTTCTCTAAAAAGCCTCCCCACTATGCACATATGAATCACCGCCAGCACAGCGATCCCCAGGAGCAGCAGCACCACCGAGATCACTATGTCCGTTACCATATTGAGCTTCAGCATAGAGAGAGAAATCAAGAAAAGAGGTAGAGGAAGTATGTCCAGGTAAAGGTCAAATCTTTCAGCTCTCATCCCAGAAAGAGGGGCACCGGCCAAGAAGGACGTACAAAGGGACAGAACCCTCCTCCCTCCCCGCAGCCAGCGAGCTTCAGCTTCGAGATCATGTCCCTGCGACCTCTTTCATGCTGTCGCCGTCGTCGCTCTTCTAGGTCCTGTCACCGCAATACCCAGAAGCCGAAAACCTCTCTTGCTGCACTCATGCATTGGAGATCATCGATCTCAATCAAATTTCGAAGTGGCACGACGGGAAACAGAGGGCAAGAAGGAGGGAGCTAGAGCTTTTACATGTGTTGTTTATGACAGAGCCCGAGGGAGAAGTTTGGTGGGCAAATAGAGGAACTGTAGGGTGGCATTTTCCTTCTCCCAAGTGGGCAGTTTTATCTTTTGTCTCTGTCAAGTCTTACTGAAATAATATTATAGGAAGGAGCATCTACAGCTGACCAGTAATCCTTGATTCTCTTGAGCGGAAAGAGTTAAAATATAAAAGTTCTCAATCATCCTCCCTTGTCAGTCTCAACATTTCTTAAACCAGTTGGCCCCCCCTCCCCTAAAATTTTGAAGGACTTCCTAACCTTTAGCAGGCTAAGAAAAAAAAAAATTTCCCTAGAAAATGATCTGTTTTCTTATTATAATTTTCTAGAGAAATCTCAAGATCTCCAATGATTAGCCAGGCCTTAGCAAAAGGGGTCGTTGGAACAGCTTAGCCCCGTTCCATTATGAGGCCATCCATGCATTATACCCAAAGAAACTGAACCTAACGAACAGAATCAAGCTCAGAAAATCTTCTTGGCAAGGTGAAAAATTCGCCAATGGAGAAGTTAGGCCGGAGAATTTGAGCATCGGATTCAACGCTAAATAAAAGTTGGCGGGTTGCTATCGCTCGCGCACCGTGATGTCAACACCGAAGATTTCATCGAAGGTCCCTATATAGGAAAAGATCTGTTTCGGCTTAAGACCGTGACAAACATTATATATTCATTGTTCCTTGTTTGAAACAAAGATTCATTCACATGTTCTCGAAAGGTATCTTAATTTTTTTTATTAGATCAACCGTGTCTCCTTAATGATGAAATCATAATGCAAAAAATGATATGATTTTTGGGTTGGAGTTCGTGTCGATTTTGGGGGGTGATCGGATTTTTCTTCTTGCTCAACGTGCTAAAGATTCAGGGGAATCATATTTTCTGACCGTCTGAGCCTCGAATTCGTTGAGCGTCCATGTTTTCCACGTTGGTCTTCAAAAGGGTTTCGCCAAAATCAAATTCAAGAAACAAGGTTTGAACTTTTCAAAAGGGTTTGCGTAATGTTTTGACCAAAGATATAAAATTAAGAGAGACGTGGCGCTAACTAGGTTTAATATGAATCCGAATTGCGCGAAATTCCCTAAGCATGCGCAATGTGCCAGAATAGATAAAAGTCAAGCCATCTTCACAACTCGACCGGTGTAATCTCTTTGAATGAGGTGACGACACTCAAGAGCACAAATCGTGCAGAGGCGGGCTCACGACATGGCTTGAGCAAATGAGACGGAGGGGAAATTGCCTTGAACTCAAGAAAATATATAAATGCTGGCTTAATTTTATACTAGTTTCCCCAAAGTTATGAGTCGAGGAAGACGCCAAGGAAAGGGTTGAAATCAAGACAGAACACGAGAGGCATGGCGAATTTTCTAAAGATCAAATCGATGACGCTAAGAAGATCTTCTGATCATGTTATCCAACATCAGCCGCCGTTGTGGGGGCAAGAGATGCACCAAAACGTCTCTTTTTCGAGCACCACATAGGCATCCACAGGAATTTGGGGGGAAAAAGAAACCGATGAAGTGTCGTAATAAGACAGCTTTGCAAAGCAAAAAGCCCTTTTGCGATCGATTCACGTAAAGGTGCTCCATTTGCGCATTGTTCATATGCAACATTTTTGTCTGCCCATTTCTTTTATTGACTAAAACTAGGTTGTTCTTTTTGACCCCCCAATAAAAAAAAAATTAGGTTGTTCTCAACACTCCATATATAGAATCACTAAAACTTAAAATTTGAACCCCATTTAATTAGTCGAGAACCGTGGGGGAGTATAGAGTACAAATGTATTTCGAGAAAGTTTTTTCATGTCGTAAATTTCAAAAAGTGTTGGTAATTTAATTGTAAAAAAAGGGTTGACAAACAAGACAAATAAAAGTGGCAACTGAATAGAAAAATTGCTAAATTAGAAAAAGAAGAAGAAGAAGACTAAACATTGGTAAACAACTCAAAAGAAAGTCAATGACCCAACAATAATTAGTAACTTAATTGGAGAAAAATTATAAGGCGCACGAAAAAATTGAGGCATTAGTAAGAAGGGTAAAAGAAAAGTCGACGAATGGCTGACTCAATAAGAGTTATAAAGCAGAATTAGTTGGTAAAGTAATTGGAGAATAAATCACTCTAATTAAGATTGGTAATTTCTTAATAGAGTTGGTGAACTACGAAAAACAAACTAAAAGTGGGTTATGATTATACTGAAAAAAGGACATAGATTCATTGGTAAGTAACTTAAATGAATGTTGGTAATTCAAAACTATCGGGACTTTAATCGGACAAAAGGTTTGTGAGTCACTCACATCAAAAACCTGTAAATTCATGGTTTAATGTTTTGGGAAGAAAGACAAATAAAAGTGAATAAAAGACAAGAAAACTTGGTGATTGCAAGCTACAAAAGATAATTGATAATTTTATAGAAGTTGTCGGTAAGTTAACGAAATTATGAAATCGCCGATATATGATATCGATTGCTCCGTCATTTATGGAAAAGACTTATACGATACAATATAAATTGATCATGTTAGATATTACCTAAAAGATAATACGAAAGCAACCTTAGTTGGAGGTGATAAAAAGGAACCGACCCCAGATTTTGATCGAGGATCACGACTTCCCTTGGGAAGTCAAATTGCTGGTGCAGACGTTACCTACTTCCAGCATCAACCTCAATCAATCAGAAAGGAACTCAAGCTTTTACTTTTTTGGAATAATATATCTACGATTCATGTGTTCTTCTAGGGTGGGTCCCACAGGGGTTGGAGATATGACTCATTTAATATGATCGTGTTAAAGCCTCCCCTGCATGACATTAAAGCTAATTCGGCCAAATCTGAATCCCCAGATAGATCGTTGAGGGGAAAGGTCTTCTCGAAGAAAAGTATATCTGAGATGAACCTGGGAAAAAAGAAATTCAATATTCTCATAATTGTTCCCCTAGAAGATGGCTATGCAAACTTGTGCACAGCGCAAAGACCTATCTTAACAGTGGCTCGTGGATTGTCAAAGTCTAAGTTTATGAATCTCAAACCCTAACTCACGTCTAACGTGATGCAAAGACCAGAGAAAATAACCGAAAATATCTTAAATTTATTATATTTATACCTGTCCTACATTTTTCTATTTTTACAATCGAGTTCTCAATATTTTCACGTTTTGTTAATAAATCAGAAAGTACCCTCTCTACTCTTAGGTAGGCCTATTTAACCGTAAATTGCTACTGTGGACATTGATATGAATAATTCTTTAAAGAAATTATTTATTTATTTATTTCTTTCTTTTTCAATTTTTTTCTTCCAAGCTCGTTGAGGGTCACCCACAAAGCGTCGCCCTCGTCGGCTGTGGGCAAGAACCCTCGCTAAATTTGGGCCTCTCGCCCTGGATCGATGATGGCTTTGTGGCCGGCAAGGGTTGGTCAATTATTTTGGCCGGACTTGGTAGGAAAAAAAAGGAAAAGAAATAAAGAAGGAAAGAAATATTTTTTAAGAATATTTATAAAAATTATTTACGTCAATGCTAGTTATCTTACGTGGCATTACTAGCGTCCATGTTAGCAATTTCTGATTAAAATTAGTCCGATAAACTCAATTGACAAAACACAAAAATATTTAATACTTAATTGATATAATTGAAAGATTTGTGAGTACAAATAAAATAATTTTAAGACTTTTATTTATTTATTTATCATATTCCCCAAAGATTATTTCTGTCATCAAGCTTGCATGTTCTAGACTGATCATACTTGACTAGACCCTATTGGCTACCGAATTCAATCGTTCGATTAAGTCAGATGTTTCATGAGTGATTATTACTAAATACTCGAACCAAAAAATGTCTAGTTTTAGTTACAATGCCTACAAATCAATTCAATCCAATGACTATGTTATTTAGATAATAATCAGATTCATCCTTATATGGGAGAACTGTTCAGAAAATCCTAAATTTATTGTATGATAACCAATTAATTTTAAAATTTTAAAATTGGCCAATTTTGTATTAAACCTTTTGATATTTTTTTGATGTAGTTCTTTTGGCTAATTTTGGTTGGAAATCGTTAATGTGGCGATCTAATCATCGCCGACTATTTTGGAACGCGTTGGCAATTTCTGGTAGGAATATCATCGAAAGGCGTTTGATTAAATTGACTAAATCAAAAAGTTTATAATTGAATTGATCATAGTAAGATGAATTTAGATTTTTCAGACAACTTTTCCACCTTTGTACCCATCTATGGACCGCAAGGATGCCTAAATTTTGCGAAGGCAAAATAAGGTTTGGACGTGGAGAATAAGGAGCATACAGCGCATGTTCCATGTTTTTCATGTATGTTCCATGGTTTTCGGTTGGCTACGCTTGAAAAGCGTACATTGTGCGACTCCTAAGTTAACTTAGAGCATTAGAAAAATGAGAGTTGATAAGATGGGCAATAATTGCTGTGCCTCCATTATCGATATCTTACAAGTGAAGTGAAATGGGGTTTATATGTTGATTATGCTGTCTCTATTTTTTCTTCTTTTTAAAAACATTTTTCCTAAAATAATGAATGTTTTTCACGAGCACAAAATTCTCCACGTCATCATCCTCGTGATGCTGAAGCAGGAGAGGATTGAAGACTTTTTTTTTTTTTTTTTAGGGAAGTTCTGGCTCCTGATTATTGGATCTGAGGACCCATTTCCCACCGATTTAATTAATGCGTGCATAAATAAATACAAGCTGTGTATATATAAATCTTATTAATTCCAATTTTAAAGTACCGATTTAAAGAGCTATTTTGCTGGTGAGCGTCTGGCCAGTACTCTACCGAGGGTCTCCGCAGAATTAGCATCCATTTGCAGTTTAGGTCATATTTTAATTGCGACTTTGAATTTTTCTTTTTTGTTTTGTTAGGGTTTAGAGGATGAATCTGCTAAAACAAGTATTTCACATAGTATCGCCTGATCGAGTGCCGATTCACTTTTAGACGTAGATATTAATATATACAAATACATATGTATGTTTCATTGGAACTTATATTGTAAGAGTTTGCATCTTCTTCAAGGAATTCATCATCTAATTTAAAAGAAAAGTGGCTCCAGCCGGCTGCTAGATCATATTTAAATGGGATAATAGTTTGGGAAAGACCAATTATCTCGTTATCAAACAAACCCTAAGATCTTTCTCTCCTTTTTGTTGAATACTCTCTTATTAGGAAAAAGAAAAACAAACTCTAGATCTATTACATTAGTGCTAATTTATTTCTAATCATTTCAATTATACTAACGTAGTTCTAAAATTTTAACAATTAACAATTGGCCAACATAGTTCATCTGACCAATTTTGGCTGGAAATCATTGACATGAATGTCAATCATCCCATTAGCATAACTAGTACTGATGTGGATAAATATACAATTTTTAGTAATTTTTTAATAACTTTTTTTTTTAATTGTTTTTCCTTTTCATTCTAGCAAGCAAGGGTCGCAACCCTGGCTCCTTTGCAAGGGTCAAGCCCTTACCAAATTTGGTGAGTACTTGACTCCTATGACCTAGGTGAGGGTTGCACTTGCCTTGGGGAGGTTTCTCTCGTTGGACCTGGCGTAGGGGTGATCGGTTCCCGGTTCGGTCCGGTTCCACCTTGGAACCGGAACCGGATCGGGAGCACCGGTTCCCAAAATTGCGAACCGTGGACCGGACTGTTTGGTCCTAGGACCGGAACCGGACCGACCATTGGTTCGGTCCGGTCCGGTCCGGTCCAACAAAATCAGCTCTACTTTTTTGCACTAAAGAGTGACCGTGCTCCAGACCAATCAATCCAATTCGGTTCTCGAGCAATTCAACAAAACTAATCACACATGTTTCCACGTGCAAAATATTCACGTGCAAAATATTCAAATGTGATTCACACTTCGTGTGTTTCACACTTAACTTTAACCATGAAAGCCGTGAATGATTTGGCTAAAGTTATGCATGGCTTAGATTTTATAGACAATCTCTGCTCTTTAAATGTTTAGTCAATGTGGGACTCTTGGAGGCTTGAAGTGCCTTGTGGGTCTCTTGGAACCTTAGTCCCACATCAAGTAGAAGATGAAACTGATAGAAAATGAGAAAGAAAATTGACAAAAACTGAGAAGGAATTTGAGGAATTTTCTGTATTGTGTATTGCTGTGTTTGTACATGTATTACACACCTATTAATAATACAAGAAAAGAGTACGATACGAAAGAATATACAAAATATGTTGTTTCCTATACTACTGTCCTAATATCCAATCTCATGGATTCATAGAATCAATTAACCATATTTAGATAATTAGAATAAAAAAACAAATCATATTTCCAACAAAAACTAATAAGGAGATTTTTTTCTATAAATAAAAAAGTAATAAAAATAGTTTTAATGGTCTCTTGGCCACATAAGATGATGCTACCTCAAATTGCAATTTTAGTTGCAATAAGTTATCATGTTTATATATTTTATTAATTCTACGTATATAAATTATATATAAAAAATTTGTTTGTCCGGTCGGTCGGTTCGGGTCCGGTTCCCACCTTAGAACCGGGAACCGACCGACCGCCACCGGTTCCAAGATTAGGAACCGGGAACCGGACCGCTGACAGTGGGAACCGCCCAAAACCGGCCGGTTTGGTCCGGTCCGGCCGGTTCTCGGTTTGGGCGGTTCCCGTTGCACACCCCTAACTTGGCGAGGGCTCAACCCTTATGGCCTAAGCAAGGGCCTTATGGTCGGGTGAGGGCTACCATTGCTAGATATGGTGAGGGCTGCTAGCGCTTGACGAGGGCTTGTGGGCCCTAGCTCTTCGCTAGGCAAAATGAAAAAAAAAATAAAAGAATAAAAATTCAGAAAAATATATAAAAAAAATTGTAAATTTTGTGTACGCGCTGCTAGTCATATCACATAGGATGGCTGATATTCATGTTTATAATTTTCTCATGAAATTGACTAAATGGATTATATTGACAAATTGTCAAAAGATTTAGTACTCAATTGATATAATTATAAGAATTAGGATTGAATTGGCAAATCTTTTTTTAAGTATAAACTTTGAAGCTTCAACTATGTCTTTGAATTTCCTAAGTTAGAGACAAGCATAAAGACTTGCACCACACGGCCAAAAAAAAAAAAAAAAAAACCAAAATGCTAACATAGTTTCATAAAGCAAGTAGGATTCAACTCAAGCTTAGTCGCTACATTGCGGCCAGAATTGTCTAAAATATCATAAATCTATTATACAGTAGCCAATTTATTCTTAAATTTTTCGATTGTGCCAATTTAATTCTAATTTTTTTAGTAATTTGTCAGTTTACTTCTAAACCTTTTAGTTGTCTCAATCTAGGCTTAAATCTTTTAAGGATTTGTCAATTTAGTCAAACTTTTTATCGAACCACTAAATAATACTTTTAACAAATTTTGGCTAGAAATTACTGACATTATAGTTTTGTTAATACTAATTGTCCAACATGATGTTGTCAACATTAACGTGGATATTTTTTTTAATGTTTTTTCAATTTTTGTAATTAATTTTTTTCTTTGTATTTTTTTTTTTATTCAAAGGGCAGACGAGGGCGTCACCAGAAAAATCGTGCGACCATAAGAGAAAAAGAAAGATGAGATAACTTATACTTATTGTTTAGGCCATGGTATAAATCAACGGATTCGATTTCCTTTTAGAAATAATTGCTCAAACTCCCCTAAACATTGGCAACGCTGTACAATAACTTCCGGACTTTCAAGACTTACAAATTGACCCCCGAACTTTGGTTAATATTTTAATTGCTGATTTTCCCATCTGGATAACCGTGGAGTATTATCTGAAAATGGACTAACTGATTTTTTTCTTGATTAAAACAAATTTCGCTGAATTTTTATAATATTAATCATGTTCCTTCTCTATTTTCTTGACTTCATTAACTTATGAATTTTCAAAATTTAAAGGCTTTTTAAGCAACAATGCAAATAGTCATCATCCCCTTCTATTTTATCTAGATAAGATTTTTTCCCCTTTTTCCTTTTCTTTTTCCCGTCTGCGACATCTATGATCTCCAGCCGATCTTCTTCCCTTTCTTTTTCCTGTCCTGCGACATCTATGATCTCCAGCCAATCTTCTATGACGATGACAACAATGGCGGATTCTTCTATTTGCTTAGCAAAAGCTCAATGGTCCGAAAAATATGTCCCTAATTTTATATTGTTTGACTGTTCTTTAGAGAAATGAGCTGTGAGATTTTGTAGGCTACTATCAATTGTTCTAAAAATTTAAATTATTAGATGAAAACGTAATTTAATATTTATTTTTTCCAATACTCTCCCTTACGCGTAAACTAGATTTTTGTGTGGATTGAAGAGGTAAATAGAAACTTGGAAATATTTGAATTCAGGACCTATTATTATGATATTATGTAAGATTTCGTGGAATCATTGTCGATTATTATTCAAAGTTTAAGTTATTAGATAAAAAATATAATTTAATATTTAATTACTCTAATAAAATCAACACTCAAAATCAGTGCCTTTATGAGCCATGGATGAACGATTTACACCTTTACATCCCGGAAATCCTTTTTCGAAGTTTGCCTCGATCTCCTCCCGCCACCGACATCCCGATTTCTTGGACCTGGGTCCATGGCAAGTTGCAACCAAGTGGCAATCGTTATGTGTCCCACGAGCCTGAACTTGGGACCCCGATATAGACGATTTGACCCGGGGTCCGAACGTAGGACCTTGATGGCCGCACCTATGATCATTAGCACATGCATTTTGACCCTAGTCGTCGACAACCATACTCAAAACCTTATTGTGAGTCCACAAGGTAAAACAATGTTCAAAATTTTTCCATCGCATTATAAAGAAAGGATTTGCAGCTCATTTTCAAAAGTTCGAGGATGTAACTTTCTCCCTAAAAAATGACTTCATTGGAAAATGTTTTTCAGCAATGCCTAGTATTTCGACCAAAAGAAGATTGAACAATATAGGCTACGTTTAGAAATAGTTTTGAGAAAGGGCTTTGGACATCCAAAGCTTCTTTGACCAAACATTAGGTATTTGGGAAAAATTTTATAAACCCCACTAGGGAAAAGTTAGCCTTTTAAAGGGTGAAAGTCCAAGGTTGGTTTTGGGGTGCCTTGGACTTTCAATCTTCTTGGCATGGTAATATTGATTGTTCATCTTTCTCTGTTTGCTGTTCATTTTTTCGTTGAGGGCGGCCATTGGGGTTCCTAGGGCTACGAGGGGCTAGCGACGAGCTAGAGGGAGGCTGGTGACGGTCATGGCTACCTAGGCAATTGTTGTCGAGGGGTTGTGGCAACCTTAGTGCCATCTTGTTTGTGGCGACTTTTGTGAGGGGCCGTGTGATTTGGGTCGTCACGACCTTGCCAAGGGTTGCTCGACCTGGGCGGCGCCTACCGAGGCCACGTGACCTCGCGGCCTTGGCGAGGGCTGCTTGGGGTTGTGCGACCTTGGGGTCGTGCGACCCTCGTCGGTGGTCACCCGACCCCAGGTGGCACTCACCGATGGTCTCCAGGGGCCGCTTGAGATCCAATGACCTCAGATGACGGTTGATGGCTGGCAACCGCTACCCTTCATCGGCCAACAAATTGTTTCTTTTTTTTTTAATAATAAAGTTCCTTTACAGTTATAAGTCCTCCAAACACTATTTTACTCAAATGTACTTTATAATGGAATTTTATATTTACCAAATGTAATTTGCATTTTTAAAATCCCATTTAACTTAAAGTCCTTTGCATTTCCTTAAAGACTTTTCCGAAAAGTCTAACCAAACGCACCCATAATCTTTAAGTAGTTGAAAATCCATGCTTTACACTGAGTTGAAATTTGACTCACTAATATTTGGTAATATATGATCATTTTTATTTGTTAATGTAGTATTGTTACAAAACATGAAATATATAAAAGTTCTGCATTACAAATAATTTACACTTATCAATCAAACAATAAAAAATTAGTAGGGCTAATAATTTTTTTTTTTGGAGGAACTCATCCTGAATTACATGTTATCTATCTGAAGGTTTCTTTAGTTTCTATTCAAATTTGAAATACTCTTAATTTTTCCCCTGAATCTATTGAACTGTTTGATCCGACGACTTTTATGGAGAGAGTTGATGTGAAGGAATGAGTGTAATACTATAAGAAACAGTTGAATCAATAAGTATTTTTTCATATACAAACACTGAGGACATGATTATTTAAGCTTTTGTAATACATGAATTCTAAATTGCAAAATAAATGCATGATACTTAAAAAAAAAAAATTAAAAGCAGAATTAAACTTCACTAGTTACAGTTTTTGTTACTTTGTGATTCTTATCCAATATTAAATAGAAACCTATATAAAAAATAATCTCAATTGGTGTGGGGTGACCATTGTAACAAATTCCATACAAATTAATCATCCATTCAAGCATATTTTTAAATTATTTTTTTAATAGGAACACTAATGTTAAATATTAAGTGAAGAATTAAGCTTTTTAATCTGATATATTTGAACGGTTGATTCAAGCTAATGTAAAGGAAAGTGAAAAAGGGATGGAGCTTCCCAATGACGTGGCCCAACCGCAAATCGTTATCTCATCCGGCTTCTTCGTTTTCTTTCTTTTCTAAATCCAGATCTTCAGGCCAATTTGCTTAGAAACAATGCACACCGGAGAAGCTACCATGCCGTCCTACTTTTATGGATGGCATTGGACGCATACGGGGCACTTTGCATGCACGGCATGCAGAGAGCAGCCGAAAATGTCTCCGATCCTCTCGAGCCAAAACTCGTCAACCATCCGGAAATGTTCACGGGAAGTTTATCCATTTCCTATTTCCCAGTCCTTCCCGGATTTAGAACGTTGGCAGCTTTTCTTGGAAACCAAAAGCGCACATATAAATCGCCTTGCGCAATGGTGAGGCTCAGGGAATGGGAAGACGGAGTTCTTAGTCATTGAAAAAACCCCGAATCGACGGTTTCAAATCAAGCAGCTGACGGGGATCAAGCAGCACTGTTTCGCTCTCTTTCGTCCTTCGTCCTCAAGAACATGCGAAAATGGTGGACACCGAGACAGCCAGAACGATTGTAGGCATTGTCGGTGAGTTCTTGAAGACCTGACGCATGACCTCTCTATTTTCTTGCATACGTTCATGTGAGATCTTGAGGCCGGCTTGCTCGAGATTCGTAATGATATGATCATTCATGATCAAGATGATGAACCTGAATATGTGAATAGAGCTGCTCTGCTAAGTTGCTAACTATGCATTAGAACCATTTTTGGAAGCCCCTCCTTGTTGTTTATATATACAGACACACGTACACGCACATGTATCTACACTCAAGACATATATATATACAAAGGGGAAAGATCCCTTAAAAAATTTAAAAATCGATAAAATACTTTAAATTAGAATGCGGAAAAAGTTTACCAAAGATATAAATTATGTTGATGCAACGCACCTGAATAATATATGATGCAAAAGTCAAGAACAAAGATCCTAATCCATAAAAATCCATTATATAATCGACTAAACTATTTTGAATAAATTTTCATGCAAAGTGATGGTTGAATTGTTAAATTATATGTATGAAAAATCTGTGAGCGACCAAAGGATTACATGATGAAATAAAGCAGGGTACGAGTGGAGAAGAGTTAATGACTAATCGATTATGTAATAAATAGCGAAATGTCATTGTTATGACCATGGATCTCAATGTTTTGATGCGACCATTTTGCAGGGAATGTTATCTCCTTCGGTTTATTCCTGTCTCCCATGTAAGCTTAGCTCAACAACTTCTACTCCTCTCATGAATAACCAATGAAAGTCTTGTTGTCTTGCTTATTTTGATCAATGGAATGACTTTTGAATTCCATTTGCTTTGCATCATGGTTGGATCTCATCAGCCCGACATTCATCACCATATGGAAGAAGAAAACAGCGTCAGGATTCAAGCCAGATCCATACGTCGCGACGGTACTCAACTGCGCAATGTGGGTGTTCTATGGTATGCCCTTTGTCCATCCGGACAGCCTTCTTGTGGTTACCATCAACGGTTTCGGTTTTTGTCTCGAGCTCATTTATGTGGGGATATTCTTCATATACTCTCCATGGAAGAGACGTGTAAGTTTTTGAAACACCTAAGCTGTTTAAGAAAATAAGAGTGCTTGTCCTATCTTCATTTTACAGCTTTGGCATTCTAATTTGTTTTTTGTGCTTTTGTCACCATTTCACAGCGGAATATCTTACTTGCGCTCCTCGTTGAACTGATCTTCATGGTTGCAGTAGTTGCGATCACCTTGTTGGTTCTCCATACCACAGGCAGGAGGTCCACACTTGTTGGAATCTTGTGTATCATCTTCAACATAGCGATGTACACCTCACCATTGACAATCATGGTACGTCGACTGGTTGGCTTTTCCTAGAAACTAATAAGTTGCTGATCAATAACCAAGAAAATGGCAATCAGCTTCCTTCTTTTTCGTATTGACAGCGCCGAGTCATCCAGACAAAGAGCGTCAAGTACATGCCCTTCTTTCTGTCACTCACCAACTTCTTAAATGGCGTCATCTGGGCTGTTTATGCGCTCCTCAAATTCGATCCCTTTGTTCTGGTAAAACCTTGAACCTTCTTTCTCGGTCACATGTAACTTGTTTCATCCAAATCTTTCGAGAATAATCATGTTCTGCTGTACTAGTCGACAGTTTAGAGGAAGTAGAGAAAGTGAAAGCATACCTTTTTGCAGTTCAATAACTGATTTCCAGGATGATGAAGCCTTCTTCTTGAAGACATCTTTTGGGCATTTGGTTTTGTAAATGTGTCCATACATTCTTGTAGGTGCCGAATGCTTTGGGATCCTTGTCTGGTCTGGTGCAGCTGATTCTCTATGCAACATACTACAGAACCACCAAGTGGGACGAGCCAGAAAAACCGACCTCTGAGGTTGAAATATCTGGTGCCTAAGGCTGAGAAAGTCAATGGACGCGGGGTCCTCTGCTCCTCAAGATTCAGTTCTTTTCTTTAGCCGGGTACGTCCAACCAAACGGCAATAAGCAAGGTGGAAACACAGGAATGCCGTTGGCAATTTGTACGTAAGACATGCTGCAGTTAATCAGTTAGATGCTTACACACCAAATGAAAGGACACGGAACATGTCTCCTGTATGTTATGCCGAGCATGTTTTCCGCTCAATGATATAGATGATATAGGGAGCAAAGACAGAGCACCAATCTTAAAATTTTCTTTATTAACAGAAAGTGTAGTCATACATTACAGGTAGCCAACCCAGTGTTTCCGAGCAGTGTATGTCAAAAATGGTACAGAGTTCCGTGAAATCCCCCAAAGCTTCTAAAACTGACATGCAAAAAAGGAATAGAAGAACAATAATTAGAAAATGAAGCTTTACATCATTCGAGGAGGAAAGATGTAGCGGTATACACTTTCTCCTTGATCTATATTTGACGAACCGCCATCCCTGTTCTTCTGTGAATCCCCCACCCTAATTCTTGATTGTAGATGCAATAAGCAAACACCTTCCCCCTAAAGGTTGATAGCGCCGTAGTCTTCGAAAGTTACAGTAATAATGATACCAACTGATTCCTCAAGGTCCATGACTGGTCGATGGGAATCATGCCACCCGTTTTGACGTGTCGATAGCTTCGAGCAATGAGATGACCTCGTCATCTCTGGCCCTTTGGCTGGATGAGCATCCCAACATCGTCGCATCACATTTGCAAGAGAACTCGGGCAGCATCTCGGAATATCAGTTCTCAGGTTTTGTTGCACCTATAGTCACCAAAGAGGTTAGAAATCAGAGACAACTACTTCCCAGCAGCAGCAGAAATTACTGCTCGCTATCTGTCCCTCATAATGCAGGAGACACAACCGAACGATAACTGGCGCCCGACGGCCGAAGTCACTTCTGAGAGACTAAGGTCAGGGTACGGCATGTCGCAACAATATATTTTCCATAGGTAGATGCCGGAACTATAGACATCGCATTTTTTATTATATGGGTCTCCATTTAGTACCTCCACCCGGTTTTGTTGAGTCGCCTATTATTTATTCTGTAGCAACTCTGCCTTTTCCTTTCCTTTTGAAAATCCATGTGTTGATCCGACTTGAAATTTAACTCATTAATAATTGAAATTATATTATCATATTTTCTTTGTTTATGATAATGATACAAATAGTTCAAAAACTTTGGTTCAATGTGCAATGAACTTTTAATTTGTTCAATGCTATTCTTGAACTTTATCTCGATGTGTAATATCGTTTCTGAACTTTTAATTTGTTCAATGTGGTTTCTAAATATTTGGTACATGTTCAAGTTAGTCTCTATAATACATAAAAATGTTTAATATTATTTTTTCATTCATTCATGCTTAGAAACTACATTGATCATTTTCATATAATCTAAAAACTAGATGAATATATATCAAAAGTTTAGGGACCATATTAAACAATTTGAAAGTTTATGGACCATATTGCATATTGAGCCAAAATTTAGAGACTATTTGTGTCGTTTTCTATATTTCAAAACATAAAAGAAAATTGTCCCAAAAGTAATAAATCTATTACACTTTTGTCAATTTAGTTTTGAACATTTTAATTGTGTTTATTGAATCTTAAACATTTTTTTAATTTTTGTCAATTAAGTTCATTTAGTCAATTTTGCTGAAAATTGCTGACGATTGACATCAACTATCATACATGATACGGTTGGCATTGATATGGACATTTTTAAGAATATTTGAATTTTTTTTTATACTTTTTTTATCTTTATCTTTTTCTTAGATTTAGGCTGGTGACCTTAGTTGGCATTGGGCAAGTGGACTGCGTTGCCCTCGCTAGATCTAAGCAAGCAAGGATCATGATGCCCTCAACCATATGGGCGAGGTCTCAATGCCCTTGCCCATAGCCGAGACAAGATTTGTCAGCCAACCCTTGCCGGCTTGAGTCCAAAATAAAGAAAAAGAAAAGAACCAAATTTATAGACAAATAAAGAAATTAAAATATTATTAAAAATTTTCACATCGGTGCCAATATGTATTACGTAGAACGGTTGATATTCACATCAGTGAATTTTAATCGGATGGATTCGATTGATACAACAAAAAGATTTATGATTAAATTGTCAAAATTGCAATAGATTTAAGATTTTTTAGATAACTTTCCCCAAAACATGAGATATATAAAAGTTTTGCATTATAAATAATTTATATCAATCAATTTTTTTGTCATAAATTTATATCAATCAATTGACCAACAAAAACGTAGCAGGACTATTTTTTTTTTTTTTTTTTTTGGGTTGGAGGAGCTCATCCTGAATTATATGTTATCTATTTGGAAGTTTCTCTAGTGTCTATTCAAATTTGAAATACTCTCGCTTTTTTTCCTAAATCTACGAAACTCTTTGATCTGATGGGACTTTTGTAAAGAGCGTTTATGTGAAGGAATGAGGGTAATATTGTAAGCAATACTTGAATCATTAAAAATACTTTTTCTTATACAAACACCGAGGATAAGATTACTTAAGCTTTTGTAATACATGAATTCTAAACTGCAAAGTAAATGCATAATTTAAAAAAAAAAATAAAAACAGAATTAAATTTCATTCAATTACAATTTTTGTTACTTTGTTTCTCTTGTCCAATGTTAAATAGAAACACTACATGAAAATAATCTCAATTGGTGGGGTGACCAATTGACCATTATATTAAATTTCATCCAAATTAATAATCTATTCAAGCTCATTTTTAAATTATTTTTTTTAATAGGAACGCTATTGTTAAAATATTAAGTGAAGAATTAAGCTTTTTATTTGATATATTTGAATGGTTGATTCAAATTAATATAAAGGAAGGTGAAGGGATGGAACTTTCCGGTGACGTGGCCCAACCGTGAATCGACATTTCAACCGATTTTTCGTTTTTTCTTTCTAAATCTCGATCTTCCGGCTAATTTGCATAGGCACGATGCACAACAGGAGAAACTTCCATGCCGTTCTACTTTTATGGACAGGAGTTGACACATACCGGGCACTTTGCATGCACTGCATGACGAGAGTAAACGAAAAGTTAATCGATCCCCTCGAGCCAAAACTCTTCATCCATCTCGAAGGATTCGTGGGAAGTTGATCCGTTTTCATTTTCCCAATCCTTTCCAAATTTGGAATGTTGGCAGCTCTTCTTCGAAACCAAAAGTGAGGTTCATTATCTAATCAGCTTGAGCTTCGGGAATGGGAAGGAGTTTCTAGTCGTCAAGAAAACCACGAATCGCCGATTTCGAATCCACCAGCTGACGGAGATTAAGCAGCGTCCTTTCCCTCTCTCTTCTTCCTTTGGATCTCTTCTCTTCGTCCTTCGTCCTGGAGAACCCGCAACAATGGTGGACATAGGGACGGCCAGAACGATTGTAGGCATTGTCGGTGAGTTCTTGAAGACCCGGCAATGCATGACCTCTCTATTTTCTTGCGTATGTTCATGTAAAGTCTTCTCGCTGACTCGCGTTGGTGCTGGAGAATTCGTAGTGATGTGATCATTCTGCTAACAATGCATGGGAACCATTTTTGGAACTATTTTTGCCGAATCCATGAGAGATAAATATATACAAAGGTGAAACACGAAAGATCCATGAAAATAATGAAAAAAAAACTATAAAATATTTTAAATTAGAATGTTGAAAAAGTTTACAAAAGATATATGTTGATAAAACACACCTGAACAAACACAAAGGCGAAGGACGAAAGACCCTAATGCATTATATAATCAACTAACAGTTTTGAATAAATTGTCGTGCAAAGTAATTATTGAATTGTTAAATTGTATGTGTGGAGCAACGTACGAGTGAAGAAGAGTTAATAACTCAGCCATTATATAATAAATAAGCGAAATGTCAAAGTTATGACCATGGATCTCAATATTTTGATTCGACCATTTTGCAGGAAACGTTATTTCTTTCAGTTTATTCATGTCTCCCATGTAAGCTTAGCTCAGCGACTTCTACTCCACTCATAATTTAACTAAAAAAAGTCTTGTTGTCTTGATTATTTTTTATCAATGGATTGACATTTTAAATTCAATTTGCTTTTGCATCATGGGTGGATCTCATCAGCCAGACATTCATCAAGATATGTAAGAAGAAAATGGCGGTGGGGTTCAAGCCAACTCCTTACGTTGTGATGGTACTCAACTGCGCGTTGTGGGTGTTCTATGGTATGTCCATTGTCCGTCCGGACAGTCTTCTCATCGTCACAATCAATGGTTTCGGTCTTGGTCTTGCGCTCATCTATGTTGAAATATTTTTAATATACTCTCCATGGAACAGACATGTAAGTTTCTGGAACACCTAAGTTGTTCAAGAAAATAAGAGTGCTTGTCCTATCTTCATTTCTTAGCTTCAGCATTTTGATTTGTTTTTTGTACTTTTGTCGCCATTTTGCAGCGGAATATCTTGCTTGCGCTCCTCGTTGAACTGATCTTCATGGCTGTAATAGTTTTCATCACCCTGAAGCATCCCCTACCATAGACTTGAGATTTGCATTTGTTGGAACGTTGTGTATCATCTTCAACATAGTGTTGCACACTTCGCCATTGACAATCATGGTATGCTGACTGTTCGGCTTATCCCAGAAACTAATAAGTTGCTGATTAACAACCAAGAAAATGGCAATCAACTTCCTTCTTTTTGGTATTGGCAGCGCCATGTCATCCAGACAGAGAGCGTCAAGTACATGCCCTTCTATCTGTCTCTTGCCTACCTCTTAAACAGCATCATCTGGTCTGTCTATGCGCTCCTCAAATTTGATCCTTTGTCCTGGTAAAATCTTGAACCTTCTTTCTCAGTCACATATAACTTGCTTCATCCAAATCCTTGGAGTGTAATCAGGTTCTGCTGTACTAGTTGACAGTTTAGAGGAAGTAGATAGTGAAAGCATACTTTTTTCAGTTCAATAACTGATTTCCAGGATGATGAAGTCTTCTCCTTGAAGACATCTTCTGTTCATTTGGTTTTATAAATGTGCCCATACGTTTTTCTAGTTGCCAAATGGTTTGGGAGCCTTGTCTGGTCTGATGCAGTTGATTCTCTATGCAACATACTACAGAACCACCAAGTGGGACGAGCCCGAGAAACCGACGTCTGAGGTTGAAATATCTGCTGCCTAGGGTCAGACAATGGATGCGGGCTCCTTTGCTTCTCAAGATTCAGTTCTTTTCTTTACCCCAGATGTTTGACATTAATTGTTGTTGTAAAAATATAATGTGTACTTCCAACCAAACGGTAATAAGCAAAGTGGAAAAGCAGGAATGCCGTCTACAATTTGAATATTGACACATGCTGCAATCCATCAGTTAGATGCTTACATACCAAACGAAAGGACACAGAACATCTGTCTCCTGCATGTTCTGTGGAGCATGTTCTCCACTCGATGATATAGATGATATAGGGAGCAAAAACAGAGCGCTAGTCTTGAAATTGTTCTTTATTAACAGAAAGTGTAGTCATACATTACAGGTGGCCAACCCAGTCTTTCCGAGCAGCGTATGTAAAAAATGGTACAAAGTTCTGTTAAATCCCCCAAAGCTTCTAAAACTCACGCGCAAAAGAGGAAAAGAAGAACAATAATTAGAAAATGAAGCTTTACGCCATTCGAGAAGGAAAGATGTAGTGGTACGCGCTCTCTCCTTGATCTATATTGACGAACCGCCATCCCTATTCTTCTATGAATCCCCCGCCCTATTTCTCGACAGTAGATGCAATAAGCAAACGCCTTCCCCCTAGAGGCTGATAGCGCTAGAGTCTTCGAAAGTTAAAGCAATAATGATACCAATTGATTCGTCAAGGTCCATGACTGGTCAATGGGAATCATGCCACCCCTTTGGGCATGTCGATAGCTTCGAGCAAAGAGACGACCTCGTCGATCTCTGGACATTTGTCTGGATGAGCATCCCAGCATCGTTTCATCGCATTTCCGAGAGAACTTGGGTCGCATCTCGGAATATCAGGTCTCAGGTTCTGTTGCACCTATAGTCGCCAAAGAGGATTAGAAATCAGAGACAACTACTTCCCAGTAGCAGCGGAATTACTGCTCGCTATCTGCTTCTCATATTGTAGGAGATGGAACCGAACAATACCTGGTGCACCACGGCCGAAGTCATTTCTGAGAAACTAAGGTCAGGGTTAGGCATGTCGCAACAATATATTTCCCATAGGCAGATGCCGAAACTGTGGCCATCGCATTTTATATTATGTGGGTTTCCATTTAGTAGCTGCACCCAGTTTTGTTGAGTCGCCTATTATTTATTCTGCAACAACTTGCTTTCCTTTTGGTCCTCCACTTCAAGTCTTTGGTTACTTAAATTGATGAAAAGGAAATTTTAAATTTTTGTATAATTTTTTTTTCCATTCTGGCCAACTAGGGTTGCTGCCTTTGCCAAATCCGGCAAGGGTGGCCCTCGATCAGCCGTGGGGGTCGAGCACTCTCTTTGGGGAGGGTTACCCTTGCTAGATCTATCAAGGATCTAGGGCTTGATCATGGCCTAGGCAAAGGTTGCCATCGTCAGATTTGAGGAGGCCTTGCCTTGGTGAGGACTCGTAGGTCCTAGCTTACTCGTCAACCATAATGAAAAAAATAATATAAAAAGAAGTAATAAAACAATCAGGAAATATTTTGAAAATTTTTAGATAATTTTCCCCAAAACATGAAATATATGGAAGTTTTGCATTACAAATAATTTATATCAATCAATCAACCAACAAAAACATAGTAGGACTAACATTTTTTTTTTGGGGGGGAGGAGCTCATCTTGAATTATATGCTATCTATTTTAAAGTTTCTCTAGTTTCTATTCAAATTAGAAGTACTCTCGTTTTTTTTTCCTAAATCGATGAAACTCTTTGATCTGATAAGATTTTTGTGGAGAGCGATTATGTGAAGAAATGAGGGCAATACTGTAAGCAATAGTTGAATCGTTAAAAGTACTTTCTCATATACAAATACCGAGGATATGATTACTTAAGATTTTGTAATACATGAATGCTAAATCGCAAAGTAAATGCAAAATGTTTTCTTTTTTTAAAATTAAAAACAGAATCAAACTTCATTCAATTACAATTTTCTTGTTACTTTGTGTCGCTTGTCCAATATTAAATAGAAACCCTATATAAAAATAATCTTAATTGGTGGGGTGACCATTATATCAAATTTCATCAAATTAATAATCTATTCAAGCTCATTTTTAAATTATTTTTCATAGGAACGCTATTGTTAAATATTAAGTGAAGAATTAAGCTTTTTATTTGATATATTTGAATGGTTGATTCAAATTAATGTAAAGGAAGGTGAAGGGATGGAACTTTCCGATGACGTGGCCAACCACAAATCGACATTTCAGCTGATTTTTTGTTTTTTGTTTCCAAATCTAGATGTTCCTGTCAGTTTGCATAGACACAATGCACAACGGGAGAAACTTCCATGCCGTTCAACTTTTATGGATAGGAGTTGACGCATACCGTGCACCTTGCATGCACTGCATGCAGAGAGCAAATGAAAGGTCATCGATCCCCTCGACCAAAACCCTTCATCCATCTTGAAGGATTCGTGGGAAGTTGATCGTTTTTCATTTTTCCCAATCCTTTCCAAATTTAGAATGTTGGCAGACCTTCTTAACCAAAAGTGTACATATAAATCGCCTGCGCAAGCGTGAGGTTCATCATCTAATTTGCTTGAGCTCCGGGAATGGGAAGGAGTTCTTAGTCATCGAGAAAACCTTGAATCGCCGATTTCGAATCCACCAATTGACGGAGATTAAGCAACATCCTTTCGCTTTCTCTTCCTCCTTTGGATCTCTTCTCCTTCGTCCTTGAGAACCCGCAGCAATGGTGTTGAAATATAATACGTAGAAATAACATGATCTTGCAATTTATATCAACACAAAATCACCAAAGAAATAAATGAGAAATAATAAGGACATAAGAAATTTACGTGGTTCGGTCCGAGTATCGGTATCTATGTCCACGGGAAAGCTAGCAGTAAATAATCCACTATAATCAGAGAATCGGAGTTTACAATAATTTACATGCTCGAGTGTTTCCCCTACTTAGATTTAACCATAAAATTAAAGTGTTTATAAATAAACAACTCACTTGGACATAAACTCAAAGCACAAATTACTGAGCGTTCAAGCTCAAAATATAATGCACACAGCTCTCTCTTCAGCTTCACATGTGGCTCCTTCCTCTTGACGTGCGGCTCCTTCCTCTTTGTAGGTTTTTCACCCGCTTTTTGCAAGCTCCAAAAGGGGACTTACTTTTGCTCACGTATATATGTGTGCTTAGAGTCAAACTTTGACTCTGGGCCCCACCGTTACTTTCCTTCTCTATGTGCAGGGGGCTTCGGCAGCTGTTTCTTCGTTTAGAGCTTTAGTGACTCTTTCATATAAAAAAAACTGTTTTATACGTGTGCAAATGACGTGCAGAGGACTCCTTCATGCCAAAGGATCCTTATACGTGCGTGTGCGCAGAGTCAAGGCCCCATGATTTGGGTTGCCTTTTTCAAATTTCGTAGACTTCCGTAGCAAAGAAAAAACTTTGCTTCCATTTATTTTATATTTCATTTTTGTAAATCTTCAAGAGTCTAGCGAATTTTCTTCTACTTGAGAAATCTTTATCAACAAAATTTGGTATAATAAATTGTCATCCGAATTTAAACTTGAGACATTTATTTAATAATCTCCACCCTGACTTGATGTTTGAAGCCAAGTTATAGTGCTCATCGTCCATGTTGCTCTTCCAACACCTCGATGAGTGCTAACTCTCCACAAACGCCAATATAGCTCAAGTAGAGTTTGAGCTTCGCTAAATGAACAAATTTAGTCATTATGTCTGCTAGGTTATCTACTGTAACAATCTTTTTGACAATAATATTACCCTTAGCTAAGACATCTCGGATGAAGTGGTACTTGATGTTGATATGCTTCGTTCACTCGTGATAAACTGGATTATATGCCAAATATATTTCACCTTGGTTATCACAGTGTATATCCACACTTTTCTATTCTAACCTAAAATCCAAGAGCAAATTCTGTAACCATATCGCCTCATTCGTTACAAAGGTTAGTGCCATGTACTTTGCCTCAATCAAAGATAAGGCAATGTGATCTTGTAAGGATGCTTTCTAATTAATTGCACCATCCGCTAGCATAAATATGTACCCTGCTAAAGACCTACGATCATCCAAGTCACTAGCGTGATCCGAATCCACAAAACTAATGGTCTTACTAACATTACTCTCCCTCCAGTACACTATACCCACGTTTGTTGTCCTCTTGAAATATCTGAGGATCCACTTCACAACTTCCCAATAAGCTTTACCAAGACGTTTCATATAGCGACTAACCACGCTCACTGCTTGCGAAATATCAAGCCTAGTGCACACCATAACATACATAATACTACCCATGGCATTAGAATAAGGAACATGGGACATATGCTCCTCCTTCTCCTCAGTCTACGGTGATAATTTTTCTGAAAGTTTAAAGTGCTATGCTAAATGTGTACTTGTAACTTTTTGATTGCATATTAAAATGTGTTATGATCTTCTCAATATATTTCTTTTGAGATAGATGTAAAACTTTGCAGCCTTGTCATGCAAAATCTCCATACCCAAAATTTTCTTTGTAACACCTAAATCTTCCATTTCAAATTCAGCATTTAACTGCCTTTTTAGCACATCAACATCAGACATATTCTTAATTGCTATCAGTATATCATCAACATATAAAAGTAGATAAATCAAAGAACCATTCTCCAATCTCCTATAGTAAACGCAGTTATCCATCTGACTTTTTGTGTAATCTTAACTAGCCATGAAAGCATCAAAACATTTATATCACTGCCTAGGAGACTGTTTTAGCTCATACAAAGATTTCTTCAACAAGCAAACATGATCTTCCTTACCTGGAATAGCAGATCCCTCTAATTGCCTCATATAAATCTGCTCCTTCAACTCACTATGAAGAAACGCAGTTTTCACATCTAGCTGTTCTAACTCGAGATCCTGCGAAGTAACTAAGGCAAATAAAACACGAATAGAAGTATATCTCGCCACAGGAGAGAACACCGTAGTCAATGCTCTCACACTGTGTATACTCCTTCGCCACAAGTCTCGCCTTATACCTCGTTGCCTCAATACCAGAAATGCCCTCTTTCCGTTTGAAGACCCATTTACTTCGACAATCTTTTGGCTCTTGGGTACTTTGACTAGCTCCCATGTCTGATTTCGATGGAATGATTCAATCTCTTCACTCATAACTCCTAGCTACTACGACGACTCTGAACTAGCCATCGCCTCAGAGTAAGACGAAGGCTCATCTGTCTTCATCTCATCACCTACAATCAATGCATAAACAATATCTGTATAATCATAATGTACCGATGATTTAATGTGCCTTCTCTGTCTATCTGCGGCTATAGTGTGGTGCGGCTTTTCTGGTTATTCACTATCACCGACTTCAGAAATGGCGGCTTCATCTGTAATCTCAACTTCTGTTACATTTGAGGTCTCCAAAATCTCCACTTGAAGTTCTACTTCACTAATGACACTGTTGGTTGTATCTCAGAACTTCTCCGTTGAAGCATTGCAATCTCGTTGAAGATCACATCTCTGTTGATTAAAAAATCGGGTGATTTGGGATCGGTGCACCACAGTCAGTAGCCTTTCACCCCATATGCATAACTAGAAATATACACTTCTTCACTCTCGGTTCAAGCTTACCATCACTCGCATAAGTATACACAAGACATCCGAATATACGTAATCCGGACTAATCAACAGGTTTTCTTGACTATACTTCCTCAGGAGTCTTTCACTCGAAAGCAAATGATTGAGATCAATTAATAAGGTAACATGCCATGTTTACTTCTTTAGCCCAAAATTCTTTGCCAAGTCCTGCATATGAAAGCATGCATCGAGCTCGCTCAAGCAAAGTTCTGTTCTTCCGTTCTGCCACACCATTCTACTGTGGTGTCCCATGTACTGTGTGTTGTCTCACAATACTTTCTTTCTCGCAAAACTCAGTAAAATCTTTATCATAGAACTCCATGCCATTATCGGCTCTCAGGCATTTAATTTGTTTATCGACTTCTCAATTAATGCCTTAATTTTTTTGAACCGATTGAACACTTCATATTTGTGCTTTAGAAAGTATACCCATACATTCCTTGAATAGTCATCGATAAATGTTAGCATATAACGGGCACCTCTTTTCAAAGGAACCAAAGACGGGTCCCGGACGTCTGAATGAATATATTTAACTGGTCGTTTGGTCGAATAAATAGCTGTAGTAAACTTAACTCGGTGCTGCTTCCCAAAAGATGCAGTGCTTACATAAGTCCAGCTTCCCTATCTTTTGACCCTTCAACAATCCCTTTTCACTTTGCATCGTTATACTTGCCTTACTTACGTGCTCCAAACACATTTACCATAATTGAGTCAAGTTAGAGTCTAACTCACCTGATGAAACTGCAATGGTTCCGGTCACGGTCTCTCCTAGTAGATGATAGAGAGTATTTACTTTATTTCCCTTCATCACTATCGTGGTATTTCGAGAGATCTTCAGTACTCCACCTTTAGCGGTATACTTACATCCGATGCCATCGAGTGTCCCTAGAGAAATGAGGCTCTTCTTGAGCTCCGATACATGCCTCACATTTCTCAATATGCGCACCACCCCCATTGTGCATTTGAATCTGAATTGTCTCTATCCCCACAGCCTTACAAACTGCGTTATTTCCAAAAAAAAACTCTACCACTATATGCAATTTGGTAAGTAGTAAACTAGTTCTTAGAGGGTCATATGATAAAAACGTCCCAAATCCAGCACCCATTCGTCTCCTGACGAAGTAGCAGTCACACATAAAATAGCTTTTGCATCACTATTGCTCCCCTCGGCAACGTTTGCCACACCGCTTGTGGCATCGCCTATCGCCTTTATTCCTCCGCTTTATTCCTCCACATTTTTGGACACAATCTCCCTTGGACTTTCTTTCTAATGTGCCCCTCCTCGTGACACTCACAACTTTCTCCACCACTCCTTAGAGAATAAAGGTGGACTTTACATTTTCTGAGATAATTGTAGTACACCCCTACAACAGTAAATCAGTAAAGTGCTCCCATGACTCTAGCAAAGAGGCTAACAATATCATGCCCTGTTCTTCGTCATCAAGTATCTTATCGACGTTCTTCAAATCTATCATGAATTTATTAAATTCATCTAGGTGGGTTTTGATAAATGTACCTTTAGTATATCTAAATTGAAACATCTTCAACATGTATAAGCGATTGTTCAAACATTTCTTCACATAGAGTGCTTGAAGTTTTGCCCATAATGCTGCGGCATCTTCTCCTCAACAAATTTTATTAAGACCTCATCCGACAAATTTGACAAGATTGTGTTCTTTGCTTTTTTCATTAGCTCTACTCTCTCTGAGGCTTTCATTATAATCGGCGACTTATCTTCACCAGCTAGTGCCTTGGTCAAACCTTGTGTTTTCAATAATGCCCGCATCTTGATGCTCCATAACACAAAGTTGTTGCTCCCGTTAAACTTCTCAATTTCAGATTTCCTCTCAGATATAATTGTAATAATTGAATTTCCAAATAATAATCAAACAAGCTAAAGCTTCAAATCACAATTAAGAAATTTGATCCCAAGCTTTGATACCAATTGTTGGGATATAATACGTGGAAATGACATGATCTTGCAATTTACGTCAACACAAAATCACTAAAGAAATAAACGAGAAATAATAAGGACACCGGAAATTTATGTGGTTCGGTCCGAGTATCGGTACCTACATCCACGGGGAAACCAGCATCAAATAATCCATTATAATTAGAGAATTAGAGTTTACAATCACTCACACACTCGAGTGTTTCTTACATCTAGATTTAACCCCAAACCCAAAGTGTTTATAAATAAACAACTCACTTAGACATAAACTCACGGCACAAATTACTACGCGTTCAAGCTCAAAGTATAATGCACGCGGCACTCTCTTCAGCTTGACGTGCGGCTCCTTCCTCTTTGTAGGTTTTTCGCCCGCTTCTTGCAAGCCCCAGAAAGGGGATTACAATCTGCTCATGTATATATGTGTGCCCAGAGTCAAACTTTGACTCTGGGCCTCGCCGTTACTTTCCTTCTCTACGTGCAAGGGGCTTCGGCGATTGTTTCTTCTTTTAGAGCTTTAGCGGCTCTTTCATGTAAAAAAAAAAAAAAAAAAAAACTGTTTTATACGTGTGCAAAGGACTCCTTCATGCCAAAGGATCCTTATACGTGCGTGTGCCTAGAGTCAACACTTTGACTCTGGCCCCACAATTTGGGTTGCCTTTTTCGGATTCCATAGACTTCCGCAGCAAAGAAGAAACTTTGCTCCCTTTTATTTTATATTTCCTCTTTCGTAAATCTTCAAGAGTCCAACGAATTTTCTTCTACTTAGGAAATCTTTATCAACAAAATTCGGTAGAATAAATCGTCATCCGAATTCAAACTCGAGACATTAATTTAACAAATGGTGGACATTGGGACAGCCAGACGGTCGTAGACATTGTTGGTGAGTTCTTGAATACCCAAGAATGCATGAACTCTCCATTTTCTTGCGTACGTTCATGTAATATCTTCTGGCCGACTCGCATTGGTGCTTAAAAATTCGTTGTGACATGATCATTTTGCTAACAGTGCATGGGAACCATTTTCCGGAAGCCTATCGTTGTTGTTAAGGTGTGTCTATATATTCGTATGTGTATCCGCACCCGAGACATAAATATATACAAATGCAAAATACAAAAGATCCCTAAAAAAATATAAAAAAATCCATAAAATATTTTAAATTAGAAAGCTGAATAACATTACAAAAGATATAAATTATGTTGATATAACACACCTGAACAACTACAATACAAAGGTGAAAATCAAAATTGTGATCCATGAAAAATCCGTTACATAATCGATTGAGCTGTTTTGAATAAATTGTTGTACAGAGTGATGATTAAATTGTTAAATAATATATGTGAAAAGTCCATAAGTGATCAAAGGATTACATAATGAAATGAAGTAGAGTAGAATGGAGAAGAGTTAATGACTGATCGATTATATAATAAAAAGCGAAATGTCAACGTTATGACCATGGAACTCAATTTTTTTATTCGAACATTTTGCAGGAAATGTCACCACCACGGCTTTATTCCTGTCTTCCATGTAAGCTTAGCTCGGCAACTTCTACTCCTCTCATAAGTTGATCAATGAAATTCTTGTTGTCTTGCTTATTTTGATCGATGGATTGACATTCGAATTCAATTTACTCTGCATCACAGCGGATCTCATCAGCCTGACATTTATCACGATATCGAAGAAGAAAAAGGTGGTGTGATTCAAGCCGGATCCATATGTCACGATGGTACTCAACTGCGCAATATGGGTGTACTATGGTATGTCCCATGTCCGTCCAAGAAGCCCGCTTGTCGTCATAATCAACGCTTTTAGTCTTGGTATCGAGCTCATCTACGTTGGGATATTCTTCATGTACTCTCATGAAATAGACGTGTAAGCTTTTGAAACACCTAAGTTGTTTAAGAAAGTAAGAGTGCTCCTCCAATCTTCATTTCCCAGCTTCGGCATTTTGATTTGTTTTTTTTTTGCTTGTCGCCATTTCGCAGCGGACTATCTTGCTTGTGCTCCTCGTTGAACTAATCTTCATGGCTGCATTAGTTGCCTTATGTAGGAGTTCTGCACTTCTTGTAATGTTGTGTATCATCTTCAACATAGTGATGTATACTTCGCCATTGACAATCATGGTATGTTGACTGTTTGGCTTTTCCCAGAAACTAATATGTCAGTGATCAACAATCAAGAAGATGAGAATGAATGTCCTTTTTGGTACTGGCAACGCCGAGTCATCCAGACAAAGAGCGTCAAGTACATGCCTTTCTATATGTCACTTGCCATGTTCTTAAACGTCATCACCTGGCTGTCTATGCGCTCCTCAAATTCAAACCCTTTGTCCTAGTATAATCTCGAAACTTATTTCTTAGTCGCATGTAATTTGTTGGATATTTCAATAATATTTTGAAATATTTACAATAATAGCTTTTATAAAAGTTATAATCGCATTTAAGACCATCATTATTTTTAACGGTCACATAATGGTTTGTCTTTTCAATCGTTTTGTAACGTTTAATTTATTTCTCAAATAAATCCTTCATTATTTTACAACGGCTCTTTTAACGGCTCTATTTTGTGTGAATATAAAATCTCGTGAGACAATCTTAAAAAATATATACACCGAATGGAACAGAGAATATTCTTTCTTTAAAAAATCTTTTATTTCTTTTTCTTGTTGGGTTATATACACAACGTTGTTTTTGTTCCTTCTAATATTCAATGCGGAATATAGAAGAAGGTTTGTTGTATCTTGAGTACGAGTATCGGTACCTACTTTACGAGGAAGCCAGCAACGAATAATCCACTATAATTGGAGAATCAGAGTTTACAGTCACTCACACGCTCGAGTATTTTCCATATCTAGATTTAACCCAAAACCCAAAGTATTTATAAATAAACAACTCACTTGGATATAAACTCACGGAACAAATTACTACACATTCAAGCTCAAAGTATAACGTGCGCGGTTCTCTTTAGCTTGATGTGCGGCTCATTCCTTTTCGTAGGTTTTTCATCCGTTTCTTGCAAGCCCCAAAAAGGGGAATTACTTTCTGCTCATGTATATATGTGTGCTCAGAGTCAAACTTTGACTCTGGGCCCCGCCGTTACTTTCCTTCTCTACATGAAGGGGGCTTCGGCGACTATTTCTTCTTTTAGAGCTTCAGCGGCTCTTTCGTATAAAGAAAACTGTTTTATACATGTGTGGAGGACTCCTTCGCACCAAAGGATCCTTATACGTGCGTGTGCCAGAGTCAACACTTTGACTCTGCCCCACGATATGGATTGCCTTTTTCGGATTCCGTAGACTTCCACAGCAAAGAAGAAACTTTGCTCCCTTTTATTTTATATTTCCTCTTTTGTAAATTTTCAAGAGTCCAACGAATTTTCTTCTACTTGGGAAATCTTAATCAACAAAATTCGGTAGAATAAATCATCATTCGAATTCAAACTCGAGACATTAATTTAACAAATGGTAAACATTGAGACAACCGGAACGATTGTAGGCATTGTTGGTGAGTTCTTGAATATCCGATGATGGTTTTATTTGTATGTTGATGGGCTTAAGTTGGCCCGTCCACCCATGTTGGTCCTAAAAGCCTGGCCCGCTAAATAATGACCCATGTATGAAGAGGTGTTATGTTGAGGGGTTATGACTTTTGGGGGGAACGTATTACGTTGAAGAGTTAGTCTCTTGGAGAAAACGTATTTAAGAGAGAAAAGAAAAGAGAGGAATGTACCTTTTCAAGTGAACGTACGTCAGTCTCTCTCTCCCTCAAAAAGAAGAAAACAAAAAGGAACAGCATGCTCCTCGGTAGAACGGGATCAGAATTTCTTCCTCAATCTTCAGCATTTGTGTTTAATTGTGGACAATAAGGTACGCTCGATTATGTAGTGTAACTTTTGATCGGTGATACATGTTCTTCTTGGGCTCGTCTTCCGCATTCGTTTTAGGGGTTCGATTTAGTGTCGAATTCGATTTAGGGAATCAGTTATTCCCAACACCCAAGAATGCATGAACTCTCCATTTTCTTGCGTACATTCATGTAATATCTTCTGGCCGACTTGCATTTGTGCTTAAAAATTCGTTGTGGCATGATCATTCTGCTAACAGTGCATGGGAACCATTTCCGGAAGCCCGTTGTCGTTGTTAAGGTGTGTCTATATATTCATATGCGTATCTGCACTCGAGACATAAATATATACAAATGCGAAATACAAAAGATCCCTAAAAAAAATATAAAAATCCATAAAATATTTTAAATTAGAAAGCTGAATAACTTTACAAAAGATATAAATTATGTTGATATAACACATCTAAACAACTACGATACAAAGGTGAAAATCAAAGATCGTGATCCATGAAAAATCCGTTACATAATCGATTGAGTTGTTTTGAATAAATTATTGTGCAGAGTGATGATTGAAGTGTTAACTAATATATGTGAAACATCCCTAAGTGATCAAAGGATTACATAATGAAATGAAGTAGAGTAGAATGGAGAAGAGTTAATGACTAATCGATTATATAATAAAAAGCGAAATGTCAACATTATGACCATGGAACTCAATTTTTTTATTCGACCATTTTGCAGGAAATGTCACAACCACGGCTTTATTCCTGTCTTCCATGTAAGCTTAGCTCGGCAACTTCTACTCCTCTCATAAGTTGACCAATGAAATTCTTGTTGTCTTGTTTATTTTGATCAATGGATTGACATTCGAATTCAATTTACTTTGCATCATGGTGGATCTCATCAACCTAACATTTATCACAATATCGAAGAAGAAAAAGACAGCGGGATTCAAGCCGGATCCATATGTTGTGACAGTAATCAATTGCGCAATGTGGGTGTACTATGGTATGTCCCTTGTTCGTCCAGGAAGCCCGCTTGTCATCATAATCAACGCTTTCGGTCTTGGTATCGAGCCCATCTACGTTGGGATATTCTTCACGTACTCTCCATGGAATAGACGTGTAAGTTTTTGAAACACCTAAGTTGTTTAAGAAAGTAGGAGTGCTCCTCCCATCTTCATTTCCCAACTTCGGCATTCTGATCTGTTTTTTTTTTTCTTTTGTTGCCATTTCGCAGTGGAATATCTTGTTGCTTGTGCTCCTCATTGAACTGATCTTCATGGCTGCATTAGTTGCCTTATGCAGGAGTTCTGCACTTCTTGTAATGTTGTGTATCATCTTCGACATAGCGATGTATACTTCGCCATTGACAATCATGGTACATTGACTGTTTGGCTTTTCCCAGAAACTAATATGTCAGTGATCAACAATCAAGAAAATGGGAATTAATGTCTTTCTTTTTGGTACTAGCAGCGCCAAGTCATCTAGACAAAGAGCGTCAAGTACATGCCTTTCTATATGTCACTTGCCATGTTCTTAAACAGCATCACCTGGGCTGTCTATGCGCTCCTCAAATTCAAACCCTTTTTCCTAGTATAATCTTGAAACTTATTTCTCAGTCGCATGTAATTTGTTGGATATTTCAATAATATTTTGAAATATTTACAATAATAGCTTTTATAAAAGTTATGATCGCATTTAAGACCATCATTATTTTTAATGGTCACATAACGGTTTCTTAACAATCATATAATGGCTTTTCAATCGTTTTGTAACATTTAATTTATTTCTCAAATAAATCCTTCATTATTTTATAACGGCTCTTTTAACGACTCTATTTTGTTTGAATATAAAATCTCATAAGACAATCTTAAAAAATATCTACACCAAATGAAATAGAGAATATTCTTTCTTAAAAAAATCTTTCCTTTCATTTTCCTTGTTGGGTTATACATAACATTGTTTTTGTTCCTTCTAATATTCAGTGCGGAATATAGAAGAAGGACTGTTGTATCTTGAGAGGATAATCGTCAGAAGCTTATCGCACCGAGTTTCGCACTCCAAGGGGCGGAATTATCCTTAAGGACAATGTTTACGTTTGCATGCCTCAGACAAATTTATTTATTCTCATCAGCTTTTTTGCTACATAATTTGCTTTATCCAAATCTTTCAGAGTTAAACGTGTTTTGTTGTACTAGTTGACAGTTCAGAAGAAATAGAGAGAGTGAAAGCATACCCTTTTTTGAGTTCAATAACTGAGATTTTCAGGAGGATGAAGCCTTCTTTTTGAAGACATCTTTTGGTCATTTGCTTATGTTAACATGTCCATGCATTTTTGTAGGTGCCAAATGGTTTGGAAGCCTCGGGTCTGGCGTAACTAATTCTCTATGCAACATACTACAGAACCACCAAGTTGGACAAGCCAAAGAAACCGACGTCCGATGTTGAACTCTCCAGAGCTTAAGGCCGAGACACTTAATTGACACAGGCTCCTCTGCTCCTCAAGATTCAGTTCTTTTCTTTACCAGAATCCTTAATTTTCATGAGTACAATGTTTGACATTAACTGTTGTTGTAAATATCTAATATATGTACTTCCAAACAAACGGCAATAAGCAAAGTGGGAAAGAAGGAATTCCATTGACAATTTGAACATTAACACATGCGGCAATCCATCAGTTAGATGCTCACGCACCGAATGAAAGGACATGGAACATCTGCCTCCCGTATGTTTTGCCGAGCATGTTCTCCGCTTAATGATATAGATGATATAGGGAGTAAAAACAAAGCGCTAGTCTTAAAATTGTTCTTTATTAACAGAAAGTGTAGTCATACATTACAGGTGGCCAACCCAGTCTTTTCGAGCACCATCATTCAAAAACAGTACATGGTGATAAGGTTGATAATATTATTGGTGAACCATCGGAAGATTAGACTAGAGTAGGAGATGTGATTTGATTCTGCCATTGAAAGATTAAATTAGAGTATGATTTGATTATACCTTCGGAAGATTAGGTTAGAGTGTGAGATATGATTTGATCTTGATTATTTTAATCGTGGGTTAATTGATATGGTCAATATGTAAGATTAGATATTTGAAATATATAATAGAAAATCTAGTTGTCTTCTTAATATAAATAGCATTATATTTAGTAGAAGAAAAGTGTGTATTATTGCTTTCTGTGAAAAACATTCTTCTGCTAAAAAATTTACCTTTGAATCGTTGCTTTCTTAATTTTTCTAATTTTCTTCACACAGTTCTGTAAAATTCCCCAGAGCTTCTAAAACTGACGCAAAAGAGGACTAGAAGAACAATAATTAGAAAATGAAGCTGTACACCATTCGAGAAGGAAAGATGTGGCAAACCGCCATCCCTATTCTTCTGATAAATCCCCAGCCCTAATTCTCGACTGTAGGTACAATAAGCAAACACTTCCCCTAGAGGTGGATAGCACTATAGTCTTTGAAAATTAAAGTAATAATGATACCAATTGATTCCTCAAAGAGCAACCTCGTCCATCTCTGGACGTTTGTCTGGATTAGCATCCTAGCATCGTTTTAACGCATTTGCAAGAGAACTCGGCAGCATCTCGGAATATCAGGTATCAGGTTTTATTGCACACATTAGAAATCAGAGACAACTATTACGATACACGTGTGAGTTGTATTAGAAAAATCCTATATCGGATAATTGATATGGTGTAGAGCAGTTAATATATTCTAGTTGACTCATAATCTATTGATTTAAATTTTTGAGTGAATGTGGGTCCAACTAAATATATTAATGGATTCGGATTTGAGCTCCTTCTTGACAATCTCCCAAGATGAAGATATCAGATTTGTGCTGCATGCTTCCAGCAACAACTGCTCGCTATTTATAAATCATAATGCCAAGAGATAGAACCGAACAATACTTGGCGCACAATGCCAAAGTCATTCATGAGAAACTAACGTTAGGGTATAGCATGTCACAACAATATATTTCCCATAAGCAGATGCCGAAACTATAGACATCGCATTTTCTATTAGATAGTTTTCCATTAAGTACTTGTACCCATTTTTGTTGAGTTGCCTATTATTTATGCTGTATCAAATCTGTGTTTTACTTTTGGTCCTTCACTTCAAGTTTTTGGTGACTTAAATGACGAAACACGATTTTTAAATTTTCTTCTGATTTTTTTTTTTTTGATTCTGGCTAGCCGGGGTTGTGGCCTTCACAAATCTGGCATGGGTGGCCCTCACTTGGCTACGGGGTCAAGCACTCGCTTGGGGGAGGGTTGCCCTTGTAGATCTGGCAAGGGCTTGACCCTCATGGCCTGGGCAAGGGCAGTCGTCGCCACATCTAGTGAGGGCTCGCCTATGTAAGGGCTCACAACCTCTCACTTACTCATCGGCCATAATGCAAAAAAGGAAAATAGAAAGAAATAATGAAAATTAATTTAGGAAATATTTTGAAAAAGTCGCAAATTTAGTCTATGTCACTACCAGTCACGGCAAATAAGATGATTGATTTTCATGTTAGTGATTTTTGCCAAAAATTAGCCGAATGGACTACATAGGCGAATCTTCAAAAGATTTAGGACTTGATTATTACAATTAAAAGGCCACAGTAGCCACCCTTCCCACATGGGAAGGGGGAAGGGGGAGGTGAGAGTTTAATGCCTCACTTTCTCAAGAGCCTGAAGGTGGGGATGCTTAGTTTCAAGTGTGGGGTTTGGGTCCTAGGTTTTGCAAAGAGATAGGACAAAAGTCCGAGAGTGAGTTGAGGATTACAATAGAACAAAATAAAAAAAAAAATCAATACAATTAAAAGGATTACAAAATCCTTACTCTACACTCAAAAAAGTCGAAACCCACTTTGAAACTCACACGTCCCCACCCCATCCCCCCCCACAATTTGAACCTCTCAAAGTTGAAAGAGTGGCCACCGGGGCGAATGGTTAAAAGGATTACATTGAATTGGCACAAATGTAAAAGGTTTAGTATTTTTTGGTGCATTCACCCTCTCTTATTAGCACTTTTTTTTTGGTTTAAATTATCTAATCTATTTTATTTTAACTATGAGCTTTGAAGCTTCAACTATGTCTTCGAATATCCTAAATTAGGGACAAGCACAAAGATTTGCACCCTAGCCAGAGAAACACCAAATGCTAATATAGTTTCATTAAGGAAGTAGGATCCAACTCAAGCTTATTCACTAGATTGTGGGCAAAATTATCCAAAATGTCCTAAATCTATTACACAATGTTCAATTTAGCTTTAAATCTTTCGATTATACCAATTTAGTTTTAGACATTTTGACAATTTGTTAATTTAGTTCTAAATTTTTTTAGTTGTCCCATTTAATCTTAAACCTTTCAGCGATTTATCAATTTAATCTTAAACTTTTTAATGAATTATCAGTAGCTAATTTTGGCAAAAAATCGTGGACGTGCTAGTCCATTCAATGTTGACTGTCCAACGTGATGTGGTAGGCGCTAACGTGGATTTTTTTTTATTGTTTTAAATGCTTTAATTATTTTTATTTTTTCCTTTTTATTTTTTTTTTTTTGATTGAAATGGCAAGCAAGGAGAAAAATCACGTGACTAAAAGAGAAAAAGGAAGAGAAGATAACTTATACTTGCTGTTTTGGCCATCGTATAAATAAATGAATTTGATTTCATTTTAGGGATTGTTGGAGAAATCTTTCCAGAATATTTTGAAGCTGACAAAACATTTCTATCAGTCTAAGTCTGGATATCGATAGTTAAAGTCTCAAGATTTTATAGTCTCAAGACTTTGTTATCTCAAGACTCAAGACTCAAGACTCAAGACTCAAGACTCAAAGTTATTCTCACGACAGTCTTTCTAATCAAAGTGTTGAAGGAAATCCAAAGTCGAGGTTTATGATTGAGGATTTGATCCTATCCTCTCGGGATAGATTCTTTGGTTGGATAATCATTTCGGATTCTTTATATCTTATCTAAGAACGATTGAAGATCCGATGGTCGACGAAATAATCTTGGATTATTCTATTCTTGGAAACCGAGATCCCGATTGTATGGGCGAACATGATTGATGGGCTATCATCGATTCCTTATATAGCTCGGATGATCTTCTTGATTGATTCCGTCCAACGGGTAGATTGGAGGAATTCCTTTGGTAAGTGCCAACGGCTATGATGGCATGAAGGAGTATAAAGGAAGACGTTCTAGTTGTTTTAAGTGTGTGATCGATAGAAAAATTCCAGAGTCTCGAAGATCCTTTGATTGTTAGTTGAGGCGAGCGAAATTGTATGCGAGAGTGTTTATACTTGGTGACGCCTTGAGCAAGTGTGGTAGATCATCTACACCTAGAAATCAAGGAAGATCAACACCGTAACAACTCTTTGATCATAGTGGAATCCAGCCAATCGGCATCGGTGCGAAGAAGAGTGGACGTAGGCTTGAATCAAGCCGAACCACTATAAACTGAGTGTTCAATTCTCTCTTTCCCTTACTCAGTCTTGCGATTGAATTTTCAACTGTTGCAAAGTCTCTAATTGTTTAAATATCGTGCAAACATCGAGAAATTTTTTGTGTATACCTATTCACCCCCCTCTAGGTACTCGTACTAGCTATCTCAATTGGTATCGAGCCCGTGTTCTTACTTTGTTTGAAGTGTTTTACTTGAGTAAAAGATCCATGGCTAGTATGCTAGCACCGGGCTGATGGAGGGCAAAGCAATACCAGACCTCCCTACTTCGATGGAAAGGATTACAACATCTGGAAGAACAAGATGAAAGCTTTCCTACGATCAAAGGATCCTCTCGGAATGGGACGTAGTGGAAAAAGGAATCACTATTGCTGCTGCATCAAACACCGAAAGAGGAAAAGAAACCGTTGAAACCAGCGGAATGTCTCAAGAAGAAATAAACAAGAGACAAGCACTTGATGCTAAAGCAATTTATTCTTTATATTGTGCTTTGTCACCAACTGAATATAACAGAATATCTTCTTGTGTCACAGCAAAAGAAGTCAGGGGACAGTTACATATCACTTATGAAGGAACAGTCGAGTGAAGGAGACCAGAATTAACATTCTTCTTGGTCAATATGAATCCTTCAAAATGAAACCAGAGAATCTATAACCGACATGTTTAGTCGTTTTACGAGATATTGTCAATGGTCTTGAGAACCAAGGACAAAAAATTTCTGATCCCATGAAGGTGAACAAGCTTCTACGTGGACTCTCCAAGGATTGGAATCATATAAAGACTTCAATAAGAGAGACGCAAAGAATCATGCCATTATCTGTAGACGAACTGATTGGAACTCTTCAGTCTTACGAAGTGGAACGAATTAATGAAGACGAAGATCCAAGAGGTAAGAAATCTATTGCACTGAAATCAAATGATGATTCCGATGATGCAGATTCGAAGATGATATGAATGATGAGGAGCTCGCCCTCATGATAAGAAGATTCAGAAAACTGAATAGAAAAGGCAGAAGGTTTATCCCAAGGAAACAAAATTCTCAGAGACAGCAGACCAAGTCTGTTGATGATGAGGAACCAAACAAAGAAGTAGTTTGCTTCGAATGTAAAAAGAAGGGACACATCAGACCCAACTGTCCTCTTCTGAAAAAGAAAAGAGGAAAAGCTGAGAAATTTCGAAAAGCTCTTAAAGCCGAAACCTGGAGCGATACGAGTGTGAAGAGAGTGATGAGGAATATGCCAACCTCGTGTCTAATGGCGCAATCGGACTCGGACTGGATCGACTCGGACAGTGAATTTGAGGTAAGTAATTATAAAATCCTGTCAAAGTCTCTAAATATATTAATGAGTTATGTTTTAGTCTTAAGACTTCTCTTAAAAGGATTTCCGAACTTAAAAAGGAAAACTCATTTTTAAAACAAAAGGAAATCATTTTAGAAGAAAAGGTAAAAAATTTAGACTTGAATGTTTCTACTCTTAAAGAGAGTGAAGACAATCTTTCAAAAGAAAATGCTTTCTTAAAAACTGATTTATCAAATATTTCAAAGAAATTTTCAATAGGGTCCGAAAAACTTGAAAAAGTTCTTTCAATCCAAAGACCTTACTTTAATAAGTCGGGTCTAGGTATGACAGAAGAAACAATCCCTTTGATTGATTTTCCAAAAGTAAAAGAAAGAATTAAGAAAAGACCATCGAGAGAGGCTTATAAAAATCATTTCAAAAAAGTCTTTGTAAAGCCTGTAGGTCGAAATGCTTTAAGGTGTTCTAAGTGTAACAGTCAGGATCATTTTGAAAAAGAGTGTCCTATGGTTTGGAAGCCTGTGAAGAGAGTATGGCCTAATAATGCTTATCCTACTAACACGAAAGGACCCAAGAAAATTTGGGTACCAAAGAAAGCTTGAGACTCTTTTTTGAATGCAGGTCTCTGTCAAAAAGAAGGTAAAGTGGTATCTTGACAGCGGATGCTCAAGACACATGACAGGAGACTCAGAGTGTTTCATAAAGCTTATTAAAGTGAATGGTGGAAAAGTTTCATTCGGAGGAAATAGCAAAGGAAGTATTGTGGGATTCGGAATTGCGAAAATTGGAAATCTCACAATAAGCAATGTCTCTCTAGTGGAAGGACTCAACTACAATCTACTCAAAGATTAGCCAATTGTGTGATCTTTGGTTACAAGATCTTCTTTCAAGAAGGCATTTGTTCTGGAATTAGCAAAGATTCGACTCGTCTTTCATGGGTCGAAGGCATGGAAACATCTACCTCCTTGATGTAAAGCCAAATGAAGAACAATGCTTAATTTCAATTCAAGATGAAGCAATTCTATGGCATAGAAAGCTTGGCCATATCAACAAGAAGCAATTAGCCAAAATCTCTTCAAAGCAGCTTGTTAGAGGTCTACCTAAACTGCCATACCAAAAGTCTCGACTTATGTACTCCATGCATTCTCGGGAAGCAGGTAAAAAATTCATTTAAACAAATAAATCATGTATCTACTAATCATGTAATATTTGCTTCATATGGATCTCTTCGGACCAACAAGAACCCGAGCATTGGAGGTAAGAAATATTGTCTAGTAATTGTAGATGATTACTCTCGTTTTACACGGGTATATTTTCTAGCAAACAAATCGAAACCTTTTCGTACTTTGAAAAGTTTGCTAAAAAGGTTCAAAATGAAAAAGGATGTGCTATTTCTAGTATAAGAACAGATCATGGAAGTGAATTTGAAAATCAAGATTTTACGAGATTCTCGTGATAAATCTGGTGTTAATCACATGTTCTCCTCTCCGTATACTCCAGAGCAAAATGGAGTTGTGGAAAGAAAGAATAGATCTCTTCAAGAAATGGCTAGAACACTTTTAATTGAAAGTAAAATTTCTTCACGATTTTGGCTGAAGTCGTTTTCAACTGCTTGCTATATTATAAATAGAGTCTTTTTAAGACCTATTCTTGATAAAACCCCTATGAATTGTTCAAAGGTAAGAAGCCTATTGTTTCATACTTTCATGTGTTCGGTTGCAAATGCTTTATTTTGAAAAATGCAAATGATCGAGTTGGTAAGTTTGAAGAAAGATCGATGAAGGCATCTTCCTTGGATATTCTACATCAAGCAAAGCCTACGAGTCTACAACAAAAAAAAAGCGATCGTGGAAGAATCAATGAATGTCAAATTCCAAGACTCGGTGCAAGATGAATCCAGCCGGACTCGCACGATGAGACGAATCCGCTCTAGATCTTCAAATGTCTACATCTCAAGAAGCATCTCGGATTCGGAAGTCCATCATCAAGACGCTCATGGAGAATCAAATAAAGAAAGAGATCATCAACCCGGTAACCTGGAAACACAAATCCAGTCATCCCAAAGATCTTATTATTGGCGAACTTAATGAAGGAATCCGCACAGATCAAAAAGGCATGAAGAATCTAGTGTCTTTGTGGCTCATCATCTCGAAATTGAACCAAAAAGCATAGAAGAAGCTTTATCCGATGAAAGCTGGATCGAAGCTATGCAAGAAGAGCTTAGACAGTTCAACATCAATGATGTCTGGGAATTGACATCCAAACCAAAAGGTAAAACTGTTATTGGAACCAAATGGGTATTCAGGAACAAAATGAACGAAAAAGGAAAAGTCGTACGAAACAAAGCAAGGCTCGTGGCCAAAGGGTATACGCAAGAAGAAGGAATAGACTATGACGAGACTTACGCACCCGTTGCAAGGTTAGAAGCTATTCGTCTATTACTTGCGTTTGCTTGTTACAAAAATTTCAGGTTATTCCAAATGGACGTCAAAAGTGCTTTCCTAAATGGATTTATCCATGAGGAAGTTTATGTGGAACAACCGCCTGGATTTGAAGACCCAAAGAAGCGGACTCGTCTTTGGACCGAAAAGGCTCGTATGGTCTAAAGCAAGCACCTCGAGCTTGGTACGCCAGATTAAGTAAGTTTTTATTACAAAATGGTTTTGTCAAAGGTAAAGTAGATACTACTTTGTTTATCAAAAAGGAAAACAAAAACTTTTTACTTGTTCAAATATATGTTGATGACATTATTTTTGGATCTTCTAATGAAAGTCTTTGCAAGAAATTTTCTAAGTCTATGCGGGATGAATTTGAAATGAGTATGATGGGAGAATTAACATTCTTTCTTGGACTCCAAGTGAAACAAATGAAGGAAGGAACTTTCATCCATCAAGAAAAATATGCGAATGATCTTGTCAAAAGGTTTGGATTGGAAAAATGCAAAAAGATCGACATACCAATGTCATGTTCTCGGAAGATAGACAAGGATGAAGAAGGGAAGAAAATAGATCAAAAGCTGTACATGTAAGCATGATCGGTTCACTTCTTTATCTTACCGCTTCTAGACCGATATTTTGTTTAGTGTTTGTATCTGTGCTAGGTTTCAATCAGATCCTAGAGAATCACATCTCGGTGCCGTGAAACGAATTATCAAATACGTTGCTTCATCTTCAAGCATCGGTCTTTGGTATCCAAAGAAGGAGACTTTAATCTTCTAGGATACTCGGATGCGGATGGCCGGTTGCGTAATCGATAGAAAGAGCACTTCTGGAACTTGTCAACTACTTGGAAACAGAACGGTGTCTTGGTTTTCGAGGAAACAAAGCACCGTAGCTCTTTCAACAACGAAGCGAGTATGTAGCTCTTGGAAGTCAGCTGTTCGCAAATTCTATGGATAAAACAACAGCTACAAGACTTTGGCATTGAAGACTCATGCACGAAATCGAGATGTGACAACACCGGTGCTATAAATCTCACCAAAATCCAATCCTTCATTCAAGAGCAAAGCATATTGAGATTCGACATCACTTTATTGGAGATCATATTCAAAATGGAGAAATCTCGATTCAATTTGTTGATTCAAAAAGTCAACTAGAGACATATTCACAAAGCCTTTGGAGAAGAATCGGTTTGACTTTATCCGCTCAAGACTCAACATTTTGAAGCTTGAAGAAGTTAAAGTCTAGAGACTCACCAACTCTAAAGACTCTGATCTCTTAGACTCTAAGTCCTGAGACTCAGACATTCGTGGATAAAGACTGTAAGTTGTATTTCTTCTAAAAGGTACTAATTGTCATTTAGTCGAAAAGGTACGATCTTTTGTTTAATAATTTTGGCGTTATAGATTTTGAAAAGAAGTAATCGTTCACTTTCCATTGCACCGATTGAACTTCCCTTTTCAAAAACTAAGTTATATATATATATACAGTTTTTCTTTCCCCAAATCTTCAAAACCCTAAAAAGCACTCTTCTCTCGACATGTTTCTACTCTTTGTTCATCGTCGAGAAAGTGGTCATTTTTCTTGGGAAAGCAAGTGAAGGAATCCTCCAATAGACAAAGAAAGATGTCGTCTTCAAGGAAATCATCAAGAATCGCGAACAGGGGACCACAAAGAATGAAGAAGGGACCGACTCATTTCGATCTCACCGAGGAAGAAGACTTATCCGGTCGCCGACAAAGTCCGATTCGCTCTCCTCCACGTCATTCAGCATCTCCTGCCCCACAAAGTGAAAGTCATAACTGGAAGAAGAGATAATCGAGGATGCCGACCCAAGAAGAGTTCAAAAGCCTTCCTTTTTGTATAAACTTTATCGTGCATTGAAAAGCACAGGTACTCCATTGAACTACATAGATGACTTCCTTAAGGACAAAAATTATGGGAATGAGTATCTTTTTCTGAAGAAAATGGAGGAATGGGGAATTGCCCCAAAAGGAAAAGCAGAGGAAGCTCTTGCGAACATTCCAAGAGATCCTCGTATGCCAGGACAAAATCTGATTGACGCGAATGATGATGACAAAATGTTCCTTGAATTTGAACCTAGAATGGGTGTGGCGGCAAAGGCGAAAGGAAATCGGATGGATTTGTTTAAATCCAAGGATCAAGAAAAAGTGTATTACGTCTGTTGAAAAGAGGGGTAATCAACCCTAGAAGTGTCGATTTTGACTTCCCGGATTCCATCAACTTGAACCTAAGAGAGAAGTTGAATTTACTTCAACTTGAGACTTTCTCGCTTCCGACTCTACAGACGGGTATGATCATCTCGATGCTTATTTCTATTCAAATCTTAGCTTTTGGATGCGAATAGAATTTCATTCGATGTTCGAGACAAAGTCTATGTGGTAGATGTGAATATGTTGGCAGACATAGTTGGAGTTGAACGGGGACGCTATCTCCCAATTAAAGTCTCACCTGCTCGAACTACTCGGATCTTGTCAAAGATAGGGATGTAGATAAGAAAATTATCTATTCGAGAATGAACGCTATCAACATTGTGCTTCACAAGATTGTGATCAATTGTCTAAGACCTAAGTCTACTTCAAAGACTTCGTGTCTCTTTCTGAAGCAAAGTTGATGTATGCGATCAACTCAGACGGAAGTTCTCTCTCCCGCACACTATTCTTTTCCATATGTACAGAATCGTGTCAAAAGACAAAGGACAATTGCCTTATCCCGGTCTCGGTGACCAAGATCTTCGACATCTGAATATTGAACTGCCACATACTTTTTGTGTTCGACCGTGTGATAAGATGGTGGTAGGGCTGAAAATGTTAATGAAGATGCGTCTCGTGCAAGAACTTTCTAAGGCAATGGAGAAATTCAAAGTGAAATCTCCAGTCGATCCGCTTCAAAAGGAAAAGGAAAGAAGGCATTTAGTGCTTCTTCGAAAAAGAGGAAAAGAACTCTTATCCTGGAGGATGAGGATGAAGATGAAGATGATGAAGATCCCACTATTCCAGCACTGACAAGAACAAGACGTTCTGTGTCTTATTCGACGTAACTTCAGCGAGCGAGAGAAGAAGAAGAACAGAGAGAGAAGGAGAAAGAAGTTGAGGAAGAAAAAGTAGAAGTAAAAGATCGGTCCGCTGATAAACGGAGAGAAGGGAAATCAAGAGATTGATCATCACTCTTCCCCTTTCGATGTCCTAGAGACAGGGGGAGTTAGCGAGCAAGAGAGGTCTCCACCTCATGCCGCCGAAGATCAAAGAAAATCTCCGGAAGACCCGAAGAAGCTCGGGTCTCTCAATTGCTCAGAAGAAGATGATACGACGATTCCAAATCTGCAAGACCGTTGAAGCGCCATCGTCGCACACACACCATCCGAGAAAGCCAATGCCAGTACACGGACGGATGATTCTCAGATCTTCGTAGTATCATGAATATTCTTCCGGAAATGCGTAACAGATATATATTCTGGATTGTGAAATCCAAGTCTTGAAGCATCGGACAAGCATCTTCGGTCTCTCCGGAAGAAAATACAAAGACCTCGCTCTACAACTTCAAGCCAATGCCAAGAGAGAAGAGGTAGCTCATCTGCGAGAAGATCTCGAAGAAGCTCGAAGGAGTAGTCCATCCATTGGGGATTTCCGGATCGTGCGCATTCCCTGCGACATGACTCCTTTCTCACCCTCTTTTTAATGATGACAAAAAGGGGAGAACCAATTTGAACAAACATTATTTTAAAACTTTCTTTATTTAACTTTTGTGGTTATGTTTATTTTTGAGTATGACTTGAGAACTTGAACTTGAGTGTTAGACTGAATTGGTTGTGGATTTTGATGCTTGACTGGTTGCATTTATATCAAGTATTGTTACATGGTATTACTCATGAAAGACTAACCAATTTGCTGTGGATGCAGAGTCTGGTTGTTTATTAATCTTTATGAGTTAGCCATATTGCTTGAGAAATGTTTTTGCGGGTCAAAGTTGTTCAAATCTTCAAGAAAGTTTTGTCACCATCAAAAAGGGGGAGATTGTTGAGAAATCTTTCCGAATATTTTGAAGCCGACAAAACATTTCTATCATCTAAGTCTGGATATCGATAGTTAAAGTCTCAAGATTTTATAGTCTCAAGACTTTGTTATCTCAAGACTCAAGACTCAAGACTCAAGACTCAAGACTCAAAGTTATTCTCACCGATCTTTCTAATCCAAGTGTTGAAGGAAATCCAAAGTCGAGGTTTATGATTGAGGATTTGATCCTATCCTCTCGGGATAGATTCTTTGGTTGGATAATCATTTCGGATTCTTTATATCTTATCTAAGAACGATTGAAGATCCGATGGTCGACGAAATAATCTTGGATTATTCTATTCTTGGAAACCGAGATCCCGATTGTATGGGCGAACAGATTGATGGGCTATCATCGATTCCTTATATAGCTCGGATGATCTTCTTGATTGATTCCGTCCAACGGGTAGATTGGAGGAATTCCTTTGGTAAGTGCCAACGGCTATGATGGCATGAAGGAGTATAAAAGGAAGACGTTCTAGTTGTTTTAAGTGTGTGATCGATAGAAAAATTCCAGAGTCCGAAGATCCTTTGATTGTTAGTTGAGACTCGAGCGAAATTGTATACCGAGAGTGTTTATACTTGGTGACGCCTTGAGCAAGTGTGGTAGATCATCTACACCTAGAAATCAAGGAAGATCAACACCGTAACAACTCTTTGATCATAGTGGAATCCAGCCAATCGGCTGTCGGTGCGAAAAGAGTGGACGTAGGCTTGAATCAAGCCGAACCACTATAAACCGAGTGTTCAATTCTCTCTTTCCCTTACTCAGTCTTGCGATTGAATTTTCAACTGTTGCAAAGTCTCTAATTGTTTAAATATCGTGCAAACATCGAGAAATTTTTTGTGTATACCTATTCACCCCCCTCTAGGTACTCGTACTAGCTATCTCAGGGATAATTGCTCAAACTCCCCTAAACCAACTATTTGCTATGTTGAACCTTGAACTTTGATTTATATTTCAATTACTGGATTTATCATGTAGATAGCTTAAGAGTATTATCTGAAAATGGACTAACTCATTTTTCATTACTAAGGCAATTTCTGCTGAACCTCTATATTATCATGAAAAAATTTCAAATAAGGGACTAAAATGTCTTCATTTAAAAAAAAAAAAAAGATAAGGATAGAAGTGAACTTTATTTCAAATACAGGTCTGAAGTGTCATTTTCTCAAATAAAGACCTAAAATGTACATTATTTCAAATTAAATCCTAAAGTTATCATGTCAATCTTAAGGAAGAGCCTACTTTACCGCCTATTAATGGCATTTTTGTCCTTTACATTTTTGAAACTTTTCCTTTTTTCCCTTTATTTATCATGTTTCTTCTATATTTTCTTAACTTCATCTCATGTAGTAATTAGCCATTATCATGTAATAATTAACGATGTTGCAGATGAAAAAAACTTATGGCTGTGAAAAAAATCAAAAGTTTGGGAGTAATCTATTTAATTTTTCAGAGTCCGACAGCCAGTAGCAATGATGCCAAGATTCGTGGTGAGTAATTTGTAACTTTTCAAAATATAAAGGCTTTTAAGCAACAATGCCAACATTCATTTGTCCCTTACTATTTTATCTAGATGAGATTTTTTTCCTTTTCCTTTTCTTTTTCTCGTCTGTGACATCTATGATCTCCAGCCGATTTTCTTCATGTCCTTACTATTTCATCTAGATGAGAGGACGCATGCATCGAGCCACAGATGATGATGATAGATGAAGATCGTAACAATGACAATGGCGGATTCTTCTGTTTCCTTAGCAAAAGCTCAGATGGTCCAAAAAATATATACCCTTGACTTTACATTGTTTGACCGTGTTTAAGGAAAATGAGCCATAAACAACGATTTACACCTTTACATATCGAAAATCCTCTTCCGGAAGTTTGCCTTGATCTCCTCCCGTCATCAGCATCCTGATTTCTTGGACCTGGGTTCTTGGCAAACTTGGGAACCTGATATCGACAATTTGAGCTGGGGATCCGAACGTAGGACCTTGATGGCCACACCTATGACAATGAACTCGTGCACTCAGATCCGACTCGTCCACAACAAAACTCAAGAATTTTGAAAATTTTCCGTTGCATACAAAAGAAGAGGATTTGCAGCTCATTTTCAAAAGTTAAATAATGGAACCTTTTCCCTTGAAAATGATTTCACTGGAAACTATTTTTGAGCAACATCAAATGCTTTGACAAAACAAATGATGAATATAGTCTTAACTGATTGAAAATCCATACGCTGCTCTGACTTGAAATTTGATGTACTAATACTTGAAATTATATTATCGTATTTTTTCTTTGTTTATGTACTATTATTACAAATGGATAATGATACAAACAGTAAAAAAAACTTTGATCTAATGTACAATGCGGTACATAAATTTTTAATTTGTTTAATGTGAATTTTGAACTTTATCTCAATATGTAATGTTGTCCCTAAATTTTTAATTTGTTCAATGTAACATCTAAACATTTGGTACATGTTAAAGTTAGTCTTTAGATTATATTAAAATATTTTTTGTTATCTTTTATTAATTCATTATTAGGAACTACATTAAACATTTTTATATAATTTAAGAATTAATATAAATATATATTAAAAAAAGTTTAAGAACAACATTTATGACATACGGATTTTTCGCTTGGCAAAATAGTGAGTTCCAAATGTTTGATGGTCTATGGTACATTAGCGAGCCTATCGTCAATCTACCACGTTCACATTCTCACCGCGTCATCACTAAGCAATGCTATTTTCACCTCATCTGATGACATATCTACATCACCGAATCGTCGCAACTATTTGTTGCCGACAATCCCGATGTCCTTTTTCATCACGCATCGTCACACTACTCTCCAATCAATTACCTTCGGCAATCATGAAGATCGCTCGACAGCCTGCTCAGACGATTAGCAACTTCATCGAACTTTTCTTCGTGGCGCGAAGACCAAAATCAGTGTCTTTTCTTTGCGGCACGAAGACCAAGATCGGCATGGGAACAAACTGCCGCTCTCTAACTCCCCTCTTTTGTTTAGAACGCTCGAAGCCATTGCCACGTCTTCCGTCCATCATATGAAGATTCTTGAACTGCTCCCCTCTCTCCGCATCTGCCACGAACAAGACCGCCTTTCTAGCTGGCGTGAGATGGGGCAGCAAAGTCAACAAAAACTGCTCAAATTGAAGACTAGAATGGCAGTGGAGGAATAAAGAGAGATAGAAAAAGAAGGGAGGGGGGCACTAAGCCTGGTGTCCTCATTGCCAACATTCACCGCACTCTTTTCAACTCCTTTAGCTTCTTCTCCCCATTTCTGTTGCAGCCCGTGAACTTGAGAAGCCAGCAACGAAGGGACCCTTCTCGGCGAAAGAAGATTCTCTCTTAATTCGGCACTTGCGTCGTCGTTACCAGCTCGCCTTCATCTCGTTGAGTCGCGATCGCCGTTCACGAGGACTCAAGGCAAGTAAATATTTCCCGTTCTATCCTACCTCGATCGATTGTTGTTTGATGAGGATAGTTTTTTAAAAATTCAAGAACATTGTTTAGAACTTCGTTTAATCAGGAGTTTCAACTACGTTACCTAGTTACGTTGTCAAGTTCAAAATAGTTGAGCTCGTGATTAGATTATTGGGGCATGGACGGTTGATATTTGGCATGTGAGAGAGTTGGCATGGCAGAAACTTTGAAGGAAAGTCGTGATTGGATTGAGGGCAGGTTTGGTTCTAGTCCAACTCAGAAGTTTGCTAATTTTGTACCGACTTATGCGGTGCAAATTTCATGATGCGTTCACAAAAGTCATCTCTTATTGGCTGTTTTATGACATACTTTAATTTCATAATTTTTGGACTTTGTACGACAAAAATATATGTGAAAACTTTGGGATTCGGAATCTATTTTTGGACTTAATGCACCAACCTCTCTTTGTTTTCCATCTTCATGAAAGTTGTAGAGTACATCCTCAGCTACCACATATTAAATTTCCATAATTTTTCGGTCTCATATGGTTGGCAAAATATTTATTTTCCTACTCAATTTCCTTCTGGAAATTTTGATTGTTTTGAGCCGGATTGCAAAAATTATCTAGAACTGTATAAACTAAATATGACTTCTAGTCCTTCACAAAAATAAAATAAAATAAAATAAAATCCCCCAAGTCTTTCTACCTCATATTAAAGTTTCATAATTTTGAAAACCATTTACCTAGACAACAACCATCATTTCTAAAGGCATGTGGAATGCCTTATAAGAGTAGTTTAGGCCTAGAATCCGGGACCTTCTCTACAATTCACTTAATATATGTAATGATAGTTTATATGAGTCTAAAGGATGAAAATGACTAATGATTCATTAGATGCATGCTTGAATTCTTGAATAATAGTGACGTTAACGTACTTTTAATTGAAATATGGAATTGTTGCATCATGATGTGGACGTGTAATTAAGAATGCCATCGATTCTTGGGACAACGATGCCTTGGGTGAAAGTAGGGATGCCTGGAGGGGTAATTGGATTCCTTTAGATTCCTAGGGGTTGTAACGTGGGTCCTCCACAAGCCTCGCGATGCCAAATGGGTGCGAGATGTTTGGGAGGTAATAGGGTTCCCCATATGATGATGGCAACATAAAATTATATTGATTATGACTTTGACATTTCTGAATTGAACTAGTGGTTACTTGTTAGGAATTTATTACTTGTATTGGTATGTCTTGTATGTTGAAAAGGTTTTAGTTAAGTTAATGTACATGTGATTTACTGAACTTTCTATTGAGGCTTTCTGTGTCAGTATGGTCATCGATTTGTGTGGTATAGACTGGTGGACCTTTTACGTGCTAGGTTATGACTCACTGATCATTGACTTCATCTTTTCAAATCAATAGAATGTCAATCTCATTTGCCTCCCCTATGGTCGTTACAGGGTGCTAGTTGACTTCACGTAGGAAGGATGCAGGATTTTTGGAGTTGGGAAGATCTTGATGATGTCAGGGGCTAGGGTTAGGTGACATGTATACAACTAAGTAGGGATAGGTGACTAACATACAATCCAGTGTAGTTAGTAGCATTAACCTTTTGAATTCCCCATAGCACTCCACTTGTCGCTTGATGTGTCGCCCTACTTATAGAAAATCACGTGTACCCTAGGATTTTCTTTAGTCCCTTATACTTCCATATGCTTATAAAAAAGCAAAACGAGAAAAATAATGGCACTAGTAGTTCTACAGTAGCCGTGACATGCTGGGGTCGTTATAATATTGCGTATTGAGCCAAAATTCAATGATTATTTGTATCATTTTCTCTATTTCAAAACATAAAAGAAAATTATCTAAAAAGTTCTAAGCATATTATACTTTTACCAATTTATTCATGACCCTTTTAATTGTGTCAATTGAGTCTTAGACCTTTTTCAACTTTTGTCAACTAAGTCTATTTAATCAATTTTGACTGAAAATCACTAACGCAGATAATAGCTATCTTATATGGCACAATTGGCGCTAATGTAGACATTTTTAATCATGTGTTTATCTTTTTTTTATATCTTTTTCTTGGATCTTGGTCACCCCTCACCGGCACTAGGCAAGGGCCGCATTGTCCTCGCTAGATATGTGCCAAGCAAGGGCCGTGACACACTCCCCCATCTAGGTGAGGTCGCAATGCCCTTGCCCAGAGCCAAGGCAAGGTTGACCGACCAACCTTAGCCGGCCTAAGTCCAAAGAAAAGAAAAAGAAAAGAACCAAATTAATAGAAAAATAAAGAAATTAAAATATTATTAAAAATGTTCACATCAATGCCTACTATACCATGTAGAATAATTGGTGTTCACTTCAGTGAATTTCAACTAAAATTGGCTGGATGTACACAATTGGTATAATTAAAAAAATTATGATAGAATTGTCAAAAGTGCAATAGGCTTACGATTTTTAGAAAATTCTCTAATACATGAAATATATAAAAGTTTCGCATTACAAATAATTCATAGCAATCAATCAACCAACAAAAACGTAGTAGGACTAATATTTTTTATTTTTTTTTTTTTTGTTGGAGGCGCTCATCCTGAATTATATGTTATCTATTTGGAAGTTTCTCTAGTTTCTATTCAGATATGAAATGCTCTCGATTTTTTTTTCCTAAATATACGAAACTCTTTGATCTAATAAGACTTTTGTGGAGAGCGTTTATGTGAATGAATGAGGGTAATACCATAAGCAATGGTTGAATCATTAAAAGTACTTTTTTATATACAAACACTGAGGATATGATTACTTAAGCTATTGTAATACATGAATTCTAAATTGCAAGGTAAATGCATAATTTTATTAAAAAAATTAAAAACAGAATTAAACTTCATTCAATTACATTTTTTGTTACTTTGTGTCACTTATCCAATATTAAATAGAAACCCTTTATAAAAATAATCTCAATTGGTGGGATGAACATTATATCAAATTTCATTTAAATTAATGATATATTCAAGCTCATTTTTAAATTATTTTTCATAGGAACGTTATTGTTAAATATTAAGTGAAGAATTAAGGTTTTTTTTTATTTGATATATTTGAATGGTTGATTTAAATTAATGTAAGGGAAAGTGAATGGATAAAGCTTTCCGATGACGTGGCCCAACTGCAAATTGACATTTCAATCAATTTTTTGTTTTTTTATTTCTAAATCTAGATGTTCCAGCCAATTTGCATAGACGCAATGCACAACAGTAGAAACTTTCATGCCGTTCTACTTTTATGGACAGGAGTTGACACATACCGGGCACTTTGCATGCACTGCATGCAGAGAGCAAACGAAAAACGTCATCGATCCCCTCCAGCCAAGACTCTTCATCCATCTCGAAGGATTCCTGGGAAGTTGTTCCGATTTCTTTTTCCTAATCCTCTCCAAATTTAGTGTGTTGGCAGCTTTTCCTGGAAACGGAAAGTGTACTTCTAAATTGCCTGCGCAGTTGTGAGGTAGATGATCTAATCTGCTTGAGCATTGTCGGTGACGGAGATTAAGCGGCACCCTTTTGATCTTTCTTCCTCCTTTGGATCTCTTCGTTGTTCGTCCTTGAGAACCCCCGACAATGGTGTACACCGGGACAGCCAGAATGATCGTAGGAATTGTCGGTGAGTTCTTGAAGACCCGAGATGCATGAACTCTCTATTTTCTTGCGTATGTTCATGCAAAGATCTTCTCGCCGACTCGCATTGGTCACATGATCCTTCTGCTAACAATGCATGGGAACTAATTTTTGGAACCATTTTTGCTGAATTTATGAGAATAAATATTTGCAAAGGTGAAACACGAAAGGTCGATGAATTTTTTTTTTTTTTAAATCCATAAAATATCTTAAATAAATGCTGAAAAAGTTTAGAAAAGATACAAAATAAGTTGATACAACACACCTGAACACATATGATACAAATGTGAAGAAAAAAGATCCTAATCCATTATATAATCCACTAACCGTTTTGAATATATTGTCAATCGTGAAATTATATGTGTGAAAAGTCCATAAGTGACCAAAGGATTACGTGATGAAATGAAGCCGGGTACAAGTGAAGAAGAGTTAATGATGAATCGATATGATAATTATACGGAGTAAGATGGATCTCAATATTTTTATTCGACCATTTTGCAGGAAATACCATCTCTTGCGGTTTATTCCTTTCTCCCATGTAAGCTTAGATCAGCAACTTCTACTCCTCTCATAACTTAACCAATGAAAGTCTTATTGCCTTGCTTATTTTTTATCAATGGATTGACATTTCGACTTCGATTTGCTTTTGCATCATCGGTGGATCTCATCAGCCCGACATTCATCATGATATGTAAGAAGAAAACGGCGGCGGGATTCAAGCCAGATCCATACGTTGCGATGGTACTCAACTGCGCGCTGTGGTGTTCTTTGGTATGCCCATTGTCCATCCGGACAGCCTTCTTGTCGTCACAATCAATGGTTTCGGTCTTGGTCTCGAGCTCATTTACGTTGGGATATTTTTAATATACTCTCCAAGGAACAGACGTGTAAGTTTCTGGGTTGTTCAGAAAAATAAGAGTGCTTGTCCTATCTTCATTTTTCAGCTTTAGCATTCTGATCTGTTTTTTGTGCTTCTGTCGCCATTTTGCAGCGGAATATCTTGCTTGCGCTCCTCGTTGAACTGATCTTCATGGCTGCAGTAGTTGTCATCACCTGGAGCCTATCCACGCCATAAACAAGAGGTTTGCATTTGTCGGAACGTTGTGCATCATCTTCAACATAACGATGTACACTTCACCATTGACAATCATGGTATGTCGACTGTTTGGCTTTTCCTTGAAACTATTAAGTTGCTGATCAACAACCACGAAAATGGAAAATCAACTTCCTTCTTTTTGGTATTGGCAGCGCCGTGTCATCCAGACAAAGAGCTGACCCTTCTATCTCTCTTGCCAACTTCTTAAACGGCATCATTTGGTCTGTCTATGCGCTCCTCAAATTAGATCCCTATGTCCTGGTAAAATATCGAAACCTCTTTCTCAGTCGCATCTAACTTGCTTCATCCAAATCATTCGGAGTATAATCATGCTCTGCTGTACTAGTTGACAGTCCAAGGAAATAGAGAGTGAAAGCATACTTATGCTTTCACTTCAATAACTGAAATTTCCAGGAGGATGAAGCCTCCTTTTTGAAGACATTTTTTGGGCAGTTGGTTTTGTAAATGTGTCCATACATTGTTGTAGGTGCCGAATGGTTTGGGAGACAAGTCTGGTGCAGCTGATTCTCTATGCGACATACTACAGAACCACACCTAGTGGGACGAGCCGGAGAAACCGGTGTCTGAGGTTGAACTCTCCAGTGCTTCTCTGCTCCTCAAGATTCAGTTCTTTTCTTTACCAGAGTCCTTAATTTTCATGAGTACGATGTTTGACATTAATCGTTGTTATAAAAATACAATGTGTACTTCTAACCAAATGGTAACAAGCAAAGTGGAAAAGCAGGAATGCCGCTGACAATTTGAGTATTAACATATGCTGCAATTCATCAGTTAGATGCTTACACACCAAATGGAAGGACACGGGCCATCTGTCTCCTGTATGTTCGGCCGAGCATGTTGTCCGCTTAATGAGATAGATGATACAGGGAGCAAAAATAGAGCGCTCGTCTTAAAATTGTTCTTTATTAACAGAAAGTGTAGTCATCATACATTACAGGTGGCCAACCCAGTCTTTCCGAGCAGCGTATCCAAAAATAGCACAAAGTTCTGTGAAATCCCCCCAAGCTTCTAAAACTGACATGCAAAAGAGGAATAGAAGAACAATAATTAGAAAATGAAGCTTTACACCATTCGAGAAGAAAAGATGTAGCGGTACGCACTCTCTCCTTGATCTATATTGACGAATCGCCATCCCTATTCTTCTGGATAAATCCCATGCCCTAATTCTCGACTGTAGATACAATAAGCAGACACCTTCCCCCTAAAGGTTGATAGCACCACAGTATTTGAAAATTATAGTAATAATTATACCAACTAATTCCTCAAGGTCCGCGATACCTACGGAAGCAAAGACAACCCTGTGACTGATCGACAGGAATCATGCCACCCCCTTTTGATGTGTCGATAGCTTCAAGCAAAGAGACGACCTCGTCCATCTCTGGACGTTTGTTTTGTTGAGCATCCCAGCATCGTTTCATCACATTTGCAAGAGAACTCGGGCAGCATCTCGGAATTTCAGGTCTCAGGTTCTGTAGCACGTACAGTCCCCAAAGATGATTAGAAATCAGAGACAACTACTTCCCGCTAGCAGCAGAATTTCTGCTGGCTATCTGTCTCTCATAATGCAAGGGATAGAACCAAACAATACCTGGCGCACCACAGCCGAAGTCATCTCTGAGAAACTAAGGTCAGGGTATGGCATGTCGCAACAATATATTTCCCATAGGCAGATGCCGAAACTGTAGACATCGCATTTTCTATTATATGGGTTTCCATCTAGTACCTGCACCCAGTTTTGTTGAGTCACCTATTATTTATTCTGTAGCAAATCTACCTTTTACTTTTGTCCTTCACTTCATGTTTTTGGTTACTTAAAATGATGAAACACCAAATCATCACTGCAATTTAGCTATACATGCTGCAAGCTGAAAATTAGAAACAATAGAAACAGGAACAAGAAGATGAAGGAAAAAGGACTACCGTGGCCTTTCTGGACGGAACTATGCAATTTTCAAACTCCAGAGGTGTGAACTGATCAAAAACTGCTACAACTTAGCAGGAAATAAGAAAAACCAGAAATTTCTAGTACCTCAGGAGCCATATAACCCAATGTCCCAGTCTCCCCAGTCATGTCATTGGGATTTGAAGCTTCAACACGAGCCACCCCGAAGTCTGCGATCTTCAAAGTACGTGACTTGTCCAATAGCATGTTCTCAGTCTTCACATCTCTATGGACAATCTTCTGTGAGTGGAGATAACTCAAGCTGCAATAGTTAAAATGAAAATTAACTTGACCACTTAGGGATAAAAGTCTGTGGTGCGCCCAATTAAAAGCAGTGTGTTTTTTTATATACCCTTTGGCGAGATCAAGTGCAAGCTGGACAACCACCTTGAATGCTAGTTTCCTTCTCCTGTTCTTGATGAGGTAAGATTTGAGAGCTCCTCCAGGAAGATATTCAACAACAACACAGCAAATATTCCTGGGCATACTGATTGGACCATTGTCAGTTTGTATTTGTAGATCTGATGAGCCCATTGTTGCCCCAATGAACTGAAAAGGAGACAAGACTGAAATTTAGAGCCCGTAGAAATCACTTCTTGTGTACAAGCAAAGAAGGACAATGCTAATGTTCTTGCACATCCTATTCTGTCATTTAACATTCTGCTTCCTGAAAATACTTCCAAAAGCATTCTTGAGTTAATTAGTAATGGAAACATAGATATGACACCATCAACCACGCCGCAGCTTTGAAGAATGCGGAGAAGATGGATATACGTAGCAAGTGAACATTACCGAAGAACATGGAGAATAAAAGCTCCGGAGAGCTCTATTAAGTATGAAAATATATATATACACAGATATAACAAACCGGTAGGTCAAAGTTTGGCAAAAGATCTATACAACACTTTAACTTTCATTTATCTCAGCCACCTTTTTCAGTAGACATTGAGTTATGGCCATTTTGCTACTCCCTCTTCTCCCTCTTATCATTCTGTTTACATGGTGCTTGACATTTAGGCGTAAAACATGACTCATCCGTAGTCAAGTCTTTCCCACGACAATAAAAATGGCAATTTTGTCAACAAAGGATACTTTTACAATAGAGTACATACATGCTTATGATGCTTAAGGATGGAACTAATGAAACTCATTAGTGTAATCAGCCTTTAGAGCATGCAGCTATTGACAGCAGGGGAAGTTGAGGTTCTCCTACTGTAATACTCATCGTAGGCAGATAATACACACCAAAGCTGGCTAGGCATTCTTCATTATCAATTTTTCCCTCAAAACACAATGATAGAACTCATACATCATAAGGTGGTCCATATGCAAGCTAATTGAGCAGCACTGAAATGCATACCAAGACTCTGCATACCATGACAGTCAAGGAAAAAGCATTATGAGAGAAAAGAATAGGGCGAAGCATAAACCTTGGTAACATTAGGATGGTCAAGCTTGTGCCACACCGCGACTTCTTGGCTAAAAGCAGCCCTCAGTGAAGCGATTTCAGCCTCGGTCCTCTGTCCCTCTTCACCCCAGTCAAGAAGTTTGACTATCAAAGACATACTAGGTCAGCGAGGCAAAACAAACAATATCCACTGAGCCAGTCAGAGGCAAATCACCAATAGAAATTACGCCAATGACATGATCGCATGCGAGTTAGCTAGATTTGAGGGAACTGAACGAATAGTTTACTAAAAGGTGTTCCATGTACTGATGATAATTTTCCAGTAAGGCGAACCAACCATTCCCTAAGTGATCGGCCTGGCCACCAGATCAGTAGGAATCAGTGTGCAAACGTCACAGCCTATATATCATCCAAATCGCTGCTAATACTGACATATATCGCCGCGGACATTCGATCCAATTCCTTCCTTCGACCCACGGTTTCATTAAGAGCCACAAAAGGTCAGTTTTCAGTATGTCAAGAACGTTGCAGATCCTCTTGCTGCTGAGACATAAAAGGTAGTATTCTAAAGAATAAAACACGAGCGGCAGGGAGGACCAAGTAATCCATTCATCTCTAGACCCACGAGTTATTCAAGAAGGAACGAAATTGAAAAAGATCTCGTCCAAAAAATGACCATCGAGAGAGACCCGACATTAAACCATGCGAAGACACTGAGAATGGAAAAAATTATCACGGGACGACTCCGAGATCAAGAAACGAATAGGCCGGGGCCGTCGACTCACCGGCGACATCCTGCCCGTCGTAGACACCGCGGTGGACGGTGCCGAAGGTGCCGCGGGCAATGACGGACTTGATGAGCAGCTTGGCCGGTTCGATCTCCCACTCCAGCCTCTCCTGCTTCCTGGGCCTCGGCAACGAGAGGCTCTTGACCAAGGAAGCGCCGACATTCCCGCCCGTCGCCTCCTCGCCGCCTTCCCCTCTGCCCCCGACCTTCCTGCTCTTCTCCATGGTGGCGGCCCTGGTGAACCTCTCGAGCTGCTCGTCGATGCTCTTCAGGTCAATCTGGTCCGCCCTCACGTACCCTTCGCCGCCCTCCTTCATCTTCATCTCCCCTCCGCCCCCTGCTCCCGCCCAGCAGCAGCAGCAGCTCCAGTTGATGCAAAAAATGGGATCTTTCTCCCCTGTTCCTGCTCCTCCCTCCCTACCCTCAACTGGGTTCGGGGCGATGGGCGATCTTGATCGGAATCTGGGGTCCCCAGTCCAATCATTCAATGGGGGCACATGGAGTTGGAGTTGTTGCTGCCTGTGGACGAAGACGAGCGCTTGCTTTCTTGGAAATCTTGATCCTCTTCTTTCTCTCTCCTCTGTCCATAGTCAGTATTTATATGCTTTGACTTTATGGTGGGGAGTGCCTCTTCTCCTCCCTAAGTAGGGCGCAATTTTTTTAATATTTTTTACACGCATTGTTTAATGATATATCATGATGGGGAAAAAGATTCGATTTTTTTTTATTATAAAAAAAGCCTGACTTTACTAGAATATATTAGTTACTGAAAAATCGTGGTGAAAAACAATTGAGTGATTAATTTATTTTTGTCATCAGGGGAGGGGGCAGTTATGCCAGGATTCATGGAACCCCATAACGCTTTGGGAAGCACTTCTGCCGACCATTTTCATGATATTTTTAAAAACCGGTAAGATTGACCAAAAATATCTTAAATTCATTCTATAGAGGCTAATTCGGTTTTAAAGTTTTAATTTTATTTAATTTAATCATAAACATTTTAACGATTTTTCAATATAGTCATTCCAGCAAATCTAGCAATTTCCATTTAATATTGGCTGAAATGGCTACATTGAATTCGTCAAAAAATTAAGAGTAAATTAACCAATTGAAAAGTTTAAGATTAATTGACTATCATATAATAGATTTTATGATTTTTTAGATAATTTTTCTTTTTAAAAAAAAAATATAAAAGTTTCAAGTAGATTAGCAATCAAATAGTCACTCAAGCTTCTAAAGAAAATATTCTTAATGCTTTGAGAAGCACTTGTATTGACCTTTTTCATGATCTCTTTAAAAATTGAGAAAATTGACTGCAAAATTCTTAAATCTATTGTACATAGGCCAATTCGGTCTCGAATTTTTCGATATAACTAATTTAGTCATAAATCTTTTGACGGTTTTCCAATATAGTGATTCCAGCGATTTCCCTTTAGTTTTGGCCGGAAGGATTACATTGAAAAATTGTCAACATTTTTAGAAGTGATTGATCAAACTAGAAAGTTTAGGATTAAATTGGTTGATATACAATATGTTTATGACCTTTTGAATAATTTTTCTCGTTTTAAAAACATAGACTACTGTCAAGTTGATTAGCCGTGGTATAGTCACTCGAGCTTCTAAAGAAATTATTCACAAAAAAAATCATGTAACATCATCATTTTAAAATTGTAATGCTAGAGGTAAATATATATAGCACCTAGGGATACTCGAACGGCTAGTAAAAATTACAAGGCCTGAGACAAGATTGTTAATTTCATTCAATTCACCGTAGATGAGTGATACCTATATTTATTAGCATACCATATAACTTTAGTGCATTTAGCATTGCCCATCGATTATAATTATATTTGCTTTAATTGGTAAAATCATGCATGCCAATTTCAAAAATAAATTTTCCCAGAAATAATTGTAGCAAAAAGACCCCCAAATAATTCCCAATATATGAAGCGGGGAAGGTAACGATTTGCAATATTTAGAGAGAATATTCTCTAATAAAGGAAACTATCCTTTGCGGATAGAGATGCCATAAATGTTGCTCGTTATGGATCCATAAAGAACAACATTTATGGCGAATTCATTTCCTTATAATATTGGCCAAAATGACTACATTGGAAATTCATCAGAAAGTTTAAAAGCAAATTAACTAAATTGAAAAAATTAGGATTAAATTCACCACTATATGGTAGATCTATGATTTTTTTTGATAAGTTTTCTATTTTTGAAAGTTAGAAAAGTCTCAAGTAGGTTAGCGGTCAAATAGTCACTCGAGCTTCTAAAGAAAATATTCATAACACTTTGGGAAGCACTTGTACCGACCCTTTTCATGATCTTTTTAAAAACCGGTACATTGACCACAAAAATCATAAATTGATTGTGCATGGGCCAACCCGGCCTCAAACTTTTTGATATGGCTAATTTAGTCATAAATTTTTTGACAATTTTCCATTATGATCATTTTGACCATTTCTGTTTGGATTTGGTTGGAAGGATTATACTGAAAAATTGTCAAAATATTTAGAAGTAAATTGACCAAAGATCTATAATAGATTTATGACTTTTTGAATATTTTTTTCTTTTAAGAAACATAGACTAGTCTCAAGTCAATTAGCTGCGATATAGTCACTTGAGCTTCTAAAGAAATTATTCTCGAGGAAATCATGTAACATCAATTTTTAAAATTGTAATGCTAGTGGTAAAAAAAAAAAAGTTAGCACCAAGAGATATTTGAACGGCTAGTAAAAATTATAAGGCTTGACACCATATTGTTAATTTCATTCGTTTCATTGGTAGATGAGTGATACCTATGTTAATTAGCATACTATATAACTTTAGTGCATTTAGCATTGCCTGATTATGATTCTATTTGCTTAAATTGGTAAAAAGCATAAATACTAATTTCAAAAGTTAAATTTCCCAAAAACTAAATTGTAGCAAAAAAAGCTCCTACATAATTCCAAATATTTAAAATGGGGAAAGTAACGATTTACAATATTTAGAGAGAATATTCTCTAATCCTAGGCGGATAGAGTTGCTCTAAATTTTGTTCTTTTTTTTATAAGCAAAGCTAACATAGAAGAAGGCCGAATCCAAAAAATTATTCCGTATGTTTGGTCACTATTTCTTGCGTAAGCTGGTAGCACACTCATGCAGTCCTATTCAAGAACATATAGATAGACATACATTAGTTTCATTTCGACTATTAATTTATTGCTTATGTGTATTTCGTACTGCTCGACTTTCTATAAAACTCAAGGTGATGTATTCATAGCAGATTAGTTGAAAATTTGTCTAAAAATTTCTAAACCTTATGCACTTTTGTTAATTTATTCCTATATATATATTTTAATTTTACCGATTGAGTCTTGAACCTTTACATGTTTTGCCAATTTAGTTTTATCTAATTTTAGTCGGATGAACTCAAATGACAAAAACGTGAAAATATTTAGTTAATTGGCAAAATTAAAAAAAAATCAGAATTGAATTGGCCAAAGTATGATATGCTTAAGACTTTTTGAACAATTTTTCCAAAATTACTTAACACTTCCCTCGCTTATAAGCTGGTTCTTACACATGTGAGTCAAGTTGTAGACGGAATTAAATTAATGAGATTATCGGTCAAATAGAGAAGGCAAAAGGACATCAATTGACATTGTGAAGAATGGGGCAGAACTCGAGCATTGATGATGTGGAACGCAAGATTGCACAATTTTAGCAAAATGCAATGGTATAATGTAGTGTTTTGGCTGCTTAAGACTTTTTGAACAATTTTTCCAAAATTACTTTAACACTTCCCTCGCTTATAAGCTGGTTTTTACACATGTGAGTCAAGTTGTAGACGGAACTAAATTAACGAGATTATCGGTCGAATAGAGAAGACAAAAGGACATCAATTGACATTGTGAAGAATGGGGCAGAACTCGAGCGTTGATGATGTGGAACGCAAGATTGCACAATTTTAGCAAAATGCAATGGTATAATGTAGTGTTTTGGCTGCTTAATTGTCAAGCAAAGCTAATTCATTGCTATTGTCTCCTAGTCTTCGTGAAGCTTTTCCCTACTAACCGCGGCTATTGTCACGGTGCTGATCATTTTGCCGTGAGCTTTGCGACGCATTCAAGAGAGTGCGCAATCAAAATGTTTTCATTTTATTTATATTGAATTTTTTTTATACCAAAAGTTGACCTAGGTAGGTATATTCGGCACATATAAAATACCTACTAATCTTCTGAATCAAGTAAAACACAAGGCAAAACTTGAGCAAACTTCTTGAAATTTATTATCTCGTCGGAGGATGTGTTGAGAAATTGAACACATGCCCTAAGCCTAATCGGGACAAGTATTTTGGCACTTTAATCCGACCGCTGAATCAATCCCGTTAGGTTAGATCAAGCGGTTTCCTGGCTTCATGACGATTGCGATATCTGAAATATTAGTTTATTTTCAATAGTTTAAACTTATTCATAAGAGACAAAATATTTGGAGATGTCACTATTCCATTGTAGAAAAAGACGTAAAGATGATCAAACGGTAGTATTTTTTTTTTTTATCTAGTGAGACTTGGTGAATGATATGTTTCAAAGCGAGATGAACACGGTGCAATATTAAAAAAAAAAAATTGTCTTTTTGGATGAGCGAGTAGATAGTTCTGATTTCGAGACTTGTTCATGTCATAACCGTGCTTATCCTCTCCACTTAGGGCCAAGGTCGACATCTATATCGTTCGTGCAAATCCCTTACCGGCAGTACGTCTACATGCCCTAGGTCGATGCGTTCCGACAGCTACCTAGCCAGTACGCATTGAGAAACGGCGGATGCCTTCCGATCTTAGGCGAAAGATTTGGTTATGTGCACGGAGAGTTTCAAATGCACGGTCGGGCAAGGAAGAAGGGATGATGGTGACGACTACAACCAAATTTCAAATCGGGGGGCGTTTGACCGTGAAACGATAAGGAACTTCAAGCAACGCTCCAAGTGGCAAGACGTCGCAATCTGTAAAGGTAAAGTCAAAGGAGAAGTCCCCCTTGCGTTTTGCCTAACGAGGCTCCGGCTTGCATCCCCGTCACATCGAAAAGGCAAAGAGAAGTGAGTTGGCTTTTCAATAAAGCAGACGTCCCAATCGAGTAAACCCGGCGCTATTTTTTATTTGTATTTCGTTTTCATATTAGAATTACTTGAACAACCTTTGGATTTTAGCCGAAACTTACTCCACCGGGACATTTAAGTATGGCAAAAGGATGAGGATGATCCCTAAATTTTCGCCCAACATAATTCATGAATTTTTAATTTTTTTAATATGTAATGTCATTTCTAAACTTTTAATAAATGTTCAATTTAGTAGTCCTTAGACTATATGAAAAGATCAATGTCGTTTCTAAACTTGAATGAATGAAAGGATAATATTTAACATTTTCATATAATTTGGGGATTAATTCGCATACCTGCAAAAAATTTAGGAACTATATTGAACAAATTGAAAGTTTATGGACAATATAACACATTGAACTAAATTTTAGAGATAAAATTGCATATTGAATCAAAGTTTATGAAATATTTGTTTTACTATTCCTTGAAAGCTTATTCTTCAATTATTATATGGTAAATCGAACTAGAGGGAAAAAAATTGTCCCTACTAAACTCATCGATAAACCAAGCTTACATTCAACAATCCACGCGTGTGCGTGACGATTGATATCTCTGCCTCGTCGATTCATTCTTTCGTTCATCCATTTGTTCACGTCACCAAAAAGTCTTCCCCTCGTTAAAACGATCATTCAAGAGCATGAGAAAGATAAGCTTGATTCAATGTTGTCTATTAAGGCAAAAGATGAGATTGTCAAGTTAGCTTTTAAATGGGGTTAGGCCTCTATTGAGGTGGGTATGGCTGAGATTTGCGAGAGGCATTATCGTAATTTGGTCAAAGAAAATAAGAGAGGGTTTCTTGCCAAACATGCGAAAGGGATAAACATCGACCCACTAAGGCATTACGACATATTCTTAAGGGGGCCTACCTCGCCTCATCGATGTCACGTTCTCTTTGTCAATTGCTACCACCGCCCACGAATTTTAGGGCAAAGAGATGCACTCAAATCCACCAAAAAAACACTACGTAGATTCATATCATGGACGTCCAAGCGCACACGGTGTTTGGAATTCAAGAGCTTTGAATAGAAGAATATCATGTACGAGGGAGGTTTAAATCATGTCACCGAGAGACTTCATGAATCATTTCAATTATCTTTCTTTCAAATTCATCAAGAGCGACTGTCGTGAAACTTTGAGAGAAAAGGTATAAGATTGAAATTGATGTGTTTTGTAAGTTGTAACGTAAAGAATGAATGAAAACTTGTTCATTATTTATGGAATTCAATATTGGCTCAGCTATTTTTCGCAGCGTGTAATCGACTTGATCTAGAAGAATTCAAGAATGTTTAAACCAGTTAACGACTGAATGCGAGAGACCCATTGGAATAATTGCAGAAAGCACTGCCAACAGAAAACGTATGTTTTCACGAGCTGGGGGAGCACAAAGTTTGACTAGCTAGATGGGCTAACAAGATGCCCCTTTCGGTCCTGCTTTCGAGCCATTTTTAAGTGTAAGTACGTGGGCTTCGTGTCCAACTTTGCTGCATGTGTCGTACGTTGTCCATGTCCAGCCCATCATCGTCAATCAGTTCTAACTCCTTCCACCAAAAAAGAAAAAAGAAAAAAGAAAAAAGTGGACGGTTAGCCCAACCATTGGGAGTGGTCTTGAGTTTATTTATACTGAGGAATGCGCGGTCGATTAGACCGTGATCTAAGGAGTTTTCTATCAGTTCAAGAAGATGCCATGTTTTGTATCTTGGAATTGAACATTGGACTTTTCACTGCTCTTTTGGACTATGACTTCCATAGGCGTTTCGCTTCTCGATTCAGCTCGAGATCACCTGGTCAATGGTCCGATCCCTTCCACGGTGAGAAAGAGAAGAAAAGAAGAGAATCGTGAACATTGCTTCACATGATGTTTGAGCACATGTGTGAGCGAAGATCGTAGCAGCGTGAACATTTGGGAATCCTTTCTCCCTAGCTCACCAATAAAGTCTCAAGTCAACTGAAGCGATCTAAAGTAATGTGAGACATTAGACTTTTATTGCAATCGAATTTATATTGTTGTGATGTGAAACGAGTTGATATATTGAATTGACTAGGTATGCAATGGTGAATTGATGAGTATGGACCTGAGCTCCTTTTATTTCCAACATATAAGATATGATCTCTATCAGATGATCACAACTCCAAGTATGTTTATGAAACTCCATCAATGATAGCTAGCATCCAACCCTATTTTTGGTATTGACAAGTAAAATCAACAATGACAATGATGTAAGTATTATTTAAGGAAAAATTGACATAAATAGTCCATAAGTTTTAGTGCAATGCAATGTCAATCTTGATATTTCACCTTTTTAGGACGAGATATATAAGTTTGGAAAAATGACATAAATGATCCATAACCTTTGATTTAATGTGCAATGTGGTCATGCAATGTCATCTCCAAACTTTCAATTTGTTTAATACAATTTTTGAATTTTTGATACACGTTGATGTTGTGCCTGATTTTGAATTAATGGAAAAATAGTATTGAACATCTTCATGTAATAAGGACTAACTCAAACACTTACTAAAAGTTTAAAGATCACACTGACCAAATTAAAAATTCATGAATGACATTATACATTGGACTAATATATAGGGACAACTTTGCACATTAAATTAAAATTTAGGAACTACTTGTTTTGTTATCTCTTTAAGTTTCTTTCTCAATACATTTGTCCCTGCTAATCCACGCATGTGCGCAACGTTTGATATGTCTGCCGTGTTGATTCATTCATCCATTTGTTCCCGTCACCAAAGGTCCTCCCCTTGTAAAACCGATCATGTGAAAAGATGAGCTTGATTCAATGTTGACTTCCTTGTGTAACTATTATAGCAAAGAGACCAGGTTGTCAAGTTAGCTTTTACATGGGATCAGGAGTCTATCGAGGTGGGCATGGCAATGAGATTGGACTGATGCATTATCCTAATTTGGTCAAAGAAAAAGGAGGGTTTCTTGGCAGACATGCGAAAGTGATAAACATCGACCCACTAAGGCATCACAACATATTCTTGAGGGGGCCTGCCTCGCCTCATCGATGTCACCTTCTCTTGGTCAATTGCTACCACCGCCCAATAGTTTTATGGCAAAGACATGCACTCAAATTCCATGAAAAACACTCCATAAATTAATGTCATGCATGCCATATAGCACACAGTATTTGGAATTCACGAGCTTTGAATTGAAAAACATCATACATTAGAGAGGTTTAAATCATGTCCTCCAAAGACTTCGTGAATCATTACAATTATCTTTCTTTCGAATTCATTAATAGCGGTTTTTGTGAAACTTTTCGGTCCAGCACAAAGTTTGACTAGCTAGATAGGCTACTAAGATGCCCTTTTCGGTCCAGCTTTCGGGCCACTTTCAAGTGTAAGTATGTGGGCTTCATGTCCAACTTTGCTGCATGTATCGTACGTTGTCCATGTCCAGCCCACATCGTCAATCAGTTCTAACTCCTACTGTGGCTAGTCAATGGACGGTTAGCTTTCTTCCACACACACACAAAGGTTGGACGGTTAGCCCGACCATTGGGAGTAGTCTTGAGTTTATACCGAGGAATGCGCAATCGATTAGACCATGATCTAAGGAGTTTTCTATCAGTTGATGAAGACGCCATGCTTTGTGTTAAATTATGACTCGAGTTTGAAATTGGATGAAGAAAGAAGAAACGATTTCTTTTCTTGGACTTTCTCTTTTGGATATGCGAAGCAAAACAAAAGGAAATATTGAAGGATTCTTTATTTTTGTTGATGAAGTCCCTGCACGTGAGAAAGAAGGGGTCTACACAGCACGTCCGGAAAAAAAACCTACGTAGAGTTTAAAAAGGAATCAAAAGTGGTGGGGCCCAAGGTCAAAAGTTTGACCTTGGGCGCACACACACATATAAAAGGAACGCCAACAGGTTTTCTTTTTTAGGGGCCGCTACACGTACATGCCGAGAGAGGACAAAGCCACCGAAGTTTTTTTTCCGTAAGAAGCCGCTGCAGCTTATACGAAGAAAGGAGTCGCACGTCCACGCGCTTTCGAAGAGCCACAAGTTTTGCAAATCCGTATGTACGCAAACTAGGCGTACGTAGCGCGTTAAACTTTGAGCTTGATCACGTGGTAATTTTGTGCCGTGAGTTGTTTATTTATAAACACTTGAATTTTTGGGCTAAATTGGGGGCAAACAGAGAGAGTGTTTAAGTGACTGAGTGTGTAATCTTCAGTATCGCTGATCTATAGTGAAATTCGCCGCTTTTCTCCCCATGGACATAGGTCTTTACGACTGAACCACGTAAATCTGGTGTCCGATTTATTTTTCTTCTTCCGTCTATATTTTGTTCGATCGCTCGCCTCATCGCAACACTTTGTATCTTGGTTAAGGGTTCACATTTCAAATCCATTTGGGACAACTCCAATTGAACATTAGACTTTTCACTGCTCTTTTGGACTATGACTTCTGCAGGCGTATCGCTTCTCGATTCAGTTCGAGATCACCTGGTCCATGGTCCGATCACTTTCACGGGGAGAAAGAGAAAAAAAGAAGAGAATTGTGAACACGCGAGAATCGCTTCACACGATGTATGAACGCATGTGTGAGTGAGGATCGTACCATGAACATTTGGGAATCCTTTCTCCCCAACTCACCAAAAAAGTCTCGAGTCAACTGATGTGGTTTGAAGTAATGTGAGGCATTAGACTTTTACTACAATCGAATTTATTTTGTTGTGATATGAAATAAGTCAATATATTGAATTGACTCAGTATACAATGGTGAATTGATGAGTATGGACTTGAGCTCCTTTTATTTCCAGCACATAAGATATGATCTCTATAGGATGATAACAACCACAAGTATGTTTATGAAACTCCATCAATGACAGCTGGCATCCAACCCTATCCCCGGTATCAACCAGTAAAATCAACAATGACAATGATGCAAGTATTATTTAAGGGAAAATTGACACAAATAGTCCATAAGTTTTGTGCAATGCAATGTCCATCTCGATATTTAGCCTTCGTAGCGACTAGACATATAAGTTTGAAAAATTATATAAATGATCCATGATCTTTGGTTAATATCGTTTTTAAACTTTTAATTTATTCAATACAATCATTGAACTTTTGATACATGTTGATATTGTGCCTGATCTTGAATTAATGGAAAAATAATACAGAACATCTTCATATAATATAGTGAGTAATTTGAACACGTACTGAAAGTTTAAAAATTACATTGACCAAATTAAAAATTCATGAATCACATTATATATTGGACTAACATTTAGAGACAACTCTGCACATTAAGTCAAAATTTAGGAACTATTTGTTTAATTATCTCTTTAAGTTTCTTTCTCAATACATTTGTCCCTACTAATCCACGCATGTGCACAACGTTTGGTATGTCTGCCTCGTCGATTCATTCATCCATTTGTTCACTTCGCCAAAAGTGCTCCCCTTGTAATACCAATCATGCGAAAATATAAGCTTGATTCAATGTTGACTTCCTTGTGTAACTATTATAGCAAAGAGACCAGGTTGTCAAGTTAGCTTTTACATGGGGTTAGGTGTCTATCGAGGTGGGTATGGCAATGAGATTCGAGTGACGCATTATCGTAATTTGATCAAAGAAAAAGGAGGGTTTCTTGGCAGACATGAGAAAGTGATAAACATCGACCCGTTAAGGCATCACAACATATTCTTAAGGGGGCCTACCTCGCCTCATCGATGTCACCTTCTCTTGGTCAATTGCTTCCACCGGCCTCTAGTTTTATGGCAAAGACATGCACTCAAACTTCACAAAAAACACTCCATAAATTCATGTCATGGACACCAGAGAGCACACGGTATTTGGAATTCACGAGCTTTGAATCGAAAAACATCATACGTTAGAGAGGTTTAAATCATGTCCTCCAAAGACTTCATGAATCATTACAATTATCTTTCTTTCGAATTCATTAATAGCGGTTTTTGTGAAACTTTAAGAGAAAAAATGTAAGGTTGAAACAAATGTGTTTTGTAAGTTGTAACAAAAAGAATGAACGAAGGCTTATTCATTATTTATGGACTTCAATATTGGTTCAGCTATTTTCGCAGCGCCTAATCAACTTGATCTAGAAGAATTCAATAATGTTTAAACCCAGTTGACGACTGAATAAGAGAGACCCATTGGAATCATTGCAGAAAGCACTTACAACAGAAAACACATGTTTTCACAAACTGGGGGAGCACAAAGTTTGACTAGCTAGATGGGCTACTAAGGGTGCGTTTGGTAACGTTTTTGTTTAAAAATTGTTCAAGGAAACAGAAATAGAAAAAAATGTTTCTGTTCCAAGGAATAATTTCTGAACAAAAAAACATGTTTGGTAACTGTATAAAATTTCTGTTTCTGAAATAGAAAAAGAACAGAAACACATTTGGTAACTGCAAAAAATTTCTGTTTCTAGAATAGAAAAAGAACAGAAACACGTTTGGTAATATACAAAATTTCTATTCCAATTTTTTTTCAATTGTTCTTTTTTTTTTAAAATAAAGTGTAAACTTGGTATTGAATTATCATTCTCATAAAATGCTCATCAATTTAATTTTGTTCATATTAAGTGAAAACAAACATTCTAAACTTGATCATATTTGCTTACTTGGAAGAAATTTTTTTAAATTTGTACCAAAATTTTCCCTATTTTTTTAAATAAAGTGTAAACTTGGTTTTGAATTCTCATTATCATAAAATGCTCATCAATTTAATTTTGTTCATAGTGAGTAAAGTCAAACATTTTGAACATGGTTATAAGTGCATAATTTGAAGAAAAATTTATAAATAAACTTTGTACCAAATTTTTCTCACCATTTTGTTCACAACACACATGACTAGAAGTTCCTCGTGTTTTGCATACAAAGACAGGCATGAACTCCCACTTTCGACTGTGTGGGTCTCTTACATTTTAGTCCTCCGCGCTCCAACCCGCCAAAGCGGGGCAAAAGAGCGGGAAACATGGCGAGAGACAGATGTATGTTTCTTCGGGAGCAACAAAATTTGTTGAGGTTACGTGCTATTAAGTGTAAAAGTAAGCTAACATGACCTATGGCTCTCTTCCAATGAATGACGGCTTGCTTCGGCCATTTAAAGGCATATGTATGGACTGGACACTGCCGTTCGTAAGAATCCTCCCTCTCCTCAATCAAAATCGCAAAAGGAATCGTCGCCCTCTACACTTCGCTCATCGGCGAGCTCCGGTTGCTATGCTCCCGGTGGTTCCTCCGATAGTGTACCGGTTACACTAGGCGTTGAGGAGGAAAGAGGAAGCTCAGTCTGGCACCATGATTTACCAGCGCCGTGGAACCTCACTTCAATGCATCAAACACGTTTGATCCCAAGCAGCCTGAAAGAATCCGGACCCACTAGAAACACATGCCGTGGTGGTGAATACCGGGAGATTACTGCTCCTTCATATGCTGTCCTTGGTACACCATCCTACACGTGGGAGAAAGCATCATATCTTTTGTGCGAGTAAGAGAGAGAGAGTATCCAACTCTAGAATCATTAATACAAGCAAGGACAATGCGTAAGGGAGCCGTTATAAGCCCTCTACCATGAGCATGGCCGTGAATAATCAGTTATAAATTTACATACTATATTATACATGCAAAACTTGCAAAGTAACTACACAAGACTGAAGTGACCACACATCGAGTATACGTGTTCGGCCGAATAAATTGTCGACCTTGGTGGTTCTCTTGTAGCCTCAAAGTCATCCCAGAAAGTTTGTGTTGTCAAAGAAAATTTCGGGAGACACATGAGCTATAAACATATGTGATCTAAAACCAATATATCAAACCAATAAGGATATGCCTTAGGCCACTTTTGGGATAATTCCTTCCATGTAGATCTGGTCAACAGCCATCCCAGTCCAGGAAAGAAATCAGATCGATAAAGGATTTCCGCAAAATGTATTTAAAGATTACAAGAAAAGAGAGATGGAGAAGGAAACACATATCTTCGACAAGAAAATGTTGATAAGGCTGTGAAGATGAATAAAAGAAGCTTCAAACTTGAAATAAAATGAACTATAGCATCCCTCTGTCTAAACAGGTCCCCCATTAAAACTTCTTGGATCAATCATTAAACACAATACATGGGAATTACTAGCATCATTTAAGTGTGAATCCTCTCAGAAGCTACTCCTCCTGAAGGACAGCAGCACAATAAAACCATCCGAAGACAAAACTAACCAAATAATGTAATGGATCCACCATTAGTACTTCTTGACTAACCATAAAAACACAATATATGAGAATTACTACCATCATTTGATGGGGTATAATATTCTCACTTGAACGGATTGACTCTTCCCAATTGATATTTCAAGCAAGACAGTAAATTTACTAAACGTTGGATGAAAGAGAGATTCAGCACTCAGCGTTTTCAAAAATTTTGCTCAATATGACAAATTCAAAAAGGTTCCTCCCACACAGCAAGGAAACAGTTCCACCACACACTCAAATTTCTTTTTCAAATTCACTAGGCGGAGTGAGTTGCAGATCTAAATTCACTTAAGCTTATAATTACATAACTTAAAAGTCTAGATGCTGGCTGCACATGATAATAACAAATTTACCGAGTACATATCTTAATAACTGAATGTGTATCTCTTGGAACAAAGCTAGAGGTTCAAATGGCCATCGATCCGTAAGTAGATACCAGGATGAGGTAATAGGATGGAGACTTCCAGCAGCAGCAAGTTGATCAGCATGTTCCAATTGTGTCGTGAAAAGACACATCTGTGGAGAGAGGGAAAAAAACAAAACAGAAAGATAAAAGTCAAACGAGGAAACATATAATTTTGGTGGATAAACAAATGAAGTAAGGACAACCATTGGATAAACATACCAACGCAAGAAGAATTGATCACGGAAGCCAACATGACTGCTACATACATATGTACATTGCTTGATGCTGGAGCATCTCTTTAAAGCCAAAAAAGACGATAATGTTGGGGAAGAAACTGAATTGAAAGATTTAACTGAAACTGAGAAAAGAAAAGTTTAGCACAAATCCTTTTTCCCGGCCAAGAACCGTTTTGGATATCTGTTTGTGATAATCAAAAGATAAGCATCTCCCTAACCATCGAACAACAGTTTATACATGAAATTGGAGAGCTAAAGGGCTAAAAAGGCAGCAATTGAAGGTGAATCTGACAAAAAAAGATAGTTTAAGTGTGGTTGTAGAAAATTAGTATGTTTTAGGATTGGATTACTATAATTCTTGATGGTAACTTGATGAGTTAAAATTTATGAATGGGGGCACATGGCCATACAATTCTGTACTCAATCATAAGATGTCCTGTCCTTTACTAGAAACCAGACCAGCAGAGGAAAGAAAAACGAGTTTCACCAAAAATACTACAGCTACAAAGCATCAAATACCCGAGTTAATGGACCCATATTTTGCCTCTTGAATCAAAGCATCTCTTAATTTTCCTGCTGAAATTCCTAAAGTACCACATGTCCATGGTCATCAAAGCAAAATTCCTACAAAGTAACCCCACAACAGAGCACAGAAGGCAACAAACATCTAAAATCACGCTATTCTATAGTTACGAGACTTTCTGCAATTAATAGACGGCCCACAACCACTATAATTTTCTACATCTTTACTAGGAGTAGACAATCTAGTGCTATCAACCCCTTCTCATTTGTTCTACATCGAACACTTCTTTCACATGTTAGGAAAGAAGCCTTAGTCCTTCTATCTCGCATGATTTTGTAAATTACTTTAGTTCAGCGACTGATGCAAGCACGCGCAAAAGGAATAGAATCTCTGGTCAAAATACATAAGCTAAGATAAAGGTGCAATTGAATTCGCCCGCATTTTCAGTCCATCAGCATTAGCAAACTGAAAATTTAGCAGACGAAACAACTTTTGTTCCATTTATTCACATCAGTCTTCTGTTTTACACGCGAAATGGCGTTTAAGAAAGAAGCGAACAACAAAAACCTACAAAACCACACAAAAGCAGCCGTGAGCACATATGCACGTGTATCGGTCACACAAAACCGCAAAATTCCAGATCGCGTGAGAATCGGGACCAAGGAATCACCGGATGTGGATCAACGCCACCGCCGCGGCGAGGAGGAGGAACCACCGGAAGTCGCAGAGGAACTTGCTCACCATCGTCTCTCCGGAGCCGGCGGGGGAAACCGCCGTAGCAGCTGAAGATCACGCGGTGAAGGCGTCGCGAGCACCGAACATGGCCGAGCTAGCGAGAGGAGCTTGAGGATTTTTGAGAAGGCTTTGATGGCGAATCTCAAGCGTCGAAGGTGGGGTGCTTCATTCTCCTTGAAGCGACGACGGCGACGGCGACGACGACGACTAGGAGCGGCTAGTCAACAAAGCCGAGCCGAGGCGGGAGACCAGCTTCCGGCCGGACGATCGGCGCCGACCGAAGCCTGTTTGGAGACGAGGCTCGCAGGAGAAGAGGCGGTGTTCGAATGGCTGAGCAAGAAATAGAAAATGAACACGATTTTGTTCCTTTGTTCTTCAAATATGTTTGAAATAAGAAACACAAATTTGTTGTTTCTTATTTCTATTTTTTTTATTTCTGAGAAAAAAAAAAAAAAAATATAGAAACGCACCCAAACGCGTTTCTATTCATTTTTGTTCTCGGGAATAAAAAAACAGAAAAAGTGTTCAAAAATAAAAAAGAAATGCAAACAAACAGCTCTAAGGGCGCGTTTGGTAACATTTCGTTTAAAAATTGTTCCAGAAACAAAAATAAAAAAGTGTTTTACGTTAGGGGAACAATTTTTGAACAAAAACGCGTTTGGTAAACTTGTTCCGGGAATAAAAATAAACGAAACACGTTTGGTAAATTTGTATAATTTTTTTATTTCTTTTATTTTTTAATATTTTTTATATTTTCTTTCTTATTTTCTTATTTCTTTTTCCTTATTTCTTTTTTTTTTTTTTTTTGGCCGGCGGCTCGCCCTGGCCCACGGCGAGGCTCGCCGGCCCTCGGCGAGGCTCGGCGTCGCCGGCCACGCCAGGGCGACGCCGACTGGCGGTGGCCCGGCAAGGCCGAGGCTCGCCGGCCGCCGGGCGAGCTCAGCCTCGCCGGATCCGGGTGAGATCGAGCTCGCCCAGCCGACTCGCCCGGCGGCCGACGAGGCTCGGCCTCACTAGGCCACCGCCGGAGCCGATTGGCGGTGGCGGTGGCTCGGGCGACGCCGAGCCCGCCGACCGCCGGGCGAGCTCGGCCCACCGGACGGGCGAGATCGAGCTCGCCCGGCCGGCGCGCGAGGTCGGCGAGGCTCGGCCTCACCGCGGCCCGGCCAAGGCGAGCCCAAGCTTCGCCAAGGGCCGCGGACGCTCCGAGCGAGTACGCGGCCCCCAATGGCGTCGCCGGCCCTCGATGGTGTCGCCGGCCCCTGACAGCTGGTCGCTGGCCCTGGCCGAGGCCGGCGACCGGCCAAAGAAAAAAGAAAGAAAAAAAAAAAAGAAAAAAAGAAAAAGAAATGTCTTTCTAAAATCGTTTTTGAAACAAGAAAGAACTTTTTTTTTTTTGTTTTTTCATTCCGAGATGTGTTTAAGGAACAAAAAAACAATTTTGGAACAAAAACGCACCCAAACGCGTTTTTCCTTTTTTGTTCCCAGAAAAAAAACAGAAAAGTTGTTTAAAAACAAAAAAAAAGAAACGAAAACAAACGGGCCCTAAGATGCCCTTTTCGGTCCTGCTCTCGAGCCATTTTCAAAAGCAAGTACATGGGCTTCATGTCCAACTTTGCTGCATGTACCGTAGGTTGTCCATGTCCAGCCCACATCGTCAATCAGTTCTAACTCCTACTGTGGCTAGTCAATGGACGGTTAGCTTTCTTCCACACACACACAAAGGTTGGACGGTTAGCCCGACCACTGGGAGTAGTCTTGAGTTTATATCGAGGAATGCGCAGTCGATTAGACCATGATCCAAGGAGTTTTCTATCAGTTGATGAAGACGCCATGCTTTGTATCTTGGTTAAGGGTTCACATTTCAGATCCATTTGGGACAACTCCAATTGAACATTAGACTTTTCACTGCTCTTTTGGACTATGACTTCTGCAGGAGTATCGCTTCTCGATTCAGTTCGAGATCACCTGGTCCATGGTCCGATCACTTTCATGGGAAGAAAGAGAAAAAAAGAAGAGAACAGTGAACACGCGAGAATCGCTTCACACGATGTATGAACGCATGTGTGAGTGAGGATCGTACCATGAACATTTGGGAATCCTTTCTCCCCAACTCACCAAAAAAGTCTCGAGTCAACTGATGTGGTTTGAAGTAATGTGAGGCATTAGACTTTTACTACAATCGAATTTATTTTGTTGTGATATGAAACAAGTCGATATATTGAATTGACTCAGTATACAATGGTGAATTGATGAGTATGGACTTGAGCTCCTTTTATTTCCAGCACATAAGATATGATCTCTATAGGATGATAACAACCACAAGTATGTTTATGAAACTCCATCAATGACAGCTGGCATCCAACCCTATCCCTGGTATCGACAAGTAAAATTAACAATGACAATGATGCAAGTATTATTTAAGGGAAAATTGACACAAATAGTCCATAAGTTTTGTGCAATGCAATGTCCATCTCGATATTTCGCCTTTGTAGCGACTGGACATATAAGTTTGAAAAAATGATATAAATGATCCATGATCTTTGATTAATGTCGTTTTTAAACTTTCAATTTATTCAATACAATCCTTGAACTTTTGATACATGTTGATATTGTGCTTGATCTTGAATTAATGGAAAAATAATATTGAACATCTTCATATAATATAAGGACTAATTTGAACTCGTATTGAAAGTTTAAAAATTACATTGACCAAATTAAAAATTCATAAATCACATTATATATTGGACTAACATTTAGAGACAACTTTGCACATTAAGTCAAAATTTAGGAACTATTTATTTTGTTATCTCTTTAAATTTCTTTCTCAATACATTTGTCCCTGCTAATCCACGCATGTGCGCAATGTTTGGTATGTCTGCCTCGTCGATTCATTCATCCATTTGTTCACTTCGCCAAAAGTGCTCCCCTTGTAATACCAATCATGCGAAAATATAAGCTTGATTCAATGTTGAGATCCTTGTGTAACTATTATAGCAAAGAGACGAGGTTGTCAAGCTAGCTTTTACATGGGGTTAGGTGTCTATCGAGGTGGGTATGGCAATGAGATTCGAGTGACGCATTATCGTAATTTGATCAAAGAAAAAGGAGGGTTTCTTGGCAGACATGAGAAAGTGATAAACATCGACCCGTTAAGGCATCACAACATATTCTTAAGGGGGCCTACCTCGCCTCATCGATGTCACCTTTTCTTGGTCAATTGCTTCCACCGGCCTCTAGTTTTATGGCAAAGACATGCACTCAAATTCCACAAAAAACACTCCATAAATTCATGTCATGGACACCAGAGAGCACACGGTATTTGGAATTCACGAGCTTTGAATTGAAAAACATCATACATTAGAGAGGTTTAAGTCATGTCCTCCAGAGACTTCGTGAATCATTACAATAATCTTTCTTTCAAATTCATCAATAGTGGCTTTTGTGAAACGTCGAGAGAAAAAATGTAAGGTTGAAACAAATGTGTTTTGTAAGTTGTAACAAAAAGAATGAACGAAGGCTTGTTCATTATTTATGGACTTCAATATTGGTTCGGCTATTTTCGCAGCGCCTAATCAACTTGATCTAGAAGAATTCAAGAAAATGTTTAAACCCAGTTGACGACTGAATAAGAGAGACCCATTGGAATCATTGCAGAAAGCACTGACAACAGAAAACACATGTTTTCACAAACTGGGGGAGCACGAAGTATGACTAGCTAGATGGGCTACTAAGATGCCCTTTTCGGTCCTGCTCTCGAACCATTTTCAAAAGCAAGCACGTGGGCTTCATGTCCAACTTTGCTGCATGTATCGTAGGTTGTCCATGTCCAGCCCATCATCGTCGATCAGTTATAACTCCTTCTGCGGCTAGTCAATGGACGGTTAGCTTTCTTCCACAGAAAAAAGGTGGACGGTTAGCCTGACCATTGGGAGTAGTCTTGAGTTTACACTGAGGAATGCGCAGTCGATCAAACAGCGATCTGAGTTTTCTATCAGTTGATAAAGACGCGCTGCTTTTTTGTATCTTTGTTCAAGGGTTCGCATTTCTGGTCCCCTAGGGACAACTCCAATTGAACATTGGACTTTCACTGCTCTTTTGGACTATGACATCTGCGGGCGTATCGCTTCTCGATTCAATTCGAGATCATCTGGTCCCTGGTCCGATCCCTTTCACGGTGAGAAAGAGAAGAAAGGAAGAGAACCGTGAAGACTTGGGAATCGCTTCTTATGATGTATGAGTACACACGTGAGCGAGGATTGTACCATGAACATTCGGGAATCCTTTCTCCCCAGCCCACCCAAAAAAGTATTGACTCAACTAACGCGGTCTAAAGTAACGTGAGGCATTGGACTTTTGCTGTGATCAAATTTGTTTTGTCGTGATATGAAACAAGTTGATATATTGAATTGACTCGGTATGTAATGGTGAATTGATGAGTATGGACTTTGAACTCTTTTTGTTTCTGGCACCTAAGATATGATCTCTATTGGATGATCACAACCCCAAGTATGTTTATGAAACTCCATCAATCATAACTAGCATCCAACCCTATTCCTAGTATCAACAAGTAAAATCACCAATGATAATGACGTAAGTATTATTTAAGGGAAAATTGACACAAATAGTCCATAAATTTTGGTGCAATGCAATGTTGTCCGTGCACTTTTATTTTACTTAATATGGTCCTTTAACTAATGCTAATTGTTCAATCTAGTATCTTGATCCTATGAAAATGTTGAATGTCCTCTTTTCATTAATTTAAGTCAACAGAATCTATTGCTATAACTTTCAATTTGTTAAATTTGAACGGCGGACAAAAGATAATGGACAAAAAATAATTATATGCATATTGTTCATGTGAGATATTCATCTCAAATCGTAAAAAAAAAAAAAAAAAAAAAAAAAAAAAAAAAAAAAAAAAAAAAATTCACATGGGATATTGTTATTAAAAAGTTCAAACTTGGGCACTCCAACAAAGCCCACCGACCAAGGGGCAAAAAAAATAAAAAAATAAAACACACGCACAGACACAAAGGCCAATCTCTTTTCTACCTTCTCTTAGTTTCAACAATGCCCTAGATTCTCTGGTTCTATATTGCTGGTCCCCTAGAAGCCGTATAAGGACAAGAAGAAAAGAAGGCAGGCCTTATAATTTTCATTAGGAGGAAGTGCCAAGATTATTATGTTCTTTTCGAGGCATAGAGACAAATTTAGGGTTTCACATTGAGGGCTTCCTCGAAAGATAATGTGTGATTTATCTGACTTGATCAAAGTACAATTATGATGTCAAGTATGAATAGTTTATTAGGACAAGTTGTGTCATTTGATACCCTTTATGAGTACCCCATACATGTCATCCAATATCTTATATAGTTTTCATTTGTTGTAATCTCAAATCCTAGTTTTTTTGACCTTTCAAACATGACCCATACTTGTCTTTGTTTTCCTTGGCCCTAAGGAAGGGTCACTGACCATCACTCGCCCTAGGTGGGGCCTCCTAGCCCTTGCCTAAGGTTGGCAAGGAATGGCCAGATCCGGGTGCTTGGGTTGAAGGCATCAAGATCTAGGCAATGCCTAGCCTTCGCTTGGGGCCAACTAGCCTTGCTAGCCCCGGGCGTGGGCTGATGACCTTCACTACTAGGCTTGAGCGAGGGCACTAGCATCGCCCAAATCTAGGCACCCTCACTCGGGCCTAACGAGGCTCGCAAACCCTCACTCAAGGCTAGAAAACCTCCACCAACCTCTCTAGTAATGGGTGGCGGCAGTGGTCATTGGCAATGCCCTATTATTGTCTTCTCTTTTTTTTTTTTTTTTTTTTCAGTTTTGTTTTTCTAAATAAAATTTTAGCTTTTTAAAAAAATTATTTAATTTTAATATAAATTGAATAAGGAAAAAAAAACACCATATAAGAAAGAGTAATTATTTTAAAATTTCATGTAAAGAGAGAAATATTTTAAAAATATCACATTAGCATTTTTTGTTAGATAAAGTGGTGGTGTTAACATAATGATTTGATTATATCAAGTTGACAAGTTTTCGAATTTGATTATACCTTTTGAAAATTTTAGAATTCAATTATACTTTCACTATAAGTTTTAAAACATCTAATGAACATATTCTTTTTTTTTTTTTCATACCGTGAAAATCTATAATAATTAATTGGATGGCATCCTTACCATTTTATTTTCCTTAATTTAGCTGATACATGGTCGATCAAACATTGAGATCATTGCGATATGGTATGGAACAAACTTAAATCAGTAACTATTGAATGACTCGAGAGTGGGATAAATAAAATGGTTAATATCATAAAAAATTCAAATTATAACATATGTGATAAATCTATCATGAACTAATTTTTATACAAAAAAAAAAATTTCTAAAACCAATACATCTATCTCCAAACTAATTCTTTGATAAAAAAAAAAAAACCCCAAATCGATACATTTACCTTATGTGACTTATCACGAAAAGCCACAAACAATACATATGCCCAAAACCGATATAATCGTCAACTGTCACGTTCCATCTAACTCAATAATTTGACAGTAAAAATTTATCGGGAACTAATAGGAGGTAAATTTACTCGATGTACATTTGTTACAAATATATCGATTCGAAATTTTTCGTTGTGCTGATCCTAAATAAAACATAAAAATAATCGATAAATTGTGCATTGCCATCGATTGCAGAAGTGGGCTCCATCCCAACATTCGTCACGCCTTCTTTGCCCCTCTCTCTCTCTATCTCTCGTGAAAGAACATATCATCGGACCATCCGAGCGCATTTCCGACCGGCGAGCGCGAAGCTGCCAGGTCAGCTTCCTCCCCGCGACCGCGCGGCTTCCTTCCGCACGTGTTCACACTCAACGTTCATGTTCATTCCCCAACTCCACGATCCGGGTCGCTCGACAGCGACCGCGGGAGCCCATCACGTGGTGGGATTCGACGTGGGGACGTTGACGTCATCGCGTTGATAAGCCACCTCGGTCCCGGTCCCGGCCCCGCCGCGCGGGTCTTCACGCGTCAGCTCCTCGATCCCCAGGACTGGAAAGAGAAAAACGTGTTCATATCTAATGCTGTTGACCTTCCGGGGATTCCGCCTCCGTCATTTGACCACGTTCTCCTCCTGCTGCTGCTGCTGCTGCTCCGGTCTAGTCCGGTCCGGGTCGCCCCGGTCTATGGTGGGGCTTCCTCAAACCCGGACACGAGCGCGGCGGCGGACAAGACTCGGTGGTTGCGCTCATAAAGATCATCTGAATTTTCGTGCAGTCGATGTCGTGATGATATCGAAATGCGAACTATGAAATATCAAATTGGCTTGTACTTGTTCCGATTCGAAGCGGTCCGGGTTCGAATCCTAACAAAAAAAAAAAGGACAGGATATTTCGTCTTCTTCTTCGAAAGGTGCTGTGGAAACTCGAAGGGGAGTTATTGTTGTCAATTTTGTTCACGCAATCTCTCCCATGACGATGATAAGATCATTTATTTTTTTTGCTGAAACGATAAGATCGCCTTAGTCTTTTATATACAGAAGTTTTGAGAATTTTATTAAAAAGAGGTCGCTTGTTTTAAAATTGTATTAGTCGGAAGTCAATGATTAAATACGAACCGCGTGATTAAACTAATCTATTTCTTGTTGAGTGAGTCTATGGTCCTCTGTGGGGATTGAGACCCTGACATAAATGTACCTTTCCGAACGCGACTTTTTGGGGGCAATCGGAACAAAATGGTGAAAACCATCCCGTCGTTTCTACACTCATTTCCCAATGTTCCGGAAAAAGAGCAAAAGAAATCTCTTACGGGTGAGAAAATTATTATCGTACAGACTTAAGATCTACCATCTGAGGGGGCAACAAGTTGGTTTAATTTTTGTGTTTCTTTTAGATGGGGGAAAAATTAAACTATTTATCATTTTTATTCTTACTTTACTTTCGAATTGTGAAATAAAATAATTATAAATCCAAAAAATTGAATATATATAGTTTGAAAACTTAGATGTTTTCTCATATAATAAAAGTGAAACTATGGAGAGAGGATTTACACAGAGGTAAATGCAAAGTAGTAATTATCTCAAACATAGATTAGCTCTCTACTATTTTACTTCCATTTTTTTCAATTATATAGATATCTGTTTTTGGTCGCTAAAAAAGGGATGAGGCGTGATTGGGACATTTTTCTCGTCCCTCGAATATTCTCGATTGTTAAGGCGCCAACATTGAATCTTTGTAAGAAAATCGATGTATGCCTTTCTCGGCCTTTCGGGTAGGATCAAGTGCAAGAAACTGAAGAGATTAAATTCAATATCATGAAAAGATGCTGGAAACCTTTTAGAGGTGGGAATTGCAAAAAGATCACTCTTCATTCCGAACGAGGGTTCCAACCAATTTGGAAAATCACTACTCTCATACAAATGTTTTTTTACACGTGGTGGGACGAACAAGGCTTTCGAGCTGTCTCGGTCCCCTAATAACATGCCCTGATCAAGAAACTAACCATATAATAACATTATTTCTCTTTTCTAGATTCTTGGTCAAAATAATTCGTCGCGGCAGCTAAAACGAGTAAACCAGCTCGTGTAGTCTCTGGCTAACCCTTGAGGTCTCCACTCCGACCCGAGAAAGTCTCACCTGTAAGAAGACGTTCGAAAAAGTTAAGGTCAAAAGCGTGTTCCCGTGGTGAAAGCTGAGCTTTTCTGCGATCGAATTCTTACTATACCTGAGCATGGAGGGTGTAGAAGACCTTGTCGCCGATGTTGGAGATGCTGGCGCTCACGACCTCGGCGCCTTCCTCCTCGAGAATGCCGATCACCTCGTACAGCATGAAGTTCTTGCTCGCCCCGCACCCGCTGATCAGGGTCACCTCGACCCCGGAGTCCCAGTCCCGTATGCTGACGAACGGCAGCGCCGAGGCCTGCCTGGCCGCGGCCCCGTCGAATGCCGGCCCGCACTCCCCGCCGCGGCGGCGGCGGCTGACGTCCAGCCGCGCCATCGCCAGCTCCTTCTTCGCCTTCAGCATATCGACCTTCTCCTTCAGCTGCGCGATGTACGCCGCGGCTTGCTCGATCTGGTCCTGCTGCGACAGCATGTCCTGGAAACGGGAAACGCCCCGATGAATTTTCCCGGAAAGGACGAATGCGGGGGGCGAAAACCCACGAACCGGAAGGGGGAAAACACGAGCTCGTGGCGGTTTTACCTTGGGGGTGGATCTGGGCTGGTGGGAAGGGACGAGGGAGGCGAGCTTGAAGCAGAGGCTCTTCATGTGGATGCGCCGGTTCCGCTCCACCGTCTTGCGGTCGGGCTTGATGGAGTCGCTGCTGCTGCTGCTCTTCTTCTTCATCTCTCTCTCTCTCTCTCTCTCTTTCTCTACACGCCTCGAACGAACGACAGATGATCAGAGGAAAGGAAAGGGAACCTTGCTGGCGGGAAGAACGAGGCGGTGAGCTCGGGACGATGCGATGGACGGAAGACAGGAAGAGCGAGAGAGAGCGAGAGGATTGAGAGTAAGTGCAATGTACAAGAGAGCGGGCGCGCCCACTTATATAAGTACACAGCAGGTGGTGCGGGGTCGGGGGCGCTACAGCCAACATAAACTATTCTGACACTCCCCACATGGCGAACCGCAGGGGGCGAGAAAAGGAACGGGCTGCGAAGCCTCGCCTGTCAACAACGTTAGGAAAGACAAAGAACGAGGGATTTGGGTCCCACTCCCTTTTTTGGGGGGATGTTTACACACACGTGTCCGTCCGACCAATCGATCGCATTTTGTCTGTTTCCTAAAAATTATCTTCTACTCGCCAAGCCCGCAGAGAGATTAAAAAAAAAACTAGTTTTTGGTCCCCCATGGTAGGAGACTAAGGGATGATGACGTTCGAAACAACCCCCCCAAAAAAAAGATGATGAACATTCTGACGGAAGAAGATGATAACGACCGTGTGAGATGTTATTACTCGATTTAAGAATTGAGTAAGATAAGAGTGTATGACCGCGTTGAGATGACCTGGTCGAGGATTTACATTTGCTTTGATTATTTTGGGGGGAATTGAGTCGTTCTCGAAGCGTGAATCAAGTATTGGGTCCTGAAACCCATGCATGAAACTCTTTTTTCCTTGCTTCGCTGAGAAAGTGTTTTATGTTGTGTTTGTAAAATTGTCCAAAAATTCCAATACTTATTATAGTTTTGTCAATTTGATTTTAAATATTTTCATATTTTATCAATTAAATCCGTCTGATCAATGTTAACACTTAATTGGCAATATTAAAATGTTCAACACCGAATTGATAAAATTATAATAGATTTATGATTTGTTGGGCAAAATTTAAATATTCAGATAAATGCTATGCTTATTAAACCCGGGCTAAAAACTAGACCATTTGGCTTTGAGGATCGACTGCTCCGCTTTACAGCACACCGTTAGTTTGCCATCCACTTTTTGGACTGACCCTAACGTACCCCCATCGTCGCTCCACTGTACCAATCTCACGCGAGAAGCATAATAAATGATCCTGTTATCTCGGTTGGGCGGGCGCTAATGGGTCCAAAACTTTTTCGTCTATTATTAGCGGAGCCGTGTTACTGCTCAGAAAGCGAGTTACCGAGCGCCTACCTCGTTCACATATATAATTTGATTTAATCCGGCATGTGAAGAACGGGTTATTAATCTTGTACCTAACGGATTAAAGGGCCACGGCACGGACGAGCGACAACCGAGTCCTTTTCGTTGAAATTAAAGCCCAAAGGACAGCAGGGGGGGCGTGGGGCCCAGATCTTTTTACGAGAGGGTGGGGCCCTCCCGTGTCCAATGTAGTACGTCGTCCCTTGTCCCCTTCGGATGTCCTGGGTGGCGGCCCTTCCTGTTGGATCTTGACCCGTTGACTTTCCTTCGCCTTTCTAAGTCACGCAGTAGACCGCCGCGAGCCCGCGGCTCCACCGGCCAGCTTATTACGAATTTGCCACTGCAGCACCATCTCCTGCCTTTCCATATATGTGCTGCCCCAGTGCGTGTAGGTTTGATCCAGTCTTAGTTCATACTTGTCGCCAAAAAGAAAAATGGTGACAGCACTTTCTCCCACTTTAACTAACCTTGAGACAAAAAAAGAAAAAAAAGAAAAAGTAATCCCACTTTAAGTAATTTTGAGACAAAAAAAGAAAAAGTAACCTTCAGAGCTGAAAAAGCATGCCCGCTCTCCATTTGCGTGTAATCATAAGGATAATTTACTGTATCAAAAATCGGAATTGAATTTAGAGATTGAGAAATCCATATTACTTTTGGCTCTCAGATAGCTTAGTGAAATATTGATGGGAATTAGCGATAATTTCATCTTGAGAATGTGTTAATCGATTTTGATTGAATTGATATGTCGGGATTGAGTTATTGCGAAATATCTCGTTTGAGACCGATAATTTATTGTATCAAAAATTGGAATTGAGTTCAAAGATTGAGAAATCCATGTTACTCTTGGCTCAGCTAGCTTAGCAAAATATTGATGGGCATCAGAGATAATTTCATCTTCAGAAGATGTTCATCGATTTTGATTGAATTGATATGTCGGGGACGAATTATGGTGAAATAACTCATTTGAGATAGACAATTTAATATATCAAAAATCAGAATTGAATTCAAAGATTGAGACATCCACGTTACATTTGGCTCTTGGCTAGCTCAGTGAAATAGTGATGGGCATTAACAATAATTTCGTCTTCAAAAGGTGTTCATTGATTTTGATTGAATTGATATGTTGGGGCAAGTTATAATGAAATATGTCGTTTGAGACGGATAATTTATTGTATCAAAAATCGGAATTGAATTTGAAGATTGAGAAATCCATGTTACTTTTGGCTCTTAGCTAGCTGAGTGAAATAGTGATGGGCATCGACAATAATTTTGTCTTTAGAAGGTGTGCATCGATTTTGATTGAATTGATATGTTGGGGTTGAGTTATAGCGAAATTTCTCATTTGAGCCGAATAATTTATTGTATAAAAGATCAGAACCAATTTTGAAGATTGAGAAACCTATGTTACCGTTGGCTCTCAACTAGCTTTGTGAAATGGTGACGGGCTTGTGCAATAATTTCGTCTTTAAATAGGTGTTCAACAATTTTGATTGAATAGATATGTAGTGGTCGAGTTATAGTGAAATATATCGTTGCATAAAAAGGGTCCAGGTAATGCTAGGTCAAGCTTTCATGTACAAAAATAAAAAAGGTATGTCCGTGAGGAAATATGCCTAAATCATATTGAAAATGAGAGTGATCCACGTCATGCAAATTGTACTTATATAATAAGGACCACAAGCCGAGAGGCATATTTAAAAAAATCTTTTTCTTGAGAGATTCCTTCCTCATATGGTGTCTGGCGCACCTATTTTTATGATACGATTTATTGGCATTAAATGACTGTCGTCTAAGTGTTCTCTTGGCACTCGTTAACCAAAATTTCTTTAAAGAACGTTTGAATGTTCAATGCACGGATCACACGTCACATGAGGAAAACGGCACATCAGAAATGACAAGACTTGCTTTTTGCCGGAATGTTAACAAAGCGCTTTGGGGGTCTCTGTGACCATTCTTTTTGGACTTGCGGGAACAGCGGCTTCCGGCCCCTCTGTCGACCGCCAGATCTCGAGGATTACGGGACTCCACACAGGTACAATCGTGTATGCGAAGATCCACTCGACCCAGCGCCTCTCGTTCGTAACTTGACGGCGAAATTAGGGCCATATGTTTCTCTTTTTGGCCATATTTGCAAATACTTGGAGGTGAAAGCACCTTCACAATCCCCCACGATCTTATGTGGTCGGCCTAGATAAATTTGATTGAGGCCAGCGAAATGCCACGTGAATCCACGTGAATTACACCATCTTCAAGTCCGACAAACTAACAAAATGTTTAAAGTCATCGATACCATAAATTTGATGGTAAGTTTAAACCATCTAAATGGTTGACACATCTCGTTTCTTTTCTTTCTTCTTCTTCTTGTCAATGTGTTCACTGAGACTTTGCTCAATATCATTGTGCACCATAGTGCTGCCACCTCTAGCCACCTCCAGCGTCACCCCCTCCCCCTCCCCCTCCCCTCCCTCATACCTAACATGAAACCTCATGGATCTTTGTAGTTACTGAATGTAGTTCCCCATCACAGTTCGGTTCGGGAGGAGATTACGAGTGAAGTTGTGTTTAGGTCGGTTAGTAATGACTGGAAATTTGGTTTCAGGTCGTTGATAAAGAATGATACCGTACTTAGATCGACGGGGAATTGACCGACTCGATGTGGTGGAGACTCACTTGTGAGGAAGAAATGTACAGGTACACATGTTAGTGATGTTGGAAATTAATCCAGAGAAAACACACTATTTGTTGTAATCATAACATCAATATAAAGAAGACGATAACAATTATATAATATCCTTATTTTTCTGTAAACTTACAAATCTTGGAGAAGAATAAAATAAGATATCATTGGAAAAATAACATAAACTTGGAGGTGAGATACGGATAACCGAATCTCTTTAAGGCGATTAGTTCCTGACAATGGTGCCCCACAGATTCACGAACTATGCCTCCCAAGATACAACACCTCGAACATGTTTGGATTAGCACTATGCAAACAGGACTCTGTCGAATCGTTCAATTGAACCAGCACACCCAGATAAAACAAAAGAGTAGAAAAGTATATCAAAGCCTTTTTGGAATCGAGTCAGAAAAGTCAAAACCAAAAAAACTCTTATAAAGTTCTATGCTCATATCTATTTATAGAGCTTTTTAGTTCATGTACTATAGAGATATATGAATTAAATAGACGCGTGTATCCACGAGATTCATGAATAAAGAGATACGTGAATTCAAGATATTCATGAACTCAAAAATACATGAACAAAATATTCATGAATCAATAAATTATGAACAAAAGATACATGAAAATAAAAGTAGGAAATTCATGAATTCAATAGATACGTGAAAATAAAAGTATAGGAAATTCATGAATCCAAAAGAGATACGTGAATAGAAAAAACGTATTTTAATTTATTGGCTTCCGTTGATCCATTCCATTAACCATAATTACAACAAGTGATGTGAAACCAAGCAACATGACATGCCGTGCAGATTTAAAAGAAGTACTTGATACGACCAAGTTGAGTTGTAATGCAATGGCTTAAGTTTTTTACTAGAGGAGTCCAATAAGTTGTCAAAAGGCTCAAGTTATAAGCTCCCTCTTGATCTCTCGTTAAGAAAATATTTACGGTGTTTCCATTAGGGATGTCAAAATCAAATTGAAAGATAAAATCCAACCGAATTAAAATTTCGTTCATTTTCCGTTTGGCTCAGTAAGGGTAATGAAAAAACAACCATTTTCTTATTTCAGTTCGGATAGTTTCGATTCAGTCAGTATACTATAAATCATCTATCTTCTTAATATTACAATTTACACAATCTTTTGCATTTTTCATTAAATCTCTGCTTAATGTTATAAAAAAAATTGAAAAACCGAACTGAACTGGGCCTTCAATTTAGGTTAATCAGCTCGGGCCGTAACTCAGTTCGAAGTTAATGCATTCAAAATGGTTTGAGTTTCTTTTAAAAAAAGAAAAGGTTAACTGTATTCAATAAATGTGTTTAAAATGAATAGATCAATTTCTTAACCCATATATGATAGGGTGAATACTTATATGGTTTAATTATATTTAATAAAATGGTTCATAATGAATACACCTATTTGTTAACCCTCAACTAAATTGTTACATGTGTTAATTATATTTTATGAATGGGTTCAAAATAGTAAATATGAAAGTTAATGAGTTTACAATTTATTTAAACTTAACTCACCATTATAACTTTCTCTTCATTTTTTCTTGCCTTCACTCGATCTTGTATTTACTCACTCAGTACTCTCACCTTAAATATAGGTCAGATTAAACATGAGTTCGATACAAATGACTAGATTTGTATTATATAAATATAGGTCACAATGAGTTAAATTGATCGATTTGGATTGATTTATTTTCGACTTGAATCATTTATTTATTTATTTTTGATCGGTCCTACCATAATCCTACTCTAACACTCATTCTAGATTTTTGCCCTACTTCCTTGCAGAACGTGGGAGTCGAAACTCACTCTTGAAATAAAATTGTCCCCACCTCAATCCCCACCTTCCCTTTTAAGATGGAAGGATAGCCACTGAGGCGAACCCCGGTGGTTGATTTGAATCATTTATTTGATGGGTGTATTTTAGGCAATATATGTTGCGCAAGGCAAATGACGGCTAGGGCAGAAACCGACGGTGCACAAACTTTGTTGATTCGTGACGGAGAGAAAATAGCACACACAATCATTATTCCTGCACTTTTCCATTCTGCATGGCCGAAAGGTGTCTTCTTCTCACTCTTCCACATCCCCTTTTTTCATTGATATTTTCACACCACTGAATGATCATTTAGATATCTTCTTTTTCTTTTCAAATAATATCTGAGTCGTACTTTAGAGACCATTTGTCCAATCACATCAATTATTTCTTGTCCCTAATTTTTTTTCCATATACTAATTATCAAAGTGGCGGACCAACTACATGACTTCGTGGTTGCTAAACTACGTGGAAAGTAGCTCACGGATTTATCTCCTATACATGATTTATTCCATAGATGTCATGTGCTTTGACACCAATAGCTTAACAAGGGGAAAAGTACTAAAAAATTCATAAATATATTACATTTGTATCAATTCAATCCTAAACTTTTTAACTGGACTAATTTAGTCTTAAACATTTTAATATTGGTAAAAAATTCAATCCATCCGGCCAATTTTGGCTAGCCGTGATGTGGATGTTGGCTAATAGCCGAACACTGACGTGATGATTTTTATGATTTTTTAATTATTTTTTCAATTTTTTTATTATTTTTTTTTCCTTTTCTTTTCTCCCTTCTTCTTGGTGGTGGCCACGAAGCCCTCGCCTACCGCCGGCAAGGGTCACGGCCCTTGCCTAGCCTCTCCCAGGGCCACCGGTGAGGTGGCTTTGCTCGGATCTAGGCAAGGCTGGCTTCGCCTTGGCCTTACCGCGGGTGAAGGTAGCTTCGCCCGTGGCTGGGAGGTCATGGTGGCCGCTAGCCACTGGCGGGGGTTGTGGCCCTTGCTCTACCTCCCAAGGCCGCAGGTGAGGCGACTTAGCCCAAATTTGGGCAAGGATAGCCTCGCCCTGGCCTTGTCGAGGAGAAGGCGGCCATCGCTAGGCGGTGGCTGGTGAGAGCTTAGCGGCCCTTGCCTCACCCTGGTGATGGCGCCATGGCCCGCCAACCGCGGGCGAGGTCGCCTTCACCCGCGGCAAGGCCAAGGTGAGGCTAGCCTCGCCTAGATTCGGGTGAAGTCACCTTGCTGGCGGCCTTGGGAGAGGTCGAGCGAGGGCCACAACCCTTGCTAACAATAGGCGAGGGCTTCGTGGCCCTCGCCTAGTGGCCAGCAAGCTTCATCGGAGGATCACTGGCCATCACTAGGAAGAAGGGAGAAAAGAAAAAGAAAAAGAAAAAATAATAAAAAATCATAAAAATTACTATGTCAGCGCCAACCAACCAAAATTGGCCAGATGGACTGAATTTGTATCAATATTATTAGAGAAAAATCTTTTATTATTTTGAAGTTGACAAAACATTTCCAAAAGTCTAGTCTAAAGACTTGTAGACTTAAGTACTATAGTCTAAAGAACTCTAGACTCTACCGTCAAAGTCTTAAGACCACTAAAATTTAATCTCAAAGTCTACCCTCACTAACAGTTTTCAAATTGAAGAATGAAGACTTATTTGGATGCATTATTATCTTCAAGGATTTGATTCGTATGGTTTTGGAAGTCCTTATGGCTGGATATAGCACCTTATGATCAATTATCTTTATTGGAATCAGTTCGGATAATCAAATCTTTTGAAAGGTGAAAACACTTGAAAAGTTCTAATTATAGAAATCAAGATCCTGATTATATGGGCGAGTAGGATTGACGGATTTTCATCTCGATCTTCAAACGACTCGAGATCTCCTTAATTGATTTTATATAACGGGTAGATTGGAAAAATTTCTTTGAAAATGCCAACAGTCGCGAAGTCAAGAAGGAGTATTTAAGGCAGACCCTCAAGTTGTTCGATAGAGTGCGTGAAAGAAAAATTTCAAAGTTTGAAACTTCCTAGTTCTTTGCTATTTCATTTGTCGAGCTTAATCTGTACTCAAAAGAGAGAGCAAACACTTGTGAGACTTTGGAAGAATGTAGTAGAGTTTCTATATTGTAAAGTCAAGGACATGGGACTATATAATCTCTTTTGAAATCTAGCCAGTGGGCTATCAGTACGGGAGAGTGGACGTAGGCCGATCTAAGTTGAACTACTATAAATTTTGTGTTTCTATTCTCTTCCCTAAACTCTTTTATTTATTCGTAAATTTATTTAATTGTTGAACTTTCTCTAGTCCATTACTTTGTAGATTTTAGTTCAAAAGAAAAAGTATTTATAAACGTTTCCGCAAAAATTTCTTTCAACACCTATTCACCCCCCTCTACGTATTCATACTAGTACTTTCAAATATTAAAAGGTTTAGAACTGAATTGGTCAAATTGAAAATTTTATGACTGAATTGGTATTAATGCAATGAGTTTAAGACTTTTTTGGTACTTTTCCTACTTAACAAGATTGGAGAAAACAAACAAAGATTCCACCTTTGATATTATACTTGAGCATAGAATGTGTGAAACACCTTATCGCCGACGATGGAAACGCTGGCGCACACAGCTTCGGCTCCTTCTTCCTAATGGCTTCAGACAACACGGAGTTCTTGTCCACCCCACTGATCAACGTGACCTCAAGACCAGAAACCAGAGCCCCAGGTTGACGACCGTTGGATCTCATTGCGAGCACCTTCCTCATTTTCAACCCATCAACTTCTCTTTTACTTGGTTGATGTACGCCGCCGTGGCTTGAATGGCTGCATCTTGCTGGGACATGTCCTATAAAACAAAGAAACGAAGACGCGGTCGAGTAGTTACTTAGTGGGGTATGCTGTTGTACTGTATTACTGCAGTCCTTATACATATTCAATGAGCAATATGCATTAGCGCTCTCTTGTATCAATCATCGTTCAACTTCGAAATAGATAAGTGCTGACTCAAACTTGAAGAGTCTCTTCTAGGGTTTCTAGAGAGAGTACCTCTAGAAATCCTATACTCAGATGGTTCATCTCCTATTTTCATAGGATTTATGGATACAAACATTTTCTTTAGAAAAAAAAGGCTTTGGTTTCAATATATAAATTGATGGCGCAACGCAATACTAATTTTCTTTTCTGTTTAAGCTGGAATATGTAGTCTTCTGCTTGTTATCTGCTTGTTATCTGCTTGTTATCTACTATGTAACCTTCGTCAAGAAGATAGAGAGCATCTTTCCTGTTTTGTTCTTTCTTCAAAAAGGCGATTGAAGAAGATTTTAGACCTTAATGAAACTTTGAGGCGACAAATGCGTGATTAGCGGCATTTTGATGGGTTGTACAAACAGCCGAACCTTTCGGCCTTGAATTCTTAAACTGACCTGCTGTCCTTGCATTTCATCACATGTAGAGAGATAAAAAAGCTGATAGTTGCATGATCCTGGTTTTGCTCGATATGAATTGACAAATCAAGCTGATCAGACCAACTGTAGCTAGCTTGAAGATAAAGTGGGTTGGAAGAAAATGCCAAAACAGATTACCTTTTAATTGACGTACGGCATTAAGCTCCTAGTAAGTTCATTTCACGGGAAATCAAAGATTTGGAAAAATTATGTAACAAGTTCTCATTCATATTACGGAGCCTATGAAAATGAATAAGCTAAGGATGTTTTGACATAAGTTGTTGTTGATGATAGAAAAAAAAAAAATTGCCAACTAATTTTTCTTAATGATACCAACTTTTATTTTTAAGAAAATACCTTTCCAATCATTTATTTATACGAAATAAATGGGCCCTACTTCTTACAAACTATCGCTGCCAAGCTTGGTTGGATAATTGGAACTCCTGGCAATGGCGGCTTTCTTTGTTTGTTTCCTCTTGTCCAATACACGAGAATACAGTTTAACACGACATGAAAGAATCAAAACATGCATTTGTGTACGCAATTGCATATTTTCTTGGCACGCACTCTTTCTTTTCAAATTATTCTTTCCCTCCATGATGATATAGCTCACAAATTCTTCATGAGGGAAGCGAGCTTGGAGAAGAGACCTTTCATGCGGATTCTTCGATTTCTCTCCATTGTCTTCCGATCGAGTTTGAGAGATTCAACTGCCTAATTTGTCTTCATCTCTAATTGCTCCTTTCTTAGTAGCCCCTTTTTTTGCTAAAAAAACACAAAGGACAACTTGAGATATAATCTCTGCATGTGTTAAAAAATTTAAATAATAAATTACATCTTCATCTATGAATTTAAACTTTTACAACGATCAACAGTGTTATCATAAATTCTCTCGGCATGATTGAGCTAGGGAGGATCAACATCAAATCATAATGAAAAGTAGATTTTAAGATATGCTATCTCATATCATTGATAATACGATGTGCCGATCATGTTTAAAGACGCGACAATCAAGATTTTGTAAGAATTAAGATTTTTTATTGTCGATCTGGTTCACACAACAAATGACTTACTTTTATCATCATAAACTTGGCCTGCTACTATAGAGGTCATTTATAAACAAGAGAGTTGATTTAAAAGGCATTGGTCGACAATTAGAAACCAGCGTTGACAATAATCAAGAGAAATTATTGACACGTATTATTACCAGTCGACGTCATTTGCAAACTCTGCTGAATGTTGGAATTGGAAGACAAATAAGATATGTCGACTTCAACACCGGACGAAAAGCTTGTCTGCCATTTGCTAAGACGCGTGGCAAGAGCTAATAATTGGTGCTAGTGGGCTACGAATAACCACAGTGAATGCTGGCTCTCTCTCTCAATAATTGGCGCTAGTGGGCTACAAATAACCACAGTGAATGCTGCCTCTCTCTCTCTTCCCGAAACGTCATTTCATGATATTTATTCAGTTGTATTTCTACTTTTCAACACTCTAGAGTACATTTGAGGATAATTTTTTTTTAAAATAATTTTTTTATATTTTTATTCTTTAATACAGTTTTTAAGTAAATAATACATTTGACAATTGTCCAAAATTTATATTATTAAAATTGAAAAAGAATGGAAATGTATTTAATACAACTTATAATTTTTTTTTTGGTGATGCAGAATTTCTTTTAATTTTCTAATTTAATTTTTTGAGAATTTTTTTCCTGCTCTCTTCTTTAGTAGCTAAGTAGCAAATGGCAACAAACGACGGTAGGCAACGAAGGGGCGATGGGTAGCTAGCAGCGAGGCTTCAGTGACCAATTAGAAGAAGAAGAAGCAATAAATAAATAAATAAATAAATAAAATAACTTATTCCTGAAATTGATTCCACAAATGAGAAACCACTTATTTCCACTTTTTATTTATATTTCAAATTTATTTCCTGACCACTTTTCTATTCTATGAAATAAAATATTAATTGACATTATCAAATTGAAACGTTACCAAACGGAGCCTTAAATTCTTTAAGTTGTTCTTCATGCATCAACTGGGCAAGAAGTTTTATTTCTCATCTAAATGCCTCTTTTGTGTACTCAATTATTTTCCTTTCAAAACAAAAATTAAGATTTTCACTTGATTTGGGCCACTGACTAAACAAAATCTCTTGATGAGGCTCAAGCACGACCAACATAATTGATAATCGAGATGAACCAATTCATGTGTACGTAAGTTGTTGAGAGCACGCAACAAAAGTTCAATATCTTCAATTGAGGAGGTCACCAAGTGAAACTTAAATCCGAACCCATTAATATATGCAATTAGACACACCTTCACTCAAAAGTTCAAGCTAATGAGTTATAGGCCAATTAAGATATACTAACCGCTTCACACATCAATTCTCTTATGTGAGACTTCTTTAAGATAATTCATAAGTGCATCCTAACAAGATCCCCAACGAGTCTCGACCACAAAGCAGGGGAAACAAACATGAAGATCCTAACTCATGTCAGCTTCAAGATCAGCAGGAGGAAAGGGGGAGAAAAGAGAGACAGGTGCGTGTAACAATCCAGGCATGGAACGTCTTTGAAAGTAAAGTCTGCATGAGATAGGGTGAAGTCGCCATTGGGCCACGTTAGCCATGTGAAGGTTACGGAGATTATTCGAATATTTGAGGGACATCGGGGTCCATCGGAATGATGTTTGGCTTCTGGTTTAATCCATGTTCTTGTATATAGAAGTGTGCAACGGGAACCCCTCGGACAAGGAACTACCTAAAACGGATCGAACTGGCCTATTTTGGGCAGTTCCCAAAGAGTGCAGTCCAATTCTTTATTTCCACTTTTGGAACTGGTAGCCAATTGGTCCGGTTCCAAGGTGGGAATCAGACTGGTTAATTATATATAATATATATTTTTAAATTTCTTAAGAAACAAATCCTAATTCCTCTCAATTTCTCTCATTTTTTATTTTATTTTTGTCCAAAAATAACAAATTTACTAGATGGGTTGGTCGGTTGGTTCCCGATTTCAGGATCGGTTGATCCGGTTCCTAGTTCCACCTCGGAACTAGATTGGACTGGGGACCGATCAATCCTACTTACGTGCATGATTGTTTTGAACCAGCCTTTTGTCTTCTTCCGATGAATTACTGGTGCTATATTTGGTTCGGAGGCTCTGTCGGGACGCCAGGGAAGGGAAGAAAGCACCTGATCTTTGACGATAAAATAATGCGAGAAACAGAACGCCTAGTCATTAGCATTGATGCTGCTCTAGCTAAGATCTTCATGTTTGCTTCCCCTGCTTGTCGGGGTCGAGGCTTGTCGGCACTCGAGTACACATAACGAAAACACGTTAGGTCCAAATTTTGTCGCGGACCGTCTGTTACTTTTGCTCTGTCGTCTTTACCTAATGCTTTTAGGTGTATAAAGGTGACAAAAATGGATTCCAAAGTGCACAAAAGTCCTTTTGTACCAAATGTGACCAAATTAGATTGTCGTGCTCAAAGGGAAAAGAACTTATTTAGCTTTGTTGCCATAACCTAGCTAGAGGTGACAAAAACTCATTGTGTTTATTGAGTTAATGACGACAAAAAATCGCCTCAGATAAGTTTTTTAGGCCAATTAGATGATGATATATATCTTACGTTAGGTTTATTTGTTGAATTAGGCATGGAGACAGTTGTTGCCATAACCTAGCTAGAGGCGACAAAAACTCATTGAGTTTATTGAGTTAATGACGAAAAAAAATTGCCTTAGATCAATTTTTTAGGCCAATTAGACAATGATATATATCTTACGTTAGGTTTATTTGTTGAATTAGGCATGGAGACAGATATTTTTTTATTCGTTGCTTTTGACATCATCATTTGTTTTTAATTAGTATTTGATTATAGTTATTTGTTATTGTTTTGATATTGGAAGATCAAATTATGAAGTTAGAAAATTCATAGTTTAACTCTATCAAATATGGATAAGGTCAACAAAAATTTCGCTAAGATCAAATCGAATAATATACTCGATAACATCATTACAAAGTAACATAAAATTAATCTGACTAAATTCAGCAAAAGTCCTCTCTAAATGCTTGCTTTCTCCACACGTCAATCCCACTCGAGTGTAAACACGTGGCTAGAACAAAAGATGTGAATTGAAATTATATGATTTATATATAATTGATTACATATACTTAGATATTGAATCAAATAAATGTAAGCCGCAAAATTGGCATTCGAAATTTCAAAACTAAAATCTAGAACATGGTGATGGAGAAAAATATATTTATGTGCCTGATTTGGAATGTATTATTCTTGATGCAGAATAATGATGATTCAGACTTCAAATGCTTTTCTTCAATTACCTTTTATATCACTTGCTCAATAAAACTGTCCCTCACAAACTCCTTATGTGAGGTTATTTGAGCATTAAAGTTATATGATAAACTTGAATATTATTTATAAAGTTTTCAAATGCAAACATTCTCATCACATGTGAGTTTTTATTTGGCATTCAAGTGATTGATCAAAAAGTTTAAAACTGGCACGCCAAATATATATTAGCTAAAATGATTAAATTGACACATATATAATATTTATGATTAAATTAGTATAAATATAATAAATTTAAAACTTTTCTTTCGCTTTTCTCCATTGACATGTACATATGGGGTGTGAAAGCCTTTTACCAAACACACAATTGCAATTTGATTCTTATATGAAAAAACTGGAACCTATACCCAAACATGTCAAATCATTTTCACTAAGAATGTTATGAGAAAATGTTTCATAATTTGCACGAATTTTGATGGGAAAATGGTTTAGTAAATTCCATCTTCAGCGTTTCTCGATTGAAAAATGTGGAAAATACCTCTCATGTAATTCATATAGCCCGCTGACCAAAGCAATGACGTAGTACTGTTGCCAGATGAGAGCTTCTTGTTTATGCGGTGTTGCTTTTTGTCTCTGCGTTGAATCTTGACCTCTTGACTTTTCGTTCTGCAGAAATATCCGCCAATCATCACCGGCCAGACATGTAAATCACTATTTGATCTGCTACGTAAACCATCGATCAAAGCTCAGGTCTTTTCGTTTACAGGCTTCGTAGCTCCCGAGGTCCCTCTTTTCTTGGACTCCTCTTCACGGGGCTATTTTTAGAACCAGCTCTAGTATGGGACATTCGAGAAAAACCGAAGGGACGGATCCAATCCTCAAGCCAGGGTCGAATTGAAGAGAATGAAATTCGAGACCGACCTCATACGAAAACGTATCCATACTTAATCCTAATTATGAAAATAAATATTAACTCATTTAACCATTTTAAGCTCTTCATGTTAACACGTTATTCGATTAAAATTTTATATCAAATTTAAAAAGTAAAGTACAAAATATGAAGATGTAAGTAAATAAAATGAAAAATGAAAAACAAAAAAATCAAAGAGACTGAAGGTAAATATGGTCTTTTATTTTATTTTTTTGTCAATTTTTTATTTTATTTTATTTAAAAATCGAATTTTTAATTGTTTTAATCTTCATTTTTTTTTTCCTTCTTCTTCACCCGGTTGCCAGCCATGGTGACGGTCGGCGACTAGCTACAAGCAAGCTTGAGTCTCCGTAGAGGTGCGCGAGGCTTCGACCTTGCCAAATCAACAAGCTTGAGTCTTGCCACCGATAAAGGTCAATGAGCTTGAGCTCACTAGAGGCTAAATTGGTGAGCTTGTCATTCGCCTATGGCCAACCACCAATGGAGGAAGAAGGAATAATAAATAAATAAATAATTTAAAAAAAAAAAAATAAAAATGACATATTTGTGATTAACTTAAAACTTGTTAGGTAACACCATTATGACCAATTTAAAACCCATTTAAGACTCATTAAGTTTTTATGTGACACATTTATGACCCATTTAAGTTTTTTTTTTTTAAATATTTAAAGTTAACACATTTATGACCACACCATTAAATATGAGTTAAAATAGGGATTCTAGACCCATTTTACTACCTTTAAATAGAAGGTTGGTGGTCTCCTAGTCAAGAGATTCTATTTATAACGTGTTCGGTTCAACTCAACCTGATTGTGCATGCAGTTCGATGACAAGGTTAGGCTAGATCTCAAGGTCCAAACTAGAGCATCTGCTTGAGAATCTACATAATTGACACGAAAATGAGATGAGGAATTTTTACTCGCTTCAAGATAGCCTCCATTTTGTACAAATCAATTTTACACATCAACACGTACACCTAACATTACTCATTTTTTTAATGGCTCATTGCCAACTTGCTGATGCTGCCAAAACCCTAGTTCATGTCGAGCCAAAACTCCTCCCCAACTTGGCAGCACGTACGGATCTTATTTGTCTTCTCTGCTTAGATTCAAACGATGCACATGCCTTGAAGAATACATATACGTAATTCCTTGAAGAATATCAGTCAACTTCTGTTTCTTTTTTACATTTTTTATTTTAATATCTTGGCCAAAATAGTCGCGTTTTTTCCATTTCGATCTTCTTTTCTGCGTGCTCAAGTATCTTCCTTTCAAAACAATCCGGAAACACAAAATGTGCAGAGCAATAACTTTCATTGGCGGCAGGTGACGGCCACGCTATGGCTTGCTAGATCAAGGGAGGGTCGTGACACCCTCATCATATCTAGCGAGGTGAAGGTGTCACAGCCCTCAACTTGGGCAAGGTCACAACACCCTCACTGGCCTATGAGGGCCGCAACCCTTGCCCACGATTGACAAGGGCTTCGCAGCCCTCACCTAGGGGCCAGCCAAGGTCGTTGACTCTCACTTATTGGCTGGTGGCCCCCCGGTCCTATTATTTTGGGATAAAAATGATGACAAAAATAAAATAAAAAAATTAATGAAAAATTTTAAAAATTGTTCACATCAACACTGGTCGTAAGACGACCAATATTGATTGGATCGTCATGTCATTGATATCTAACTAATTTTATCCGGAATGACTAAATTAATAATTTGTTAAAAGGTTTAGGATTTGTTTGGCAAAATGTTAAAATGTTTAGAACTAAATTAGTACAATTAGCCACTGTATAATAAGTTTAAGACTTTTTAAATAATTTTTTCCTTCCCAAAATTAAGGTATATAATGCTGGAATGCACGCATGAGTTGTGTTAGAAAAGTTCTACATCAGATAATTGATATGATGTGAAATAATTAATATATCCTAATTGATATGTGATTCATTAACTTAAACTTTTGAGTAAATATGAGTCTAATTAGATATATTGATGAAATCGGATTTGGCTCCCTCTTTGTGATCTCCCTAAAAGAAGGATGTCTAAAGAAGGTATCAAATTTTTACAGTATAAATAAGACTTTCTTTTTTGTCCAAATCTGAGTCATCAACTGGGTGTAGCTTCAACCCACATCGTGATAAGGCCCAAGTGTGATCAATATCTGAGATGAGCCAGTTTACTCAAGTCCAAACAAGTCACAACCCTAATGTGAAGATGCAAACTTATGTCAAAGCTTCAAGATCAGCAGGATATAGAAGGGAAAAGAGAATGACGGGTGCGTGCGATACATAAATCCAAGTATGAAGCATCTTTGACCAAACCATTCTCAAATGCGCATGAAGTAAGTTATAAAAACGTTCTGATTTTCCCTCCCTTGCATACAATGTGAAGTTTTAGTTTAGTATGGAGATTATACGTATCTGTCAAGTCAAATCCAAGATCGTTCGTGGATACTCCAGACGATTGGAGGGACGACGAGAGATGTGCAGAGAGGTGGTCGATTCGTACATCGGATGATGTTTTGCTCTGCTTGCGTGAGTGTTTTGAACGAAGTTTTTGCCATCTTTTGACGAATTATTGGTGCAATTTGGTTCGTAGGCTCCGTCGGACGCCTGGAAAGGATAAAAGAAACGTGCGTCTTGCCTTAGGAAAAGGGAAAAACCTCTTTCCGCGTGTCTAAAACGTCGCTTTACGTGGAAAGCCATGGACATCATCGGATCGCGATGCATGAACCTTTTGGAGAATCGCGTAATGCAAAGACAAAAAAGCTTTTTGCTTCCGTATCTTTCAATGAAAATCCAAAGCGGGTGAGACAAATTATGATTTTCCATGGGACGTGCTGCCGCGAGAAAGACTAATAATGACTCCATTCCTTGAAGCCAAAACCCTAACACGTCATCCCCCGTCCCACCACTAGTCACCTCTGTTGTCTTCGCCATCGATGCATCATTGTCATCATTGTCGTTACTGATAAAATATTTATATAATTAAATTATATATTTATCTAAAAACTTAAAATTTTAGAATGGATGATAATAATCTAATTTTTTTTCTTTTTATAATATCATTGCAAGAGTCCTCAATTCAAATATTTTCAAATCCTATTTGTCTCTTCAATTAAATATGCCAATGCTTGATATTAGGTAAATGACCAAACTAAATGTAAGGAGAAGCGATATTCATTTAATTGCTTAAATTTTTAGAACAATCGACGATAATCCTACAAAATTTCACTGTTGCTTATCGACCTCTCTCACTCCTTTTCTCCCTTGTGCCCACAAAAAAATGGGCTAAGGCGAGAAAACATCTGGAGTCCAATTTTCTTTGCCTTAGGCAAAGATGACAAACATAAGGTGTCAAACATTTTTCTTATGAATTGTTTGCAATGTTTGCTCCATTTCCTTTGCCTGGTCATGATTTTGCATGGGACGTGCTACTACCCGGAAAGGACTAACAATGACTCTATTCCTTGAATTCAAAACCCTGGGAAGTCATCCCCTGACCCACCACCCATCGCCTCTGTCATCCTTGCCGCCGATGCATTTTATTGTCATTGTCGTCGCTGATAGAGTGTTTGAATATTAAACCATTTATTCATCTAAAAAGTTAAACTTTTAGAAGTAGTGATCTAAAAAAAAAAAAATTATATGATATTACAATAAGAGGTTTGAGGATAAATCTTTGCCTATGATACAAGCTGGGGAAAACAAAAACAAAATTTTTAACAAGTATGCTATCTCACATACACGGCCCTTCCTTGACCTCAAAATAGGGACTACCTATTAGCCACTAAATTCACTTTTGTTTTTTTGACTCATATCATAGAAGATTTTAAAGTAACAAAAATTCTATTGTACATGTTCCACATTATGGCAAGTGTAGAGCATACTACCGGGATTGATAAGAATATTTCTAGTTTTAAAAATCATACTAGGCATAAAAGAAGAGGGGAGAGAGGTTTTAGAGATTCATGACAAACTAAATAATATTATTTTTTGAAAGGGTGTGTTTAGCCCCTCAGTGGTTACATACATTGCCTTATATAGACATAAAACAACACACTAGAACTTCACAGACTCTGTTTGGTCGACAAAAGCCAATTATTTGTGCATGCTAAGCTTTTATACTGACAAACTAACTTTAGCACTCATTATCTCGCTTTTTTCGGTTCTGCCATAGTGCTACAATACTAAACAATACATGAACAATACTTTGGGTCAAATTTTTCATCTCATTCACATGATTCCTCTACCTCTTATGTTTTGTTTTGGATGGTCTCTAGTGGAGTCTTCTTTCCCTTAACTTATTATGCCTATGAATATGCTCTCTAGTTCTGTCATCTAAGTCATCCGAGCCTTCTCCATACTTTTGCCTCCGATATTCTTTAAGCATTCTTTCGATTTCCAGAGCTTCAACATGTTTGGAACTTGTATCATCTAGAGACTAGAATGGCTGGATGGGTTGTCAAGAGGATTGGTAGTGTTTTTTTCTAGATATTGTTGCTTGAGCGTTTTGAGGAGCTTTTCTACTTCTTCAATTGCTTCAGTCGGCCTTGGTCTTTTGGATGACTAGTGAGAATTTTAGGAGCATCAGAGGAACTCGTTGGAATACCAAGTAATGGACTTTCTCTATCAAAACCTAAATAAAATGTAACCTATAATTCACTATGATCAAAAGGATCTCGTGACATTAATCCTCCCCATGAATTTTCTGATGATGAAGTAAGATCCCGTGAATTTGTTGGTGACTCAGAAGTGTCCAGTACATCCATTTGTAGTATTTTCTTAAACAAGCATCAATCTTGGATGGGTCACACAATAGTCATCACCATGATCCCGAAAAAGGGGATCATTTTCCGTTGGCCATGCTTCTAGCAAAATAACTTGATTGTGCTAGCACAATATCCTTTATAATTCCAAATATTGTCAAGGATAAGCTGAGATTTTACTAGAAAGTGTTGCAAAAATCTCATTTTGAACATGTTGGGGCTTATATATGGATACTCCAATATATGCTAGAATTTTATACATATCTCTATAGGGTCAAGCCTGTATGCTCTAAGTTGGGTTTGAATAATATTTTTCTATGCACCCAATGGTTTAAACCAAATAAACATGTTCCCAAGATATTTATGCTTGACTTCTCCTTGAATAATTCTACTAATAATAAGAGGCATTTTAGCTGTTGGAAACTCAATAACCATGGTATAAAGATTAACAAATACTAATAAAACCATTTGAGTTTTTCTGGAAATTTCTTTATGGGAAGAAAGTGAGAGGATGAATGAATGGGTATTTAGGATGCAAATCATCTAGCTGGAAGAGAAGACCATGATATTCACTAAAAATATGTAAATGATATGACCACATAAGTCTTCCAAGATTTTCAACAAGAACATTATCTTGGATAAGCCAGGGATTTCTGGCAAGTATAGATATGAAGACAAGTTGGGCTTGATTTTTCAAGCCTTGAATCCACCCCTTGGATTTCTTACCACATGCATATTTATGAACATGATAGTTGCAAATTCTTTTGGCTTGAACAGAAAATCAGCAAGTATTTTCTTTTTTCTCGCAATATATTTGGTCTCAAAGGGATACTTTGAAAACCATTCTGCCCACCTAAGAAGCTGTGGATACGGAATTTTCTTCTGTTTGAACTTTAATATATGAGAGAATGAAGACATGTCCATCTCCACCTAGAAATGATGTCCTATAAGATGGAATTCAAACTTTTTGATGACAAGTTTTACCGCCTTGATTTCTTCGAATGTAGAGTGGTAATGCGTTTCTACTTGCACAAATTTTTCACTTTTATGTCCACAAACTTGTCGCTTTCCACCAATTTCTTCAAAAAAGACAGCAACCCAATATTCATCACTAGGGTTTGTTTGCAGTACTCTTTTTATTGTAGAAGGGATTTGCAAAGGAGGAAGGTACTGCAAAATTTCCTTAAGTCTGCGTACAAACTTAGTTTGATGTGGTCTTCACGAATGAGCATCTTTCTTGAGTATTTTTGTAGTAGACTTACAAACTCTGTGATTTTTGGAACAAAATCCCGAAGATAATTTATAATCCCTAGGAATTGCTGAACCTACTTATGAGAGAGATTTTCATTAAGGAACTTTTGCAATTCCTCGACAAATACGAGGATTAGAATAATAAGTTACATTTTTGATATGCATCCCAAAAAATTCAATTTCCTTCTAGGCAATGATCATCTTCTTCTGGCTTAGCATGATACCATATTTTCGCATCAAGTTTGTAAATTGGGCTAATAATTTACAATAAGAATCCTCATTTGGACTGTGAAGGAGGATGTCGTCAATACAAATCTAAGCATTGGTTAGGATGGGCTAGAAAATTCTATACATAGCCTTCTGAAACAATGAAAGAATTGTTTTGAGGCCAAAAGGGAGCACTATCCACTGGAAATGTTGGTTTGAAAAATAAAACCCAGTTTTGTACTTGTCTTTAGGGTGAATTCTTAATTGTCAAAATCCAATTTTAAGATCAAACTTAGATTACACTTTGGCTTGAGTGACCCTTAAGAGTAGAGAATTTAATGTGATAGAGGAAATTTATTATTCTACAAGTATTGATTGAGAGGCTGATGGTTAATAACCAGCCCCATCTTTCCTCTGTTTTGCTACGCTCACTTGTTGACATAAAATACTTCACAAGCCAATTGAGAATCTGAGGGCTCAATTTGTCCTTGATGAAGTAAATGCGAACATTCCTTTTGTGTTAAAAGTAAATGTTCTAGATTCATTTTAGAGTGACTGGTTTTGGTGGATTGACATTCTCATTTTTCTTGAAAGGAAGATTGATGAAGAAGTCAGGATTTTTCCACAAAGGGTTGGAAGCATTTTTGGACAAAGTCTCATGAGAGTCTGCACATACCCCAATAAGCGTTTGTAGAATTAGATCTATAATACTCATTTGGATAGTGAAAAATATTTGGAGCTGCCCTTTGAACCATAGTCCATTAGGTACAATTATAAGTTTAAAAATTTGTGTAAGGATATCTTAATCAATAATGATATCTTTATCTAGTGAACTTGAGTCAAGGATTTAAGTGGTGATTGAACATTGGGAAAAGAATTATATAGTGATGGGTTTGCTTCATACTCTTGTAACAAAGGTATCTCTAGAAGTAGAGTTAAAATACCGGGTGTATGACATCCGTTATTTTTCTAGAAGTATTTTTGTATCAAGAATAGAAACACTAGCTCCGGTGTTGACAATGGCAATAAGAGGAATAGGCTTGTCATAATTAGATGGGTATATTTTCACAAGGAAATACGAGAGGATAGAATGAGTATATACACAAAGATCTTGGATTGCGGGAGGTTTAGAGAAAAAGAATACATCTTCTTCCGATTCTTTTGATGAGCTTTCAGTATTACTAGTTTGTGACCATGTCTGGATAGCACACATAATGTGTTTGGTTGATTAATCTTCCAAGGAGAAGACCTATTCAACATTATTATCCTAGAGTGATACTCCAATTTACTTCTCTATATTCTAGATTAAATGGAAATTTCTTCCTTAGCTTTTGGATATTTCTTAGCAAAATGGCCTTTTTTATTGTAAATTTAATACTTGTCAGATTTTCTACATCTTCCAAAAGAGCTTCATTTAGAGCGTCTTTTTCATGAGAATCGCCACTTGCACCTTTTCTTCGTATGTTCTAAGGAAAATCTTTTGAAGTGTTTTCATTTTCTACATCGATCTCCACAAGAAGGATCATTACAAGAGTCTTTCTTTAAACACTTGATTTTTAACTCAGGCTTTTAGCAAGCCTAGTTAAGTCCTTTGTTGCTCTTGAGATAACTTCTGAAAGCCTTTCTTCGGATATAAAGATCATCAAGAGCAAGATGTATCTCCTGTTAAAGTTCTCCAATAGGAACATTGGCAAAAATCTTCTACTTATTCTGAATGGATCTTTCCACCATTTGTCCAATTTCTTTTGGGATGGAAGCTAAGAAAACTTGTTTTAGGTTAGGATCAGCTTCCAAAGCATAGAATAGTTTAAGCATTTCTTGGAAATGCCTAGTAAGATGCTTTCTTTGTAGAGAGCAAAATTTTCTTTCAAAAAATTCTCTTCTCCTAAGCTTAAGGAGATCTTCTAGTTTGCCAATAAAGAATCAATGGATAATTCAAATCACCTAATAAAAATCTATTTGGAACATAAATGTCATTTGATCTTAATTAGAAATAGTTCCACCAATTTTTTAAACTTCCAATGAATCTGCGCATGAACTTGGTCAGTATGCCATATTGGTGTTCAACAGAAAGTGCTTTGGTGTTGAGCCAAATATGGAATTCCTGCAATCTATCTAGCTATTTGAAATATGGAATGTTATTGGGTGTGAAGTAGCATTTTGAAGTCGAAGACTTCTGTTTGGGATTTGAGTTATGATGATGTACTACTTCAAGCTGGGATGAATTTGATTCCATCTCTACTTCAGGGGGATCGGTCATAAAGATAGCAGGCATACGAGATACTGGCATTTGTGGTTCAAAAGTTGAAGTGGTTTTAGAGGAAAGGGAATCTAATTCTGAGACTAATTTAAAGGTATTTTGCTTGGCATAATCAAATGCAACAATAGTTGATATACCTTGTCTATTTTGATCTTGCAAGAAAGTCCCAAGTGGGTATGAAACCATATGAGCAGAAGCGGGTTCCGGAAAAGGTTTGGCAATTGGTTTCTTTTCTTCGCTAATTTTTCTTTGCTTTTCTACCTCATTCCTAATGGTTTCAAAGCGTAATAATATCCCTTTGATCTTGCTTTGGAACTTCATCAATAATTGAAGCAATTAATGTAGCCCTAGAAGGGCCCGCTTCCATTGAGATTGTTTATCCACATTGAGAAAGTGGAGAAAGTGGATCTGGATGATCAACAACTTTGCCATCTTGTAGGGGCTTGATTTGTCTCCTTAGTTTACCCATTTCAACCATCTGGTCTTCCAAATAATGATGAGAAACATATCTCCCATATTCCATCCGGTGAAGTTTCTTCTGAAACATCTCAAGCAATTTATTTGTGACCGAAGTCGTTTGATCCACCTTCTAGTCAATGTGATCAAGACAGGCTTGGACAGTTGAAAGTTTTGCGTTGATTATCTTGAGAACATTATTTTGGGCTAAAGCATTTTTTGACTGCCCATTCAGGATTGTTTCAGTAGCCATAACTTTCTTTTGCCTCCCATGATCATCAATATATGTCGGCTTTGAGACCTTAGGGATATGACGAAATCAATTATAGATATCTGTAAATTCTTCTAATGCCGGGAATGGGGAACTAAAATTATATCTTTCTAGAGGAGGAAAGTATGAGGATTTGAACATGCAAATAGATGAAAGGACAAGTGGTGGTTTTGGTTTTGGGGAACATGAAGATTGAGACTATGAATTGATATTTTCCTCCATCTTCACCAAGAGGTCCAAACATGGGATCTCCATCAAGGTATCTCAGGTAAAGTTTATCTTTTGACTATTTCTTTCTTCTGGACAGTCTATCATCTTCTTCGTCATCAGATGACAAGAACCAACTCAGTCTTCACGTTACCCAAAACCAAAAGCACCACCTATCCTTTCATCTATTTGTATGTTCCAATCCTCAAACTTGACACCTCCGGAAAAACTTAATTTTAATGCCACATTCCTAGCATTAGAAGAATTTATAGATATTCATAATTAATTTCATCATATCCCTAAGATCCTAAATATGACAAATATGGATGACCATGAAAGGCAAAAGAAAGTTATGGCTGCTGAAGCTGTCCTGAATTGGCAATCAAAAATACTTTGGCCCAAAATAATATTCTCAAGACAATCGGCACCAATTTTTCAACTTTCCAAGCTTGTCTTAATCATGTTGACCAGAAGGTGGATCAAATGACTTTGGTCAAAAATAAATTACTTGAGGCATTTTAGAAGAAACTTCACCGAATGGAATCCGGGAGATATGTTTCTCATCATTATTTGGAAGACCAGAAGGTTGAAATGGAAAAATATGGAAACAAATCAAGCTTTTGCAAGACATAAAATTTGTTCATCCTCCAGCTCCACTTTCTCCACTTTCTCAACCTGGACAAACAATCTCAATGGAAGTGGATCCTTCTAGGGCTACATCAATTGCTTCAATTATTGATGAAGTTACAAAGTAGGATCAAAGAGAGATATAGTTACGCTTTGAAACCATCTTAGGGAGATAGAAAAGCAAAGAAAAATTAGCAAAGAAAAGAAGCCAGCTCCTGAACCTTTTCCAAAAGCCCCCTTTGCTCACATGGTTTCAAACCCACTTGAGGCTTTCCTATGAGACCAAAGCAGACAAAGTATACCAACCATTGTTACATTTGATTTTGCCAAGCAAAATATCTCTGAATTAGCCTCAAAATTGGATTCCCTTTCCCCTAAAATCACTTCAACTTATGAACCACAAATACTAGTATTCCGTCTACTATCTTTATGGCCGATCCCCCTAAAGTAGAGATGGAATCAAATCCATCCGAGCCAAAAGTAATACATCCTCATGACTTAAATCCTGAACAAAAGTCTTCGATTTCAAAATACTATTTCACACTTGATGACATTCCATATTCCAAATGGTCAATAGATTGCAAGAATTCCACGCTTGGCTCAACATTAAAAAAAAATTGTTGAACACATGTATGACATACTAACCAAGTTCATAAGTAGATTCATTGGAAGCTTAAAAGATTGGTAGAGAACTATTTCTGATCAAGATCAAATGACATTTCTGCTCCAAATAGATTTTCATCAACTAATCCGAGTAATCCACCAATTCTTTATTGGCAAACTAGAAGATCTCATTGAGCTTAGGAGAAGAGAATTTTTTTTTCAAAGAAAATGCTGCTCTCAACAAAGAAAGCATCTTAATAGGCATTTCCAAGACATGCTTAAACTATTTTATGCTTTGGGAGCTGATCCTAACCTAAAAGAGGTCTTCTTAGCTTCCATCCCAAAAGAAATTAGACAAATGGTGGAAAGATTCATTCAAAATAAGCATAAGATTTTTGCCGATGTTCCTCTTAAAGAACTCTAGCAGGAGATACATTTTACTTTTGATGATCCTTATATCCGAAGAAAGGCTTTCAAAATTTATCTCAATAGCAACAAGGAACTTAACCGGCCTTGCCAAAAGCTTCAGTTAAGAATCAAGTGTTCAAAGAAAGACTCATGTGATGATCATTTTTGTGGAGATCAATGTAAAAGACGAAGATACTTTAAAAGATTTTCCTTAGGATATACAAAGAAAAGGCGCAAACGGCGGTTCTTCCGAAAAAAAAGGCTCTAAACAAAGCTTTTCTGAAAGACATAGAAAATTTGATAGGTGTTACATTTGTAACAAGAAATGTCATTTTGCCAAGAATTGTCCAAAGGCTAAAAAAAGAAATTCCCATTTAATCTAGAAGATAAAGAAGTAAACTGGAGTATCACTCAAGATAATGATGTTGAATCGATCTTCTCCTTGGAAGATAAATCAACTAAACATACTATGTGTGCTATCCAGACATGGTCACGAACTAGTAACATTGAAAGTTCGTTAGAAGAGCCAAAAGAAGATGCATTCTTGTTCCCTGAACATCCTATAATTCATGATCTTTGTGCATATATTCCTTCTATCTTCTCGTATTTCCCGTAAAAATATACCCATCTAAGTATAACAAGCCTATTAATCTTGTTGCCCTTGTCAACACTGGAGCCAATGCTTCTATTCTCAATACAAAAATACTTTCAAAAAAATAATATACGTCATACACCCGGCATTTTAACTCTACTTCTAGAGATAGCTTTGCTATAAGAGTGCAAAGCAAACCCATCACCGTACAGTTCTTTCCCCAGTGTTCAGTCACCACTAAAATCCTTGACTCAAGTTCACCATATAAAGATATCATTATTAGCTGGGATATCTTTACACAAATTTCTAAACTCAGAATTGTGCCTAATAGACTCTAGTTTAAAGAATAGTTTCAAGAATTTGTAGACATCCAAAGATTTTTCACTATCCATATGAGCATTTTAAAGCCAATTCTACTAACCCTTCTTAGGGCGTTTGCATACTCTTATTCAGACTCTGTCCAAAAATGCTCCAACCTTTTGTGGAAAATCCCGACTTCTTCATCAATCTTCCTTTCAAGAAAAATGAGGATGTTAATCCCACCAAAGCGAGAACATTTACTTTTAACATAAAATGAATGTTCACATTTATTTTATCAAGGACTAATTGAGCTTTGAGATTCCCAATGGGCTTGTAAAGCATTTTATGTTAATAAGCGAGTGAAGCAAAACAAGAAAAGATGAGGCTAGTTATCAACCATCAACCTCTTAATTGATTCTTGCAGGATGATACGTTTCCTCTACCACATTGGAATTCTCTATTCTCCAGCCTCACCAAAGTTTATTCCAAGTTTAATCTTAAAGTTGGATTTTAGCAGTTGGGAATTCACCATAAAGACAGGTACAAAACTGGGTTTTGTATTCTGAACCAACATTTCCAATGGACAATGCTCTTTTTGGCCTCAAAACAGCTCATTTGTTATTTCAAAAGGCTATGTGCAAAATTTTCCTGCCCATCTTGGCAATGCTCATATTTATATTGACGATATCCTCCTATATAGTCAAAATGAGGATTCTCATTATAAATTATTAGCCTAATTTGCAAATTCGGTACGAAAACATGGCATCATGCTATCCCAAAAAAAGATAATCATTGCTCAGAAGGAAATTGAATTTCTTGGGATGCATCTTAAAAATGAAACTTATTGTCCCGGTCCTCATATTGCTGAGGAATTGCAAAAGTTTCCTAATGAAAATCTCTCTCATAAGTAGGTTTAGCAATTCCTAGGGATTGTAAATTATCTCCGAGAAAGATGCTCCTCCGTGAGAACCACAACAAACTAAGTTTGTATGCAAACTTAAAGAAATTTTGCAGCATCTTCCTCCTTTGCAAATCCCTTCTACAAGAAAAAAAGTAGTGCAAACAGACGCCAACGAAGAATATTGGGTTGCTGTTCTTTTTGAAAAAATTGGTGGAAAGTGACAAGTTGTAGACATAAAAGTGGAATGCATTACAACTCTACATTCAAAGAATTATTTATGGTAAAATATGACATCAAAAAGTTTGAATTCTATCTTATAAAACATCATTTCTTAGTGGAGATGGACATGTCTTCATTCTCGTAGATGCTGAAGTTCAAACAGAAGCAAATTCCGCATCCACAACTTTTTAGGTGGGTAGAATGGTTTTCAAAATATTTCTTTGAGACTAAACATATTGTAGGAAAAAAGAATATATTTGTTGATTTTCTATTTAGACCAAAATAATTTACAGCTATTATGTCCATAAATATGTATGTGGTAAGAAATCCAAGAGGCGGTTTCAAAGCCCGAGAAATCAAGCCCAATTGCCTTCAATACCCATTCATTCATCCTCTCAGTTTCTTTCCAAAAGAAGAATTTCCACAATAACTTAAATAGTTTTATTAGTATTTGTTTAATCTTTATACTATTGCCATTGAGTTTCCAATAGCCAAAGTGCTTCTTATTATCAATAAAATTATTAAAGGAGAAGCCAATCATAAATATCTTGAGGACATGTTTAGTTGGTTTTAACCATTTGGTGCATGAGAAAATGTTTTTCAAACCCAACTTAAAGCATTTAGGCCTTTAAGCTCTCATTTTATTTTTTAGGTCATGGGTATTTGTTCAACCTAGTAGAGATATGTGTAAAACTCTAGCTAATGTTGGATTATCCACATATAAGCCCCAACCCGTTCAAAATGAGATTTTTGCAACACTTGTAGAATCTCAACTTATCCTTGACAGTATAAAAAATTACATAGGATATTGTGCCAACACAATCAAATTATTTTGCTAGAAGCATGGCCAACAGAAGATGATCCTATTTATTGAGATCATAGTGATGACTATCACGTGACTCATCTAGCAATCCATACTTGCTGAAGAAAACACTACAGAATAGATGTATTGGACATTTCTAAGTCACCAACAATTTCACAAGATCCAGCTTCATCATCACAAGATTCATGGGTTGGACCATTGTCACAAGATCCTTTTGATCATAATGAATTACAACTTACACTCAGTCTAGGTCTTGACAGAGAAAGTGCATGACTCAAGCTTAAGTATTTACCCCAAGCTTGTATTCTAGTAAGTTCCGTTGATACTCTTACAAGTTCTCACTAGTCATCCAAAAGATCGAGGTTGACTAAAGTAATCAAAGAAGTAGAAAAGCTCCTCGAAACACTCAAGCAATAGTATCCAAAAAAAAAAACACTCCCAATCCTCTTAACTTCCTATCTAGCTCATACCGGTCTCTAGATGAAATAGGTACCCAACATCTTAAAGCTTTGGAAATCTAAAGAATGCTAAAAAAAAATTAGAGGCAATAGTATGGAGAAGACTCGGATGACTCAAACGACAGCACTATATAACCTATTGATAGGCATAATAAGTGAAGGGAAAGAAGACTTTACTGGAGACCTGTCCAAAAATAGACGAGGCAAAGGAATCACATGAAGGAGACGAAAAATTTGACCAAAAGTACTGTTCATGTATTATTTGGCACTGTTTATGTACTATTTAGTATTGTAGCATTGTACCAAAACCGAAAAAAGCAAGATAATAAGTGCAGAAGTCAATATGTCAGTAGAAAAGCTTAGCATGCGCAAATAATTAGCTTTTGTCGGCCAAATAGAATTTGTAAAGTTCTCGTGTGTTGTTTTATGCCTATATAAGACAGTGTATGTAACCGTTAAAGGGCACAACATACCCTCTCCAGAAATAATATTGTGTGATTTGTCATGAATCCCTAAAACCTCTCTCCCCTCTTCCTTTTTGGCTAATTGATTCTTTAAAACTAGAAATGTTCTAATCAATCTTGGTAGTATGCTCTGCACTTGCCATAATATGAAACCTATACATCAGAATTCTTCTACTTTAAAATTTTCTATGATATGACTTAAAAAACAAAAGTGAATTTGATGACTAATAGGCAATCCCTATTCTGAGGCCAAGAAAGGGCTATGCATGTGAGATAGCATACTTGCTATATATACTATTTTTGTTTCCCCTAGCTTGTATCATAGGCAAATTTTCAAGTAAAAAGACCTGACTAAGCGTAAGAAGGAACGATATAATATTTAGATATTAAATTATGTTTTCATTTAATAACTTAAGTTTTGAGAACAATTGGCAGTGGTCTTACAAAGCCTCACTATTGCTTGTCTACCCCTCTCATTCCCTCTGTCCCTCCTTTCACTCCTACATTAGGCGAGCACACCTACTAAAAAAAAGGGCTAAGTTGACAAAACATCTTGGTTGCTGTACAAAAAATCAAGGACTTTTTGGACACTTTTCCCCATTTTCAAAGAGAAAATATTCAGTTGTATGAGCACGTCACGTCATCCGCTAACGTGGTGCGCATTTACCACTTAGATATCGACATGTGTCCTATGGGGGATCCGCTGAAAAATGGAAGGGCAGGTTCTCTTAGCCGGCTCGACTCAGCTCACTGGGAGCATTAAAGGATGGTCAATAAATGCATAATGCTCCCACCCAAAAAAATTCTCTCTCCTCAATTGAATTTTCTAGGTTTCTTTCTTTTTCTCTCCTCACATCGCAAGAGAACAAATAGAGAACGATCGAGATGTCCTATATTTCCTTCTTCGTGCATCCCAGCCCCTCCACCTCCACCTCCCCAAAAGCCTCGATAGTCATCTGCCTTTGGTACGTCGGCTCCTCTAAGAGCCTCACTAGTCACAATTGGGTCCTGACCCCCTCCACCTCCGACTATTTCTAATGTGGAGATCGAGCACAAGGTTTGTGCTCGTGTTGGTCTCTCGGCAACTTCTGGACCTTTGTCCGATTGCATCCCTCCAACGAACGTGTCATCCACTTCAACTCTGAGCCGACGTGAGGTCTTTGAACTCTATGTTCTTGAGGTTGATGGTCGGGACCTGAGGGCCTCATGCTTCTTCTCCTCCTCTGCCTCCCCAAAAGCATCGCCAATCATTTGTCACTGGCACATTGCCCCTCGAGAGCCTCGCCGATTGCAATTGGGTCTCGAGCCTCCTCCACCTCCGTCTCCACCTTCGACTGTTTCCAACACAGAGATCGAGCACAGGAGGAGAAGAGAAGAGAGGAAAAAAAACCACCCCACTTCCCTCCCTTCCTGTCCCCTAAACTCCTCTCATTGTTCCCAACAGCTTCATGGATGCCTTCGATAGTTGTGCTCCATTCAGCTCAATCCCCCGAGAACTCCAAAAGCAAGAGCAAAGAGAAGAAGATGAAGGCGAAGGTCTAGCTCTAGGCCGATGGCAACTTTGAGTCTTTGGCGTCAGATAAGAAGCACAAGAAAGAAAAGAAGAGCGGCAACAAAGGCTTTGAATCCAAGTAGCCAAAGCTCCTGGAGCATCAGGGGGATGCGAAGAAGGAGAAGAAGAGGAAGGCGCTGGAGCTACGCGAGGAAGACGAGGAAGAGAAAAGCAAGACTAGCTCCAAGCTGGTCGACCCCGATAACTTGAAGGGGAAGAAGAAGAAGGCAAGGTTAAGTGACGGCGATCATGAGGTGGCTTAGGAGGAGAACCCCAATGCTGTGTCGAATTTAAGGATCTCGGACAGCTTGAGGTTGAAGATGAAGGACAATGGGATCGAGGCGTTGTTTCCCATTTAGGCCATGACATTTGATATCGTCCTCGATGGGATTGATTTGGTCGGCCGTGCTTGCACTGGTCAAGTGTCAAAACTTTTTATTTGAATTTTGCAGGATTGACATGTTGATGGTCGCGTGCTTGTTTGAAATTTGCTAATTAACTGATAAGTTAAAGAAGTGAATGGTCTGGACGTTGGAGTAATGATAGTGTGTGATGCGGAAAAGGGTCATGAAATCGACATAGTTGAAAAGAGAAGCAGGTTTTATTTGCTATACGAATGGTTGATGTATAATTAACGGCACAACAAAGCAATTGTGGTGTAGAGTGTAGCACAGTGCAATTGGTTCGTGAAATGTCTTTCGTGCATTTCTAGTCCTAAATCCCTGCATTTCAGCCCCGATTGTCATTGTAAAAGACAAATTCCAGCCGATCTTTTTAGGCATTGGACCTATAGCTGATAATTCAACCAAAAAACCTACAGCTAAATAAATCTTCTAATTTCTGGCAAATTCATCTATACATTAGTTAATTGGTGTTATTTGATATATATAAACCAAAAGTGCATGAAGACTGTTTGGCCGCACTTGCATTTCAAGTTTTCTAAGGATGATTGGCTGCTAGGAACATGAGTTTTCAAACTATTTGCTCTTTTTTGTAGTTGATGGGTTTTTACTTTTTGGGATAAGTGCAATAGAAGTCCTAAAACTTGTCACGAAAATGCAATTGAGTCCTAAAACTTGCAAAAAGTGCAATCAAGTCCTAAAACTTGTCAAATTGTTTTAATCGAGTCATAAAGTTAACACTGTCAACATTTTTAATGGAAAATGCTAACGTGGCATTTAAAATGAATTTTTATTTTCCATGTGGCTTTTTAATTTTTTTTTCTAATTTAAATTATATTTAAAATCTAAAAAGAAAAGTTAAAATTTATTTAAGCAACAAAAAAATTCAAAAAAAAAGTGGTTGGCACTTGCTTTGCCACCGCCCATTGCCGGAGGAACGGTGGGGGAGGAGCTGCAGTTTTGCTTTTTTTTTTTTTTTTTTAATTTTTAAAAATAAATTTAGCTTTTCTTTTTAGTTTTTAAATCTAATTTAAAAAATTGAATAAAAATAATTTAAAAAGCCACATGGAAAATAAAAATTCATTTTAAATGCCATATCGGCACCACGTTAGCATTTTTTGTTAAAAAGGTTAACGGTGTTAACATTGAAATAATTTGACAAGTTTTAGGACTTAATTGCATTTTTTACAAATTTTAAGACTCAATTGCATTTTCATAACAAGTTTTAGGACTTCTATTACACTCTGGCTTTTGTCTTGCTGATTTTGGAATCTTTGACGAATGGGCCTGCAAAAACCTCAAGGAAGATAGGATATAGTAGGCCACCAAGTGCTTTGGTGCTTTTACCTACTAGGGAATTGGCCAAGCAGGTATTGCAACCAAGCTTATGGAAATATTCTCATCTCTTTATGGAGATAAATGTCCAACATCATTTACTCTATTATTTTAGGTGTTTTCTGATTTTGAAGTTTATGGTGGAGCAATGGGCTTAACATCATGTTGTTTGTATGGTGGAGCTCCTTATCATGCTCAGGAGAGCCAATCGAGGAGAGGGGTCAATATAGTGATTGGAACACCTAGCCGTGTGAAAGTAATTCATTGAATTGGAAGCTTATTTGGTTTTCTTTCACCCGTTGGGAATAACGCATGTTCACAGTTGTTACATCTTGTGGCGGGATCACATTGGGAGGGAAAATATTGACTTGAGCTCTTTAACCTTCCTTGTCCTTGATGAGGCTGATGAAATGCTAAGGATAGGTTTTGTTGAAGATGTAGAGCTAATTCTTGGTGTATGTGTACTAATTTTTTTCACTATGAAGTTTTTGGCGGAAATATGCTTTACTTATCTATTGCAATTACAATTATTATTAGTGATGTTATCTTTTGAAATTTGACAATAGGTTTTTCAGTTTCAGCATCATGCAGCTGCTTAGAACCTTTTAAAAAAGAGATTTTTAAATCTTATTTTTAGAGCAAGATCTTCATTTTCTTTGTGCCTTTTAAATTCTCTACATGTAACATATCTCTTTTTGTGCATACATTGAGAGGGGCTCAAACCAATATTGCTATTCCTCTGCTTGAGGCTTGTCTGAGTAGGTTTACGTAAGGCATTATCTAGGCTGCGGTTTGAAAATCAATAATCTCCTAACATATTTGGAGAATCTCTATCTCAATTATGTGATTTTTTTCGATTTAACCACATTGCTGATAGATGTGGATATACTTATCCTTCAATTCTTCTGGTTCTTGCAGGCAAGGTGGAGGATACAAGTGAAGTTCAGATGCTGCTCTTTAGCGCTACTTTACCAGACTAGGTGAAGGGTCTATGTAACTCAATCTGGCAAAATTGTTTTGTTGTTCTGAATTTGTATCTTGGTTGTCAATGTTTGGTTTTCCTTATTTGCTTTCATGCAAACTCATCTTCACCCAACTTTTCCTGATGGCGCGACTTTGCATTTCCAGATTTCTTCCATGTTCCTTAAACAAAACAAGAGAACTATTGATCTAGTAGGTACTGAGAAAATGAAAGCCAGCACCAATGTTAGGCATATTGTTATTCCTTGTACAAGCTCGGCTAGACCTCAGCTTATCCCAGACATAATACACTGTTACAGCAGGCTAGTTGTTTCCATTTTCGTTTCTTCAATTCTATGCTCTTTTGTTAGCCACGAGATTTACTTGACAATATACACTTTTTAAACTTTCTTCTCTGGTTGTATTTTCTTTAGTGGAGGCTGTACCGTAATTTTTACTAAGACAAAGGAATCTGCTTCTCAACTTTTGGGATTGTTGCCTGGAGCACGGCCCTTGCATGGAGACATACAGCAAGCCCAACGAGAGGTAAATGATGAATGTGCAGAATCTTTAGAGATGCTAATACACGTAAGAGTATTAATGTGGTAACACGCTGAAGAGGAGATGAACAAAGAAGACAAAGCATGGTTTATTATACTAAATTACATGACTACGGATAGTTGGTTTGCCTGCTGTCTAGTTGTCAACCACATATAGCGAGTGACAATGTCTTGCGAGTTTGTTACTATCTTAATCAAATCAACCAACCTAGTTTGCCTAGAAGTTCATTTTCTTGGAGACTGCTGATATATTGATGTGTGGTGGTTTCACAAGGTATAAATGATTACGGCAATAAATGTTACATCCAGAGGCAAAGATATTGGTCTGTGGCAAAAAATTCCCTTTCATTTTAAAATATTTTCAGAGAATAAAAGTGGCTGATGCTTAAAATGGGGTACCTGCCCTCAGATTTTCGAGTGATGAATGCACAGGTCTAGGCTTCAATAGAATGAATTATGAGCATTTGCTTTTGGATCTAATTCATTGGTAGGTCCGGCATCATGACTGGAAACAATATTCTTTTGTTAATTTGTAGGGGCTATCTGTTTAAGTGATGCATTCCTTGTTGCTACTTGTTTTCTGGTTTCGTGTATGCAAGTACTTCTAGAAATTAACTCTCACATTCTAGGGCATGTTTGGTTACACTTAAGCAAAAGCGAAAAGTACTTCCCGCTAAAATTTAAAATATTATTTAAATTTGATTTATTCGAGATTAAATTCAACATTTTGGAGCATGATTTGCCTCTGGCACGTCGCCTCCCCAAGAGCCTCACTTGGTCGCAGCTGCTGGGTCCCGAGCCTCCTTGGCCTCTATCGTCACCTCTAGAGCCTCATTGCACTGATTTTTGGGAACCCTAGCAACATTTACTTTGGCTGCACCATCTCTCTTCGCCTCAACAACTTCTAGGCCCCTGTCTGATTGCGTCCCTCTGACGAGCTCGTCGTCATGCCTTACCCTATCCACAATCTCATCATCTGGGAACATTTCGGATACCGGCGGATGACTGCGTTGTTTGTGTGTTCTTCTTCCTCAACCGAGCTACTGAAAACCTGGAACATTGCAGTCGGTGAGGATTCTCCAAAATTGGAGATTCCTCTTCGCTGAGTTCACTACACCTAGAGTCCCTGTAGAATTTGGAAAGAAGATGTCGATTGTGTATGTGTCGGAGTTGCAAACGAAGGGGAAGGTTTGTCTCCATGTGTGTACGATCTATGTTTTTGTTCGATTCTTCTAGAATGATGCTGAGAAAGTTGTGGACTCCTATTTTAGTGTGATTGCGTCATGAATCTAGCTGCATTTTACTTTTTCGCGATCTGGTTTTGTTTTGATTCTCTTCCTCATGCTTTGTTTTTGGAAATGTGGTTGGAATTTGTGCTCTAATGAGTTGATTAATGTGAAAGCAATATTAAGATGAGCTATCAGGTTCCTTATGCATTAGATTCCAATCTCCGATTTGGTTTCTGCACCTTTGCTATGTGGAAATGGCTGCCAAGGTTGAGCCAATTGCTCACCTGCCTGCAAAAATTAAGATGAGTGAATTGTGAATTGGGTCGAGATTGCTTATGCAATGCTCAAGAATGGACAGGGGATTAGCTTCTTAGGGATTGGGTTTGTGTTCTATGGGTGATGTTTAGAGAGCCATGATGCAAAATGACAATGCTTTAGAAATTATTGCATTCTAATTTATTTATTATTCATAGATTATGAAGTTTTTAACGTATCTTCGGAGTGCACTCGCATTGAAAAGATGATTAGATCTTTCATTTGGTTTGTGCTAAAGATAGATTTTGTTGTGAGAAGAGGAAATTTCCAATTGTTTTGTTAATTTGGTCTTTCAGCAACAAGAATAATGAACAGCACTTGAAAAGGAACAACAGTAAAGCATTTAAACTAAACTTGGTAAGTAATCTTTATACACAGAAGGTCTACATTGACGAACCTGCTCAAATCACGTCTTTCAACCTCAATAGAAGAAAGATGAAATGTCATCAACCAAGTTTTATAGTTTTCGACTCTTCCTCCAACTTTAGCATTAAAATTCCAGCCGATAAGAGAATAACCACTGAAAATCATTCAGATTGTGCAGTTTGATATCACTATCAATGCTTATATCAGCTTGTCTATCATCAGCAAGTCCACCTGTCTCCTACATCTAAGTTGATTTTACCAGAAGTACTATGTTGATGTCTGTCCTGCTTCTCTAGAACAAGTAAACTAACAGAATTAAGGATGTCTACAATACATACAGAAACATAAAACGATGAACTTGCATCATTACCTCTAACACGAAAGCCCAAAACCCAATCAACCTGAAAAGCAGAAAAGTGTCATATGAATTAAGATGGATTCTAAGATTGATCACCAGAATCAAACAACAAAGTTGATCATAAGTAGATTTACCTGCTGAAATCCACTCTGGCGATGCCGCTGATGCACACTGGTATATCATTCAGATGACAGTCTCTTTTCATTGGCTTTACCGGTGGGCTTTTCAACTCTCTAGAAAGATTCTGCACCACAAAATCAATTTTGAATATATCATCAAGCCTCAATAGAAAGGACTTTTATGTGCCTTTGCACGTGGAAACAATCAACTTAGAACTAGCAACCAAAAGATATCCAGGGCTCCTAGATATCTTTAGAAAACAAACACGCCATGCAAGAGGACCAAACACCAAACTGCATCCACTCAATATATTGTAGAGGTTCATATCTTAGGAAGCAAAGCAAAAAAACAAAAACAAAAAAATTGTAAGTTCCATAGATTTGCTAAATGTAACTGAATGCAAGAAAGTATCTTACCTTTGTATATACGTAATATGTCAGCAATGATAAGGCCAATGTAAAAATATCTACCCTTCGTTTATTTGGACCATTTGAACCTTCTTTTGCTCCATCTTCTTCCATGGCAGACCGTGAACCCTTGTTTACAATTGTTCTCTTTCTTAATTGTGAATTACCTATTTCAGGTAATGCAGCTTTCTTCTTCGATCCATGTCTCTTAAAAGTAGCTATAATTTGCTTGCCATCATCATTCCAGATCTTAGAAGCAGCAATAATTTGCTTGCCATCATCATTCATGCTCTTAGAAGTAGCAATAATTTGCTTTTCATTGTCAGTCATGTGTTTCTTCTGAATGTCATTTTTCTACACAAGCTTTCTCTTCTTAGCTCTCTTTAGTAACACCAATTCCAAGAGAAGCTTGACCATCTGGACTACTGAATTCATCAGAACCTTGAGAATTTTGCTCTGATGCTTCATCATATTGTTCTGAACTCACTGGTTGAGAATGAGATGAAGCGAGCATATAAGGAGAAGCTAACCTTCTGGTTGAAGGTGCTTTTGCTGGAGGTACATCTACCTTCTGTTCATCATCATTTTTCTGAGAGGAAGAGGTTCCATCCATAGAACCACCCAGGGATGGGCAACCAGGCTTGATGGTGCATGGGTCCTCTCCTGGGGACAGATCCAGCTTACCTTCCAATGGCTGAACTTCAGGTGTTACAATAGAATTCCCTCCACTAAAAGACCTCTTGCTTGGAAAATGGGAGCCACCAAGCATTCGAGATACTTTTTTCGTGCTAGACAATGTCTTGGATCTTGACCCACAAACTTTCGTCCGAGCTCGCTTCAAACTAGAATTGAGATGGCTTATTGGCTCAACTGAATCATTTTTCAAGCGGCACTGAGGACATTGCCATTTCCCTAGTGGAATCTGCTAGAAATGGAAAACCATAAAATGAAACGACTAAATTATCTCAATCGAGTACGGTAAGACAAATGACAGCAATTAACGCATCTAACTCAAGGCAAGACCCCTCAAATAGCTATGAATTACCTTGAGAGGAGGATCAAGGCACTAAATATGAAAGGTCTGGGGACAACCATCACAAATAACACCTTCATAGTAATACTGCAAGACAAAATGTCACAAAAACCACTAGTCAAAGAACAATAAATGGTCCTAAAAAAGTCCTCAACATCGAAATGATATGAATCCTTAAGACATCTAATTGACACAAAAGAGGATAAAATTTTATCCTATAGACAAAATTTTTCCTATGGTCACTGCTATAATTCAACAAGGGTTTAGAGTAAAAATAAAGGAAAACTAGAAGGTGCCTCACAACTTAAGAAACGGCATAGATACGAATAAACGGAATTGGCATGTGATGCCAAAGCAATTAACAATATATTTCCCCATCAATTCCTTTCTTCTTCAATAAATACCAATCTGGAGAAATTTCAGATTTTAGCTTGTTCTTGGCAAAAGTTGTAGTCTTTGGGACCTCCAAGGCTACTGAAATTTGTTCTTTACCATTAATCAAATCATGTCCGCATGGCAGCTTTCTTTACTTACATTTGAACACCCAATTTTTGTTACTTATGTCATTTGTCAATGAACCGTCGTCCTTCATCTTCAAAATTCTTCCTCACATTTGCAGCTACCATGTGGCCTAAGCATGTCATGAATCAATTGAAAAGATGAGTGATACTCAAATGTGGCCAAAATTATGTAAATGCAGCTAAAGTACATCAAAAAGAAAAGCAATGAATGCTGTAACAATGGCTGGAAGTAATTAGAGATAACATTGTCATGCATCACTTTAGTGTAAGAAACATCCTAAGACACACCCAAATCGACAGCAATGTTTTCAGGGCAGAGAAAAATGATACAGGGGTTCAAGAGAATTCACAGCTTGGACTGAAAGGATGAATACATTCAATTTAAGAGTAGAAACATATTGTTCAAAACAATTTAATAGAAACGGGAAGAAAAATACTTTTAAAATGGGATGAGAAGTATCACAAAATTTTACGAACGGGACTAAAACATATAAATGCATGATAAAATTGCTTAGCCAAGAGAATGACCAGATATAATCTAATCTAATAACAACAAAAAGACAAACAAAATCATTCCTTGCACAAGAGATACAAAACTAGCACAAGATGAGTATCAAGGACAAGTTATTCGGATGAAGACTACAACAAGATCCATTTAATTCAAAACCAACCATTTCAATCCAAGTCCGTCCATTATAGATTTTCATCTTCCCACTTACTCTCGACTATCCATATACAAAATCCAAAGTTGGATCATGATCACCAACAAAGCACTTTAGGGTGGGCAACGGCATTACATCTCGACTTAATCATCAAAAAGTGAGATTGCATCAGGTCCACTGCAGTAGCGACACAATGCAATATGTTTCTAGTTAAATTTCCAGCCATGACTAAAGTGAGTAGAAGAGTAATTTGGTCTCGCAACATCAAATATATAAGAGTAAAACTCATTACCTTTTTTGAAACCACTCTTGAACCTCCAAGGTTGAGTTTTTCTTCAACAACTCTGCCGGTTGTTGTCCAAGAGATGAACAAATTTTACTCCTTAAGAGTTGAAACTATCATTTATGTCTAGCACACAAATAAATGAAAGTTTGCACTTACTTTCTCTGATTACATTCTTTGGATATTTGAGAATATATTACAATGATGTCCAAAAATAAGTAGACAGACAAGCATCAAAATGCTGCTACATCATACGAAGAAGCCTTTGAGTAGTTTTAGCAGCTTGGTTGTTCATTCCAACATTGGAACAAAAACGCCTCTTAAAGGTCAAATGAATCTTAGTGTTAGAGAGAGAGAGAGAGAGAGAGAGAGAGATTATATTGATCTAGATGGAAAAACATAAAGAAGCATACATAAGATCTTTTACCATAAAATTTGCAGCATATATTGTTTCCATTTTTACTAATTGTCCATTTTTTAAACCCAATTGCTTCACAGTGTACTCATGCTTATTCCGAACCACAATCAATAACTTAAGGACAATAGAAGGTAGATTCTTAAATAAATTCTAACAAAAAATAATAGATAACTAGTCACAGAGATTGTGTAAGGTAGATTCTTAAATAAATTCTAACACAAAATAATAGATAACTAGTAATAGAGATTGTATAATCTATTCCTTCATCAAACAAAAAAATTGTTTGATGAAGGAAGATGCAACGATAATGACCACATAAGGTCAATCCTGCACAAAAGTGAGAGTATCATAAACTTCATGCTTTTAATTAATGAAATCATTCTATAGAATTAAACAAGTATCATACCTTATGTGAGGTGCCTCCAGTGCATGAAGACACTTTTCTCTTTCGCTTTTCACTGATGCCCTTCAACCGAGTATTTAGTATATATTTTGGTCTTCTCCAAAGGGGATCAAGTATTCAAATTTCAGAGTTCTCTACATCTTCATATTCATCATTTCTCACTAAGAAATTAATATATTCACTACTGTCAAAGATTGCATTTAGTTTGTGATATGGAGTGAAGACGCAACAAGGTTATAGTTGCAAGTTCTTCCGTAACATCATAATTTGCACTAAAATTCATAACACTGAAAGATAATTGCATCAACCTCTTCAAGCGCAATGTTTTTTACTTTACCACAGTATGAGAGCTTTGTTCAATATCACAATAAATCCCTTGTTTTGCTACTTTTGTCCACCTCGTCTGAATATATTGTAAATGAATACTTATAACATCTACAACATTTCTCAAGATGCATAAAGTATGCCTACACAACCATCCTCGCATTTCAAATAACTTGCAGTTACATGTAATGGTTAAATCATTCGGAGTAAAATGAATAATATGCCTCCTTTCATTACTTTCAGTTGCCACAATATAAGTATGCAATGGTCCATCAATTTTCGATCTACAAATAGACACGGACAAAACATGCAAGAACCCATCCTGAAAATTCCCTTAAATGACATGAGTGTATACATCTGTAGCATGTTTCAAAATTCCGCTATTTCTAATTGCAATTTGCAGCTTCCCTCAAGCGCACTCAAAATCACTAACAACTTCAGAGTTGCGCATTTTTCTGCTTGTTTCTCATAATGACTGAGAAATTCAGACAAAGTCATAGTCTTACATTAGTCTTACATGCTATATCTTGAAAGACATTATTTGTGCTCTCACTTCTTCGTGTGGATATGATTCTTGCAGAAAAAATATCCCGGCCAAACGCTAGACACCATTAATGACACAACTGGTACATGTTGTTCAATCACTTGTGATCTCTCAAGCTCTATTCTTGACACATATCTTTCCAATCATTCTCAATTCCCATTTCAGATTCACAATGATATAAAAGCTTATGTCAGTATCATCGTGAAAACACGACTTTCCAAGAAGATGCCCAATATGATGCGTAGCATTTTTCCCAATATACCATATATATAAACGGTGGTTAGTTTTTGGAAGAATAATCTTAATGGCATTCGCCATGGTATGATCTTGATCAGTGAAAATAATCTTGGGTACTTTGTTACCCATTGCCTCTAAAAAAGATTGAAATGCCCAAACGAAAGAAACAATTGTTTCATCCAATAAAAATGCACAACTAAAGAAGACATTCTTCCAATGATGATTCAAGCGAACGAAATGAGCACATATCATATTGTACTTATTTGTACGATAAGTTATATCAAATACCACTACATCTCCAAAATTTTCATAATCTAGCTTGGATACACCATCAGATTAGAAAAGTTGATTAATCTCTATTACTCATCCAGTTGAAATGTATAAGAAAAATTGTTTCTATTTGATTGTAAGAAATTTTGACAATCACGTAAAGTAAAGCTAATATTCTCCTACCATTTTACTTTACCACTAAGGTAAGAGTACGCTTTTGTAACCCTTATACCAGCTCTAGCTATAGAAGTCAAAATACTTTTACTAGTATTCGTCATGTGTCGATATGATCATATGAGGTGTTTCTGTTTATCATCAATGAAAGGATGATCATAAACATCATTAAACTTGTCCACTATCCATACTCCATTTTCGATTTTGAATTTTATACAAGCTTGACATCCAGTTCTCTTCATAGTCCTATCAACATCTCTTTATTCATGAGGTGGGATCGGTGGAAAGTGTCATTCACAATTACAAAGAAATGTGCATGTTTGTAATATTCATTTACTATTGTTAACCTTTTGTCATTTTCTTACTCCAAATTCCTTGGAAATTGTATATGCATTGTATGTTTTATATGATTTATTCTCATTAGCAAATGTCATGCTAATTCTAAATTAAAATTATTTATCAACATTATACACAATGATATTATCCTTTGCGGTCTCTTCAAATTTTTGAAAGAAAAAATCCAATCATTTAAAAAATGCAGATAAAGGGAAACTAACTTTAATTCTAAAAGAATGAGTCATACCCATTTATCCTTAGAATAAGTTAAGCTAGTAGCAGAGTACTCAGAATAATTTGTCGAAAATTTGTACAAATATAAGTTAGTGACTTCAAAAAATTGTGAAATGTGCACATTTCAATCATAGAAGAAAATGCCATACCCACTTATCTACGAGGTTACTCCTCGTTTTGTTCTCAGTCTTGGTTTTGCAACTAACATGTACTTTACTTCCTCTAACTGCAAGCTCAACACACCACCATGAACAAGTTTGTCATTACATAATGAATTCAGCATAAGAGTTTCCAAAAATACAACCCACGATAAAAAAAATTCAGATTTAGTTTCACACAGTTAAAGTAGTTTACGCATGAATGGTCAATAGCTCTAAAAGCAAATAAACGAAGCCCCACATTGAACAATTCCGCAGAAAAAAAAAAAATCTAGACAAATAGCACAACTTTATCGGAACCTATCAAAGACTTCCAAGGGAAGGGAAAAAAAGAAAACTTACACGACAAAGAGGAAAGAGAAATGAATTGTTAGTAATAATCATTACGTGAAAACTTAAGATGGATATTGGTACGAAAGTACGAATCAAATACATCATTCTAGTCAATGTCGACACAAACCAAAGTAATCCCAAGCTTAAAGACCAATGTAAATGCTAAAGCATGAAAATGTAAAAGCTTAGAATTAGAATAATCCAACCTACTTTGATGAGAGTTTATTGCGTTATCTAAGACTTTTAGAAGTGATGCTAGTCAATGCTAATACTTAGTCCATATGGGAATGTAAAAGTAATTTCAAGAAAAATGTAAACTCAAAAAGGTAATTGTACATTCATTCCTTCAAGAATGAAGGAAAGAAAATTAACCTGTATTACCTTACTTGGAGAAATCTGTCACATTCATTTCTTCAGGAACAGTAATAACACTATCATCATTCTTCACAGAGTTTGCAACACATACATCCTCGCTCAAAATACGAGGTGATTCGCCTCCCCCGCGCTCTTTTATGAGCTCATTATTCCATTTGAGGGACTGATATATAAACATGGAGAAAATTATCTCGAGAAATCAATATTATTTGAGCGAGAATTCCATTGAACTTATTTAAGTGAAGTACATTAAAAGAGCACTCAAATCAAGACAAAATTCATCAATGTATGGAGGAACATTTTTCATTGCAAATTCCCGATGCAGTTATCCATCATTCCCACTTATGTTTTATATCAAATCACAAACTATGCAATTATATTCTAATCAACTTCTTACCTACTAAAGGATTCACACTACAAATCATTAAAAGATAACCCCCCCCCCCCCGGCGGCAAAAAAAAAAAAAAAACAAAGAAAATAAAAGCCACTAGACCAAAGTTCACTCAAAGAGAAAATTGTGACATTCTCCAAAAAAACTTCACACAATAAGTTCTGAAATAATAGAATTTTAATTTTACCAATAATTACTTTTGCATAAAAGATGTACATAAAAGAATCAGTTTATAAAGTTGCAACCAATGAAACATACACATAAAGATGTTCAAAACTCAAGCTATTAAGCAAAATACCCCACCTTCACTGACCGAACAAATCATTCTCTCCCTTAGCACACTCGATGGAAGCCCTTTGTAAAATCTGAAAGCAAGAAAAGCATTAAAATGTTTGCACTCAGTCGAAGCTCAAAAGAAAGGCCTATAAATGGACATACTTAGGCTATGTTTGGGAACCCATTTGCAAAGCTCTTTAGACCTGTAAAGGCCCTTGAGTAAATGCTAATGTGTTTGGCATTTATTTTTAGTAGCCCATTTCCCAAATGCTAGCATTTCCAAGGCCTTCTAAGGGTCATTAGCCCAAGGCTCCCTCCCACTTACTTTGGTTTTCTAACTTTCTCGGCATGTAAGGCTGCGCATGGTAACCTTCCCCAACCCAAGAATTTCTGTTCTTTTCTTTCTCATAACAAAAAAGAATAGAAACCTGTTTGATAACGGCAAGTTAGTTTTTGTTCCCGGGAACAAAAAGTTAGCCCGGAATGGTTTTGGAATAGAAATGAAAAGTAAAAAGTTGTTTCTTGTTCTCGAGAACAAGTTTAAGAAATAAGTGAATTTTTTTCTTTTATTCTTCTCATGCTGACCGCCATTGACCGCCGTTAACCCCGCCCGCCGTCGCCCACCGCCGCCGATCACCGCGACGCCGCCGCTGCCACACGTCGCCACCGGCCAAGAAATATTGCCATGTGCAGCCTAAGTGGCCTGGTTAATGAATTTTTTGAATTTTCGATATTACCCTCACTCACTAATCATTATTCCACATTTGCCCCTTCTTAAATCACATCTTCTCTCTCTACGTGCGACCCTAGCTCTCCTTGCGAAGACCACCGCCGCATTGCACCTCTCGCCACACCTCCACCTCTTCTCCCTCCACACTACCGCCCCTTCCCTCTTTGCCGCCGCCACTAAGGGGCCGCCGTCCCTCCCGACCCCTACACCCGTGCACCTCCTTCCTCCACCTCCTCGCCCCAAGCCTCTCTAAGACGGTGGAGTACATGATCTCCAAGGTCAATGACCTCATGAACTAGGCCCACTGCGGCTCCATTTGACCCATGACCTTTAGCCTCGCTTGTTGTGCCGTTGAGATGATGCACACTGGCGCCGCCCGGGACTATCTCAATCACTTTGACATCATCTTTAGGCCCAACCCTCACCGGTCCGATTGCATGATCGTCGCCGGCCTGCTCACCAACAAGATGGCTTCTACTCTTTGCAAGTAGGTTTGCATCTACTTCCTTCTTTTCTTCCCAAATTTTTCTATTCAATCGATTGTAGTACGGTTTGACGAGGGATGATGCCAAAGCAATTGAGATAGTCCCAACTACAACGACCATGGAAGCTCCAAAGTAATGGAATATCATCTTCACGAAGCACCTAAAGCTAAAGCTAAAGCACAAGGTCTATCGCAATGGCTTCCTCTCTCTTCACACCTCCATCGGCAAGGTACATTTGCTTTCACTACTAATCTTTGCCATTGATGTCTAGCTCAACCCGAACAGCAATTTAGTTGCCTTTCATTGGGTTAGGACATGATTCGGTTTGATTGGCTAATCTATGTCAAGAGTGCAATGACAATAGATTTGTTACCATTTTCCCCCGAATTTAGCTTGCTCGATTGAATTGAATGGCCACTGCTCAATGCTGCTTGATATTTTATTATGTCTATCATCATGAATTGTTTCGTTTTGTGTTTCTGGTTGTAATACTCTCCGTGATTGAGCTTGTTTTCGGGAGATTAGTCCATGTTGTGATTAATGGAGTATGATGGCAGCAGGTAAGCAGGATTTTGAAGAATGATGAAGTTATTTGTTGTGTCACTAATGTTCAATGCTTATTTGGTTGATGTTGGAGAAGCCTAAAGATGATACTTATATTCACAGCCTGATTATTGTTGGGTAATTGGATTTATAGGTTCCCTCTATTTAGGGTATTGCTTGCTTGTCTTCTTCATCATAGTTGTTTTGTTGGGTGAAATCGTTAGTAGGTGCAATATGATGAATGTGAAGTTCTTGGGTTTGGTTTGTTAAAAGTCTGAATGGTATATATTAATCTTGTTTGTCTTGGAAAAAAGTGTGTTGCTTGCATACATATATGCATAGATCCTCCTTTGTGATGCTTTTCTTGTTGTTCATCTGGGAAATTAAATATTTGATCTTTTGCTTATTAAGAACAGCTAATTGGGTACGGTTCAATATATATTTGATTGATTTAGAACCTGGATGTGAACATTTGCAATTGATCTATTGTTGCTTTTGTTCAATGTGCAACTGGTCTTTTGAAACTTCATATTTTTTAGATTTTTCTTTCATTAACCTTACTTTCAATTGATGTAGAGTATTGATTGAATTTTTGGTAAGGTTCACTATATTCCACTCTATGAACTATGAGGTGCATTTTCCTTTTGGCTACTTAAATCCTTTGGCATAAAATTTATAGTTGCATTGCCTTCAGAACTTTTCATTTTTTGCATGTATACAATTCCTCAAAAAACCGAAAAAGAAACACTTGTTATTTTAGAAGAAGTTGGTTGCTCATGATGTTGCAACTTGCAGGAAAATGGGAACCAAATTTATACTGTCCTTGTACCTCACATGTATAGATTCTACATTCCAGATGGCACAGCATGCTTTAAAATGCTTCCAAAGGACTCCTAACTAGTGGCCTTCAGGGATTGAAGTCATGGACGAACTGTAATCAATAGAAGCTGCTAGTGCTAATAGAATACTATGGGGCAATGCTTTAATTTATTTGTTATGTCATTCTTACTTGATGTGATGTTAATCAAAGTCTGTTGCTCCACATTTTTCCATTTTTCTCAGGATGAATCTTGGGCTTTGAATGTTCATTTTCATTGTATCCAGCAGTTATTAGGAGTTGTCTTCTCTTCTAAGTTCTTTGGAATATTCATGACTTGTATATCGATAGGTGCATTGACTTGTGAATTGAGACATTGTTATGGTACTTTTGTTTAAGGGAGGAACAGTTTTTCTAAGGCTAATCCTCGACTTTGTCAGCAATCTAAGGTTCACAAAAGAAGTCCATTGCTCCTCGAGAGTCGGAGCTCTTTAATTTTTTGGCATGACAAGGCTTTGAACATGAGCAAAAGCTCATTATTATTGCCATCACGAATGTGTTCAGGGGGTGATCGCTCTACAATCAATCTCCAAGAAGTGTTATGTTGTTCGGTCCATTCCTAGTGGATTTTGAGCTCTAAGATTGGATGGGTAAATTGATGGAGTAATTTAAAGCAAAGAGTTGCTCAGTTGTCCATTCCGAATGAACAAGATATGTCATTTAGTGATATCATGTTGCAGCTAAGACATGTCTAATTTTTTTTGTTGCAAAATAAGAGACATATTTCTTATAACATGCCAATATTAGATAAAACTTTCCATATGATATTGTAAACAACAAATTTTATTTTCATATTCTCATTAACTTTGTCAATTGGTCAGTATACTTTCTTTACCATTTGTAAATTTAAGGGCCCTATTATTTTCGACACTTCTCATGTGATTTTTTTTATATAAATTTGTTATCATGTCACTTTTACATTTTTCTTAATGCGAAAATATAAAAATTACCATCATTGTGTTATTTTTTCTATTTTAAATAAATTAAAATAGAAAAAAATTAAATTAATCATATTAAAGAACTTTCCAAATATATATTTACCAAACAGCATTTTTCCAAAGTTGCTTCCCAAATAACTTTTCAATTACAATTTACCAAACAGTCTTTATATTTTAGTAAACTCCTTTAGGCTAAAAGCCTTTGCTTTTTCCCAATAGCTTTCCCCAAAAGTTAAACCAAACGCAGCCTTAGTCCCAAAACAGTAATCATTTTCTTGCTTTAAGTTGTCCATCCAGCCTGTTAATTGGAGCAAGTGCAAACCATGGACAATTATCACTCATGCACTCTTCCTCAGCAACAATAATAAGGTTAAAACTTTTATATTAAAGGTCATGATGACAAATACTCCAATGGGAATGGCAGGACGTGACTTGCTTTCGGGAGTCAAAAGGGCCGACGAAGAACTCTCCCTCTCAGTCTCCTAATAAGCTCTCCGACTCTAGCTTGACCTAGAAGCCAAAGCAGCCACTATCACCAAGCCTCCATGCCTCTTGAAACAGAGGTGATAGAAAAGACAAAAAAAAAGGCAAAGGAGAAAGAGAGGTCTCACAGTACCCATACGCCTCTCTCTCTCCTCCGCCACAATATCCCTCACAGCAGTCACGACGTCGCCAAAACCCCAAAACTTAGCACCGCCACCAGTATATCTAGCCTCGCAAACCTCTTTTGCTTCAAAATCCTTGGCTACATACTTGAGCCTGAAATCGGGACCGAATAAGAAGTAGAAGACAGAAGCTCAAGAGGCCAGTCAGCGGTCGGTGATTTTTGGAGCTGCGACTAGAAAGTCGATGACGGTAATGAGGACAGAGGCGAGGAGGGAAGCGCTTAAGGTGAGTGAGAGGGCTTGAGACAGAAAGGAGGGGGTGCTTGGGGTGAGTGAGAGGGCTCGGGACAGAGAGGAGGGGAGTGCTTGAGGAAGAGAGAGGCAAAAGCGGGAAGAAAAAGTGCACGCTTCATTGAAAAAAAGAGAGAGAAAATGCTGCAAGCCTCTCCTTCTTCGCCGCACCGTCGACCCCGCCCAAGTCTATCGAGATCTCCCTCGCAATCGAGTGGGCTAGCGTCAGGGATAGTGCTTGGTCAACGACAGGGAGCCTGGTGCCACTCGGGAACGAGACCGAGGCCACCTCCCTCATGCCAAAGGCCGATGGCTTTGTGACATAGACCAACAGCATGGTTGGCATGAGGGATGGAGAGGACAAGCAAATGCCGAAGACGGAGCATGCCAAAGGTAGATGACCAGCGAGGCTTTTGGGTAGGCAAAGATGGAGGCGGAGATGGAGGCGGAGAAGGTGGGATGCGCAGAGAAGGAAACAGATGAAGTCTCGATGCTTCTTTGTTCTTTTACGAGGAGAGAGAGAACCTAGAAAATTCAAGTGAGAAGAGAGAAATATTTTTAGTGAGAGTATTGCTGACCCGCCCTTTCTTCTGCAATAGAGCCGAGCTGAGCCGAGCCAGCCAATAACCGGCCCTTCCATTTTATAGTGGGTCTCACTCACAAGACACGTGTTGGTATCTCATTGGTAGATGCGCAACACGTCGGCAGATGATGTGACGCACTCATACCACTGAATATTTTCTCATTTCGAAAACCCTCGAAAAGATTTTGGTGCAAGGCAAGTTCGGAGATTCTTTGAGTTTTGAGCATTGAGTATTTTCGGAATGCAAAATACATGTTTTCATTTCAATTTTACCACACTATACTTTCATAATTGCGAAAATGTCCTGAAAACCCTCCCCTTACATGACATGCTGGCGAAGGTCTCAATCATTGGTGAGCGGCGGATAAATTCTATTTGCCATTCCTAAGAGGGGAGTGTAGAAATGTTTTCAATTGTTTTTTTTTTCCTCAAATAGTCTTGTTAACAAGAGGGTTTAATGCGTAATATACATATACATGTATATTTATGATGATAAAACATTTTATTTTTCAAAATATCAGATTGTATATATATCATGGGCACAATTGATGCATTGAAAATTGTACTATCTTCCTCTTTTGAATGCTTAACACAATTCGAAAAGGAGATTTAACATTGCTAAAACAACGTATTGATTTCTATTAGATGTAACTATTTCAGTCCATGTCGTGATACAGTAATTTCTCCGTAATCATTTAGTCCTGCTAGACTTGAGCCGCGTAAATCTACCGAATCACTGCATGAAGGAAAAAATCATTATACTATTCATTCGACTATAATTCATTTAGCAAGATGTATCTAGCTCTTTCTGCCTTAATTTTGAACCATGTTTTGATTTCTTATCTAAGTACACCAAGAGTAATATGCATCTGCACTCGCTTATTCGACCGAATTTTCTCTGACTGAGAAGCTAAAACTACAGAAACAAAGGGCCATAAGTACGTAAAACTGTGTTGGGTTATACTCTAAATTGGCCCACGGGACTTGTTCTCGAGCCCTTGGACCCTTGATGCGTTAAGAAAACAACTTCTTCGAAACACTAGACTCTTGATTTTCTTGGATTGATATAAATCATGCATAGTTTATGTATATACGCACGACTAGGGCTTGTTTATTAACCATCCAAATAGTACATGATTCTTGATTTTTTTGAGTTAAGAGTAATTTTGAAAAAATCGTATTTTAGTAAATTTTTGTTCTGAACAAATTTCTATTTTTTTTGTTCCTGAAATAGATTTGGAACATAATCAAGAATAAATAAATAAAAGTCAATTCTTGTTCCAAAGAACAAATCTAAAAATCAAGACCATATTTTCTTCTTCTTCTTCCCTTTCATTCTTCTTCATCTACCGCTATCAGCGATTGCTGTTCACCGCTGTCCACCGATTACCGACAACCGGTCCGATGAGCTCGCCGAAGGCAAGCCCAGCCACCGACAAGGCTCGCCCAACCCCGGCAAGGCCCACCTGGCCACCAGCGAGGCTCGGCAGGTCAAGGCGAGCCTCGTGATCTGGTGAGGTGAGCCATGTGAGGCCGAGCCTCACCGATGGCAGGCGCCTCACCCAGAGGCGAGGCTCAAGCCCCGTTGATGGCCATGAGTAGTGCAGCCCCGACGAGGCTTGCCTTGAAGGTCGCCGAAAAAAAGGGCCAAGAGGGTCAACAACGCTCCGATGAGATCAATTTTTTTAACCTATTTTTTTAACCGACCACTTGAAGAAGAAGAAGAAGAAGAAGAAGAAGAAGAAGAAGAGAGAGAAAGGAAAAAAATATTAAAAAATTATTTAAAAATTAAAAAAAAAATGATTTAGAGTAGAAATTTTGAACACCATACTAAACACAATTATATTCTAGAATAAGAAATTTTGGGCAATTACCAAACGGCTTAAAATACTTAGAAATTGTTCCCGGTAACAGAATAAAAAAGAATCATTTTTTTTTATCAAAATTTGTCCCCCAAACAAGCATCATCCAAAACACCCCTAGTTTCCACCGATTTATACTAATCCTTTGTATCTTGACCACGAGTTAATGGTGTGGGTTTTGATAGGAAAAGTGTGTTTTAGAAATTAGTTTTTCTAACTTTCACCCATTTGATTCACTGAAAATGACTAATCAATCAAAAATACTTTCTAGTTCACAAAGATTTTCATGCATAAAATTAAGAAAGTGAATTCCTAAATTTAAAAAAGTGAAAAAAAATCAATTATTCTCGATTGTTTGACGACGGTCGATGACAGCTTGAGCCTTGCCCAAGGTTGATCAACCGGCACACTTAAAGACAAGGGCGAATCGTGTGTCAAATCGCAAATGAACTTTCTGGTCGTGTGTTAAAGAAACCGCGACGGGCGACATTACTTTAGACAGGATATAAAGACAGGACGATGTGTGGTCTTTGTTTATTGGGTTGCAAGGATGGGATGGTGCTCGACTGCAAAGATGTAGCTCAACAAAATAGTGTCTGGACCAGTTTCTTCTAAGGGAAGCCATCATAGGAGAACAATCAAGAATCTTCTACATGATAATCATCTGTCGGGGCAACAAGAACACAAGTTTAAAAATTATATATGAATTTTCGCATGCTTTCCTTTGGTTGCACTTAAAGCTGCATGGATCCATGGAGATGTCGCATGCTTTTGTCAGCGTCCGAGACTCGCAGAACACGCGCGCTTTCTGTCAATTCAATGGCCGGTGCTTCTTGAATTGCCGAGAGAGTGGAAATCATCCGACGAAACTCGAGATCTCTTTCTTCTTTTTCTTTAGGTTTGTGTTGCCTGGGGGGATGAATGGGACAAGACAAGAGGACATAACCTATGTATTGTAGGATTTTTGTTCCATCTGGAAATTAAATTCAAGAAACGATCGATTTCCTCTCTTTTGCATTTGCCTAAAGAGAGAATTCCCTTTAGCTTTTTCCGAACATTTCTGGCTAAAGGTTTCAGCTCAATTCAGCTTTGGCAACTTTTCTTTTCCGTGTTTATTACTTTATTCGCAATAGATTTACCGACAGTACTTTATGGAGTTCTTTAGAACGGAATTTCATTGCTGCAATTGTTGCTTTTGTTCAACATGCTAAAAAGCATCGATCAAATTCAAAATTTTTGTAAGGGTTTGGCGGCATTTCGAAGTTTGGTAACAGTAACGAAAAGGGAAAAAACACAAAAAGCAGTTTCATTTCGCTTCACTTCGATTGAATAAGTTATGAACCACGGAACGAAAGCACAACCCAAAAAACCAAAAAAAATAAAATAAAATAGAGCAACCATAGAAGGAAAAAGCTTTCTGGTTGGTTCAACCAATATCGCAACCTAGCTTGAGAAATTATCATTGAGTATCGAATATGAACTAAATTGAATCTAAATTATTAACAATAGTGGGTTCATGTAGGTACCACATGAATCCCACCAGATCACACGGTCCAATTTTATCTGAGCACATGGACCCGCCTCAATCGGGCAATTCCTCGCTCAATCCACGACCGTCCACATCATGTCATTCTCGAAGATCCAGTGGCACACCTCTATTTGCCCGGGTCTGGACCCGAGCGCCACAAATGCACCGTGGTCCGGACTCCACGACGACGTGTCGAGATGACATATGGCGACCCCATGGTTAATCCTACTCCTCCCCACAAAGTTTAAAATATCAGCCTCATAAACTTTCACTTTAGGCACAGCGTGACAGTAGTATAACAAGTATGGGTATAGGCTCTGGTGGCACGACACCGACTTGGTCGGTTCTCCACCCTTGATCCCTCTGACCGAACCGATCACGACCTTCTGCTTCGACCCATTGACGTTCTCTGTCGTCCGGACCGTGATGCCGCGGCCGAGGATGGACGATGCGAAGTCGACCATGTCCTCTGCGGACCCGACGCACCGCTTCATCTCTCCCCGGCTCGGTGGCCTCTCGCACTCGCGCAGTGCGTTGAGGATCACATGCTCCGTGGCTGAGCCCTCCTGCACGGCGAACAGCTCCTTCACTTCCTGCAGCCGCTGGGTCGAGAACGGTAATTTCGATGCGATGGCCCGGGGCAAAAATGACCTTCGGGGCATCTTGTCGACGATGTCGGGCATTTGCATAACGGTCCCCGGCCTCAACTCGGACTCCCTGAAGAATCTGCCCGGCTCGACCCACCTATTTACGGAGCCGCCACTGATGGTACGTGAAGAAGGTGACGATAGCTGTGCTTCGCTTGAAACATTGCTATAACCAGCGAATGTGACACCCTTCTGGGCGTAATCTTTGAAATTTCGATCGACACTATACTCCTTGAAATCGATTGTGGTCTGGCCTTTCGATCCTTTGCCATACTCTTTGAACGTGTCGTTGCCCTCATTGAACGACTTCCCGTAACTCGCGAATGTCGTCTTTGCGGAGTTGGCGCTCCGGGCATAGGACTGAAACGAGCTGTCGCCGACATTGGCTTTGTTCCGATAGCTCGTGAAGCTCTCTGTGGCGGAGTTCCCGCCGGTGCTATAGCCCTTGAACGTGTTATGCGGGTCATTCGCGTTCCCACCGTAGCTCGTGAACGTTTCGTTTCCGGCGTTGCCCAGCAGCCCGTAGCCCGAGAAGGTCGAGGAAATCGTGTTCGAGTCGCCGCTGTAGGTGGCGAAATGTGTCGGGGAGCTGTTCCCGTGCTTGGCATAGCTCGTGAAGGACTGGCCTCCGGTGTTGGCGTCTTGGTTATAGCTCGTGAAAGACCGCTTGTGATCGTTGCCTGTTCGGAAAGGTCGTATCATCAACCAGAATCGACCAAGCTAGGAATGTCTACAGGGAATTAGGTTCGATAATCAAAAGAGTTTTACCGTCCGAGTCGTAGGTGGTGAATAGCAGGTTCGGCACGTTCACTCTCAAGTGGTAGTTCTTGAAGTCGCCGGACCCGCCGTTGGCTCCGAACGCGTAATTGGCGAAGCTGCTGTTGGCGACGTTGCCGTCCGTCGCGTAGTTGGCGAAGCCCTCGCTGTGGCCCGAGCCCTCCTTGGTGTACTTCTTGAAGGAGAAGTCAGGCGTGTTGAGCCCCTCCGAGTAGTTCTTGAACGAGTCCGCCCCGCCGAGCCGGCCCGTGCCGTACCCCGCGAACCGCTTGTTGGCGTACACCGCGAAGTTCACGTCCTCGTCCACGTCCTTCCGGTGGCTCCTCAGGCCCTCGTCGAAGGAGCAGAAGAGGTCGGCGAGGGAGCAGAAGAGGCGGAGGTGCGAGGCGAGGGTGCTCCCCGCGGCGAGCTTCGCGAGTTGGGCGGCGGCGGCAGCGGACAGCGGGGAGGCCTTCGAGAGGAGGAAGGGCGGCGGGGCGCCGCCGCCGGAGAGCTGCGCCTTCCAGTAGCGGAGGAAGGCGGCTTTAGGCGCGAAAGGGTTCGGCCTGGCCGCGGTGCCCGGCGCGTCTGCGGCGGCGGTTCCCGTCGCCGTCGCCGCATCTACATTCCATGTGAAAAGGGACGAAAGCAAGAAGATCAGAAGGCAGATCCGGCTGCGTTTGCAGTCCATTTGAGAGAGAGAGAGAGAGAGAGAGGGTGAGTGAGAGTGAAGTGAGATATCGAGAAGATCATATATAAGGAAGAAATCGAAGGAGAGAGAGAGGGCGCTTTCGCTTTTCTCCATTTTTTTTTCCTTCCTCTTTTACTTCTGTCTTCTGGTCTATAATGATGAAAGTGTCCTTAGGGTTTCCGTCGTGCCAAGTTATTTCCACTTTGTTTTTCAATCATATTTGTTGTTGTTTATTTTTATTTTTTTCATGAATTATGTACATCTTGGCCTTTGCGTAGGTTGACGGACATGGACACCCATAATAATAATAATAATAATAATAATAATAATAATAATAATAATAATAATAGTCATGAGTATTCAAGCACGCTCCTCATGATTTTGCGGTCGACATGAAGCCATGAGTGAATAATGCCTTGCAAGCTTTCTCTTCCCTTTTCCTCAATTGTGGATCGTGCTGCACTAGGACAGTGTGTTGAGTATATTTCGATTAAGTTTTGAATTATCGAAAGCTAACACCTTTTGTAACGCTTCTTAACGTTAGAAATTTGTAACGTTTTTCGTTCGTCATTATTCTATAACAATCTTGTAATATTCCAAAACGGTTTTATAACTGTCTTAATTATTATTAATATACAATAAATTTGTAACGGTTGGAATGCGGAAGAGAGAATTATGAGATTTTAGTATATTTCCATATATATAAAAGAGTACGGGGACAATTTATTTATAAATTGAAAGAAAGGAAATCAAAGGAAATCAAATTAGCTGTGTACAATCAAAATAGATACCAAAAATTAGAGAAAATATTCTAAATATCTTTAAAAGATATAAAAATATTGCGGACATCCCTAATATCGTTAACAGTAACATCTTCCAATTAAATGCAAAAATTGACGATGAAATAAAGCCTCTTTTTTTGACCTACAAATTGTTACATATAAGAAAGTTTATAATTGATCGTTGTCGTATGGCGTGTGTTACATTGCTAATTAACTTGTCATAGATAATATTATTATCTTAAGGAGGGCTGCAGAATATGAAGCACGAAGTGATGGGGCTGATAAAGCAAGTTTAATTCGACACGGCAGAGAATATATCGGAAAACAAGAACCGGCTCGGAGCCCGATCAACGGATTCAAGAAGGGCACAAAGATCATCCCCATTATTTGAAAAATTAGATTGCTGAAATGGAACGAAAAGAACTAATATAAATAATGGGTAGTGGAAATATTTCTTTAAAAAATTGTTAAAATTCACTGCCCCTCGAAGAATCGAATGTATTCTCCACACGATCTTAACATACCCGATCCCATTGCTTATTAGCACGTCGATTTTTTACAAATTAATCTTAGTGAATAATCACTCGTAGCATTACTTTCTAGATTAATTTTTTGAAGGGAAAATGCAAATTTACCATATTTTTTGGGATATAATGCGTTAATTTATGGAATGTGAAATTGATTTTCACGTACTAATTGCACAAAGCGGAATGGCGGAAAGCGTTTGAAACTGCAATAAGTATTTTGCCGTTGAAACCGACCTAAATTGCGCTGTCAAATTGATGACGATGACTACTTTGCGTGCAAAAATGGATAGCGAGGGAGTGCAGCCATTTATGCTCCCACCACGCCCTCTAAAGTATTAATTTACAACAGCTGTGGTCCTTAATGTCGCCACGTGGTGCATGTGCCTTGGCATTGACTCTCGTATGACTCCTTTATTTATTTATTTATTTATTATTAATTTTGTTAACGAGTATCCTAAAGCACTGGTTAAATTTTTAGAAAAATATGGTTTGTCATTTGGAAAGCGCTACCTTTCTCGCGCTATGCACAATCGATGCGTTAAGAATGAATATACCTTTTTATTATTATTATTATTGGTATAGGACGACTGAATTGTCGTTGTGATTGGAGCGTGAGCTTTTTTTGGCATTACAAAAACAAATTGTTTTTTTTTGGGATAATTTTTGTTTTCCCTTCGGATCCAAGACAAGTAATTCAAATGCACGTGGAGGAGATCGTCAATGCTTTGTTTGTGACTAACTTCATGATAATTGGATCATGCATTGTGGATTAAACCAAATAACCGATGGCCTTTAAAGGCAGTCTGGGAATTGTGGGTGTAAGAGGATTGTTTTGAAATGAATGGGGTAACTGGCTTGATGGTTTTGCCACATTCATTGGAATATGTTTGTTGTCATGGGCTGAACATTGAGATCATGGTTGCGACTCAACTTCGCAAAATAATTTGATTATCATAAGATCATCACTTTAAAGCCATCATTGATCTTATTAGTCCATAGTTCACGGTTGATGCCAGACCCATGCTTTACTTAAATATATCAAAAGACTATTCAATTTGGGTTTGTTGTGACCTTTTCAAAGATAAACCATCACGAGAAAGTTAATAAATTATTCCCACCCATATCAATCGCAACTTTAGATTTTAATTTAATCAATTAAACATGCAATTTAATTCATTTAGAAGTCACCATTAATCTAATATGGGCCGATTAGAAACCAAATAAAATGTGAGAAAATATATTATTTCTGCAAACCAAAGATATTATTGATATTGAGACTTAATTACACTAGATAAATCTAAAATCATTTCGTTACCTTTTGTCTTTATTGAAAAATCATTTTGCAAGCGTCTTTGCTAATTTTTAGTCAATTATTCGAGTGCGCAAACTATTGTGGCTAGTGATATAACCTAGAGGGAATGAATAGGTTATTTAACAAACTTGACAACATTTTTGTTGAAATGAGTAGAAACAAGTTTATATGTGTAGGAATAAACTCGATATATGCATAAACTACATGCGCATTGCTTTTATCGAATAAATGAAGTAACAAGTAAATAAGATAGAGATAAATCCACACAAATTTATGATGGTTTTATTTGGAGTAAGTCTACATCTATTATTTCAGACTTAGCCACCGACAAGATTGGAATTCACTAGTGACTCTTGAGATGTACTGCTCTACCCAAAAATGGTATAGATCACACTACCAAGATACACGCATTCCAAAAATGGTAGATCACACTACCAAAATACACGCATCATTATGGTCCTTGTATACTTCTCACATGATGAACAATCAGTGCACGACTTTCAATGAGTCTGTCAATCGATCACGAAGTGTGTAAGTATCCTCGTAATTCGTGTGGTACATCTCTGTTCACATTGGCTCATTTTGGTCCCTTTTATAGTCATCAACATTCAAGTCGACTTTTGACTAATCTTTGAGATAATCAAAGTAGCTGTTGTAGATTACAACAAAAGCAATCATATTTTCTAGCAATCTTGCCACTTCCATGAATAGTCTCCGAGTTAGGAAATAATCCTTGTCCAATGGTATGATGAGTAATAGATTTGATTTTTTTCAAAGCAAATAAATTCGCAATTCCAAGCTTGTGATTGGCTATCAAATTCCTTTAAATGTGCAATCACGATCACAGAAAATCCGGGTCTTTATTATGTCACTCGTCAAAGAGTGATCTTCTCAATTTGATATAAGTCGTAGCTTTTACCAACTTAAATTGGTTCTACCTAGTGGTCTAGTTGACAATTCTTGTGTTTATCAAACTCTATCGATTTTTCCCAAGCAAGTATATGAATTAGACATTCACAAATCTGTTCACCTCTAAGTCCTCACGAACTCTTCGTTGTCTTTGACTTGTTCACCCTTGAAGTCCTTCTAGTCTTTCAAGTTCTTTCACTTAGCGGTGCCAATGACAGTTTGGATGGTGTCAAGTAGAGGTGTTAAAACGGGTCATTTGTTTTTTTGACAAAAAGTAATTAAATGGATTTAATAATTAAAAATTTTGATAGGTGGGTTTTAAGTGGGTCTTAAATAGGTTGGATTTAGAACCCATTTTCACCCAAAACCTCACAATCTCTCTCTTCTCTCTTTGACTTTACAAAAATATATTTTTTTATAAAAACCGAAATTATAATTATTTTTTATTTAAATTTTCTTTTCTTTTCTTTTTCTTTCTTCGATGGCCGGCGACCAGCTAGGTGAGCCTCGAGCTCGACGGCGTCGGTGAGCTCAAGCTCACCGGATTTGGCGAGGTGGAGGCCTCGCCGACACTCGCCGAGGCTCGAGGCTCGCTAATCCGGCGAGACTCGAAATCGTTGGCATCGGGCAAAGCTTGAGGCTCGCCAAATCCAACGAGGGGTGAGCTGGAGCTCGCTTGACGCCGGCGAGCCTCGAGCTCGCCAGATCCGGCGAGGCGAAGGCCTCGTCGATGTCCGGTGAGGCTCGAGCCTCGCCAAATCCGGCGAGGGGCAAGCTCAAGCTCGCCGGTGTTGGCGGCGGGCGAGCTCCGAGGCTCGCTTGTGGTTAGCCAAAGAAGAAGAAGAACAACAACAACAAAAAGAAAAAGAGAAAAGAAAATTATATTTAAATAAAAATAAAAATCAATTTAAAAATCAATTTAAAAAATAAAAAATAATTAAAATTGGATTTTTTTAAATAATTACTTTTAAAATTATAAAAAAATTTCATTAAATTTGTGTTGTATAAAACTATTTTAGCAATATCATTTATATATATACATAATAAATAAGCTTTCTTAAGTTTAGTTAAATTGGTTGGGTATGCATCAGGTAGGGTATGGGTCAAAAATTTTGCATTGCAATAAATGGATCATAAAAGGGTTAAATAGGCCGATTTGGGTCCGACCATTTATGACCCGGGTCGAGCCACCCGTTTAACGGGTATAGTGTCGAGTCATCAATAGCCATCTTAATTGAAACAACACCGGCATCTACTACAAAGAGTAAGAGATAGTTTTGTTAGTATTAGAATCCATTTTCTTAACAATCTCCCCTCGATGCAATACATGTAAGAGATTTGAGGCTTGAGATAAAATGTCAATTGCTTTGAATTTTCTAAATAATCGGTGGAAAAACCAAACAATTGATATAGTCTCTGAAAAATTGATGTAGACTAACGAAAGCTAGAGACATAGAGACAATGTAGAATTCGAACTAAAATCATGTTTTTATGTATAGATATAAAGTGCAAGCTAATTTAATTTGCATCGAGTAAGAATGAAAATGTCGGTAAGGAGAAGCATCATTGTGCTTCCGCTGTTTTGATGCTCATGTCAGATACTTTTTGCTGCTTCTGTCAAGCTGCTTGTGCTTCCCATGTGCATGTAGTTCTCATATGCATACACACAACTTTCTCCCCCTTTTTTTAGTAGGATAATAGATTTTCAACGTTAATTCTTATATTCGATTTTTAACCATTTTTTATAGCAAAAAAGAAAAAGGTTTTGCACACATATCATGAAAGAAATACGATTACAAGCTTTCCTAAATTTGTCATATAATACGTGCCGTTGGAACATTTATTACTAAATTTCTTTTATCAATAACTTTGTTTTTATGTAATGTCAAATCGGTATATCAAGTGAACTTTCAAGTTATGTATGGTCATTCGGATTTCTAATCAGGATAAGATAGGTTATGAGATTTTGTTTTATCCTATCTATTATATGATGATTACCATAATTAAGTGAGAAAAAATTTCATATCATCCTATATATATATATATATATATATATATATATATATATATATATATATATATATTATTTGGTATAAATGCCTATATAAATTACAAATTTTACAAACGAAGATGGTAAAAATCTCTCGCAACACTTTTGTCCACTTTAATTTTATTTTATTTTCTCTCTTTTTTAATTAATTCATTTTTTTATTTTTTTCTTTCCCTTCCATTATTCTCTAATAAAATTTTATTAAATAGAAAATTGTACTAATATACCTAAGATACTAAAACACCTAAAATATGTGATAAATATATATTTATATATTGAATTTATATTATAAGATAGGATTAAATTTGAATATATAAATAATAATAAGATTAAATTAAAAATATATATATTATTTATTATTTATTTTGAATTTCTTATATTAGAATTCAAATATAAATTTGAATATATAAATAATAATAAGATTAAATTAAAAATATATATATTATTTTTTATTTTGAATTTTGAATTTCTTATATTATAATTCAAATATTATTTATATTGAAATATAATTTTAATTTGTTAATTTAAGAAATTTGTTATTTGAGAAAAAACTTTTTATTATGTATATTATCAATCTTATCCACATTTATCACACATTCCCCATTGAATAATTTTATTCAATCTATATTTCTTCTAGGGAAAATCTCAAATAAGAACCTGAAGTGGAGTCATTTTCTCAAAAAATGACCTAAAGTGAATATTGTTTCAAATAAGAACCCGGAGTGGCTAACTTACTCTCAATTAAGGACATGAACTTCTAATTTTATTCACAGCCAGGGGTACTTTTGTCCAAGAATATTGTTGTTTATTTTTAGTCTCTCTCTTTCTTCTTTTTTCTTTCATCATCTTTCTCACCCTCTACATCACCTCCATTATTAGCCCCTCCATCGCTCTTTGTGTCATCTTGTTGTATGACCAATATTGGATTTTCTTTAAATGAGCCATTACAACGTAGTCTAACTCGTTGAAAATTTTAAATTTCGCTCCTCAAAATGGTTTGTAGACAATTCCACGAAGCCAAAATAAGCTTTCAAAAATAAGTTATTTTTATTCTAACGTTCATCGCAAATTCTAATCTCAAAGCCATAATATGAATCTACTTTTGCTGAGACTCAACTTCTTGTCCAACTCTCAAGCTATGCAATTAATCCCTTTGGCGATGTATTTCTCTCACCTCGAGAGTGCATCAAATTCCACTTATTCCGAGCCTTTCGCTAACCCTGCAATTTTTTGTGTTGTTTTTTGTCCTGCTTGCCAACAACAAAGTAGCAATATCCAAACATCGCCAGATCATCTTGTTTGACTAACTTATGCCTCTATTCAATTAACACTTGGTGATCAACAATTTCACGCTAAAGAACAATTTTGTTGCAGCTGGCAACAATTTCAACCTTGACAAGAGTTTGCCTCATCAATTTCAAATTTGTGTTTGCCTCTGTTGCGTAAATTCAATCTTTCAAAGATCCCCCTTCCCCTTTGCAATGCCAATGGCTCCTTTCAATAATCCATAGTCTAGAGACACCCACTTATACTCTTGCCATTCTCATCAACACAGCTCTTCTCTTCAATCGATGTCGCATCTTGAGATTGATCATTAATCGTATCTAACATCATTACCTGTAGAAATTGTTGTACTTCGTTACCCCATTGCTGCCATTGACAAGTCATATTCGAGCTCTCGACCTCATCAACTGCTGCCTCTAATAGAAAATCCAACATCATCGTCGTCAGATGGAGGTCAATCCAAGCTTTAGGCTAAGCACAAGCAAGCCGAGATTTGATGCATCATGAGGAACTGAGGATTTTAGCATCCGAGAAGGTGGCCAATAGCAAATAACTCCAATCCGACTTCTTGTCACTAGGACCAACTACGTGATGACATGAAGCTCATGAGGTCGTTGGTAGGGGCCCTGATTATGGTGTTGAAGGAGGCAATGTAGAGTGAAGGAGGAGGTGTGAGGAAGATGAAGAACAAAAAAAATTAAAGAAAAAATGTTATTGGACAAAACTACCCCCAAGCTACAAATAAGATTGAAAGTTTGGATCCTTATTTGAGACAAAATCAATCATTTTTTGTTCTTATTTGATACAATGTCTACTTTGGATCCTTTTTTGAGAAAATAAACCCACTTTAGACCCTTATTTGAGATTTTCCCTTTCTTTTATATATCCGATTTTATCCTATTTTGAGTAAACATCAAACGCAAGATATGATAAATTTTGTCTTATTCTAAATTTTATTATGATCACCAAATGCAGCTTCACTGGATTGGACATGTTAACTTACTTAATTTGCAGCGAGTCTAACGTTGCTCGGTTTCTCCAACCTTTCCTTATCCATACCTGGGAAGATGGAGAAAATGTCAAACTATCTCCGTCATTTTATTTTATTTTTGAATTCAGGCATGCTATTCCATCCGTTAAACTTGGAAAAAATTTATAAACCAAAATGTCAAATTATTTAAAATGGCTCCACTTCACATTTTCATATTTTCGTGAACGTTATAAGGGAACAAAATTTCAAAGTTAAAAAATAAAATAAAAAAATGATTCCAAAAATATATAGATTTAAAAAGAAAAAAATAGATTTGGCGCAAAATGGAAGCTCCTCTCGTTAGAGATTTTTTCCCCTCGAATTATTTGACGAAGACGAAGATGCTGACAGCGTCCACCTGCGCCACCTCCGCGCGTCCTCCATCGCCGCCGCTCCCTCCGCGGAAAGATGAGAGCTTTCACCTCAGACCCGCTTCTCGGCGGCAGCTCCTCGCCGCCCTCGTCTTCCCCGTCGCTCCTCTCCTCGTCGCCGGCGAGCCCACGTCTCCGTTCTCGCCCGTCGCTGACGCCCGCGGCCTCTTCCAGATGCCCCCTCCTCGGCTCACCAATAGGTGAGAGTGAGAGTGAACCTTGTCTGTGATTTTGCTCATTCTGACGTATACTGCTCTTGCCGTGTCGGGTTTGCTATGAATTGCTGGTGTTAGTGTTGCTTGAGGCAGTTTTTGATTGGAAGTCCTGTCCTTTTTTATTCTCACGGCTCAAGAAGCTGTGCATTTTTGTTTACTACGGTTGAATTGTGCTTGCATTTTGTTCAAATGTGAAGTTTAGAGGCACGGGCTAGGTATTTATTGGTGGGTTTGCTGTGGGAAGGTATTTATTGGTGGGTTTGCTGTGGGAAGGTATTTATTGGTGGGTTTGCCGTGGGAAGGTATTTCTTTGCGAGGGCAGGGGAGTCTGAGTATGATGCCCCCTCCTCGGCTTACCAATAGTTGAGAGTGAGAGTGACCCTCTGTTTGTGATTTTGCTCGTTTAACATGTATTGTTCTTGCCGTGTTGGGTTTGCTATGAATTGCTGGTGGTTATTGTTGCTTGGGGCAGTTTTTGATTGGAAGTCCTGTCCTTTCCAATTCTTGCGTCTCAAGAAGCCGTGCCTTTTAGTTTACTATGGTTGAGTTGTGCTTGCCGTGAAGTTTAGGGGCACGGACTATGTATTTATTGGTGGGTTTGCTGTGGGAAGGTATTTCTTGGTGAAGGCAGGGGAGTCTGAGTACGAAAGCCTTGGAATAATCAACACTAATCCGGTCGCGAAGACGTCAGTCGATAGCGGGTTGTCAGAGAAAGGGAAGAAGCAGATGGTTCGGGCAGCCTTTGATTTGAAGGAGATGGGGGCATGCGAAAGGAACTGTTGGATTTGGCCTTCTATCACTCAGAGAGCTTACCAAGCTGCTGAAATCATTGCTTCGGTGAACAGGATCAGTCGGAGGTGAGTCATTAACCTCTTTGAAACCAGTATGTGAAGAGGCTTGAGAAGTTCAAGTCGCTGGACTTAAATTAAATTGCACAGGGTTTTAGTCATAAACCTCTGTTTTGTTTATAGAAGCGCAGGTAATTGGTATGGTAATTTTTTACTAAAGAATTCACGAGTTTCAACTTAGCCAATTCCAATTAAATTGGTTCAATTGGCTTTCCACTGTCAAGCTGTGGTGAACTTATTAGAAGTCGAGCTATGGTCTCTTATCCTTCTTGCTTATCTTATTTGAATGGAACACGCACTTCTGTAGTTAGAATTCTGAAGTTGGATGTCATAATGATGTTGCGATCACTGTTGGCAAAAAAAATCATGTTTTTATGTTTACTTGTCACTCCAATTGTTTCATTATCCAATTGCAGCTACATAGTCCCAGAGTATACCTTCCTAGATGCCAGGGGATTGGGAGCCTATGAAGGGAAGAACCTTGACTCTGTTTCAGAGGTAAGAGGAGAGCAAAGCTGTATTTGCTTAGTATGATTGAATGTTGTTATTTCCACGTTATTAGCTTTTCTCATACTTGAAAGTATTGTTCATACCTTGCCGAGTGGAATGTTTGGTGGAGGGTTTTCTATGCTAATGTATATCTGGAGAGGATTAACCATCTCTTCTACTGGATACTTGTTTATGGGTTCATGTGCTCATTTATGTGTGTGTTTCCTTCTCTTTGTAACTGGACGAACTCTCATCCATAATAGCATTAGGTATATGCATCTGACAGCATCTCTCCAAGGATCAAGCCTCCTCCCATAGATGATGGGACTCCTAATGAGAGTGTCGCAGACGTATTCGTTCGCGTCACACAACTTATGTCAATTCTTGAGACCCAGTACTCAGAAGACACCGTAATCATTGTCTCGCCTGATTCTGACAACTTGTCAGTTTTACAAGCTGGCATAGTTGGCCTTGACCTTCGGAGGTAGATGTTATCAAATTTATATGATACATAAATCTTGTAAACAGTGGCCTTTGTTGCTTCATTTTGTGAAGTTTTTCAGGCACAGAGAGCTTTCTTTTGCTCCTGGAGAGGTCAGATTTGTCGATGCCAGCAGCATACCAACTTATAAACAGCCTGCATCTGCTGTTTATAAATGCTTAAATCCACCGAGTTGTACCTGAATTGTATACTCTCTCTCAAAATCTATAATTAGTATGAGGTATCCCAGCCTTCTATTATTTTTAACATAGAGGTTGCAGAATAAACCTGTGACATTTGAATATGTAGAGGGCAAAGGCCCTGTAAGAGGGAAAACTCTTAACTAAATTTTATTTTTCTTGCTGTGCTGGCCCTGTCATCTTAGGTATAATGTTGACACTACCAATCATGTGAAACAATATTGTACCTTAAGGACTTGGTCTTGATAATTTCGGGCCTCATCAGTTAGCTGCCGTTAATGAACTTACATGGTTTGGCTGTATCTGCTAAAGGAGTAAGTTGTTTTATACATCTTTTATTCATTTTGAAGGCTTTAAAGCTCTTGCATCTAGAACTTAGGAGGAAAAGCTCGGTTCATGTTGGAGTTGACGTTCACTTATTCGGAAAGTAGTAAGTCTGCATGTGTGAACCTGTTGGAGTTCATCGTCACTTGTTCTTATAATCATCTTCCACTCTACCTTTCCAAAACGTTGTATTGCAGTCTGCAATTGTCACTTTTGTTCTAAGGAAATAATATCCATCTTTATATGTTTCTTTGGTGTCTAATCATTTTTGCTTTCCATAACGAAGCAATGTGCAGAATTCCATTTTTAGTCAATCATGGAAACGGAGCCTTTTGCTTTGCATTTATATGTTTTGGGCCAGCCTCCCCACGTCGCTTCATGAGTTACTCTTTCTCATTAAAATAGTCATCATGGAATTTGCTCTCTTCCTTTTGAGGCATCAGATGACTAATTTTCCATGAGGACTAATGCTGATATTTCCTTCTTTACCTCTGGAAATGCTTGGTTCTCTAGTTTCCGGTTCTTTGTGTGGCCTCCTGTTGAGAATAGGATGGCTTTCAATATTCAAGTTCAATGTATTGTGACAGATCCCACGGAAGGATTTGGTCACAAAAACCTGTGAGATGGGTAAGAAGTATGGCCTTTTCGCATAATGATTGACCTCGTATGCCCAATCTGTGTTCTCTGCTGATTTTCAAACACCCTATCCCATTTCAAATTTGGATCATGCCGAAACTACTAAGTCACATTGATTTTAAACCGCCTCTTGTAAAATTAACCCCTTGAAGTATTTAGATTGTCTGGTTACGGATAATCCCACCTAACTCTCATGCTTTGTTGCGAATCCGGTCTTGTGCTCAATTGTCAATGCCTCCTAGGAACTCCTCACATCTGACAGTCAAACGATTTTTGCAGGCACAAAACTATCCTTTCCTTTCGGATGGCATCGCTGCAGATACACGGAGATCAGCGAGGAAGGCATTTGTTCTGATTACAGGAAACGTGACCCGTTCGATGAGATGCTGAGCAAAACTGGTGCAGGGGTACTTGGCTTCTGTGGTTTTAGGTGAGTTGAGGTGGGAAGGAAAATCACAAAGTTGTGGAGGGCTCTTCTGATGCCAGATCAATGAAAACTTTGGTCAGCTGCAGCTGCTGCAGCTGGTGTGTACGTTTGGTCTAAGCAGCTCAACCCCCCATCCCCCACCCCCATCAAACGCTTTTGCATTTCTTGACTCTTGGTGTAATATTCAGTCCATCAAATTCTGATCTTGAGAATTCCAATTTGCACTGTGGAACTGCTCTTTCCCTCTCGACCGTACATGTCCAGATATACTAAAGTCACTAAAAAGTTCGCTTTTTCAGGTACTCCCCTCGCTTAATTTACTCATAATGCGAATGATCATTGGACAAAACAAATTTACAAACCGACCAAAAAGAAAAAGAAACGAAATAAAGAATTCCATTCAAATTTAAAAAAGGAAGGAATTCGCAAGAGAAGGAAATATGAAAATTCAGAAAGGAGGCGTGCTTTTTTCTGTTAAAAAGGCGCAAAAAAGCAGAGGAAAAGATAAGGCGTTCCGGCCAGCCGGCCAATCGAGGCCCGTGTATGACGTATCGTCCACTAATGCAATTATCGATTTTCCGGCGCACAAAAAGGGAAGTTGGGGGAAAACTAAATTCGAAATACGCGACACGTACGATGAAATAACATACGACGGCAACTCTCTCTCGTCTTTCTCTCTCTTCCGGTCGTCGATCGGTTTGGTTTGATTTGATTTGATTTGATCATCAAGCACTCCGAATGCCGTCATAACACCCCCGCTGATCGCCGTCAAGAACCGTCCGCCCCTCTTTTAAGGGTCGCCATCGCCGCCGTCCTCTGCTCTGCTTCGGCTTCACATCACATCACCGGTCGACTGAGCTCGCGTTCCTTCCATCTCTCTCTCTCTCTCTCTCTCTCTCTGTGGCCTGCCTTTGAAATTGGTCTTGCCGGGGAAGGTGGTTTTTCGATTTGGAGGGGAAAAGGTGGATTCTTGATGCGCCGCTAGGGATTCTTCTCGATCGGGTCGTTCCTCGCGATGGCTATCCGGGGTGTCGATTTCAAGTGGTTAGTTCCCCGATCTCTCCTCGACCCACGAGTTTTTTCGGGAGCGTTCTTGCTTGGATGGTCTTTCTTGATTCTGGGTAATGACGAAATGGGTGTTCTTGCAGGTACGACGGCTTCTTCTTGTCCATGCTCGCGACCAGTGTGTATCCTTTGTGGGTATCTTTCGAGTTGTCGTGCTCTTTTGAATGGGGTTTCGTCGGGGTGATTTGTAGCGTTGGGAATGCGAGTGCGTATTTAAATTGGCGAGATTTCAAGAGTCGGTGTAGTAATTCTCCACATTGGATGTTATTGGGAAAGAGTTCGCGGATTGATTGAATCTTTGAATCTTCCGAGATATCTGTGCAGCATTGGATGCATTTCTCATTGTTGGAGATCGATTATGGACTAATCTTTTATTATCACTTGTTGTCGAAGACGTATTTTTCTTGACCACGTGTTTTCAGTATCATTGTGGCGATCAACTGGAAGCGGTATCATCTCTGTACATACCCGTTGCACATATGGATTGTGGTGGGTTTCGCATCTCGATTTGATTATATTGTGTGCATGTGTGTGTGAGTGAGGATCTTTTGTTCTTTGCACAATGAAGGATTGCTTTTTTACCTTATGGATACTCTTTGGTGCAGGTTGATTACACGACTGTATTCGTTTTTCGATTGTTAATGTTTGTAGATAATGGACTTGCTGCCGGAATGGGATTGTACGTCCTTCTACCATTCATATTGATATTTTGGATATCCTGTGGGGTCGTTATGATTGTCAAGTGATTGTGCATATATGAGTGCTTGGATATTTTGTCATTCTGGAGCTTATTTTTTACTTATGCAGTTTCAAACTAATTCATCACATCAGGGACTATCTAAATAGTGCTTTTTTTAATCCTTTCAACACATCATGTCTTGGCTGTGCATAGTTTGACACCATTTCATCTACTCTACCAATTAGTACAGATGCTGTGGTCTATGTTATTGCTTATCCTATACCTGCTTTATCTCTCATTCGTTAACTTGAGAATTATTAGTGGACACTCAGTGTAATCTATAGATAATTGTGCAATCCATGCGGTTCAAATAGAATTCGCTTTTGTCAAGCATCTAGAATTCTAATCGCGTGCGGTGATGTCAAGTTGCTGTACTGTCGGTTAGTGACTGTTCATAACTGTGTTCTGGACTCTGAGGTTGTGGAACTTTCGTGCTTGTATTGCACGAAGAATTAACGATGAATAAATTTGATTGTGTTTGTGTAAGTTGCAAATGTCCTTTTGATATTTATATTGAATATTTGTGGGTTCTTAGGGACTTTGGTTGGCAGCAGAGATATGCTCGATTTTGTGGGAGAGTAGTTGTACTTTCTGTTCTCTCCCTGATATTATATCCGTTTCTTTGGGCCTGGACTATAATCGGCACCCTATGGTTCACAAGTGCAAGAAATTGTGTAAGTCTTTTCTTTTGTCAAATCAGTATTAGTGCCCGCATCATCAGTGAATTTAAATTGAAGACTTTGTATTTCGGTTTTCTCAGTTACCAGAAGAGGGTCAGAAATGGGGTTTCCTTATTTGGTTACTCTTCAGTTATTGTGGCCTCCTGTGCATAGCTTGCATGTCTGTGGGAAAGGTTTGTGGCTTTGTTCATTTAAGCATTGTCCATATTTCCATTGCCCCTTCCCACTGCTCCCAAAACTGTCTCGACCTTTTCCTCATACTCACCTCTAGACTTGCCGTGACCTACATAATTGTTTATTCATAGAGATTGCTTCTTCTCTAACCTGTCATATAATGGAAATCACAGTGGTTGACACGAAGACAAGCACACCTTGTGCGAGCTCAACAAGGCATACCCGTTTCAGAGTATGGGGTAAGTACGATAAAGTGATGCAGAGATATGGATATATGCTTAAAAAGTTGTACTTTTGATTAATTTTTTTTAAAGACTTTATTTTTATACTTGAGGTTCTTTTAAGAGTCCATTCAACTTTATGTTTACGTTATCTATCTTGCTGTTACTTTGATAAATCATTTGTTCCTTCTCTACAGCGAAAGACATATAAAAGCACCTCTGTGCCAAAGAATAGACTTGTGCTTGTTTGTCTTTGTATTTCAAAACTATTGCGTCATCGATTAGAATTGGTTTGTAACACGACACAAACACGGACTTGGGTTAAGGATCAAGGATAGATCCTTATTTCTGCCAGAATATCTAGTTCAATCTTCTGTTAAGGCTTCTTGGCTTCTAAAGTTACAATAAAGATGAGCAAATTGCAATTATAAGTTTTGCATGAAGTAACTTCATTGGATATAGTGGGGTCAAGGTTCCAATCCTACTATGTCAGTTATGATTCCTTTGTTCAGAGCTACATTAGGGAACTCTAGAAGCATTTTTCCCCCATCTCGGCATCCATATTGATGTAGACCTATTCTGTGTATTCTTGGCAATATTTTCTAAAATTTTTGGTTACTTTCCCCTGTAAATTAATTCTTATTACCAGTGCAAATGTTTTTCTATCACATTATGTGTTTGCTCATTCCTATATCGTGCCCTGGAGTTCTTCTGCAGGTTCTAGTTGATATGGTACGGGTGCCAGACTGGGCATTTGAAGCAGCCGGTCAAGAGATGAGGGGTATGGGACCGGATGCTGCTACTTACCACCCTGGTCTATATCTAACTACAACACAGGCAAGTGGCGCTTTTGATTTTGGTTTGTAGGTCAAGGATTTAGATTCCCTAAGTGATAGGTTTTTCTGTTTGCCGATGGGATTTTGAGCCCCTATGATCTTATTGGATTCAGGGACCACGGTTGATGTAATGTGAGCTAAAAACCTCCAATTAGGATTGGTCTTCTGTAAATTGGCTTTAGTTATCATCGATCCAATCATATTCACAGGGGAGTTTTTCACAAACTCGTTGATGGCAAGTTTAAACTTTGGGGTGAGCTTCCTATTATGTTGTGTGCAGAGGGAAGCCGTTGAAGCCCTTATCCAGGAACTCCCCAAGTTCAGGCTTAAAGCTGTTCCAACTGACTGCAGTGAATGCCCCATCTGCTTAGAAGAGTTCCATGTGGGGAATGAGGTAAGAAAATATGCTTCTCTTCAGAGATTTTTGTAGCTTATGAGTGGAATAATGGTTGAGCCTCCTCATTTCAGAAGTCCACCTTAAGTTAAAAAGGTTACATTTCAGAAAGGTGGAGACACTAGTGCTTATAACAAGTTTCTTCTTAGTGTTGTGTCGATCTATTGTGGTTAACTTTGAGGGTGTGGGACAAAGTACCTTACCCCCAAAAAATTTCAGGTTCGAGGCCTTCCTTGTGCTCACAATTTTCACGTGGAGTGCATCGATGAGTGGCTACGTCTTAATGTGAAATGTCCTCGGTGCCGCTGCTCTGTGTTCCCAAACCTGGACCTCAGTGCCTTGTCTAACCTTCGCCCTGAATCAGAACGATCACCGGCCCCTATTATCACAACAAACCGTTACGTGCAGACCCAACAATCTTCTAGCCAAAGCTATCTGATGAGATTGCCTGGCTTTCTCCGTCCAGTTCGGTCTGAGAATGCGGGGCTGCCCAACGGCAATGATGTTCTCCTGGACATCAGTGAGAATGGACAAGTGGCTGCGGCTACTCAGGAACGAGCGAACGGCATGGGACTACTACCTCCCGATGGGTCTAGGCTCAATGGACAGTCTACATGAGGTAAAGAGTACGTTCATCATTGTTTCTCGTCTCACAAAAGTTTTTCCTTTAATTTACGCTAACCCTGTCCCGAGTAAAGACAGAAATGTTCGTCCATGTGATCGTCATTTGTCCATCGCGTGGCGCCCGTCATATGTGATAAGTCTTACTGATGTAGGGTACGGATTTTGTAACAAAATTGGTTGCAAACTCATTTTCAGATCAATGATATGCGGATATATGCCTTTTACCAAGCTGAATTATATGCCTAGCCCGTTGGACTGATTTCTTTAAATCAAGCTGCCTTTAACCAATTGGGTTCAAAGTTCCAGCTCAGGAAAATTTGAAATTTTGAACATGCCGACGTGCATCGATATCATTTTATGATACGGTGACTCGCATCTCACTTCTCATTTGCTCTTTATCGATCTTTGTCTGCCGATGTGTTGTGATTGTACGACACGGGTCGAATCTCGGTTTGCAAATAAAGAGGGTATTATATGTCCGAAGAGCTTGTGTCATACATATATGTATATATGATTCTGAATTTGTCTTGGTGGAGAAGCAGACTGCATCTAGCTTGTGGGGTGGAAAAAGGAGGGAGGAATGGGGTTTGGATGCTTTGCTTGTTTATGATAAGGTGATGTGTGTCTTACGGAAATAGTGGAAATGCTTGGGACATTATTCGTGACATCTCTTTTTGTCGGCCTCTTGTATTTCGCGTGAGCGTTTGGATGTCCATTAGAGGAAAAAAATTTGAGGAACAGGGAGAATCTGTGCGCTTTAAGATCCATGCAGAATAGCCCCGTGTTAAAGTAAGCTCCTCTCTTGCCAACTCCTTTTGTCGTACCGGCTCTTAGCCTTTCGAGCCTTTTACCATCCTGGAATTCCATTTCGAGCGAGCTTTATCATGGTGTCGATGAATTGCTAATCCTAGGATCGGAAGTACCCTCGCGGGGCGAACGGTGGGGGCTTTTGTCGACGGCGGCGGCGCCGTCGTTGTTGAATCGAAAACGAAGGCTTGTCCATGGATTCGTGGTCTCAGTTGTGCCGACGCATACGAAAGCAATGGGATTATCTTTGACTTACTGGGCAAAAAAAAGGAAAGACACTAGCTCAAATCATATGCTTAAGTATCCAATGGGAGCTGATTGACGGTCCTTGTCAATTTTATGAGTCAATTACTCTATCTATGTTGGAAAAGTAAAAATGAAAACGACAAGAATAGAAGAGAGCAAAAGAAATTGAAGGGTTAATACAATATTAAAAAAAAAATACCCATTGTGTCGTAAATATCTTAAATTTTATTTGGATCTTAAAAATTATAAATTTGCCCATTGTAATACGAATATCCAAACGTGTTTTGTAACAAAAAAATCCTAAATTTTCCTATTGTAATACAAATACTTAAAAAAAAATTGTAATATGAAAAACCTCAAATTTAGACTAATGTAAAATATACATTAAATGGAATTGAAAAAGATGGTATAAGTAAACAAAAAAAGAAACTTGACCCATGGTTTGGGTCTTTTTTATTAAGCTTAGGATCTTTTGGGTGTAAAGAAAGTTCGGGGTATTTACGTTGAGGCCTTTTGTCGTATTCGCCCAAAACTTAACCCCTAAGCTGAGTGCCACGTCATCGAGGTCCCCACCTCGGGGCCCCGCACGTGTCCGCAAGCTGTCGGCTCGTCTCGTCGGGGCGACCTCACGCAACCACTGACCACAAGCTTCCCCCTGACAAGATCCACGTGGCCACTGGACCCCACCCAAAATCTACTTCCCACCTTTTCCTTTCTCTCTCTCTCAAATATTAACCTTTTTCGCTTTCTTTCGTTTTCTCCTCTCGCAAGTTCCCTGTCCCCCCACGAATTTATTAACCCCCTCTTACGTAAGATCTCCGCCATGAAAGCCAAGCTCCAACTCAATCTCAAGCTCGACCTCCTCGGACTCCTCGAACTCCTAGGACTCCTCGAGCCCCGCCGCCGCCGCCGGAGACGATGATGAAGAAGAAGCCGCCGTCCCTGTCCTCCTCCCGCGACCTCGACTCCCCCTCCCACCTCTCCGAGTCCCCCCACTCCCCGCTCCGCTTCCACTCCCCTCTCCGCTCCGACCTCGGCGACCCCCGACACCCCTCCCTACTCCTCCCCCGCCGCCTCCCCCACTACCACCACCACCACCACCCCCCGCCGCCGCCGCTCCCGCCGCCGCAGAAGCCCGCCGCCGCCGACCGGTCCCCCTCCCCCCCCCCGCCGGATGCCCAGAAGCCCCTGCCCACGGCGGCGCCGCCGGGGAAGGAGCCCCCCGGGGAGTCCGGTAGCTGCGCGGAGGAGGAAGAGGAGGAGGAGGAGGAGGAGGAGTCGGGCGCGTCGCCGGCGGGGCCGCCGGTGATGGTGATCAGCAGGGCCGTGCGGGAGGGGGGGCCGGCCCGGGAGTTGAGGCACAGGCGAGGAGGAGCACCGAGGACGGCGGCGAGTATGAGGAGGCTGAAGGTGTGGGGGAGGTTGAAGCGGGCGGGGCCGTGCTTCAGGGTCGCGGAGGTGGTCCTGTGCATGGTCTCGTTCTCGGTCATGGCCGCCGACAAGACCAAAGGGTGGAGCGGCGATTCCTTCGATCGCTACAAGGAGTACAGGTGAAGGGCATTTTCTTTGTTGTTATAGATTACATGAACAGGTCCTGGCGGAGGGGCTTATGGAGCTAATGCTGTGTGAGCTTTTGATTCGATGGCAGGTACTGCTTGTCGGTGAACGTCATTGCTTTCGTTTACGCCAGCTTTCAAGCTTTTGATCTGTTCTTGTACATGAGCAAGGGCAAGCACGTCATCCAACACCGAACCCATTATTACTTCAATTTCTTCATGGATCAGGCAAGTAATTCCCATGTAGTAGTGTCGTTTCTGCTGAATTATGATGTTCCATGATTGATCGCCGCGCTGATTGTAGGGGAAATGGATGAATTTCCTAGTGTTCATGCCAAGAGGTCTGGTCGCATTCTATTCGAACCATAATGATCGTCCTTGATAAAAGGTGTATAATGTCTTGTCACTGTTATAGGATCGTTGCGCTGTATCTATCATGTTTGAGCATGAGCTTCGAGTGCGATTTTTGCAGAGTTTCTTGTTATCCTATAGGTTTTGCTCTCTAGAGATTAAGGCAGGCGGGTATTACTTGTTCTTCTAAACATCATTCAATGATGGTTTCAGGCCTGCTCAGCAGTATCGATTAGTGAAGAATATGCTTAAAAATTGTAACTTGGTGGGGACCTCGTTTCCTGCTGCATCAATTTATGCTTGCTTCCTTTTGTGGCTAAGCCGATACCACTGAAGAAAGAACAAGAAGCGCATCCGGAGACATTAGGAATGAAACTATCCATGGGATGGAATGAGAATTACTGAAAGAGAGAATTAAGAGTCCCTCGGTTCCTTTTAAGATCTTGAGTGATGGTATGCATACTGAGAAATGTCTATAACATTGATATACTACAGACGATGCGGTAGAATATTGGTGGTCGTTTGAACAAGGGAGCCATATGGAACACGCCCAATAAGAGTCAGCAGGCCACTTAGCTTGATATACTAAATTTGCAAACCTATCTCACGTTTTACCTTGCACTGTTTCAAAAGATCTCATTGCCTCACTTATCAATTTCATTCCCTGAACTGCTTGTCCTAGCAATCTCAATATTGTTGTCGGCTCTAAGCCTATAATAGCCTTAATTACAAGTGTCAAAGGCTTCAAAATCCCAAGGCTATGGCTTCTTTGATTGCTTTTGTGCAATCAACTTAGGAAGATGAAACTACTAAGAGAGGGATACGCTATTCGAGTGCAGAATTGCCTTATGCTTGAATCCGCGTGTCATCTCTTAGCTATAGGTTATTCATGGCCTTTCACTTGACTGTGAATCTTTGAACCTATACATGATGTGTTTCTTTTTTCTGGATAACTTCGAGAGTTTTATTGCATAGACAACACGGCAGGGTAGCAAATGTTGCTTCATGCTCAAGAATCTGTACACTGATCAGCTAAAAGCATGTTGGCACAAAGTGTTCTTTGTCGAACCTAAACATGATTTGAATAAAAGCAACTGTTCCCATGAGGAGATTGACGGAAACTGACCAAGAATTTTCACTGCAGATTCTGGCGTATCTTCTGATGTCAGCATCATCATCCGCAGCAACCCGCGTCGACGACTGGAAATCAAATTGGGGGAGCGATAAGTTCACGGAGATGGCCAGTGCTTCCATCGCCATGTCCTTCTTGGCCTTCATGGCTTTCGCCATCAGCTCCCTCATTTCCAGCTACAGCCTGTTCATCCGTTTATAATGATCTGGGAAAGCTCGATACATACTGCTGGTTCTCCAAGCTACAGGGGATTAGTCATATAGGAAATTCTTTTTTACCCGACATTACGAAATTAAGCATATCATTTGATTTTTGTACAGGGAGAAATAAGTGCTAGCGGCTCAGATCCTTTCTACCCCGTTGAATGGGAAGCATGTAGATGTAGGGTACCATAAAAGCAGCTGGATGTGGCTAATGCATGTATACTGTTCTGTATACTGAATCAATAAGCAGCCATCCTTTTCTTCCTGCTCAAAATAAGAGATCTTTTGCCTTGTACATCTAACTTCATAAGTTGTGCATAATCTGATGTCAAAAATGATGAGCAAGCCGATGGCTCTGGCTAATGAACCCATCCACTTTGCTTCTTTGAGCGCATGTCGTCGATTTTAATCATGCAAACTGATTCATTACCGTTTGCTCTCGGTAAATTGGCTATTTATCTTATCAGTGACAATGGATTTTGCCGTCCGAACAGACGTGAGATCACTAAATTTGCGTTAGACTATGGTGCCGTTAGCTGTAGGAAACAATAATAAATATCAAGAAACTGAGGTCCAGCTTTAAACAATCAAGACAGTTTGGCCGAGTGGTCTAAGGCGCCAGATTTAGGCTCTGGTCCGAAAGGGCGTGGGTTCAAATCCCACAGCTGTCAGTTTTTCCTTTTCTTTTTCTTTTTCCTTTTTAAATTTTCCTCTTATTATGGACCGAATCATTTTGTATTTTCCACTTTGTTCACGGTGGCCCTTGGGCCCTAACCCAAAAACATCAAACGTCCAATGTAGAATGCATTTGGGAATCACTTTCAAAACTCTCTTAAGCTTTAAAAGCATCTGGGCAAATGCAAGGACCAATTGTCAATTTTTTTTAGAGAGCTCTAGGATTTGCTATTATGTTTCCAAAGGCCTCTAACCCAAGGCAAGTCTAGAGTGGTTTGGCTTTTGACTATTTTCGTAATGCGAGTATATACCATCCCTATAATTTCATAATTATAGAAATACTCTTGACTTACTCTACCTTGCTAGTGCGGGACTCATCCATCGATGAGCAACTAGGCAGCCTCACTTGGGGTTTACAGAAACCCAAGTGGCGTTGCTTGAGGTTGCGACTTCAAGCAAGGGTGGCCAACGGTGGTTTGAGTTTCATTGATGAAGTTCTAAAATTTTAAAAATAAAAAATAAAAATAGCAAAAAGTCTTTTACAAAGTGTAGTATTTTCCAAATAACATTTACATCAAAATTATTTCTCGACATATTTAGAAATTACACTTTACCAAACACTTTCACATTTAAAAAAAAAATGCTCCTTCACCTCAAAACCTCAAATCTTTTATATGTTTTTCGAAGGCTTTTCCCGACAGCGCTAGCCGTAGTCTATCGCTGCTATGATAAAACATTGATGAGCTTCTTTGACTTTTGAAACATCCCAGGACGCAATCTTCATTCAAGTACCAATGAAAGGGGGTAGAAGTTACAGCTCCTAGGTTTGGTTTTGGGGGTTTCTCTTGCTGGCTTTTCTAACTTCCCTTATTACCTACCACTTCACTTTATCACATCGAAAGATCCTATATGCAAAAGACAAATTAGGGACGTCAGCGTGGTCCGAAGATTTCAGCCTCTGTCCCAAACTCTTACCTCATGTGTGGGGTCTCATGACCTCAGGCGACATTGGCCAACAGCTTTGAGTTCCGGTAGCAAATAATTAAAATTTTAGTAATGTCGAATTAGGGACGTCACCATGATTTGAAGATTTTACTTTCTATCTAGATGTTGAACCGTTCTATCTATTTTGAATTTCTCGAGCGACCTACCATTCTGTTCCCTCCGGTGGGGTTTCAACTTTCCATCATGCCCCCGCTCTTGAAGTAAAACTCGCACCTCATAAAGTGCTAGAAGTTGAGTTAGCAAGCAGGAAATTATTAAGAGCCATAGAGAGAGTTGAAGGGTCTAATGGCTCATCATTAGTCTCCCCGATGTTCGTGGCCTTGCATATCATGATTGATTTGTCAAACAATCATCGAGTAAATGTCCCGGATCGATTTGCATTTACCTAAATATTCTTAGAAATAGCACCTTTCGACATATTTATTAATACGATCACATGATTTGACACAAAAGGGTATATTTGTCTTTAGAAAAACTCAACAATAAAGGAAAATGTATTTTATCCTTTTCAGATTAGAAAATTCATTTTCTTGACTTTAAATGTGCATGTCTTTTATCTTATCGTAAGTGATTTTTCATTGAGTAATCATTTTTTCAACAAAACAAGATACACAAACTTCACTTATACATATACACCCATAATTTTTAATTATTTGGATTTAACTCAATCTCTATCTTGCCACCCATCTATGATGCCAGCCTGTTTTCCTCTACTAATGAATGTACATGGAAAATTCTTCAACAAATCATTGTTAGTTGCGAAAGCGACGCCCAAGATCTCCATAATTTGAATCAAGAACACATATACAATTGAGTAAAGAGATTTGCATATTTAATTTGGAATCCATCATTTTTGTTATAGAATAGCCACAATTTAAAGCTTAAGTATTTTTTTCTTTATTGCCCTCTATATTATTAACTCAATGAAATCGCCCCTTACCCTTAGTGATCAATAAATGCTCTTTAAGTAAAGTTATTTGTGTGTCGGGATTAGAAAATAGGCTTGAGTACTATCTATGAAGTTTTCATCTATGACCTCTTATCATGGGCCAGGTTTAACTCGACCCATACTAATTAATTCTATATTAAACTAATTAATAAACCTTATATATTACTTGATTCAACCAATCTCGTAAAAATTACGATATCAATTAATGTAACTCACATTTAAAAAAACTCTTACAATCATAACTTTTTTTTTGTGGTGGTACTGTACAATGGCATGAAAAATGAATGAAAAATGAATGAATACGGTGAGGTGAGATCAATCAATGATCTTAAAAATGGTCCCGACATTCATTAATCCGGTCTTGACCACGAACGGCTTAGAGAGCTTAGAATGGTTCCAGCAAGTACAAAGTATCATTGGATTCCAGATCAAGTATCATTGGATACCAGATCAAGCCAACCGCGATGAGCATATCTTAAAAAGTCACGAACCAGGCAATCAAATAAAGCCCTGTCTGTGGGGTCCACACGGAAATTTAATAAAAATATGACAGCGAAAAAAAAAAAAAAAATCGGAGATAGGAGCTAAATCTTATAGGCACATGCAAGGCTACTTGTTCCTTCACGTGTGCCTCGCTTTGATGTCGATGAAATGTAAATGGACTTTTTTTAGGGGTTGAGAGGATGGAATTTTATCCAAAAAAAAAAAAAAAAATCCTAAACTTAAAGTGTAGTGGATTCGATTCTAGACATTATAGCTCAATCGGTGTGATCATATATCTTTTGATAGTTTCTTAATATAATTCCATTGGCCAATTTATGCTTTTTAATCTTTAACATAACAATCCAATTATTGTCCTCTATCATAAATATCACGGTCAGTGGTGACGTGAGTGATTTTTATAATTTAAAAAAAATTCTGAATTTTCTTTTATTTTTATGTCCTTTTTTTCTCCCCTTTCTTTTTACCCCTATTTTACTGTTTCATTTTTTTTTTTTTTTTCATCCACGGGTCATCTAGGCCTTGGCAATAACCGGTGATTTAGGTATAGAAACCTAGTCATGATTCATTATGAACCCAACTAAGGGCATGCTTATTTTAGTGAAAGTGTTTCTCGAAAATTAATTTTGTGGACTTTTTACCTATTTGATTCACCGAAAATGACTAGTCAACGAAAAACACTTTTCAGTTAATGAAAACGTGCGTAAAATTGGGAAAATGAATTCCTAATTCTAAAAGATAAGAACATATTCTTAGAATCGCTCCTCTCAATTTTTTTAATTTTTAATTTTCTTTTCTTTCATTGTCTTTTCCTTCTCTCTTCGCTAATCGCTAGATCTCAGCATAGAGTTATGAGATTGAAATTATTAAAAAATTTGACTATTTTTTTGTCTGAGATAAAGTTATATGAGATAGAAATTATCTTCCAAATAATACCAAACACTAGAAAACGTTTTCGACCAAAGATTATAAGTTTTTTTGAAAAATGATGTCCTGAAAAATATATTCCTTTATCATAAAATTCTCTTCAAAACAAACGGATCCTAGGACATTGATTTGCCAACTCATTCTTTGGAAACCACGTATGCTTCCCTCACGACACGATCTTCTAAATCTTCTAGCCATGTTAGCCCGAGTTAACTCACTCCTTGCAGACTTCTACCGACGTGAAGGAAACTCGGAGCGAGTTCAAGGTTGGCAATATGAGGTACAGCTCCTGCGAAAGTGATGGAGTCGTGTTTACATGTAAAGCTAAAAAGTCAAGATTCAAACCTAGAGATGACGAGCTTAGAGACCAAGTTTAGGAGAGTACGAAGTAAGGTTTCATGACCCCGACCCTCTGTCTAGATTAAATCCAACATTTCACCTACAATGCAATCATTTTGACAGCAAGACCCCTCATTGAGTTCCTTAACGTGCACATTTGATTTTCAATTAGGTCCCGTAATACATAACTTTGTTTTTATGCCCACGCCTCCTCAATTTGACTGGAGCGTGTAAAAGCAAAAGGGTTGTCGATACCGTCATAGTGCGTTATAAAAATTATATGAAATTTTGAAGATCGCCACCACCCATCACTTTCCCCTATATTAAACTTCTTATTTGAAAATTTAGGGCAATTTGCATTGTGGACCTTTTATACAGTGTCTTTAAATTTGGATTGGCCAAAGAACCGGTGAGTTGATCGACGGAACCGCCAAGTTGATGATGTACATAGTTTACAACTGTATTAAAAAGTACCAACTTATTTATTTCTTTTCTTTTATTTTTTTTTCATTTTCCTTCTTCCTCCACCAGTGCCAGGCCTCAGCAATGGCCAGCTACTACCCACAAGCGAGGTTGCCAGCTATCCTGAGGCCCAATGATTGACAAAGGAAGAAGGAAAATGAAAAAACAAAGAAAAGAAAAATATTAATATTTGAATTTTTAAAAATTAATTTGTAAAATGTCTAATCGACATATAGGACGGTTAGAGTCCAAATCAGCACTTTTCGATTAAAATTGACTAAAATGATTAAATTGACAAATTGACAAAATTTATGACTCGGTTTGACAATTGAAAAGTTTAAGACCTGAATTGATATAAATGATATAGGTTTATGATTTTTTTTATAATCATCAAAAGGCTTATGATTCTTTTATTTGCTAAAAGAAAGGCTCCTCGCATAAAATTAAATGTATCATGTCCTAAGTCTTTTGTAGCATAATATAGGGGAAATATTAAATTAAATTCGACTCTTCACATTTCTAATACTCTCATCGGTTGTCCCACAAATTGTATTTCAATTCAAAGATTTTTTCTAATGAGTTCATATTATATATTAGAAAATCGGTTAGCAGAGATCCTTACACGAAGCTCAGACTTAGAGTAATTAATGACCTCAATGACTTGTACTTCAAAACTAAAAAACGCTGCATATTATAAAATAATTAGGTTCACATCATAATATAAAGGACTCAAGTAGCATCTAATTGATTCAATTATGATGCGCATTTATACTTGTGCATATGTATAATTGGTGGATAAATAATATGGTGGAGTAAATTAAACATTCGACCAAACAAAAAAAAAAAAACGGAATATGGAAAATTTTGACCCTGGATACGGTACTCAATCAGAAAGCAAGTACATTAATTTGATGGTCATATATAGTCTTTTGCTTTTCTAGGTTTTTGGAGAGTTTTTTTTTTTTTAAATTTTCCTTTGTATTTTAAAAAAAAAATTGATTTTTTTTTATCTCATAATCAATAGGATCATTTAATGTGGAGGATTCGAGCGTGTATGGTGAAAAATTACTAAATTAGATGTGAATATAATGAAGAGTAAGTTCTCTACCTTATTAAGTTTTGTCAAAAGTACTTTTGACACCCCCTGCATTTTCAACATTTGCTTTAACCCCTTGTCAAGTACAAAAGATAAAGGATAAAAGGAGCTTGTGTGGAAATTGCTAATGTGACATTCACATCATCCTTTCAATCTCGAAAAACTTTTAAAAGGGAAGAATTCTAAAAGAATTTCGAAATGAGAAAATTAAAAGCATTGTCAGACTTTACCCATTCGCAAGAGAGAACCCTTTGCCAACAATTGCTATGACCATTTTGGATCCCTAAAGCCCTAGCTAAGGCGAGAGAGGATTACTGCTCTTGATCATGGAGTAGAGGGCTGCTCAACATGACCCTAATTAAATTGTCGGTCATAATTAATTATAAGTACAGGCGATACCCATTGACGATGATCATATATATTATTATTTTCAATTGGCTAGCATTGATCCAACAACGATAATCTCATTTCACGGGTCTAGTGAATTTAAGTCTCCATAAGAATCTAAAAATAGAAAGAACAGATTTCAATACACAATGAAAAACATTGAAAATATATATATTACTAAATATGATCATTAATTTTTTTAAAAAGCTTTTTTTTTTTTTTTTTTACGAGAATGCATTTAACAATTCACGTGGCGACAATAACCGTCCTCCAAGATTAGCAACAAATAAGGTTCGCCGCGTGGCGGGCCACCGCGATCAAGAACAAGTGAAAACAGAAAGCAAGAACCGGCAGTTGCAGGCCTTCTTTCGTTTGCAAATCTGGTTGGAGGGATTGGATTGGAAGGAGGGAAGAAGAAGAAGGAAGGAAGGAAGGAAGGAAGAGAGGTGGAGGTCGTGGTGGCGGGGGGCGAGAAGTCGTCTTCTTCTCTCCTCTGACATTCCACCTCTGTCAAAAAAACTTGTTTTTTTTTTCATTACATTAAATCGAAAGAAAAAAAAAATTACCTTTTGTTGCTGTCGTCGTCGTTGTTGTTTCTTGCCCGTTGTCTTTGATTTCCCAGCCTGCCCCTACCCGTTTGTCTTCTCTCTCCCTCTCTCCCCCCTCTTGTCTTCATCCATAGCTGTTTTTTCAATTATATATTATTATGCACAGTTGAAACGCAGACACCCCACCAAGAAAAGGGAATAAATTTCGTTACTTTGGGGGCTCTTGCGCTTATATCATCTCTGTAAAGGAGATATTTTTTCTGGGTTTTCTAAAATTCATTCGCCCGCGTATATATATTCCCTTGTATTGGGTTGGATGTCTCCCTAGAAAAGACCCGGAGGAGCACAATCGTTTAGGTCTGGTCATTCGAAGGTATGTCTTCTGAAGCTTCCATGGCTTTTCCGTTGTTCCAGTTGGGACCTTGTCTTCTTTGCCTGTGGTGGGTTCATGTTCGGAGAGCCAATTTCTTGATTTGTTGTTCTTGGTTGGTTTCTTGGCTGTTGCTCGTTTCTCTTGTTTGTCTCGTTTCTGGGCATGTTTTATTGGGGATATGGGACACTTCTTGATGTGGGTAAGATTTGATTTGCAAAGATCTAGTGTGTCATGGGTTACGGCTTTTGCGTTTGCGTTTACTTGTTCGAAAATCAGAAGGGAAAGAAACTTGGGAAAGCTCTTGGAGCGGTTACGAGATTGCGAAGATCGAATCTTTTGTTTACTGATGTGACATTCACGTTACCGTAAGATTGGGCAACTGTTTGAGTTAATTCCTGTGTTCTTGATCTTGGTAGTTTGGACCATGAATCACTGTTTCATTGTGAAATGACCGTTTGCAGATAAATTATTTAGTCTAAATTCGGAGTTTGAGAATGCCTGGAATTGTAATGGATGGAACCAACGGAGAAGAAATAGTGAGCGAAGTTGATAACGGAAACGCCGCACCTTTTAAGGAAAGTCCAGTCGATAATAGATCACCTAAGAGCCCTGCCAGTCAGCAGAGCCATCAAAGCCATCAAAGTCATCAAAGTGCTCGTCATGAGGTCCCCGTTGATGGAGTGGTGGACACCTCCATTGAGAAGCTTTATGCAAACGTGTATGAAATGCAGAGTTCTGATCATTCTCCTTCTAGACAGAGCTTTGAGTCTGAGGGTGATGAGTCCAGGATTGATTCTGAGTTGCGCCATCTTGTTGGTGGTGAAATGAGGGAGGTGGAGATAATGGAAGAGGATGAGGTTGAGAAACCCGAGGATGACAGTCACAGTGATGCTACTTCCAAGAAGGATAGTCCATCTTCTAGTAAGAAGTCAGGGAAGCTTGAGAAGGCCCGATCCCCCAGTACGAAATCTGTTTCTTCTGGAAAATCAAAGAAAGCTTCTCATTCTCGGATGGAATTGGAAGCGACATCGAGACCATCTCCTAAGACCAAGAGTCCTTCTGAAAAACCTCCTATTGATAGAAGGAATGACAAGAATGCAAAAAAGTCAAATGCAAATGTCACCTCTGCGAAGAAGCTAAAAAATCTATCTCCAGTGGGCCGAAGGTACAGAATGGAACTTCAAATTCACCTGAATCTGGATTGGGTAATCCTGATTTAGGGCCATTTTTGTTGAAGCAAGCAAGGGATTTGGTATCTTCAGGGGATAACCCTCAGAAAGCTCTTGAGTTGGCACTCCGAGCAGCAAAGTCATTTGAATTATGTGCAAATGGCAAACCCAGCTTAGAGCTGGTTATGTGTTTACATGTTACTGCCGCAATATACTGCAGCTTAGGCCAGTACAGTGAGGCAATTCCTGTTCTTGAGCGGGCAATTGAGATACCTGATGTTGAGGAAGGTCAAGACCATGCTCTGCAAAGTTTGCAGGCCACATGCAGTTGGGTGATACCTATGCAATGTTGGGCCAGCTTGAGAATTCAATAAGGTGCTATACCACAGGGTTGGAGGTTCAGAAACAGGTACTGGGTGAAAGGGATCCTAGAGTTGGTGAGACGTATCGGTATCTGGCCGAAGCTCATGTTCAAGCATTGCAGTTTGATGAGGCTCAGCAGTTTTGTCAGATGGCCCTTGACTTTCATCACGAGAATGGTTCACCTGCTTCTCTTGAGGAAGCAGCAGATCGGAGGCTTATGGGCCTTATATGTGAAACCAAGGGGGATCATGAAGCTGCTCTTGAACATCTGGTTTTAGCTAGCATGGCCATGGTCGCAAATGGCCAGGAGGTGGAGGTGGCTTCTGTTGATATCAGTATCGGTGACGCATATTTGTCTCTGTCTAGATATGATGAGGCTGTGTTTGCTTATCAGAAAGCTCTGACAGTTTTCAAGACCGCCAAAGGAGAGAACCATCCTTCTGTAGCTTGTGTGTTTGTCCGTCTGGCTGAGTTGTATAACAAGACGGGGAAGTTTAGAGAAGCAAAGTCATACTGTGAAAATGCTTTAAGAATTTATGAGAAGCCTGCGCATGGGATACCTCCTGAGGAATTTGCTACTGGTCTAACTGATGTATCTGCCATATATGAGTCAATGAACGAATTGGAGGAAGCAATTAAATTGCTTGAGAAGGCACTTAAGATATATAATGATGCCCCGGGCCAGCAAAGCACAGTAGCTGGGATTGAAGCCCAGATGGGGGTCATGTATTACATGCTGGGGAACTATTCTGATTCATACGCATCATTTAACAATGCCATAACTAAACTTCGTGCAAGCGGGGAGAGGAAGTCTGCCTTTTTTGGTATTGCTCTTAATCAAATGGGGCTAGCTTGTGTGCAGCGTTATGCAATAAATGAGGCTGCTGAATTGTTCGAAGAAGCCAAGAACATTTTAGAAGAAGAATACGGGCCTTATCATCCTGATACCCTTGGTGTGTATAGCAATCTGGCAGGCACTTATGATGCTATCGGCAGGTCCCCACTCTTTACCTTTTTCTTCTTCTTTCCTCTATTTGGTTTCCTCTTTCATAAGATGAAATCTGATATGGTTCTGCACTTAAGCATGTCAAAAGATGTGCTATATTCTTGAGTGAACTTGCATCAGGGGTTTGCCTATAAAGGCAGTGATAGATTTGTTGCTACAATCCATTTGAGGAGCATCGATAAGATAGAATATCTTTTAGGTGTCTGCTTGTGGCTAGGAAGTTTTGAGTTTCTAGAATCTTATTTGCGTGTAGAAAGAAGCGTCCTAACTATTAATTGTTTACTTTTTCTCACTGATCCTTTTTAAATGACAATAGGTTGGATGACGCAATAAAGATCCTGGAGTATGTTGTAGAGATGAGAGAAGAAAAGCTTGGGACAGCGAACCCTGATGTGGATGATGAGAAGAGGAGGTTGGCTGAGTTACTGAAAGAAGCAGGCAAGGTTCGGAGCAGAAAAGGCAGGTCCTTGGAGAACCTCCTCGATGCTAACATTCAGACTGTAAATAGCAATGGCATTAAGGTATGACAGCGATGGTCACCGATGCAGAATGAACATATGTATCATAGATCTTACTTAAAGAAACACAGAGTTGGTGAACAAAAAGAGATGAACAGGAGGGCATTGGTGTTTGTGCAATCATCTTTTTCTGGCACATGCAATACAGGGCGGAAGTTCCTTTCATTGTTTGTTTATATTGTTATGATGATCGTATTACCTTCCGGAAGAAAGCGGTTACATTGTCGTAATTTATTCAACAGGTTTGAGGATATTTATTCATAGTTTTCCTCACATTTGTACTGGGATGAGTTTTATCCCAAAGTTATACGATACATCGATAGCTGCATCATACAGGTGTTGGCAGTTTGCACGTTCTTTTTCCTTCCCTTGTGCTTTTAATTCCCGTGTCCATTATGTATCCTCGGTCCCTTCTCTGGACCTCTGTAAATGATGTTCAGATATACGTTGATTGTTCGCTGAAATGATGAAGGGTTGCTTAATCATGGTAGTAGTACTGTTATTTATTGATGCAGTTGGATGGTCAATTATAAGGTACGAATGGATGTGGATAAGGTCTATTCATGTTTGGTTATGTACATAACAATCAGATAATACACAACTTCAATAATGATTTTGTGTTCATCCAATCAAGTTGTGCTTGGGACCCCATTTGAATGCTTTATATAGAATCATGGGGGAGTGGGTGCTGGTGGACGGTCAATCTCAAATCATGCTAGCCTTTTCGATGTCGGCGATAGCTTTGGGCTTTCGGTTTTACCATCGTTTTGATTTTTTGGAACTGATTTGGCTATGAAGTCTTTGAGCAAGAACTGTTCTCTTCGAAGATTGTATTATTGATTCAAGAGAACGTGGGCTGGAGAGAGTTGGCTTCTCTGATGAGTAGCTACCGTGTGAAGGGAATAATAGCCGAAAAGCATTGCGGGTGTCACGTAATCTGTGATATCCGACATGTGAACTCTCTAGACAAGCTCAAATCAACTTTTTCAGACATGGGAAAGCTAATGGATCTGCTGTCTCCCTGTTAAGACAATGAGAGAAAGGAGAGAAGAAAAACTCTTGCATGATTTCAAACATGTAAAATGATAAGCGGGTGTTATTCAAACACGACACGAAATTAGCGTGGTTTTCTTGGGGTTTCTACTTGTCCAAACACTTCTCTTGTACTTTCGCAGTTTTTAATATTACACAATAGTTGTGTCTATTTGAATGTCCAAAGGAGATCAGTTTTATGAGATAAAATTTGTTTTCAAATTGCTTTTGATGTAGATCTTAACATCAACCAAGAAAAAATTATCAAAATTAGAGAACTTGATTAGAGTCATCCTCACCAGCCGCGATATACAGCTTATGTAAAATGGGTCTTGAGCTGAGTTTCTGGGAGAACGATACACAACACCACGTGAGAGGATACCAAGCTCTGCTAAAAAATTTTGCAGTTTGCACATAAACTAGAAAAAAACACTTTATATGCTTTCTGTTCCTTAAGCGGTTTGAAAAAAAAAAAAAGGGAAGATGATTTATGTTATTTTTACCATCACATATCACATGGTATGTTTACCCAATTGTCATAATTCATTTCCTGAAACTTTTAATATCAATATGGTCTTATGGAGTAATAAAACAAAAAATTGTAACTAGCACTTTGACAGGATAAACATTTTTTAATAGAGATGACATTGCATAATTTTTTAATATTTTTTTTTTTAAAATCAGCCGAAACTACACGTTGCTTTTAATCAAGAAACACTTAAACAAATTAGAAATAAAATATATATTGTTTTCCTTTTGTACAAAATTTATTTATTTTTTTCAATCAGAGAAACAGAGGACTACTGTGGTTCGGCTTAAACCCTCGTCTGTCCGAAACGACACGAACAAAAAGAGCAGAACACAAGCCTCCCGCTTTGAAAGCCTCTGTTCTCCGACCAAAACCCTGCAAAGGTTCAACCTTTCCTGCTCGTTCTCGCTTCCGAGAGTCCAATTCCTCGTTCAAGATCGGAACTTTCGAAGTGCAAGAGCACCCACCAAAGAAACGAAGCCCCTGAATTCGAAAGGCGTCGACTTTGTGAGTTCTTGTTCTCTCGGACCCTTTTCTTGATTCTTCCCCCCTCGGGACCCATTAGCTTTCGCGGCGAGTTGGACAAATTTTGGAAACTTGACCAGCTGGGTACGTTGGTATTTCGTTGCTGTGTAGCGAAAACCCGCCATGGAGAATAAGCCATCGAGTTTTGTTGATCGCCCAGTTGTGAGTGCTTTCTCTCTGATTGGTTCCTTCCCCATTTGATAGCGTTTCTTGCTGTTAGTGTCTCGCTGCTTGATGACTTATAGCGTGCGCGTTGATGCATTCGGGTTAGGTACCGGGAGACGTGGTTCTTGATCTGTCGAAAATGTCTAATCAGACTATAAAGATTGGCGGCGGCCTTCGTCAGGTTTTTCCTTTCTTTTCTTATATAGTGCCAAATTTAGTTTCGTTTTTATATGCTGGTTCTGTGAAACTTTTGATGGAAATCGTCAAGATGATGAATTGAATTTGATTTGGCCACTTAAGTGATTGGTTTACTGTACTCCATCAGAATGCGGGGAATGCCATTGCGTTGTTCTTGTTTTCGTGTTTTCTCCTCACTCTTTAATTTTCTCTATTGCAGTTTTCTCAACATGGTTCACCTTGTTTAAGATTACTAACGGATTTTTGTAAGAAAAATTGATTTTTGAATCATTTGCATTGTCATATATTTGGCTTATACATTTGGCTACTGATGAGCACTGTCCAAGTTAGAGATTGATGCACGTGAGTTTTCTACCTCTGAGGTTTTTGTTTTCCTGAATGCATTGTCTGATGGCTTTGAGGGATATGATTGTGGATTGAGTGGCCTAGGATGAGGGAATTTGCGATACATATTTCATTGAAAATTCCACAAGCATAATACTGGGACCTGATGATCTTATGAAGTTCGGGTCTTTCTAGCTGTGAGTACTTTATTCTGGAAAACAAAATTGCTTATGCCTTATTTTGCCAGTGACGGTCAAAATAGTTTGCCGTATAGAGGATCAGCTCTTTCAAGTCCTGCTTCCAGTTTTGATAGTGTAGAAAAGAAACATATTCTTAGAGGTCTTGTTTCCTCATGTGGAAAATTGAAGATGGTTGATTTTTCTTTTTCTTATTGAAGAAGAATAGCATTAATTCTTATTTGGGCACCCTTTGTCTTTACAGGAATCTGATTTTATTACAGTCATGAAGGCTGGGAAACTAAGGTTCTCGAAACCAAATAAATACTGGGTCGAAAGCTCTCAAAAGAGGGTGAGTATTTCATCTAGTTTGCTCTTGACAAGATTTTGCCGGGATAAAGGGCAACTGTCATATTCTGCTTTAATACTCAGGGGGTATCCTGTCCGTCTTTCGTTGAGCAACAATTCAATAGCCACCCAGGAAAAGATGACCAATTGTTTTTTGTCGAGAAGGCTTTGTTAGTCTTTTGGTTTATCTTCATTAGCATAGGAAGGTTTTTTTGAATGTGTCATAAGGCACTCCAGGACAACTAGTGGCTACCTATCCAACTGATCACACAGCACCAGTTGTTATGTACTTGCTTATTTTTCTCCATAGAAAAATAATTTGAAAACTCTTGTTGCTTCATTGTTGGTTGGGTGGACAGTCACGTGTGCTCCTAGAGCACTTGAAAGTTCTCCTCACGAGGACCTATGTAGATGTTAACACTGGGATAGAGTTTCAACATAACTTTGCTTTAGTATTTAGACTGGAGCTCATCTAGAAGGGACACAAATATGGTTCCAGGACTGAATATGGACAGTTTATTTGATGTGAGAAGTGAAGCGTATTTGGAGAAAATATAAAAGGGACTAACTTATTGTGTTGATGGATTTTCATTATGTTCTTCCTAAATGATTGGGTCTGTGGTTAAATATATGTTGGAATTGGGCTGCCACTGGCTATTGATCCGTCTCTTCCAATGGATGTTAAGTTCTTCCGGTACTTTTCATTTTATTTGAAATAGCTAGTTGTCAAACTTTGGATATTTATGGATCAAAAACCTGAGTTTTTTAGGCGCAATGCTGTTTAGATGCGGCTAAACTGAATTAGGGCCTAAAAATTTCACCAAACCTTGCAGTTTCTAAGTATTTGAATTGATCTTTACAGTCTTAGTGGTCTAACTTGTGCCCTCCAGACAGAAATAGGCATAAATAAACGCAAGGTAGTTTAAATCTCGGCATGAAGTTCTACTGCTCGAGTAATTTTAAATGTTGAACAGGGAAACCAAATTCCCAGGCAGTCTGCATCATGGAGGTTTAAATGCTTTAGGTTTTTGGCAAATTGAAGAGTTGTACATGGTTATTTAGCATTATGAAAAAAATTATTGTTCTCTGCAGTATATGCCTTGTGTGGAAGACACTGTCCTTGGAATCGTGGTCGACACTAAAGCAGAGGTAAGTTGCCTCTGAATTGTCATGACTTGATCCATCCTCGTACAAGAGATGTTCTAACTGCCACACCTTGTTGATAACATGCCTTATTTGAGGCGAAGAATCTTCCTCAGTCATTTATTAGAGAGAGTAGTGATATCTATGGTGAGGAAATGTATGGTTGAAGCTCATGTGCGTTTGCTTTCTCTTTTCTTCTTCTTCTTCTTCTTCTTCTCTCTCTCTCTCTCTCTCTCTCTCTCTTTAATTTCCCTTTGAAATGAAGTCATGTAACATAGGGTAATGCGGTGGGAAGCAAGGTCTGTTAGAATGAGAAGCTATGTGAGATGATACGGAATTTTCTTATCAGGTGGCCAGATCTTCTTCTAGCATTTCTGAAACTGTCATGGATTCCCTGGGTAGTAGACTATAGACAATAAACAAGCTATTGTTTGGTTTACTAGTACCTGGCTTATAGTCAGTTTGATTACCTTCAATTTAGAACAGATTGAACAAGGTGTCACGTATCAAATGAAAAAATAGAAGAAAAGATTGAAAAAGGGTAAACTTGTTCAAAGTTACCCCGCAGCACCAGTAAAGTGATTACCTTTCTTGGCAGAATTGGATTCTGAACTGCAAGAATATAAAGGAAAGGGTAATGCCTGAAAGAGAAGCCAGTAATTTGGAGACATTAAACTAAATGTTACCCATATAAATTGAATGATAGCAGGGGAGTTAGATTCTACGCATAAGGACCAATATGGCAATGGCAAACAATTATCTCTGCTACTATAAGACGAATGAGGCAATGACAAGCAATTAAGATCAATGTATGATCTCATTTACTGTGTATGGCATTAGCTGTAGGAATATATATATATATGTTGCTGAAGGTTTCTGTGGATAATGAGGTGTCCTTGTTAATGTTTCAGAGATTCTTAGTTAGTCATAATGCCTCTGTTCATGTTCTGCTTTCTAATATGCTTGTTCAGGTGTTGGCATCTCTCCTGCTTAATATGTTATTATTTGTCCAATATGAAATGATGTCGACTTAGCTTTCCATGAATGGCTTATATTTATTGTTGTTATCACATTCGTCTTTAACCTTCTTACACTAATTTTCATCTAATTACAGAACTTCCTTGTTGACATCAAAGGACCAGCATTGGCCTTTTTGCCTGTACTTGCCTTTGAAGGAGGAACTAGAAGAAACATACCAAAGTTTGAGGTACGTGGTGTTTCTTTTGATTTTTGCGGATGCATGAAGTAGTTCTGCAATAATTCCTTAACAGAGAAATTTTACTACTAATGGACACTCTCTAAGTGTACTGCTCTGTTTCATGAAGATTCAGCTGCATTATTTGCTGAATGGTAATTTTTGGTCAAGCATGCATTCAAATCTTCTGACAAAGATAAGAATCATAACATGATCGAAAAATCTGGCTTCTCAACCACATCATATTCTAGAAATGGAGGAAGCAATCATAATCACTAAAGGATGAGAAAGCGGTGATTAATTCTAGATTCATGATTAAAAATCAATAATCGTAGCAGATTCCCCGTTTCTTGTCAAAGATCTGAGCTGTATTATTAGAAGTAACGATTATAGCCTTGTAGGTGCTGGTTCATCAAATTTTTTGGTCATGGATGTTATTTACCTGTTACTATTCTCATATTGATAGATGAAGCATTTGGCCTGCGAAAAACTATAGAAGTGAATTTTTTGTCAAGGAATGATGTATATGAAGGATATGGTGGTTGTATGACGAATTATGACTAAGCCTGAATTGTTTATGGTCGTGTGACTTACATATTCATGATAGCATTACCATGCCTAACTTAGTTTTATATGCTGTAGCAAGGGACTTTGCTTTATGCTCGGGTTGCGAAAGCAAATCCCGGTACTAATCCAGAGCTGTCATGTACAGATGGTGAGTTTGCTTGAATCTGCCATGCATTCATGTCATCTGTGCGATTTCACTTATCTCTAATTAGTGTTTTACATTTATGCATGCTTGCTGAGTTATGATTTTGTTTTGTCAATTAGCAAGCGGGAAAGCAGCAGAATTCGGACCCCTCAAAGATGGTTACTCGTTTGAGTGTTCAACTGGTCTATCAAGGATGTAATTTGCTCTTCCATCCTACTTGTTGGGCATTCACAAAAGTTTAAGACACGAACATGATCGCTCTATTCTATTGATCATTTACCTATTTCTATTTTCGTTTTCTAGGCTGCTAAGTTCGCCAACCTGTCCAGTTCTCGAGGAATTTGGCAAGAAGTTATCTTTCGAGATAGCAGCTGGCTTGAATGGCCGGGTCTGGGTATGTTGCTTATGCTTGATTAGGACATGGATACCATCTCTGTGAATCATAATGCCATCATTCTTTTCAGTGTAAAATTCATTGAGCCTGCTTAACAGCTTTTAAACCTTTTCCTCTTTATAGTTGGTCCAGATGACAAATTGCATACGTTAAAAGTTATCATTAAATTTCAGGTAAATGCGGCATCTCCATCTACCACAATTGTTGTTTCTAATGCGATTATGAAGTCGGAGTCCTTAAGTGGGGTGCAGCAGAGAATTATGGTTCGGAAGCTGCTCGATAGAATTCAATGATCCGTTTTTTGTTCAAAAAATCGTTTTATCCCTCCCTTGGCAAGGTAATCTTATCTCTTTGTTGCCAGATAAATCAATTTCACTGATACAATTTTGTGAAAAAAGTTATTTTTCTCCCTCAATGATCCACGGTCTAAAAGTTTTGATCTTTCTGATGCGGCAGCTTGTGTATGTCCTCGCAAGCGGATAGAGTGCAAATGAAGGTACAAGGTGAAGATTGCCATCGAAATCCAGCTATCTACGCTCATGCAGGAACTTGTAGTGAAATTCATTAACCTTCAATATATGGATGGGGCCAATTTGACAGGTCTTTCTTTCTCTTTTTGGTGCAATGACGTGAGTTGTGGATATATTTTGTGAAACGCGTTTTTCTTCTTCTTTATTGGAAGTAATACAACTAGAGCATAAAAACAGACGAGTTGTCTTAAAATCTCATGAAGACATTGCTTGCTGTTTGCCACCGCGACTATCAATGGCGACGAGTTGGGATCGTCGCCATCGACAACCTCGTCTCCAGCCACTTTAGCTGCTCTCAACAACCACATGTCTTGTTTAAGCCATTTGTTGTTTTCAACAACCACCCGAGGTGGTCTTTCTTAGTCTCTTGATGTTGATTATATGCGCTCTCTCTAGTGTGCTTTGCTGAGTTTTGATTTCATGGGGTTTTACATTCCAAAGTCGGGTGCTTCCCATTCCTTGCATATCTACAAACCCTAGAGAAAACAGACATGGCCGGTTTGCATTGACACCAAAAAAAAAAATCTAGATAGGCTAACGGAAAGATAAATCTTTTTAAGTACGGAAGATGGAGAGATTTATTGAATGATGAAGTTTAATTTTTTTTTGTTTTTTTTGTCAACTTTATTCTTACATTACACCTTAAGTAGCGGGCGGAAGATGGAGTTTCCATCCCATCCCCCTTCCTCTCACCTTCCCCTTCCATGTTGGAAGAGTGGCCACTGGGGTGAATCCCAGTGGTTAATGATGAAGTTTAGTTAAAGTCTGCATTTTTTTGTTGGTCATCTCTGTCCATGATCCGTCTACTTTGACAATTGTTCGACCCACATCGAGATGGGAGGATCGTTTAGAAAGTTCGAAACTTATTATATAGAATCTAATTTAATTGCAAACTTTAGAATGTGTCAATATAGTTTAAAATCTTTTTGATGATTTGCCAATCGAATCTTAAATATTTCAATTAGGTTATTTAGTCCTAAATGTTTTAATTATTTGTAAATTTAATTCTAAATCTTTTGACAATTTATCAATATAATCATTTCGGTTAAATATCTAAATAATAAGTTTTAGAGCAAATATTTAAAAGGTTTAGAATTAAATTAACACAATTAAAATGTTTATAATTGAATTGGTATTCATATAATAAATTTAAGATTTTTTGGGTAATTATTTCCATCAAGACGAAGTATCTTTATTTTCTCAAATAAAAACTCGGAATAAATTTTGTTTAAAATAAAGACCTAAAGTGGCATTGGTTGTTTCAAATAAGGGCTTAAAGTGGTTTTGGTTGTTTCAAATAAGAACCCGATCTCGCCGGTCGATTAAATTTTCCGACCGATCAAAGATATTTTCGTTATTTACCATTTTCCCTTATTTTCTTCCTTTTTTCTTCTTTCTTTCCATTTTTTTTTTTTTTTTTGGTACTTCTTCTTCCTCTTCGCCGATGGTCGGCTGACCATCAACGATGCCCATAGAGGGTTGGGCAAGGGTTGCCCTTGCCTCGATGAGGGCCACCCACGTCGGCCACAGGCAAGGCAACCTCGCCTTGGGCCATTTGTGAGGTCTACCCTCGTGAGCCCTAAGTAAGGGTGGCCTCGCCGCCCCGGATGAGGGGTCAACCACCCTAACCAGAGCCGACGAGATCGCCCACCCTTGTCGACCGTGGGCAAGGCCACCCTCGCTAGATCTAACGAGGGTCAGCCTTAGGTGAGGGCTTGACCATCCTCGCTAGCGGGCAACAACCCTCGCCAGCCCTTACCAGCGGCTAGTCTAGCAAGGGTTAGCCTTGCCTGGGGCGATGAGGGCCAACCTCATAGATGGCCCTTGGGTGAGAGTCGCCTCGTCGGCGAGGGCAGCCCTCCGGCCACCGATGAAGAGGAAGAAGAACCAAAAAAAAAAAAAAAAAGACAAATGACGAAAATGTTTTTGATTGTCAAGAAGTTAGGTTTTTTTAAAATATATATATCACTTCATATCTTCATTTGAAACAACTATCCACTTCAAATCCTTATTTGAAAAGTTATGTTACTTTAAATCATTATTTAAAATAAAGTTCACTTGAGTCTTTTTTTCAATATTTTCTAAATTTAAGGTTTTTGGATAATTATTTCCATCGAGAGGAGGAGAGTCAAACCATCGGGAACTAGTTACGTTGCTCATTAGAAGACATAACATCCTCCTCCAAACATACGACAAGATACAACCGGATGCTCTTAATTACAATCCCTGAACGGGTAGAGATAGGGATGGGTCCACGGGGTCTAATACTGATCAAAGGTCTAGTCGCATTGAATGCCTCTTGGCTTTGCAATCACCGTGCTGCTGATCAATCACTTATTCCACCGGATGCCTCCACCCAACTGCGCTAGACAGCCTCACGTCCTAATGAAGTACGCCATGCAACTGCACGCACTGCGCTTCCAGGATCTTCTCACCGAGTCTCCCCGGCTCCACAAAACCAGAAATATAAAATGGAAAATTGAAATGAAGGCAAGGGAATCTGACTCAAAGCAAAGTCCCGTCGTTCAGGAACTAGGAAAACATTCGTCCTGGCCTTTCTGGGGCCGCTGCCGTTGCATTAAACTCATGTCCCGTCCACCTTTGGAGCCATTGCGTTGCATTAAAGGCACCCCTCTATAATTTAGGCGTCCTTTCACATTCATCGACCAACTACAGCCTCTGCATCCTTCGTTCCTGTTCAAGTCTGGTACTATTCACTACTGTTCGGGACTCGTGATCATGTTTTGATCCGTTCCTGAGCGTGAGGGAGTTCGTGTGAAATGATTTGACTAGTGATGGGAATTTAGGTAGTTCACTGTAAATGAGTTTTTCTATTTTTTTTTTTAATATTCATGTTGAAGAATTGCCATGTGTAATTGAAATATAGTTAATATATATTTTTTGAGTCGTAGCTTAACGACTTACAAAGATGAGTCTGACCGAATTCGTTTAATGGGTTTAGATTTGAATTTTCTGTTGTGAGAGATGCAGTTTCAAAAATTATTTCCTTGCAAAAGTAGCCGATCCTAGGGTGGAAAAAGGGGTATAATTCATTCACGTGGAATCTACCTCTAACCCTATGAATTTCCTGCCTACTTTTTACATTTTCATATTTTTCACAGATTAGATATTATAAATTATATAATGCTTGTCATTGGCTCATGATGCTGTCTACTTTCCTAGGGATATATAGGTGGTGCCCTGTGGATGTATTGTCCATTTGGGTTCTTAAATTTCTTGGGCATTAATTGATTCCAATCACCTTGGCATCAAATGTACTTAAGTGATAGGTCACAAAATACTAGGTAAAATTGTCCTAAAATCCTTAAAAATTTTACATGTTTTATCAATTAAATCCTAAATATTCTCAAATTTTATTAATTGAATCAATCTGATCAATTTTAACTGTAAATCACTGACTTGATAATCTAGTCAACATCAACCGTCCTACATGGTATGATGAATAATAACATAAACAAATTTTAATATTTTCATTTTTTTTTGTCTTTTTCTTTTTTCTTTTCCTTTTCTTTATTTTATTTTTCTTCTTTTTTGGTTCAAAAAGCCAACAAGGCCACCAGCCAAGGGCTACAAGCCCTCACAGGCCTTAGGAGGAATCAAGGGGGTGATCCTTGGTTAGAGGTGGGCGGAAGTTGTTGGCCCTCAACTAGTGGCCAACTGCCCTTCTGGCCCTTGAACCAAAAAAGAAAGAAAAGAAAAGGGAAGGAATTTTTTTTAAATAAAAGATAATGAAATATTATTTCAATTGTCAATATTCGTATTAGTTGTGTCACGTAAAATAGTCAACATCCATGTCAACAATTTCCAATTAAAATTAGCCTTGTAAAAAGATTTGAGACTCATTGGCAAAATTAAAGGATTTATAAATAAATTGGCAAAAGTACAATAGGTTAAGGATTATTTTCTCCAAATTACTCTCATGTCCAACAAGCAACAACAACTTAGGAAGTAATTGGACAGGAGAGAATCCATTTCCTAATAAAATACCCCGATTTGTTTTACTCCGCCTAATATACACATGTAGAAATCTTCACAAAGTTGGTAGTAGCATTTGATTTTTGAAAGATCTATCAAATGTGTGTGATAATTCTATGAATAAGATGTATATTGAGACACGTTACGGAACAAAGAATCCTCTTCCTCTTTATTTTGCTTGAAGCCTATATGCTATATTCGAAGGATCTCGACTTTAATCCAGTTTTGTTTTGATTTTTAATTGGCACATTCCATAATACTATGTAAGTTAAGTGATAGGAAAGGCTCATGCAAAAACTCCATCCAGAGGAGGTACTACACAAGGTCAAGATTGGCATTTTGTATGTTTTGGCATGTTTCAATTTTTGTGAATGTTAAAAACCCTTCATTGTACTCATCCAAGCCCTTCTATTTTTTATGGATATTTCTCCTCTTCATCTTTCCTAAAAACCATATTAAAATTTCTTAAAAGATACATAACGAGATAAATATGCAATTTATGAATCTTGCAACTAAATCGCGTATTACTTTTTCCTAATATTAAGGACTCTTTTCATCTTCTTTTGCTAAAAGACTTCTTGAAAGGTACATAAATCCAACCAAAATCAGATACGATTCTTTAGGCGTTTGTCTCTCTCTGTTTTCTCAAGGAGTTCAGGCGAAACCGTCCCTAAGAACTTCAAATGCCGTCGCCATTTGCTCGTTAAGGTCGCCACATCTACGCAGTGACCTTAAAGCTTTTAGGGACGGTGCATTGAGCAGACCTTATAGGGTCGGCAACGTTTCATTGTCCTTAAAAGACCACTGCCGCCGGGACGGCCCTTGCATCTCCTGTCTCCCTATATAGAGTGCGGCCGGCTGAACATTATGGGGACGGAACAAAATTGTTCCTAAAAGTCGGAGCTTTGTCATTGAATTAGCAACGAGAGCATTTTCTTTTAAGTTAAATGACATATATAGTCCATTAACTTTGGCTAAATGTGCAATGTGGTTCTTAAACTTTAAATTTGTTTAATATGATCCCTGAACTATAGCTTAATGTGCAAAATCGTCTCTGAACTTTTAATTTATTCAATGTGAATGATGGACTTTTGATTTATGTTTAATTTAGTTTGTGGATTGTGGAAATATTCGATATTATTCCTAAACTATAATTAATGGAAGGACAACATTTCATACAGTCCAGGACTAATTTGAACATGTACCAAAAGTACATGGATCATATTGAATAAATTAAAAATTCATGGATAACATTACATATTAGACTAAAATTCAAGAATCACATTGCATATTTGGCCAAAATTTATGGATTGTGTGTACCAATATCCCTTTCTTTTATGAAGACAAAATGGTGCAATAAATAGCAAGAAAACATGTACGCACCTTGCTATCGAACTTTCATTGTCCAGGTGATAAACTTCGCACTATCGTGCATCAAGACAAAGCAAGAACAAGCAAGCAAGCCATCTTGCAATCAATACTCAAAAAAGATTCAAGATTCTATCCGAGAACTCCCCCGACAGCTCGACCCTTTATCAATGTCCCGCAGGTGTTCACCACTCTAATAAGCAACCCTATTGCAGCAGAGTAGAAAGAGACTATTAAAAAACAAATCCTATCCCAAATAGCTCTTGCCAATTTTTTGGACCACTTATTATATAGCAGAGATTTCATGAGCCCTTCTAGGAAGACATGTCTGCAAATTTCGGAAGCTCACCAAGGGAGATCACTTTCAAGAAAGCTATGGCTCGTGGCACCATTACAAAAGGGTCTGCAGAAGTCGAATCATCACATGCACAAAAAGCCTGAAGCCTTGTTTTGTGAGCAACAGTAACTTGACATGCACAGAATGTAGAATGACAACAAAAATCAAGGGTTGGGCCTTTGGATCATCTAGGGTACTTCACAGATACATCAGACAAAGTGTAAGACAAAAACGTTCCGAAACAGATTCGAGAACCATTCACATAACCTTAGCTTTGGTAACCTATACCTATGTGACTCTTCATATAAGTACTCTAGGATTTTCAAGAGAGAGGAGAGAGAATCGATAAAGACTAGGGCCTTGTTTAATAACACTCCGAATAATGTTTGATCATGTTCTTTGTTCCCCGAAATAAAAAGAGAACAGAAATCCGTTTATGAAATTTTTTATTTTTGAGAACAAAAATTCATTTTTTTATTCCTAAAAATAAATTTGGAGTAGAATCAAAAAGTAGAAAAATTATTTGTAGAAAAAGTTATTTCTTATTCTCAAGAATAATTCCTAATCAAGTCAAACTTTTTCTTTTCTTTTCTTTTCTTTTTTTCTCCTTCTCTCTTCTTCTTTCTCCCAGCCAATCACCAACCATTGTTGGCCACTACCGCAGTCGTTGACGGTGGTCGACAATTGGCTAGGCGAGGTCTAACGAGCTCGCCGAAGGTTCATTTTGCTACCACGAGCCTCGACCTCACAAACTGGGTAAGGTCAAGCCCCGCTTGGCCACCAACAAGCCTCAACCTCGCATCGCATGGGCAAGGTCAAGCCTCACTGGTGGTTAGGCAAGGCTCACTTGGCCACCGCAAGCTTTACTGGCCTAGATCTATGAGGTCAAGGATTACGATGGCCAGGCGAGCTCATCGACCTTGTCAAGAAGAGGAGAAAATGAAAAAGAAAAAAGAGAGAAAATATATATATAATAAAAGTATTAAAAAAAAAATTAAGAGTCCTACCACACGCATTTCTATCTGAGGAATAAAAATTTTAGGCAATTACCAAGTGCCTTTAAAAATTCAAAAATTATTCTCATAAACAAAATTAAAAAAATCATTTTTAAGCAAAAATTGTTCGCAGGAACAAAATGGTTACCAAACGCACTCTAGGTCTTTACTCAATTGAGTTCACATCTCACTTTATTAGAGAATGGTATTTATACCCAAACAATATGCACAAGAAAGGAAATACACAATCTTAAAAGGAAATTAACTATCTTAAAAAATAATGAAACATTAAATTATATCCTTGACATCTAATAATATCCCTAAGAGTATTCTCTAACAGAGAATTCTTTAGTATTCATAAGTATTCTCTTTCCGTGTCATCATGGTGTGTGAAGAGCATTTTTTATGTTTTAATACTTTCTTTAATATCAACCCATAACATTTTAGGATACATACGAACCAAAATAAAAATTCATGATTTTTCAAATTATAAGGTGCATAACCTGTGTAACTCCTTTTGTTACACAAGCCACCTTCATCATCATCATCGAAAAGTTGGAATATTTGACCGGCTATACAAATCAAGAGCTGAGTGATTTAGATTGGTTAAGAAAAGTACGCTCTGGTAATTAGACTTTTGGCAAATCGCTTGAGGTATCTTAAGCCAAAAAGAAATCCAAGAACAACTCCCCCAACGCCCCGAAAAGGGAAAAAGGGAAAACTCCTCCTTTCATCAGATTTGGAAAAGGGTAAAGTTGTTCAGAGTTACCCTGCAGCACCAATAAAGTGATTACCTTTCTTGGTAGAATTGGATTCTGAACTGCAAGAACGTAAAGGAAAGAGTAATGCCTGAAAGAGAAGCCAGTACATTCGGAGACATTAAACTAAATATCGCCCGTATAAAGTGAATGATAGCAGGAGAGTTGGATTATATGCACAAGGGCCAATATGGTAACGGCAAACTATTATCTCTGCTACTATAAGATCAATGAGGCAATGACAAGCAATTTAGATCAATGAATGATCTCATTCATTGTGTATACATTGCTTATATTTATTCTTGTTATCACATTTATTTTAACCTTCTTACACTAATTTTCATCTAATTACAGAACTTCCTTGTTGACATCAAAGGATCAGCATTGGCCTTTTTGCCTGTACTTGCCTTTGAAGGATGAACTAGACGAAACATAACGAAGTTTGAGGAACATGTTTTTTTTTTTAATATTTGTGGATGCATGCAATAGTTCTGCAATAATTCCTTAACGGAGAAATTTTGATACTAATGGGCTCTCTCTAAATGTACTGCTCTATTTCATGGAGATTCAGCTGCATTATTTGCCGAATGGTAATCGTTGGTCGAGCATGCATTCGAATCTTCATAACATGATCATGGAATCTGGCTTCTCAGCCACATCATAGTCTAGATAATGGAGGAAGCAATCATAACCACCAAAAAATGCAAAAGCGGTGATTAATTCCAGATTCATGATTAAAAATCAGTAATCGTAGCAGATTCACCGTTTCTTGTCCACATAAATATCTGAGCTCTATTATTAGAAGCAATGATTACAGCCTTGTACGTGCTGGTTCATCACTTTTTTTGTTCATGGATGTTATTTGCCTGTTACTATGCTCATATAGATAGATGAAGTATCTTGCCTGCGAGTAAATCGCTTATAAAACTACAGAAATGAATACTTTATCAAAGAATGATGTATATGAAGGATATGGTGGTTGTATGATGAATTATGACTAAGTTTGAATTGTTTACGGTTATGCGACCTACATATTCATGATAGCCTTCACATGCCCTAACTTAGTTTTGTATGCTATAGCAAGGGACTTAGCTTTATGCTCGGGTTGCGAAAGCAAATCCCGGTACCGGCCAAAGCTGTCATGTACGGATGGTGAGTTTGCTTGAATCAGTAGTGCTTTCATGTCATCTGTGCGATTTCATTTGTCTCTAGTTAGTGTTTCAGAGATATGCACACTCATACTCGTTGAGACGATTTTGTTTTATCAATTAGCAAGCGGGAAAGCAGCAGAATTTGGACCCCTGAAAGATGGTTACTCGTTTGAGTGTTCAACTGGTCTATCAAGGATGTAATATGCTCTTCCATCCTACTTGTAGGGCAATCACACAAGTTCTAGACATGAACATTATATCTCTATTCTAGTGATCATTTACCTCCATTTCTATTTTCCTTTTCGAGGCTGCTTAGTTTGCCAACCTGTCCAGTACTCAAGGAATTCGGCAAGAAGTTATCTTTCAAGATAGCAATCGGCTCGAATGGCCTATAAGAGTTTTTTTCTTTCTTTCTTTCTTTCTTTCTTTTAATGTGAATTACATTAATTGATATTGTAATTTACTGTTTTATGGAATTAGTCTACCAAAGTGAGATAAAATATCTCTTAATTAATCTAATATGAGACTAGCTAATGTCGGCCAAGTTGAGTCCAGCCGGCAATAAGAGAGTCTAGTTAAAAACTTTATAGATAGTATTAAAGTTTTTCTTCTAATCCCGACACACAATTATCCTTACATTAGAAGCATTTACTAAACGGTAAAAGATTAGGAATAGTCTTATTGAGCCAAAATACAAAGGGCAATAGAAAAGAAGTACTTAAGCTTTGAACCGTCGCAGTTTTGCATCAAAAGCGATGGATTCCAAATCAGGCGCGCAAGTCTTTTTATTTGATTACATATATGTTATTGATTCTAGTTATGGAGATCTTGGAGTGCACTTTTGAGTTTTACATTGCCAAATCTGGGTATGTTGCTCTATGCATGATTAGGACATCGATACCATCTGTGTGAATCATAATGCCAACACTCTTTTCGGTGTATAATTTACTGTTGCCTGCTGAGCAGCTTTTAAACATTTTCTTCTCTATAGTTGGTCTAGATTACAAATAGCATTCGTTAAAAGTTATCATATATTTCAGGAAAATGCGGCATCTCCATCTACCATAATTGTTGTTTCCAATGCGATTATGAAGTCGGAGTCCTTGAGTGGGGTGCAGCAGAGAATTATGGTCCAAAAGCTGCTCGATAGAATTCAGTGATCTATTTTTTATTCATATAAATCGTTTTATCCCTCCCTTCCCAAGGTAATATCATCTCATCGTTGCCAGATAAATCATTTTCCCGGATACAACCCTCAATGATCCAAGGTTTGAAAGTTTTGATCTTTCAGATGCGGCAGCTTGTGTATGTCCTCACAAGCCGATAGAGAGTGCAAATGAAAGTACAAGGTGAACATTGCCATCGAAATCCAGCTCTCTACGCTTATAGTGAAATTCTAGAACGCGAGGAACTTGTAGTGATATTCATTAACCTTCAAGTAATAGATGGGGCCAAGTTGACAGGTTTTTTTCTTCTTCTTTTTCTCTGTTTTGGTGCAATTTCAGAACGCGAGTTGTGGATATAATCTGTGAAACGCAATTTTTTTTCTGTAAGTAAAAGTTGTTGCAAGTAATACACCAAGAGCAAATGAGATAAAACAGGCGGGTTGTCTCTAAATCTCATGAAGACATTGCTTGCTGTTTGCCGCCGTGACTATCAATGGCGACGAGTAGCAATAATCGCCATTGACAACCACGTTTCCAACTACTTTAGCTGCTCTCAACAACCGCACCTCGGGGAGTTGTTGTGTCTTGTGTGGGCTGTTTGTTGCTTTCAACAACCAACCGAGGTGGTCTTTCTCAGTCTCTCGACGTTGACATTTTATATGTCTCTCTCTCTCTCTCTCTCTCTCTCTCTCTCTCTCGTTAGTGTGCTTTGCTGAGTTCTGATTTCATGGGGTTTTTACATTCCAGAGTTGTTTGTTTCCCATTCCTTCCATATCTGCAAGCCCTTGAGAAAGCAGACATGGACGGTTTGCATTTAGCAAGGGGCACCCAACCAAGATAGACCGTAGGAAAGTGAAATCTTTCTAAGTACAAAAACAAGGAGAGAATATTGGTTTAGGATTAAAAATTGGCAAATCATAAAAAGATTTAAGATTAAATCAGTATAATTGAAATTGTATTTATTCAATAGGTTTAAGATTTTTTGGACAATTATCACCATCAAGATAGAGGATCGTTAAAAATCATCCGGAACTAGTTATGCTGCTCATAAAGAGACATAACACCCTCCTGCAAACATAGGATAAGATCGAGCCGGATGCTCTTTATTACAATCCTTGAACAGGTCGGGATAGGGATGGGTCCATGGTATCTAACACTGATCAAAGGTTTAGTTGCATTCTCTTAATTACAATCCCTGAACGGGTCAGGATGAAGAGGGGTCCATGGTTTTTAACACTGATCAAAGGTTTAGTCGCATTGAATGCCTCTTGTGCTTTGCAATCTCAGTGCTGCTGATCAATCACTTTTTCCACTGGAAGCGACCACCCAACCGAGCTTTGATAGCCTAACGTCCTGATGAAAGTACACACCATGCAATTGCACGCACCCCACCTGCTGCTCTTCCAGGCTCTTCCCACTCACTCTCCCCAGCTCCAGAAAACCAGAGACATGCTATGGCAAAATGAGATGATGAAGTCAAGGGAATCTAACTCAAGCGTAGTCCTGTTCCCCAGGAAGTAGTAAACTGCTGTCCTGTCCTGGCATTCTCGGGGCCGCTGCCATCGCATTAAACTCATGTCCTGGCTACATTTTGGAGCCATTGGATTGCATTAAATGCGCCCCCAATAAGTTAGGCGGCCTTTCAGATTCCTCGACCAACTACGGCCTTGGCATCCTTCGTCCCTATCCAAGTCTAGTACTATTCACTATCGTTCGGGACTCGTGATCACGTTTTGATCGGTTCCTCGGCGTGAGGGAGTTTGATTTGCATGTGAAGTGATTTGACTAGTGATGGTGATTAGGTAGCTCACTGGAAATGAGTTTTCTACATATTCCTTTATTTTTTTTTATTGTAACTTCATATCGAGACGTACAAACGAATTGTATTAATACGGTTAATATATTTTAATTGAATCATAAGTCAACCAAGGTTTTAAGTAAAATTGAATACGACCGAGTACGCCTAATTGGTTTAGATTTGAATTCTCTCTTAAGAGATGCCTTTTCAATGATTCTTTTCTTGTGAAAAGTAGCCAACCCTACAGTATTTAATAACCCGGTGGAAAAGGGGGAATGATTCATTCACATGGAATCTACCTTAACCCTATGAATTCGCCGCCTGCCTTTTCCATTTTAACATTTTTTACAGGTTAGATATTCTAAAATATTCAATGCTTGTCATTGGCTCATGATACTGTCTCTTTACCTAGGGATACATAGGTGGTGCTATTTGGGTGTATTGTCCATTTGGGTTCTCTAATTTCTTGGGCATTAATTGTTTCCAATCACCTTGGCATCAAATGTACTTCAAAGTTAGGTCACAAAATACTAGTTAAATATTTTCAAAAAGCCTCAAATATATAACATTTTTGTCATTTAATCTTAAATATTTTAGTTTTACCAATTCAATTCTAAATATTTCTAAATTTTGCAAATTGGGTTCATCTAGTCAATTTTTAATAGGAAACCACTGATATGGTAGTTCAATCAACAGTGATTGTTTTATGTTGCACGATCGATATTGACCTAGATAAATTTTAATATTTTTTTTCCTTTTTCTTTTTTTTTTTGTTCAAATGGTCGGCAATGTCGTCGACCCTCACAAAGCCCTTGCTAGCCAAGGGCAAAGGTCGTGGCCCTACTGCTATATCTAGCGAGGGCTCGCGGCACCCTCACCAAATTTGGTGATGTAAGGACATGGCAACCCACGCTAGCCATAATGAGGGCAAGTGAGGGCCATAGTGTACCGACCAAAAAAAAAAAAAAAGGCCATAGTGTAGCTAGCAAGGGCCGCGGCCAGCAAGGGCTTCGTGACCCTCGCCTAGGAGTCCTTAGCCCTCAGTCAATGGTTGGTGGATGCCATTGGCCCTTAGCCCAATGATTGACAGCCTTGCCAGTCCTTTGAACCAAAAAGGAAACAAAAAAATCTTTAAAAATTAATTAAAATTCTAAAAAAATAAAATACTATTAAAAATTATTCACATTAGTGCTAGCTATGTCAAGTAAGCCGACTCATTCACGTCAGTAATTTTCGACCAAAATTAGCCGGACAGACTCAATTAGTAAATTAGAAAATATTCATGACTCAATTGATAAAAGTACAATAAGTTTCCAAAATACTTTCATGTCCAATAAGCATCACCCATGTAGGAAGTAATTGGGGAGTAGAAAATCCATTTCCCAATAAAATTCCACAACTTGCTTTAAACCACGTGATATATAAATGTAGGAATCTCCACAAATTTCGTAGTAGCATTGATTTTTGAAAGATCAGTGACATGTATGCCATAATCCTGTGAACACGATGTATATTGAGACATGTTACAGGACAAAGAGTCCTCTACCTCTTTATGTTATAGGCATATGCCATATGCATAGGATCTCGACATTAATCTAACTTTGTTTTGATTTTAAGTGTCACATCACAATCCTATTTTAAATTAAAATGATAGAAAAGGAAAGATAATAAAAGCTCATGTAAACTCCATCTAGAGGAGGTTTGTCTACACAAGAGTAAGACTTGACATTTTGGATACTTGGCGTGTTTCAATTTATTGTGAATTTTAAAAAACCTTAAAAGTACTCATCTAATGTGTTATTTTAGTAATGTCCACGGCTCTTATCTAGGGGTACAATAAGAAGACGACCTTCTATTTTTTTAGGGATACTTCTCGTCTTCATCTTTCCTAAAATCCATATTAAAAATTCTTAAATGATACATATCGAGATAAATTTGCAATTTATAATTCCAAAAAAAATCGTGCATGATTTTCTCCCAATATTAAGGAGACTTTTCATCTTCTTTTACTGAAAGATTTCTTGAAAGTAGTGCCCTTAAAGTTTTTAGGGACGGTGCATTGGGCAGTCCTATAGGTGTTTGAGGGACGGCCACGTTTCATTGTCCTTAAAGGACCACCATAAGGACGGTCCTCGTGTTGAGGTTCTCTCGTGAATATTTTAGGGACGGAGTGAAACAAACAATTTTCAACATTAATGTGATTTTCAAACTTTGAATTTATTCAATGTAGTGTCTAAACTTTATCTTAATGTGTAATATCATTATTGAATTTTTAATTTATTCAATGTGATCCTTAAATTTTTTATATAAGTTCAATTTAATCCCTATATTGTTTGTCCTTAAACTTGAACTAATGAAATGACAACATCGAACATTTCATACGGTTCATAGACTAAATTAAATATGCACTAAAAGTTCAGATACTATATTAAACAAATTAAAAACTAAGGGATTACATTGAACAAATTTAAAACTTGAAAATTACATTGCACATTTAATCAAAATTCAAGAATTTTTTGTTTAATTATCTCTTTCTTTTACGAAAGTGAAATGGTGCAACAAATAGCAAGAAAACATGTATGTACCTTGCTATTGAACTTTCAACCACTGGGATTCACCCAGTCAGTCACCCTTCCAACATGGAAGAGGGAGGTGAGGGGTTCAAATCCCCACCTTCTCAAGAGGAGATGGGGTGAGGACGCGTAAGTTTCAGGAGTGGGTTTCAACTTCCACGCCCTGTAAGAGGCAGGGCAAAAAGTCTAAGAGTGAGTGTAGAGTAGGAATAGAGTAGGACTGACAAAAAAAAAACTTTCATTATTCCGGTGATAAGGTTCGCACTAACATGCACCAAGACAAGGCAAGAACAAGCAAGACATCTCGCAATCAATGCTAAAAAAAGATTCAAGATTATATCCGACAACTCCCCCCACGGCTTGACCCTTCATCAATGTCCCACCAGCTTATCTAAGACAAGGGGTTCACCACTCTAATAAGCAAGACGATTAGCAGTGGAGTAGAAGACTGTCAAGAAACAAATCATTTCCCCAGTAGCTCTTGCCAATTTTAGGACCACTTAGTATATAGCAGAGATTTTCATGAGCCCACTGAGGAAAAGAGATGTCTGCAAATTTCGGAAGCTCACCAAGGTAGATCACTTTCAAGAAAGCCATGGCTCGTGCCTCCATTACAGAAGGGTCTGCAGAACTCGAATCACCACACGCACAAAAAGCTCGAATCCTTGTGAGCAACAGTAACTTGACATGCACAGAATATAAGATGACAACAAAAATCAAGGGTTGGGCCTTTGGACCATCCAGGGTACCTCACAAATACATCGTACAAAGTGTAAGACAAACATTTCGAAAGAGTTTCGAGAACCATTCACGGGTCACTACCTTTGGTAACCTATACCTATGTGACCCTTCATGTAAGTATTCTGGGATTTTCGAGAGAGATGAGAGAGAATCGAGACTACATCTTCGCTAGATTGGCTTCATATTTCACTTTATTCGAGAAGAGTATTTTTATCCGAACAATATGCATATAAAAGGAAATAATCTAATCTAACAAGGAAATTAGCTACCTTAGAAAACAACAAAATATCAAATTATATCTCTAATATTTAATGGTATCTCTAAGAGTATTCTTTTATAGAGAATCTTTAATATCCATAAGTATACTTCGACACTTCACTCTCTTTCCACGTCATGGTATGTGAAGAACATTCTTTATGTTTAATGCTTTCATTAATATCAATTCATAACTTTTTTGTGACGTGCAAACTAAAATAATTCATGATTTTTTGAATTATATGGTGCATAGCCAGTGTAGCCCCTTTGTTACACAAACCACCATCATCATCGAAAAGTTCGAATATATAACCAGCTATCCAAATCGATAGCGAGTGATTTAGATTGGGTAAGAAAGGTATCCGGTAATCAGAATTTGGCAAAAAGCTTGAAGGATCTTGAGCCAAAAAGAAATCCAAGAGCAACCCCCCAACGCCCGGAAAAGGAAAAGGGAAAACTTTTCCTTTCATCAGATTTGAATCTCCTGACTTTTATCCTCTCCTTTTTCAAGAGAACAAGAGGAACCAGCAGCTTTAGACACATGTCTCGCAGGAAGTGGGGTTGAGCTCATGTGCCGTGTTAAAGATATTACAGTGGGAAAGAGGAAAAAAGGGGTGGTTTGAGCGTTGTGTGGACTCAGACACGGAGAGGCCCCATGCCTTCTAATAATACGTAAGCGTCATGGTATCGAACAAGAAATCCTTGGTCCGGATCTGCGTTTTGCTGTAAGAGACAAGACAGCTTTTGGCATTTGCACATTCTGACAAGTCAACCTCCTCATCTTACATTTTCTGTGTCGGCCATTGACTCAGGATTATTGTAGGATATTGAGCAGTTTCTTGAATGAGATTCCCTAATTTTCTAATCTGATTACACTTTGCTTGTGTTTATCTTTTTTGGGTATAGGTACCCCTTCAGCATAAGACACATAATTCAGTATTTTCTCGCATCCTACCTAATTAGACATACTAATTATGTTGATTTTGCATACATATGAAGCGTAGATACTACAATAAGAGTATGAGGATAACAACTAGCTTTTCACGTACAACGATTTCATTTCGTGGGTAACTCGTGTGAGAATTTATTATTTACCCAAAATGAACACTAAAAATGATAACATAATTATGGATAGGTTCATTTTTTTATGGATAGTGAATGAGACCAACTTTCAGAGCTTAAACATTATGACGCCCATACATCATTTCTCGTGGTTCGCTATTCTTTTTTCTAAATTTAAATGTCTTGACCTACTGACAAATAACCAATCAAAAGATGTCATATGATGTCTCACCTCATTTAATGGAAAAAAAAGTTTAGTAAAAGCTGAGTATCTTTATACTTCGATTATAGCTTTTAAAAAGGACTATGACTAAAACCGGTTTAGAAAGTTAACACACAATAGGTTATATGACAAACTATCATTGTTTTAACGGAAAAAAAAGGTAAACTATTATTGAGTGTTTGAATATGAAAGGTTTGTATAAATACCTATTTACAATCTGTCATATCACTTAAATTATTGAATTATTTATGGACAGATATTACAAATTAGTATACCTAGGATTGCTTGTGAATTTTTTATTTACACGAGACTTAGCTGGCTGGTCACCCACGACAATTACGCCCCCAATCTTGTTCTTCCACGACAAGTATAAATGTATGCACACGGAGGAAAGCACTACTTCTACACTTCCCAACGGAAGACCTTCACAGCCTATCAGAAAAGGAGTAGACTTTTCCCCCCTCCCTCTCCTCTCTCCCTCTCTCTCTCTCTCTCTCTCTCTCTCTGTCACAGAAGCACTGAAATCATAGGCTTGGCAGCAAGATGAAGGGAGAGAAGAAGGAACACAGAAAAGGGCTGTGGACAGCAGAGGAGGACAGGCTTCTGGCGGACTACGTGAGGGTGCATGGCAAGGGGAAGTGGAATCGCATTCCCCAGATGACAGGTTAGATTCTTTAATCATTTCTTCTTCTTTTTGGGAAAAATCTTCGCGAGTTATAATGGGTATGGTCAAAGAACAGTGTTGGTGTCTGAGCCTTAAGCTGTTTTTGTTCTTGTGCAGGCCTGAAAAGATGTGGCAAGAGCTGCAGGTTGAGGTGGATGAATTACCTGAGCCCGAGCGTGAAGCGAGGTGATTTCTCGGAGGAAGAAGACGACCTCATCATCAGACTCCACAATCTTCTTGGAAACAGGTCTCTCTCTCTCTCTCTCTCTCTCTCTCTGACCTCTCTTTTTCTTCTTCTTTTCGATCTCTTCTGGCATGACATGTACCTGCAATTAGAACTTAAAACCTGTATTTTTCTTCCATTATTGACATCGCTTGTTAAGCCGAATGAGTAGACATACCTATCTGGGTATGCAGTTCTTCTCTCCTCCTATGTTTTCCACACGAAAATCACATTAATTGTTCCCACTTATTGAGACTTTCGAGTGGTAATTTAATTAACTTTTGTCAAGACCCTTCACTATAATTCCTTCTGGTTTCATTTCAGTCTTGTTTTTCAATGTTCTGAGCAAAGTTTCTGACTTTGTGACCCAAGAGCAACAAGAACACACAGCTTTTTGCATTTGTCCTTGAAGCAATGATTTACCCTATCTTTTCGCCCTCGATCATGATTAATGCTGGCAAACTTTCTACACATAAATGATGCACATATATATTTATAATATATACATAAAGTTGTCAATAACGCCACCGTAATGAAGCTAACGCTAGGGGTACATTTTACGGTGCGAGGTGACTTTCAAATCATTTCACTTTTGGACGTAACTGAACTTTTACTTCATTCGACCATGTCCCTGTTGACGATAATCCGCCTCGTCAAGGACGGTAGGCCATGGCGATGAATGATGATAGCATAGCATATAGTGATAGATGTCCTCTAGGAAGTGGTGGCAGACAGCAACGCCTTCAGAACTTTTCTGCATGTGACTTTCGATTACCGCCCATGCTCGAAGAGAAAACGAAGACAGAGAACATGGAACAACTCTAAAACGTGGGTTTGATGTCTTTTTTATCTTTGTTTTCCAGATGGTCGCTTATTGCGGGGCGAGTTCCTGGGAGAACCGATAATCAAGTGAAGAACCATTGGAACACTCATTTGAGCAAGAGGCTCGGGTTCAAAAAAGGCAAGGGCAGGGCTGATGATCATCGTCCGAGAACCCACCTCAAAAAGGAGAAGGAGAATCATGCCATGGTGCTGGGCTCGAGCTTGGAGCCACCCTCCAGCGACCACTTAGAAGAAACTGCTCGGAAAATCACAGGGGATGACAAGTCGTCTCGGGGAGCACTGGTCGAATGTGATTCCTCACAGCAATTGGCTACTCCGAGCAATGAGTTCCAGAACCCCTTTTGGTTCTTTAACAGTGATTTGAATCTTTATAGTCCCGATTTCACAGACAGATTGGGCGAGTACGCTCTAGATCTTGTATCGGATGGCTTGTAAACGAATTTTCTTTTCTCAGCCTTGATCCGAAGTAATCTTTAGAAGCAATTAATCTCTCCTTTCCCTACGGTTCTCTATGTGGACATGCAAAAGCTAGTTCTTGTTTTCCTGGAAAAGGAACTAGCATCGTACAGGTACCGATTCAGGTGACAACAAACGCATGCATTAACTTAGAAAACACCAAATGTGGTAAATGTAAAAAACTTAGCGATCTAGATGTTAGTTCGACACAAATCTTCCTTCGACACATGTTATTATTCGGAATGCTTGGCTACAGACGGTACATCGAATCAAAGATGGATGCTGACGGAGATCGTTTGGACTTTTGGGTACAATACAACGAAAGAGACAATAGGATTTTATGAAGATGAGACCACACGCGGAGAAGAGAAACAAAAGTTCAAAACAAATGCCAAACGTGTGCCAACTGTTCTTGATTGAAGTGGGTCTCTTCCTTGGCTGGCATTATGTATCGTTGAAGAAGTAGGGTTCTGATTTATAAGGGGGACCCTTCTTCTAGATTTTCGCGAAGATGGAGCAACACAACAAAGCTCTCAAGATCAAAGGTTCTCGATCTAGGGTCAGCACACGGCCAACGGATACAACGCAGTCGTATACTAGAAGAGTCTACAAGACAAATCAGAGTTCTGTCATGGTTTTAACTTCCAAATACAGTAACAGTAAGCGTCGTCGTATGAATCGGAAAACAGTTGCTAATGCGACACGATGGACGAGAAGACTTACGAGGAATTGCTTCATCATAGTCATCGTGAGACCACATTTGCCATAACGTGGAGCCTACATATCCAAGTAATGAATCCGACTACTTAGGCGTTGGCCGCTTGGCCTTTCGCTTGATCCAAGGAATTTTAGGTGGCGCAGGTAAAAGAGAAACGGGACAACGAACGATGCAATGATTAACCCACCAATTGCGCCACCTTTGCCCCCAATTCCCTTCCCAGGTTTTTTTTCTTTTCCAGCCACATCGGGCTGGCGTCAACTAATCATTTGACATGGCCAGGAAGCTTTTTCCCCAAATCGCCATAGTGATTCGGGAAAGAGGTCTTTCACTTAGTGACAAGTAAAGTGACAGTCCCCACGGAAGTGGCCATAGAGATGTGGCATGGGCCCTGAAATGATGGCTAATCATCATCCCTCCCAGCATTACCTCAGGCATCTTGCGAACAAGGGCGAGGACCCGGCTCCATTCCAGGCCGAGGGATTGGGGGGGGGGGCTGGTTTTGACCTTGTCGTGTGTTCAGACAGTTTTCCCCAAGACGGCTAGGCACGTCTGGCCGTCCTTTGCGTATTCGTTCCGGACATGTGACGATGCGTCGCATGGCGGAGCTCGACGGGAGGGCGAGGAAGATGGTCGCGACCACGGCGGTCGGATGGTTTCAACGACGGTGTCATTGACGCCGTAGAAAGGCGTTGCTCTTGCGCGGCGGGCGAAAAGGTCTGCTGCTTTCCGCTCGTAAAAATAGAAAGCTAGGACGAGGGATGGGGACCGCCTCCTTGAGGGGGGCTATGCTGGTCGCTGGCGCAATGATTTCGGCCATTATATGATATGGAATGCATCCTATGCAATCGGTTTTTCATAATGCTCCGCACGCACTGAAAGTAGAACCGGTCCTGATCCAACATCCGGAGCTGCTTTGAGGCTTTTTTTTGTGTGTGCTTGCATTCACATGTTCACATGAATCGGAGTTCGGTGACGTCAGAGACGACTCGGTCGTGATTGTACGAATTGAGGAGCGGTAACTCGATGAGAAATTGCTAGATCACAAACCCACAAGAGAATTAAAAGAAAAAGGATAATAGTGACATGTTAGGGAAATAGGGAAATTGTAGTTTGCAGAAAAGAGAATGAGAAATTACAACTCTAGATTGTCAATTATGTTATCTTTATGACTCTTAAGGATGTAAGATGGTTCTATTTGAATCAGGCCATTTTTAAAACAATTCAGCCCGCAATTCGTTGGTTATGACTTTTCTTCCCTTTTTTTTTTTGGAAATTTGGGGGGTGAATCACCTCATTGATTTGAGTTGTCGTCTTCAAAATCGAACAAGGTGGTCCGACATTCAAGATGGTGTTCAGACAATCCCTCGGCCCATGCTCCAAACATTCTAGACCCACTCCATCAAGATATTACGTCTCATTGAAGGGAGAAAATATTCCGTGATTTGTAACCATCACATCATCGGCCTATGTGGTGAGCATGAGTATAGTCTACTCCACTCAAAGGGTGCCACGTGTCCATGATGTGGACATTGATGGAAAATAAAAAAATGAAAACCTTTCTCCAGCTGGGAGACTAGTGAATTGAGAAGAGACTGTGCCAAGTAATACTAAATGCTGAAATTTAACAACCGCCTAAAACTCTCCCTCCTCTTTTCAAGGGTTGTTTATCTGCTCTCTCTCTCTCTCTCTTCCTTTACGTTGCTAATTCCGTCAAAAAACTCATTTCATCTTTAGTGAAAATTTCGAATAAACCTTATTGTTGTGAGAATTTTTAATTATGAATCTTTGGTGGTTGTTGAGGCCCAAAACGGGGCCCGTCTTTAATCGGCCCAAAATGCACATCACTGAAGCCAGTTCGCCGCCCATTTTAAGCCAATGGGTCGATTGTTTTGGGCCTTCCAAGCCCAAAGAAGGGCTCACCCTCACTGGGCCGAAAAAACCATTTTGGACGAATTTGAGGCCCATTATAGGCCCATGGACTGATTAATCTGTACCTCAAGTTGCCCAGCAAGGCCGAAACATGGTGCACACCCAAGCTGCAGGGCCAACGAGCCCCAAATGCGACCTATCTGTGGTGGGCCTTAATGGGCAAACAACGACTAGTTTGAGTGCTCACTTCCTCTCATCTTAGTTTGGGTATGAATTTTCCTAAATTGGAGTTAAATATAGAAATGTTTTAATTAAATAGGTTGGGTCCAATATTGCTCACTATATTTGCATCGCATAAAAACGGATTATATGGGTCGATTTGGGTTGGACTGAACCCAGCCCACCTATTTGACGAGGCTCCATATTGCTTGGACCCCATATTAAATCCAATCATAAGATACAAATTGAGAATCTATCAATTATGATAGCTAAGGTTATAAATTTATATTAAAAATTTCACCGTAGAACTTATCGAACAATACTAATTTTTCACCAATGGCAATTACAAGAATAGATTTTCTAATTATTATAGATGCAACGAGAGGATTCACCTATTATTTGAAATGATAGTTTTGAATCACATAATTTCTTCATTAATATTTTGGCTCTACGTGCACCACAAGAATCAACAATTCAAAATTTTCAAGCCCCATCACAAATCACCTGTGTATGTAATTAGGGATTATAACATAAATGATCCCGAAATTTTGATCTAATATACAATACTATACATGAACTTTTTGATTTGTATAATGAATTATTCAAACTCTAGTCCAATATATAATGTTGCTCTTGAACTTTTAATTTGTTTAATGTAATTCTTAAATTATAAAAAATAATATTTAAAAATTCACAAATCACATTAAACCAAGATTTATCGATTATTCGTGTCATCTCGATAATCTTTGGATCTTTCTTAGTTGGGAATGGCAAAACATTTTTCTCACTTTGGATGTCGTTTGTCTCCTCGGACAAACGTGTGCCGACTCCCAGATCCTAAGACAGAGTAGCGAGCGAGAGGAGCGGGAGGGAGGGAGGGAGGGAGACAGAGGAGATGGGAGACCTGACGCTCGGTCGCTTCGGGCAGGCAGAGGCGCGTCGTCGGAAAAAAAAAGCACACGTCGCTTCCCACCTGCGGTCCAAAAATCGGAGCTCCGTCAAATCAGTCCGCGCATTCCCACGCGAGATCCGATCCGATCCGATCAGATCTCGCCACCCCGATCGATGGCGCGAACACCGACGCCCGCGTAATCATTGTCATCGCCTCCCGCCGTCGATCGGGTCAGGTGATGAGCTTTTTCCGATCGCTTTCGGTGCTCCCTCTTTTTCGACACCGCCGAAGGCGCAGATGGAGGCGAAGCTGAAGCTTTGGAGAGGCTTCCGCAGATGGGAGGTCGAGAATGCGACGTCGTCTCGACAGGATGTGACTCGTGAGAATCCATATCACGATGCAAATCTCCATCTCTCTCTCTCTCTCTCTCTCTAGTTCTCGTTAGTTCTCGTTACACGAAAATGGAGAACATCTGGTTGAACTTCAAAAACCGCGTTCCATTTTAACTTGCTTTTCTTCTTTCATCTCTTGTTTTTTTTTTTGTCTTTTCAGCTACTAATTGGAGCTGAAAATATGGAGAAGATCTTAAAAGAGTCTTTTCATGTGTATATATAAAAAAAAATTAAGAGTCAGTAATCGTGCTTTGAATATATAAATACTACTATTCAAAAATTAGGCAATGGATCGATTTTTTTGTTATGTCTCGTGACTCGATTTTTTTTACAAGTGTCCATGGCTCGGTTAACATTAACCTAAATCATGACTCAAGAGTTTTGTTTAAATGATCAGAATTTTTAATGTAAGTAGAAACATACTCAGGGCTTTGTAGGGGAAGTATTTTTGATAATAATAATAATAAGTTTATGGATATTTATTTTAGACTACCGTCCAAAAATAACAACGATATATAGTTAATTAAGTCATATTATCTGGCCTTCAAATGAGGAAATACATATTACAAAAATAAAAGGAAAACATCTGCTAGCAAATCCTTGACCTTGTCTCATGCTTCTCTAAGCCATACTAATTATGCTTCTAAAGTATGATGTTAATAATACAATAATTTTTATACAATGTTCACTTAGATACCATAACTTTTTTTTTCAATCACTTGAGTATTAATTTAGTTATTAATCATTCACTTAAGCGCCATTGGTGATTTATGTGGCCAAAGAATCTAACACAACATCAATTCATTATAAATTGGCCGATGTGACTCATTGAAAAAAAATCAATTAACAAAAACACAAGATATAAAGTCATTCTAGCCCTACCATTAACAAAAAAAAAAAAATAGAAAAAAATCAAATACCAAGCATATTGATATGAGTGAGAAAGTAAAAAGACCTTGAAGTAATAATACTATGTAGAATTTTATGAGATTACTATCAATTATTCAAAAAATCTTAAATTATTAGATGAATAGTCAAATACTAGATTTAGCATTTAAATATTCCATCTTTTCGCAATTGAAATCATCGTGAGAGGTCCTTGATTTATTTTAAATGAGTTTATAAATTAAAAAAAAAAAGAAATAGTAGTATTAGTTGAATAATCAAAACAGGCGAAGATTCATGGGACCTACCGACCCGCAAGATCGAAAGATATGGTCCGTCCGAGAGCATATCGCTCTATATCTCCAATGATCGCGACCCATCGCACATCGGACTTTGTCTTCTTTTATTTCTTTTATTTTTTTAAAAATTTTTTATGCCAAATTTTCATTTAATTTTTTTTTTTGGAGAGCCGCCACATGGGACTCCAACCAAACCACACGCTCGCCAAGTCCATTATTATTATTTTTTTATGCCAAATTTTCATTTAAATTTTTTTGGAGACCCACGGTCAAACCCTCAGCCAAGTCCATGTTCACCGGTCTTTTTCAGCCAATCCCTTTCATTTTCTTTTTCTTCCTTTCCATTTTCTATTATTTATATATATATATTTTCCATTTTGTTTTGTTAACGAGATCTCTTTCTTTTATAAATTAATTTCTTTTTCCACGATCAGCTTTCTCACCTGTTAAAGCGAGAGGACCCCCTCTTTTTTTTTTTTTTTCCCTTTTTTTTTTTTTTCAGGTTCCACTGGCTGTGGCTCTTTATGCGGGGCATCTAAATCTAGCGGTGAAGGATCCAATGATTGGATTTGGATTTGGACTTAGACTTAGATTTGGATTTGGCTTTCTGGGATTTCTTTCACATGGCGATTTGAGTTCCGGTCCTCTGGGTGCTTCAAAAGAAGTGCTGGAAAAGGTCCATCCGGGGTCCGTATCCAAGGCATATCTTATCTCTTTTTCTCGGATGAGTTTTGTCCACAAGCGATGTAAACCCAACATTAGGAGACATGATCGGAAGGGAAATTCGTCCGGTTCATACATGAAAGAAAAATGCAGCCCGTCCCGGACGCGCGTTTGCGCGACGACGCGATACGGATGTGGGGATTTTGGAATCGAATGAAGTAATCATGTAGTATGCCCATGTCACGGACTTGAGAATTCCGTGATCACGAGACCGTGCAAAATTGAACAAGGCTATCCTAACTCACCCGAGAGCCTTTGTAATGTTCCCGAGACAGGTAAGATGGTAATTGCGTCGAGATTTAAAACTCTCTAAACATAAATATAAGTAGTTAATGGGTGAAGAGATACAATTTTGTCCGTCGGATGTAATCTCAATCATTGGTTATAATCGGAGAGTCTCCAATATAAGAAGAGATGCCCTCCACTCGTTATATCCATTCAATCATTTTGGTTCCATTCTCTGTTCGTAAGTTTTATCTCTAGAAACTTTCACTTTCTATGATTCAAATGAGCTTAAGTGATCGATTCAATGAAGGCTTGGCTTAGGTGCTCCAACGATCCCAAGTTATCCCAAAAAGTTTAAATTGTCATACGGTCTCAATCCTAAACGATTAGCCTGTAACACTATTACGAGAGATGTTAGATTATATATGTGTATAATTAAAAAAAGAAGATCAATTTTGGTCATTATTGACGTGCGTTGGACTTGGTCAAAACAGTATTTGGTCATTTGTGAAAATCAACAAAAAGTTGAGTCGACAATCTTGGGTACAATCGCCAAGGTAATGGAACCGATGAAACCATTGAGAAAGTGGTGTCGACGTCCTTTTTGTACTCTCCATTCATAACATTTGTTTGTATGCGCCCTCGCATACAAACAAACAAACAAGGATCTTATTTTTCAATTATCTTTAAATTCTTGCACTTTAATTATAATTTCTAAATTCATCTCATCAATCAAATTTCAGCGTATTTCTTAATTGTAATTTCTAGATTTGTGTGATCGATTATATTCATATGTATATCTTTACTATAATTCCTATGGGCTCATATTAAATTTTGACGTTACATTTTTATATTTTTCGGCCATGTCGTTGATTAAATATCTATATAGTTTGTGTACACTAGATTTCATTTGAAGTGAAGTTCTCGATTTTCTTATCTATCTATAATATTTCCTATTCGAAATAGGCATAGAATTTGTTTCATCTAATAAAATTGATAATGACTTCTAAAGATGGCATTTCATCGTACGGAAAAACAATATTATTAAAATATATTGATCATATTTTGTATGCATTAAAAGTGCAAAGGGTTAGAGTCGGCAAATGACTTGTCAACGTGACAGTTTATTGATTAATTAATTTATAGAAAAAAAAATTCTTACTTAGTTACCTATCACAATGTAGGTGGATTCTTATTCCATGTGCGTGAATAGAATAATTTGTGTACATCCGTAGAAATTAATCCAATTGAAACATTTTAAGTACAGATTTATTGCACGACATCTCATTAGATTCGTCATATCGCAAATTCGATCATTGTACAAGAAGCGACATAATATTATATTCTTATATTCTTTAATTTAGATTTGACACGACACGATCGTAATTAAAAGGACAAAAAACAGGATTACCAATTTTGATGGTCCTAATTTTTTTGAAGAAATTTCCAATTTCTAACCCTTCTTGCCGCAGCCAGGCGTCACGTTTGAACACCTGGTTCCTGAAAATGCCCTGCCGTCCCTGTTCGAGAGAACCATGACAAGATCCGAGCAAAATCTTATGGTGGACCCGTTCTTCTTGACACCTCGTTTTCATCGGATCCGAAGGCTTTCTCGTATCGCCATCGCCACCAGAAGTCAAAATGCAAAATTTCATCTCCCCCGCGTTAAAGTTCGATCCTTTTTAAAGCTCGGAAAAAGCAAGAATCGAGGGTCATTTTTTTGCCCATGACACCTGCTGCCGCCCCTGTTTTCCTACCCTTTCTTCTTTAATTATTCTTGATAATCCAATGCCGTGCGTCCACAACGAAGCAAATCTCGGCTCCAAAATCCATGCACAGGGAGCAGCACACCGACCCCAATCGATGAGCACGGAAACAGAGGAGGTGAGATTGTTTTTACATGGATGCGTTCTGTCTGTCCGTCTGTCAAGTGTTTTGACACAGGAGAGGAGAGAGAGTAAAACAGGGGAACAGTGAACGGAGATGTGTCTGAAAGGACAAGGGACAAGTGGGATATAATGCCGGTAGATTTTGCCAAGATATCGCGAAGGGAAAAAAAAATAGGATCTTTCTGAGAATCTCTGCCTTTATCTGCTCCCCTTCCATTCAATTGGAAAGGCGAAATCGCCCCAAGATCTTCTCTTTTTCTCTTTTCTTGGTTTTTTCCTCTCTCCCTTTCTTTTCCCACTTCCTCTGCTATAAAGACCCGTCACTGCGATATCCCACGTTCTCCCTCATTCATTCGTTGAGACCCCTCAACAAGAAATCGTGCGTTCGTACAGTTTCATCTACATCAGGAAAGGCTCTTTGCTCTGATCTTTTCCTTGCGAGTTAATCATTATGACGATGGCCGGCGAAATTCTCCGGCGGCAGTCGCCGGCGGAGGTCGACTTGTGTGGTGGGTCGGGTCAGGAGCTGCATGTTCTTGCGGTGGATGATAGCCTTGTGGATAGGAAGGTCATTGAGAAGCTGCTTAAGAGATTGTCTTGTAAAGGTGGGTGTCTATGTTTCTTGGTTCAAATTTTCTTGATTTATCCTGCTCTGGGTATGATTTGATTATGTTGAATTGAATCCTTTTGGGCATTTGAATCTGCAGTTACGGCTGTTGATAGTGGATTGAGGGCTTTGCAGTTTCTGGGATTGGATGGAGAGAAGAGCTCTGTTGGACTTGATGTAAGAACCAAATTTAGCTCATGCTCAATGTTTCTTCATTTGCGCTGTGCCTGCTTTGTCTTGTTGGTTGATTAGAAAATGACAGGAAATCAAAAGGGAATTAGCCTTAGCGAGAAGAAATTGTGTTCTATGTAGTAACGCTTATGATGCTTTTGGAGTGTAGTTTTGCTTGTCTGAAGAAATGGTTTGTTGTTTGAACTAAGCAAGAGTTTGAGTGCTGATTCTTCGTTCTTGAACATCATCAGGATTTGAAGGTTAATCTGATAATGACTGATTACTCCATGCCGGGCATGACTGGATATGAGCTTCTCAAGAAGATCAAGGTCAGTGATTTTTCGCTTTTAGGAGAATTGATTCTGTCAAATCAGCAAAGTCTTGTTGTGAAGATGGCTTAAGAAAACCAAGAAAAAGGGTCTGAGATTTTCTTTGTAAATCTGAACAGGAATCATCAGCTTTCAGAGAAACGCCGGTGGTTATCATGTCCTCCGAAAGAATTCTCGCCCGTATTAACCGGTATTGTTTCACTCTATGCTTTTTGAAGTTTACAAAGATAGACTCTTCGCCATATGATAATTGTAGTTTATAAACCACACATCAGAATTGACTCATTTGAGGGAACTTTCTACAGTAGTCATGAAAAGTCTTGTATCCATGAGATTGATATGAAGAGATTGTCATTTGCATTAGAAATGAAACAATATGATGATCTGGCCCAAAAACAAATAGGACTGATTATTCGACAGATCGATTGATTGGTATTCGATGTTTGATACTGGTCTGAAATCATTGACTGAAGTTGCGGGTTTGTCTAAATAGTACCTTGAAATTCGGGATGTAGCACGAGATGATCAATACTTCATCTGCAGTTTCTATTTGAAGTTTCTCTAATTGTGGGGATCTTATTTGCTTGATGGATAGATGTCTAGAGGAAGGAGCAGAGGAATTTCTTGCGAAGCCAGTGCAGCTGTCCGATGTTCAGCGCCTGAAAAATTTCGTGATGGGTGGGGGAGAAGTTTGCCCGGACAGAAGAATCAACAAGAGAAGACTTGAAGAAAATAACGATAACGATGACAACGAAAATCATGCCCCATCGCCGGTGTCGCCCCTGTGCAGTCGCGATTGGGCAGTGTGCTCATCTTCATCGTCCGATTCTTCATCGCCGTCTATAGCCGTGTCTTCATCCAAGAGGCTTAAGATACATCATCAAGCTTGAGGATATTCATTCGTATATACCAGAATTTGATTTATTGTTGTTTTTTGGCCGATGATCGGCATATTCATGGCTAGGAATGGCACCTTTTGTTCAGTAAATATAATATGATCTCTTTCCCCTATCCACACCAGCAAAATCTTCCCAATCGTCTTTTACGTTCGCGAACCTGATCTCAAATTATTTCTCGTCTCATCAGTAGTTGTAAGGCCATCTACCAAAGCCTGAAATTGTCATTGCAGAATTCAATACATGCTTGTCAATTACAGGCCGTCATTAGATGCTCAACAGTTCATCTATCAACCACCACAGGCAAAGATCAAGTTGCTCAAACCTACCCGCCATGGTCCATATGAATGCCAATGAATGCAAAACGTAGCTATTCATGTAAATTGATCTTTCACCCGACAATGGTGTTACCATCAAACTAGAGAGAGAATGGAGATTCGATATTTGAATAAAGTCAAGAACTAGAACAGGACGGTGTTTATGGTGTGAAAAGAACATGTGGACGAGCGGATTACACCAGCATTAAACATCAAAGGCAGATTACCAATGTATCCGTGGCATTAGCATTCATTTATCTTTATTAGCGCAACAGCATAGGAAGTGATCTGAAAATAGACAGTCCAAATTACCTCAACCACAAGTGCTGCGACTCATTAATAAACGAATAATTCACCAAATCAGCAGCACGACAGAAGCAAGCCCCTCATGCCATGTGGAATGTTTTGTCATTTAGCCGTCGCCGGATAGGTTCGAGTGCATGCCTAGCTGTTAATAAACATGTATTGATCGAAGTACACATGGAAATCGAGCATATGAAGAAAACTCCAGCTCAACAGTAGCTGGAACTAATGGAAACAGCTCCAAGTAAATGTCCACAATGAACAAAAGGAAGAGAACAAAAACAATAAAACACGAGGCATTCCAAAATATTTTGCCCTCTCACCTCGAAGCTTTATGCATTGTTCGTTAACTACAATGAAAGGAGGCAGGACCGCAAAATATTTTTTGACAATTCAGCAGTTAGCAGTCGGCACAATTTTGACAAGTCTATTCACAACCCTCGCGATCATTGTTACCTCCAGAACAAGGACTCTGCAGTCATTTAAAATGAATAGAGAACAAAACCAACCAACTGCACAGAACTAATCTTCATTGGAACTGTCAGCAGCCGACAACAAAGTGTGCAAGCTCACAATTCCTACGATGTTTTCACTTGAAGGCTAGAACCAAGACAACAAAAATCCTCTCGTCACAAGTCTGTGGTCATTGTTTAGCGCAATTGTGTTTTCCATTTGAAATTCTGTATCGCTCTTCTTTACAATTTGTAGCATGCAAAAACATTTTTCGCAGGATGTCATCATCTCCATCATCGCCTCGATCATCGCCACCGGCTGATCATTCCATCGTCAAGGCTGTTATCGGTACGGCAGTTGGAACCCTAGTCGTAGCTGCTATCTTCTTCTGGGTGTTCTGGAAAATAGTTGCTGGACGTGTCAAGAGAAGTAGGACCGACAGGAGCTTTCGGCGGGAAGATGTCGCCGACAAAATGTTCGGGAAACTAGGTAAGAATGTGAAAGGATTGATTGTTGATGAGGGTGGTGTGGATGTGCTTTATCTAAGGAAACTTGAAGAAGGCCAACATAGGAGCTACTTCTCAAAGACGTTCGATAATCCTAGTTATGAAGACCATGAAGAGGAGAAACGAGTGTGTTGCCTGACGGAAAGTTCAGGACAGTCTGCATCAAAACGGAAAAATGTGCATCCAATCTACGAAGACTACGAATCGTTCTATGAAAGTACTTCCGAGCAACCAGGAAAACTGACCCTGAAAGATCCAGCTTCAAAGCTACATGCTTTGCCTCCTCAGCCTGCCATTCCTACTGCAGGACCATCTCCAGCTTCAGTCCCCTATACGTCGATACAGCAAATGACAGCATCACCTCCTCCACCCCCACCCCCCCCCTCCACCAACATTGCTGCCACGACCATCGCCACCACCATCGCCGCTGCTGCCGGCGCCGCCTCCACCTCCAACATCACGGCCACTGAGACCCCTAATCCCACCTAAAAGAAAAGGTCCAGCAATGCCAACACCGCCACCACCTCCCCCAAAAACAGGAGCAGGCGTCATGTTCTCATCGACAAAACCTCCACCGGCGCCAAGAGGGAAAGCGACAGATGAAAGCAGGACATGCAATCCAAGAGAAGAAAGCTCAGGAGGGGCAGATCATGGCCCAACGAAGCTCAAGCCATTGCATTGGGACAAAGTCATCTCCAATGTCGATCACTCAGTGGTGTGGGATCAGATTAACGATGGATCATTGCGGTAACACGTCCTCCTAATATTTTGATATGATATTTGACTCATTTCATTTTCCTAAAAATTATGTTTCAACCTGCTTTTCACTTCTGCTAATTGGCAGTCTTCTCTAAAATCCAGATTTGATGATGAGCTAATTGAAATGTTATTTGGATACACTGAATTGAATCCTGGATCCACTGTAAAGAGAATGAATAACATGCAATCATCTTCAGTCGGGCCCAACTCTGCTTTGTCATCCCGAATTTTCATTTTTGAAGCCCGGAAGTCCCAAAACAATGCAATTGTACTGAAATCACTTGCCATATCCCGTCAAGAAATTGTCTATGCCCTCCTTGAGGGCCATGGACTCAGCGGTGACGTGCTTGAGAAACTCACCAAAATGACTCCCACCAAAGAAGAAGAATCTAAGATCCTTCAATTCGATGGCGACCCAACCAAGCTTGCAGATGCAGAATGCTTTTTCTACCACATCCTGAGAGCCGTTCCTTCGGCCTTCACCCGATTTAATGCGATGCTTTTTCGGGGGAACTATGAGTCAGAGGTCCTTTACCTGAAGGAATCCTTGCAAGTGCTTGAACTGGGGTGCAAGGAGCTGAGAAGTCGGGGCCTCTTATTCAAACTTCTCGAAGCTGTTCTCAAGGCAGGAAACCGCCTGAATGCTGGAACTGCCAGAGGCAATGCACAAGGTTTCAACCTAAATGCCCTTGGAAAGCTTTCTGACATTAAAAGCACTGATGGAAAGACAACTCTACTGCACTTCGTAGTCGAACAGGTTGCCCATTCCGAGGGAAAACGTTGCTTGATCAACAAGAATCATAACATCTGCAGAACTAGCAGCCAAGGAAGCAGACAATTTGGTGCAGACTCAGACGACAATATGGCGGATCAGAAAGAGTGTTTAACGCTAGGATTGGGAGTGCTAGGAAATCTAAACGCAGAACTTTCCAATGTCAGAAGAGCAGCTACTATTGAATACGAAAGTTTGTTCAATATGTGTTCCTCTCTCTCAAGCCGTGTTGCCGAAATTAGGAATCTTGTGGCAACATCTGATAATGGTGAAGATGGAGGCTACCTAACGGAAATGAAAGAATTCTTAGAAGAGTGTGATCAGGAGCTCAAGGTGGTCAGAGAGGAGCAAGCAAGGGTCCTGGAGCTTCTGAAGCGGACCACGGACTTTTATCAAGTGGGAGCTTATAAAGAAAAGGGGACACAACCGCTTCAATTGTTTCTTCTCGTGAAAGATTTCCTCGAGATGGTCGATCAAGTAAAAAGGGACATCACTCAGAAAATACAGAAGAAAAATGTGGCCAGAAATGAAGGGCTATCCCTGCCGCCATCTCCACTGCTGAGAAGTCCATTGAAGTTCCGGAACTTATCCTTCCGCTTCATGACATACCCACCAATGACAGCATCCTCAAGTGAATCAGAGGATGATTTTTGAATCATGCTACAGCTTCAGGCAATAAATAGGTGACAAAAGAAAGTTGTAGAGGATAGTTGGAAATGCTAGACCCTATTGGGAAGAAATAAGATTAAAACTTCTCGTTCATCATTCAGTAGTAGTAAGTTAGCTCTCTCCCTAGAATGATCTTGCTAACTTGCGGAAATAAAACCAGACAGTCGTAATGATTGCAAGAAGTAACCTCTAGCATGATGCAAAAGGTTGACTCAATGTGTGCTTAGGTCGATATTGTTTAGCATGCGGGACCACTGTCAACCCGTGATAACATCTCTTAAGATCTCTTAAGATCAAAACTGGGTCTACCAACCGCTAGGTACTTGGAGCTATGTAGGACAATGCATGATATTATCAGCTTACGCATACCCGAACTAGCTCAGGTCTATGGAGAAAGCCATTATATACCCAATAGGAGTTCAACCAACCCGTGAAAATCCAGTACAGGTTGATACCACCCGGCCAGAAAAGTCTGCATGATATGATTATGTGATAATTTAAGTGCCTGTCTGTGAAGTTTTAAAAACATTTCCTGTCGAGTAAAAGAGAGAAACCTGACATTCATCATGCCACTTTATTCTTCTTGAGGAACGCTGCAAGAATCCCGACATTCATTATGCCATTTTTTTCTTCTTAAGGAATGCTGCAAGGGGACATCTTCAGTTGTTTTTTACTCTTAAGTAGCACATCATTAACTGAGCTTTTGGGTAACATTTCTTTGCTCAATGTTGTCATTTAATCATAACCCTTTTGTCCGTTGCATTACATACATGAACCCCCAAATATCATTGCATAAGGTGCTTCATTCAGAAGCCAAGTTTTCTCTATGCATCCAGAGCAAGGTGGGGCAATATTTTATCATTCAAATTTGTGCCCTCGGAGAATCAGATCTATTGATCAAAAAACAAATGTCGTAAAGCATCTCAAATTCATTTCCTGTCGGACTTTATCAATTCTTAGTACAAGGTAGTATCAGTTTCTTCAACAACATAAATCAACGGTAGCCTCTAGTAGTTAAAGAGCCGAAAATTGCATAACATAGAATTGGAAGGGAGAGGATCTATTTGATGAAAGGAACCCATTGATGCCTTTTGAATTTCCCATATCGCCTCGCATATTCACATAGCAAAACGAGTCCTCTACAACAGGACATCCTTCTTACAGGTAAAAATAACCTAACTCACTCTCAAGAGAAGCAACTCACCTCAGATACTCGAAAACAACATGTGTACGTCCATGAAAATCAGACATTAAACCTAGTTAAAGGCTGAACAGACATCAGAGAAGGACAGACCAAATTCGTCGTTTATAACAGGACAGAATTCCTAAGAGCTAGGCGTTGCTGTAAAAATGAGTCAACAGGTAGTTCCCAGGTCACCTTGCAAACTCCCCTCTGCTTTGACAGGATCCTGCTTGTAGGGCCCTCTGCAACCTGGGCAGCGGCTGTCCTCCTCAAGAATCCTCTTATGGCAGAAAAGGCATAGACGGAACCCACAAAAACAAGGCAAGAAGCTAGAGTCTGTTAAGTCTAAATCTTCATAGCAAATGGGACAAGAAGTAGGCGCCGGCAAGACACCTGGGCAAAACCAGGGGACTCCGCCATCATCATGACACCGACTTGAATTGGAAATACCGTGTTGCTTTGACAAATTGGGCAGACTCTGTGGCCGAAAAGCATCGTCAGGTCTCCATGCTTGGGAATTCACCAGAGCAAACTTTGAACCCGTTCTCAAACCCTCACACATTGATCTTTCAGAATCGTTTGGGATCACACCACAAGACTCTGATCTACCAGTAGATTTTTCTTCCTGAGACAGGTCAAAGGGCGGAGTCTTGCGGTCATCATCAGCAGCCAAGGCATCAGCCACTGCTTCCCAATCATCCAAGCAATCGTCATTCCCATCCTCCTCTTCTGTAATACTCCCGGAACAGCAACCGGCGCTGCTGCTGCAGCTGGTGCTGCTACCGCCATAGCTGGACCCTGATTCATGTTTGCCCGGCACAATATTAAAACCGACAGGTCTGTCCGACCGAAACTCCGAATCACTCTCCCGGTCGAACGACCCATAACGCTCCGCATCTGCCACCCTCGTCACGTCCCCATTCCCCATCGAGCAATAACTTTCATTCCCCCGCCCATGACAGCCGTCCCAAGCCTCCTTCCCTCCTTTCTTCTTCACTGCACAGGGGCACAACATTTCCCCGAATAAACAACCGAAACAGAGGCAAACGAAGGATCCAGAAACCCGCCAACACCGAAGCCAATAACCCCAGAAGGAAATTTCTCAAACGCCCAATTGGCCGCGCATTACCAATCCAGCAAATCCAGACAAAAACAGAGAAGCAAAAACCAATAAAAAAACACACCGGCTCAATTAGAATGCGTACCCTGAGAAAGCCACTGCTCCCGCCGGGCGTCGAGCTTGCACTGCTTCAGCTTGGCCGACCTGTTGGCCTGCAACAAATCCAAACAACAACAAAACCACCACAGGACCGCATGAGAGAACGAACCGCGCGGAACCCATAACAGCACCCGCATTGACAGATGAAAATAGAGCCTACCCTCTTCTTCTTGGCGAAGTCCCTGGAGATGGGGACCGCCGGAAGGGACGAAGCGTTCGCCACCGCATCGGAAACCACCATCCCCGCCGATTCCCCACCGAGCAACAGCATTCGAATCCTCCGTCTATCCCTCTCCTCTCGCCTTCGAACCGAGAACCCTTCAAGGAATCGAGGCGGCGACGGCGACGGAGCGCGAAAGGCTGAGACTTTCGGACGAACAAGACCGAAACCGCGACCTTCCTCTCTCTTCTCTCTCTCTCTGTCTCTCCTCTGAGCTTCGATCTCTTCTTTGCAGGCGCTCCATCGCTCTGACTCGAAGGCGGACAGAAAACCCCACACGGGCGGACACCGACACACGTGCGGGCACGAATTACGATTTTGCCCTCGGGGTTCCGTGCGATTTACGGGGCAAACCGGCGGGGTCGGCTGGTAAATACGCGAGGATCTTCTGATCCTTACGGCGTCGTTCCGTTGACGCCAGACCGACGCTTTGACTCGGTTTCCCCGTCCCAACGGGAGACAGCCCACATCATTTGTGATGGCTGGACTGTACCGTAATTGTCCGTTTTCATATTGCCAAAACTGAATTTTTTTCTAGAAATTATTTTTTTAATTATTTATAAAAATGAAAGAATGAAAACCATTTGCATGGTCCACGAAAATGCATATAAATTATTATCGATATAAATAGAGTCTGGACCATTAATAGAGTATGGACCATGAATATTTTCCCTCGAATTCCCCCGCGTCATATTCTCTTTGACCAATTTCAGCTAAAGAAATAGTTAGAAACGGCACAGGCCTTGGAAGGCAATCTTGAACAAGATTATTGACAAGATATAAATAGTTAGTGATAGCTTTAACCCGTTCATCAACATTACCGACTTGTCTCGTTCGCGAAACCCTTTTGTAATTCATCGGTTTAGAAACAGGCCGGAGCCGAGAGTGAAAATGAGAAACAAGAGAGGGTCGACGTCCAGTTCCTCTATGGACGGCGGGGAAGAGAGAACGCCTTTTCGAAGCAATTCGACTGCGAAAAAGCTATGTATATGATCGATCCAATACGAAACGACTGATTGAAAGGGAACTGATTAGAGATTCATAGTTTCCCAGATGGTGGTGGGAGATCAATGCCCTTCTCCTGACTGAACCGATAAGATACTAGTAGGAGATATCCCGCAATAATACGAAGGTAATAGTAGCAGCAGCAACATGGTGAAAATAGAATCATAGTACTAATGCTCTCATTTAACCCTTCCATCGATATGGATGGTCCGTTATTTTATGATGTTTTTGAATGACTATCTTGTCAATCAATGGCAACAATCAAAATGGGCATCAATGGAAGAAAGAGTAGTTATTTAATACCAGCCCTAAATAACCACCTATAAGAACATCACTAGCAGTTCAACATGCCGAGAAACAAAAAGTATTAGCTGCATAAAGCCAATGGCTTCCTCACCAAAGCAGCAGGATTTATGCTTCAACTCGACGGATCACATTGCAGGTGCAAAAATTGTATGGCAATCGAAGCTGCTCCATGGGCATGTAAATTGGCAGTACTGACAAAAGTTATCCCCCGTTAGAGCCTTGCTCATCTTTTTTCTGCAGTGGCCAAAATTGAGGAAATATGTAAGAATAGAGTTTCTTTTGAACGAAACTTCCCCATAATCTTCAAATCTGCAAGCATTTATGTAAGTAATGCAATCTGCATCAATATGTCACCATTTTACAAGATTCTAAGGAGACATAAGGTCCAACTTCGACTCCACCATAAGGACACATTTGAAAAATACTGAAAAACAGAAAGGCCAAAAGCATATGAATCATGGATAATACCCATGGGAACACACCAAAAAGCAATTGACCGAGACTGACCAATACTGGAATGCATTTAGAAACAGCAAATCGTCAGCGTAACTACATTGACTGAGCATTCAGAGCCAAGTAACAAAAATGCAATTATGCAATGACTAGATTTTGACAACTCATCCAGCAAAACAATGCTGGTAAACATAGGCACTCATTTATTGTCCCAAAGATACATGCACCATCTCATCATCCCTAGCCTGATCTCTGGAACTTCAAAGCTCCATGTTCAATGACTATATAACAGCAAACATTTCGATATCTCGACAAAATGCTAGATTAATCAGTCTGGAAACAGCAGGACAAGAGATAAGAAGAATAAGGGCACCTCCCAAAGGGAAAAAAAGAGAGCCAATATTCACATTTAATTTCCATATGATATGCGTTTGGCAGGAGTTCTCTTTCCTGCAGCAACTGTCCGGGTACTTAGGTATGGCCTGCACCTATGAGGTATAGTAGAAAACTCGATTTGCCCTCTGTAGAAGAATCAATTGCATAGGAAGGTATCGCAAAATAGAAACTTGCTCACACAACAACAAGCAAAGCTAGCAAATAATCTCAGGACCATGGATGAGAAAAGATTTGCTGGCAGAATATATACATGAAATCGCACTACAATAAATCTCACATTCTTCTCTACTTTTCCAGTAAACTGAAAAATTTTCATTTCGAACAGCACAAAATGCGTCAATACGTTCATGAGATCTATAATAGGCAACTTAAGATTGCGGCCGAGTTTGACAGATCAAGTTAAGGACGAAATTATCAGTGCAAAAGAAAAACTCCTCTCCACTACCCGCTCCCACTTCACTCTTGATGAACAACGAGACGAATTATTCTGTTCCTTTTTTTTCTTTCAGTCAGTATCGAGACAAGATTGTCGAAATTCAAATTATCGACAACGAGAGGCTCGAAAAAGAGCACGCAGAAACCGAACGCGAGTTCGCTCGTGAACATCTTCCTCGCTAATCCCACGGCTCATCGCCGCAGTCTTATATTATCATCGTATTCTAAGCTAACCATCAACCGGTTCAATTCCACTCCCCCGCTCGCTATCGAAGCAACCTACTCCCAGAACAAGTAAGCATAACATACGGCGTATTCCAAAAGATCGACAGAGACCAAGCAAAATCGCATAGAATCAATCACACGCGGCAACAGCTCGAGCGCACGATCCTCCGCTGATCGCCGCGGCCGCGATCGAGGGGGAAACCGAGGCGAAACCCTAGCCGGAGCTTCGGCTTCACGGCGGCGGATTCCGCGAGATAGGCGCGAGCGAATCCGGCAGGGCGGGAGGGGGGAAGCGTACCGAGTGAGCGTTGTGCCAAGCGAGGCCGCGGTAGAGGTTGACGGAGAAGGTCGCCGTCAGGTACACGGTGGTGACGCCGAGCGCCGCCGTGAAGGACTTGAACGCCAGATCCCCTGCTTTGCTCGCGATTCCCATCTCTCTCTCTCTCTCTCTCTCTCTCTCTCTCTAGCTCTCACAAGAATGAACAAATGGAGGCAACGCAATCAATGGGCCGGGCCGGGTCTACTAAACGGGCCCGGCCCAATTAAGCATGGTGGGCTCCTCTGCGCGCACTCACATACAAGCATGGGCAAGCTTGGGCTGGGCCTATTTGGGCTACATGGGCCCATTTAGGAGGGTAGCATGTCTAGGCTCGGTCCAAGTTTCTTATTGTTGCGAATAAGACTGCTTGCCTTTACAGGCCCCATCTGAATTGAGTTAAAAAACATCCCAACGGGAGAGGGCCTTATCCTTCAGAGATGCAAATTCTCGCAAGAAAGAGGATGAAATAGTAGGATCAACAAAACCAACACGGGCTAATTCCTTTAGCAAGATATCACTCATTTAATCACGATCATAGATCTCCCCAAATTCTCTATTGAATGGTTATTTTGTACGTCAATTTAACTCATTCGATTTTGGGATGATTAAAGTTTACTCAACGACCACGTTCGAATATTTGTACCTATTGAAATTTGATGTCCAAAAATACTTCCCCCTAGAAATTTAAAGGGAATCGCCTTAGCCACTAATAGGTACGTTCTAGGTTAACGGGTCTCGCTCCTTAGATGCCACACACGATGCCACACATGTGGTTATTATCGTACTCACAAAATGTGATTCAAATAATAAAAAAAGTACACCACAATTCTCAAGGTTGTCCTTTTCATATCATTATATGATTAACACTCAGACTATCAAAAATTTTCTCGTGCTTGACAAGTGCCATATCAACACTCATTATTGTAATTCTATCAGAAATGTCCGATCGGAATATATTCCTAATGGAAAATGGATTGTTAAAAGCAGAATGCCCTGAGTAGGTGTTCCTGTCAGTTACATGCCATCCCAATCACTTTCTCCAAAAGGCACCTTTACAAGTTGTCGATCCTCTAGGCACTAATTAGCCTCATCGAATCAGCTATCAATCTAATAGCATGAGATTCCTAACTTTTTACATAGAATGGTTTAAAATGGTCACGACGTTTCATTCAATCGAGTATGGATGAAAAAGAAAATGACTAGCATTGTTTGATGTGACAATTCTATATGTCCGGAAACCTCGTCTAAATCGAACTTCTTTCTTCCCTTCTTCTTCCTCCTTCTGTTCACTCTTGTCCAACCTACGACCTCGACTTTTTCCGCGGTCACCTACGCCGGGTTTCGAAGAAAGCGAGGTTTAGGCCCCCCCCGCAGCGTCCAAAATCTGAACACTTTAGAAGATATTCTATTAGGCCGGCCAAAATATCTCAAACGTGCAAAACCATTCGGATGAGAAGGAAAAAAAAAAAAAAAAAAAAAACTCAATTTGTCCTATGTGATGGAAGGCCAATTTCCCTTTTTCCTTTGGAGTGTGTTTGTTTGAATTAAAATATTTTTCGGAAATTAATTTTTGGACTTTCGCTCATTTGATTTGCCGAAAATGACTAATGAACTAAAAGACCTTCTAGGTTAACGAAAATATTCATGCATAAAATTAGGAAGATGAGTTCTCAAATTTAAAGAGGTGAAAACACTTTAAGAAATTGCACCTCTCGAAATGTTTAATATTTTTATTTTATTTCATTTTATCTCATTTTCTTTTTCCTCCTGCTCGTTGAGTCTCGATGATGGTTGATGACTGGTCACAAGCGTGGGCCAACAAGGCTCGAACTTGCCAAATCCTGATGAGGAGCCTCGCTTGTGGCCTTTCCCCAACTATCGTCGGGCTCAACGATCGGCAAAGAAGGAAGAAAAAGAAAATGAAAGAAAAGAAATAAACTAAAACGAAAATTTATTTAAAATTCGATTTTATTTTTTGCCCGAGATTAATTCATGAAATTGAAATTATTTTTCACATGAGATCCAAACACTAGAAAACGTCTCTGGACCTTGAGTTCTTAATGAAAGATGTTCCTTAGAGTTTCGTTTAGATTGTGTTAAAGTTGTGTGATTTTTGGAATTCGTTTACTTAGCGAATGTTCTTGGTTTCTATCGACGAGCAAGCTGCCCTTTTATTGTCAAGTTTGAATAAACTCTTGTTTGTAACTCGTCTTTTGAATCCGTACTGTTGAATAAATGTTTTGTATTATTTCTTTAGCTTACAATAGATAGTTGATGATGGATATTGAACTGTCCTTGTACATTAACTCAGTAAATATCATGTTTAAATTGAATTATGGAATTGTTGCACAATGGGGTAAGCGTGATTTGGGAACGCCGCTACTCCTTGGGACGACGTTGCCTTGAGTGGTAATAGGGATGCTTTAGGGGCAAAGGGCTCCTTTGGATGCCTGGGGGTGTAACATGATTCTCCTAGATGTCCTCACGATGTTGGATGAATGCGAGATGCTTGAGGGGTAATAAGCAGCCAATTCCTAATAAAGATGATCGATGGCATTTTCATATTTCATTCAAGTTTTATTGGGTTACTGTTTTCAAAGTAAATGTTTTCCCACTTGTGATCCTAATTTTGAGAAAGATTTTCAAGCAAGTTGATATCAAAATAATCTTCTGTTTTTTATGTCTAAACTTCCTTGAATGTGCTGTCATTGGCATGCATAGTGTAGATTAGGTAGTAGTTGCTTGTCGAGTTTTATGCTCACTTTTGATGGATTATTATTTTTTAGACCAGTAGATATGCCTTTGCCACCTAGTTCTTCTCCATGACCCTTTACAATACCTGTTTGATTTCATGTGGTACCACACGAGTTGTCGATCCTCTAGGCACTAATTAGCCTCATCGAATTAGCTATCAATCTAATAGCATGAGATTCCTAACTCTTTACATAGAATGGTTTAAAATGGTCACGACGTTTCATTCATTCGAGTATGGATGAAAAGGAAAATGACTAGCATTGTTTGATGTGACAATTCTACATGCCCCGAACCTCGTATAAATCGAACTTCTTTCTTCCCTTCTTTTTCCTCCTTCCGTTCACTCTTGTCCAACCTACGACCTTGACTTTTTCCGCGGTCGCCTACGCCGGGTTTCGAAGAAAGCGAGGTTTAGGCCACCCCGAAAAGGCGGCGTCCAAAATCTGAACACTTTAGAAGATACTCTATTAGGCCGGCCAAAATATCTCAAACGTGCAAAACCATTCGGATGAGGAAGGAAAAAAAAACTCAATTTGTCCTGTGTGACGGAAGGCCAATTTCCCTTTTTCTTTCAGAGTGTGTTTGTTTGAATTAAAATATTTTTCGAAATTAATTTTTTGAACTTTCGATCATTTGATTTGTCGAAAATGACTAACGAACTGAAAACACTTTTAGGTCAACGAAAATATTCATGCATAAAATTAGAAAGATGAGTTCTCAAATTTATAGAGGTGAAAATACTTTAAGAAATTGCACCTCTCGAAATGTTCAATATTTTTATTTCATTTCATTTTATTTCATTTTCTTTTCCTCCTGCTCATTGAGTCTCAACGATGATTGATGACTGGTCATAAGTGTGGGCCAATGAGGCTCGAACTTGCCAAATCCCGATGTGGAGCCTCACTTGTGCCTGTCCCCGACTGTCATCATGGCTCGGCGATCGGCAAAGGAAGGAAGAAAAAGAAAAAGAAAGAAAAGAAATAAACTAAAATGAAAAATTATTTAAAAGTCAATTTTATATTTTGCCCAAGATTAATCCATGAGATTGAAATCATTTTCCACATGAGATCCAAACACCGGAAAATGTCTCTGGACCTTGAGTTCTTCATGAAAGATGTTCCTCAGAGTCTCGTCTAGATTGTGTTAAAGTATCCTGGCTTACAATGGATAGTTGATGATGGACATTGAACCATTCCTATACATTAACTTAGTGGATATCATGTTTAAATTGAATTATGGAATTGTTGCACTATAGGGTAAGTGTGTGATTTGGGAATGCCGCCGATCCTTGAGATGACGATGCCTTGAGTGGTAATAGGGATGCTTGAGGGGTAAAGGGTTCCTCCGGATGCCCGGGGCTATAATACGATTCCTCTAGATGTCCTCGTGATGCCGAATAAATGCGAGATGCTTGAGGGGCAACAGGCAACCAATTCCTAATAAAGATGATTAATGGCATTTTCAGATTTCATTCAAGTTTTACTGGGTTATTGTTTTCAAAATAAATGTTTTCCCACTTGTGATCCTAATTTTGAAAAAGATTTTCAAGCAAGTTGATATCATAATAATTTTCTGTTTTTTATGTCTAAACTTCCTCGAATGTGCTATCATTGGCATGAGTAGTGTAGATTAGGTAGTAGTTGCTTGTTGAGTTTTATGCTCACTTTTGATGGATTATTATTTTTTAGACCAGTAGATATGCCTTTGCCACCTAGTTCTTCTCCATGACCCTTTACAATACCTGATTGATTTTATGTGGCACCATACGGAGTTGAACGACCCTGATTTCTCCAAGGTCACCTTCAACCAGATCATTGCGATACTGACGGTAGATGCTAGGCCTTCCACGGGCCTAGTGCTAATCGGGTTCATTGTCATCTACACCTGGATCGATGGGCATCTAGTAGGACCACTCCCACGCCCGGACAATGACAACGATGGAGACAACGAGGTCGAGTAAGATGAGGGCCTGAAGAATGAGGTCGAGCAAGCAGAGGTCTTCGACTTGTAGAGTTGTGTAGATAGACAATATTGCGGTCGGAGCAACACAATAGATGGACCTTTGGTATAGCCCGGAGCAGGAGCATATTCTATCTCCAATATACCTTACTTAGGTCGCAAAAAGTACATAAATAATGTGTGAAATGAAATTTACCCAGTTTTATATTTCTAAATACATTGTTTGAATTCCATGTGTATTGGATTGTCACTATACGTTTTCGCAAGCTCGAAAAGTGGAAAGAATTGAATAACTAAGTTAAGGCGTGACATGCTAGAAACATCACATAAGGATATACTATACTCTTATTTTTGTAATCATTCGGGGCCATCGTTTTCAGAATTTCTTTTTTAATAGACGACCGTGAAGCCAATTATCGGATGGCAAAAAGGGGGGAGAAAGTCAAGATGTCTTGGGGAATGGGGAGAGAGAAATGCGAAAGCTTTATCGATTGGTGGGTGGGTGGGAAGGGAGCCCCCACGAATACCTTATCTTTTTTTTTTTGGCTTATCCCTATGCACAAAAACCCCCCACCATTAAATGAAAATGCAATGAATGTAACATTATCGTTCTCCAAAGGGTACGGATACTGCCTCGAGATAACATAAAATAAGAAAAAAGATCCTCGCCCCTCGTGGCGAATATCCTCTCCTCCATATTCAACGGCTCCAATGCCATCTCCCCCTTTCGATGATGCCATGATATCAAAAAATTAAGATAAGATGCAGAAAGAAAGAGATGAGCCAAAAAGCATGGCTTTAGAAAAGAGTTCCAATAATAGAACCCTCCACCCCCAAAAAAGAGTTCCTTAAAATTGGAATCGGTCTAGTGATGATCGGCTTACTCATCTTGACTTTTTAAAGCGTTGATCATGCGATAAGAGAATAAGTTAATACCACATTTTAAATAATTTCAAGGGATAATGACATAAATGGATATTTTGATCAATCTTGGTGGTATATTCTGCACTTGCCATGATGTAGAGTTTATGTATCAGAATTCAGCTATTCTAAAAGATTTTATAATATAAACTCTAGTTCAATGTGAGATATGGTCAATGAACTTTTGATCTGTTCAATGTAGTTCATCAACTTTATTTTAATTTGCAATGTCGTCCATGAACTAAACTTTTAATTTATGTTCAATTTTAGTTTTTGAATTATATGAAAATGTTTAATATTGTTTATGAATTTTAAATAATAGAAGGATAACAATGAGGATTTTCATATAGTCTAACGATTAAATCGAACAAGTACCGAAAATTCAAAGATTATATCAAATAAATTTAAATTTCAAGAACAAACATTGCATATTGGGTTAAAATATTTAGATACCCAATTATACATCGGGTTAGAGTTCAATGACAATTCATCTCATTTTCTTAGTTTCAATTCACGATCAACCTAATTTCTCAATACCCACTTTCGAGAAAATGTTTTTCTTCTTCTACACTCGAACCAATCTTGATAAAGATGAGGCGTCTGTTTTCAATTCGATTTTTCAAAAAAAAAAAAAAATCCCTCTACGCGCCATCATCTAATCAACGTGAAAAAAGGACGATGAGAAAAGGTGTGAGATCTCATTAGCCGGTCAAGCAATGGAAAAAAAACAAAATTCGGATTGGGGATTATTGCGCTCTTACCGGGTTGGAATCAAACTAGCCGACACGTTATTCCTGCGAAACTGTCCTTTTTAAAAATTCACACGTCGGAAAATATCATTATTCAAAGTCAAATTGACACGCCTGCTGTCGGGGCTTTGACCAGGATCGATCTGGCCTCGATAATCGCTCTACTCCCCAGCAATAAGATGATATGCTCCTTTTAAAAATGACCCAATTTGATCAAATAATTGAACTCGGTTTAGTGGTCCTTCTACCACCAAACCCTAACCCTATTTTTCATAGATCAAGGAGAGAACTTATGATCGACCGCCACGAATTAATTGCACAATCTGAAGTCAAATATCGATGGGAAATTAATGGTGTGCGCGAATGTTTCTGCACCATGCATGTATTATGAAAATCCTGTACACGTGTCCGGTCTAATGAAATTTGTTGCAAGAGGAGAAGGAAAAACAACATTGGGTTATGTATACTCTCATTCGAGATTCAAAAGGGCATACAAAAAAATTGATTTTGTTTGAAATGATTTAGTTGTTTTTGGCAAAATGTCATCTTTACCTTGTGTCGATAAATCCCCTTTTTTGTGATGGATTTTATTTAAGCGGAAGATAATGGGTGATTTTCACATTTGATTTGACTTTTTAATTAGGGAAAAAAAAGTTTCAAAAGGGTCCTTGTGCTTTCTTTTCCGGGAGTTGTCAATGTAGCTCTTGTAGCGACATAAGTTTCATAGATATCATCGAGCGAATTAGAACAAGTGTATTTCATTTGTCCAAAATCTAGAGACGGGCAATTTAAATATCGACTCAAGATTTCAACAAAGTAATTTGACTAAAGGAAAACGATTGATGATGAGTGTATTACAAAAGCAGTGACATTGATGTAAAATTATATAATAAAAGTAGTATAATATTTGAATTTAAAGGGCTAGTAACGAGAAAAAATCTTTAAGAGAGAGAGAGAGAGAGAGAGAGAGCCATTCTCCTCCTCTTTTTCTTAATTTCTAGTATTTTAAAACTGCTTCGTCTAAACTTTAAGGCATAAAATTCGAGGGTATTCATTCACCCAGGAACTCAAGGAACCTTAGGGGATAAATGTGGACATTCCATCACTTTCTTGGTGGTGGCTACCGCTAGATAGATAAATATAGTAGCCTCTGGATTTGAGATAACGAGGTGGATCTAGAGAGGATTCTTACTAGGTCATATATGCCGTTAAGCGAATTAGAGCTTGTAGCGACATAAGTTTCATATATGCCATCGAGTGAATTAGAATAGACGTACTCCATTCATATAGAATTTGGGGACGGGCAATTTAAATTTCATCTCAGGATCTCGACAAAGTAATTTGACCAAAGGAAAACGTCTGACCATGAGTGTATTACAAAAGCATGACACGATGTTAAATTATATATAAAAAAAATCGAAATGATTGCTTTTGGCAAAAGGTCATCTTTAGCTCGTGTCGATAAATCCCCTTTTTTGTGATGGATTTTACTTAAGTGGAAGATAATGGATGATTTTCACATTTTATTTGACTTTTTAATTAGAGAATAAAAAGTTTCAAAAGGTTCCTTGTGCATTCTTTTCCTAGAGTTGTCAATGTAGGCTCTTGTAGCGACATAAGTTTCATATATGTCATTGAGCGAATTAGAACAAGTGTATTTTGTTCGTATAGAATTTAGGGACCATCAATTTAAATATCAACTCAGGACTTCAACAAAGTAAATTGACTAAAGGAAAACGATTGATGGGGAGTGTATTACAAAAGTAGTGACATTGATGTAAAATTATATAATACAAGTAGTATAATATTTGAATTTAAAGGAAGAGTAGTAACGGGATAAAATCTTCTTAAAAAATAAAATAAAAAAGAAAGCCACCATAAGCACTTTGCAAGTTAGCATCATTACTCCCATTCTCCTCCTCTCTTTTCTTAATTTCTAGCATTTGAGCCTGGATAAGTCTTAAAACTACTTCGTCTAAACTTTAAGGCATACAATTCGGGGATATTCCCACCTGAGTGGAGAAGTCAAAGATTTACATTGGAACTCAAGGAACCTTAGGGGATAAATGTACATTCCGTCACTTTCTCGAAGTGGTTACCGTCACATAGACAAATATAATAGCTTTCCAAACCTGAGATAACAAGGTGGAACTAGAGAGGGTATGCCGCTGAGTGAATTAGAATAGACATACTACGTTCGTATAGAATCTAGAGACGGGCAATTTAAATTTCATCTCAAGATTTCGACAAAGTAATTTGACCGAAAGAAAACGACTGACCATGATCATATTATAAAAGCATGATACCGACGCCAAATTATATATTAAAAAAAAAATCTACAATCTTTGAATTTAAAGGGAGAGCAATAGTAAGACAATTTTTTTTTTTTTTTTAAAGAAAGCTAGCATAAGCACTTCCCAAGTTAGCATCATCACCCCATTCTCCTCCTCTCTTTTTGTAATTTCTAGCATCATCAAATTTTCATCCTCTTTTTTTTTTTTTTTTTCTCCCCCCGTGGGACACGATACAGAGACGGGGCAAGGAACAAGAGGGGAGCACACGGACCGTCCGCGTGCACCACGTGGCACGCCGGCGGGCGAATCGCGGCCCTCCACGCCGTCCACGTGGCTCCACCTCGCCTCCATATAAATACGCTCCCTTCCCCCGCACGCGCCTCGCATTACCAAATCCCTCCGCCCTCTCCCCCCGCGACGACCGGACGGCCAGTCCAGATTCCCTCGCCGTCGCCGCCGTGAAACGCCGGAGCGCACGGCGCACGGACCCGACGGACGCCGTCCTCCGCCACCGTCGCCGAGGTTGAGAGCCATGTCGAGCGACGCGCGCGCCGCCTCCGGCGCCACCGCCGCCGGCGCCGGGGAGTTCATGCTGTTCGGGGTCAGGGTGGTGGTGGTGGACCCCATGAGGAAGAGCGTGAGCCTGAACAACCTGTCGGAGTACGAGCAGCCCCAGGACGCGGCCCCGGCGGCGGCGGCGTCGGCAAGGACGACGCGGGGCGGCCGCCTCCGGCTACGCGTCCGCCGACGAAGCCGTCGCGCACGGCTCGAAAGGCGGGGCCGGCCGCGAGCGCAAGCGAGGTAACGATCCGAACGAATCCTATCGCCGATGGTGATCTCGTGTTTCCGGCGCCGTGCTCTTGCGTTGTCTTTTGAGATGCTCTGTTTACTGATTAGATCATCGTCGATCGACGCCTTGCTGTTGTTCTCGCATGGCGGTGATTTCGATTAAGATCTTAGATCATGCCGAACGGTCCACCTGCCGCTTCATCGGGAATCTGCTTAATCATCGCTTGAGATTGAGACGATTCGACCATTGCTACTGGAGATCTGTGATCGCTTCCGATCGGACCGATCATTTCTCTCCCTGGCTTCGGACTTCTAGATAGAATCTGCCGTAGAAATTTGATTTTTCCCCCTTTCTACGGATTGACATGAAGCACAGATATATCGGCCGATTCTCGCCTGAAGTGATTCTCTGTTCAAGTTCAATCCTTTTCGTCTTTCGATTGAGTTTCGAATCGGAAGCATGTTCTTCTCTAGATGTGTCGTATCCATGATTTTCTTTGGTCGAAATAATATATCTCAATGTTTGCCGTGAACTGTAAATTAATGATGTTCTGCGATTCATCTGTTGTTGTGATCAGGAGTCCCGTGGACGGAGGATGAACACCGGCTGTTCCTGCTCGGGCTACAGAAAGTAGGAAAGGGCGATTGGAGAGGCATTTCGAAGAACTTTGTGAAGACTCGGACGCCGACCCAGGTCGCGAGTCATGCCCAGAAATACTTTCTCCGCCGGAGCAACCTCAATCGCCGTCGCCGCCGGACTAGCCTGTTTGATATCACCACCGATACGGTAAACTATTTCCACCAATTACCTGTTTTTTTTTTTTTTTTTAAATTCATTATTGCCGTAAATCGTTATCTTGTAAATGAGAAATTGTTTGCTTTTTGGTTGGTTTTGTGTGGACTATGCAGAGAGATTGCTTCCCAGTTTGGATTCTATGAGTTTATTGTTCCTCTCCTGTGAAAAATTAATGCACTGTCTATATTTCTTTGACTGCTTAATGTTGCTATAACTTATAGGCTTATAGCTTTCGTTTCCTTGGTGTTGACTTTCTCTGGTAAGCAGTCTTTTTAGGATTAGTTGGTGAAGGAATATGGTATATTCTCATGGTTGCACGTTTTAAAGGTTGGAACTTGGACTTTGTTAGTTTCTCTTGCCCCTTCTTTCTTCTCTGCTGCTGGACTGCATTCAAGAATTGCCGACGACTAGACATTGCTTGTTTTTTTCAAGTTTTTTAATATGTAAATGTGAACAAGCGCGTAATCATTTTTACGCGGGTGGCTTCATAATTGGGAAGTTGAGCTTAAAAAATGAATTGGCCTGGTCTTGTGATTTCTCGAGTAGTGGGCTACTGCAAATCAAAACCCACTCTCATTTCTTTGTGTAGATAAATATGATAATTGCACTGTAGGGCCAAAAAGAGAAAGCAATTATCTAATGACTGGTTGTGCTTTTTTTTAAGGTCACTGCTGGTACAATGATGGAGGAGCAAGCTCCTCCAGTGGATGTTGCGACTGAGTCATACCCTGCACCACCAACACCAACAGTGCCCTTGGAATCCAGCAACATCTCGGGTTTCTCAATGATGCCACCGACAGTACACGTTGTGCTACCAGTTCCAGCAGAGAATCCTGTGGAAAATCTGAGCTTTGGACCAGGGGGCCAATTCGACAACTCTCCAGCGAAGCTAGTGCGCCCGGTCCCCATTCTTCCAGCTCCAGCTGTCCACGATCTCAACTTGTCTCTGGCCTCGCCTTCGGACCAAAGCGAGCCATCGAGAAGACCCTCGGCTTTCCAGATGACCCCGAGCTTCGGCAAGGGGGACAGCATGATCAGCGTCGCATGAGAGCTTCCGGGGGGGCCTCACAAAAGGTTAATCTATATAGCCTCGTGAAGAAAACTTAGGTTAGGGGAAAGATAGGGTCGTCGCTGATCTGTACAGACAACGGAAAAGATGGGATGATCATGTCTTTTGTCGTGCCGTCGATGCTATTCTTCTGTGCCTCATTAGATATCTTGGGTCATTTTGTCCGTCTTGTCCTTTGTATCTGTGAGCTCAAAAACTGAACTAACGAAACCTCTCTCTCCGTTTCATTGCCGTTTCATTTATTCGTGGGGTCTGATTTCCAACATCTACCGGTTCACCTAGGAGATCCGTGAGAGCGAAAGCGAATCAAACTGAGCCCCACCGGTGGCTGGTGGGGGGTGGGGGCAAAGACCTTTTATTTTACTTGTATCGAGGGACACGGTCGAGATCGTGATCTCTCGGATAAGATGAGGTTCAATAATTGGTGCTGGCCCTTTCGATTGGTCCAATCTATTGGTGGATCTTGTGTTAGCTTGGGTCGGCTCGAAAACAGATAAAACCCACCATGTCTGAAACTGGATAGCGAAAGGACAAAGTAAATCCGGATATGGTGCTGGTCGTTTCACCTTTTATGTATGATATTGATTGCTTGATATTCTCGTATCTGCGTTTTGGTTTGGTGGTTTTACCAATTCACCTGGGGAGAGTTGTTTGGCAAACATTTAATGATCTTGTTGTGTGCGGGGAAAGGTAGAGATCACACGAAAGGTGTATGTTCTCTTAAGAAGGATTTTCCTGCCAATCATTACTGAAAATTACTACTTATATTTGTAATAATATGTGGATAGATTGATGTCAAGTTAAGGAAAGCTCGACTTCTTAACCTGGTAAGAACGGTGAACGGTTAATTCACTGACCTCAGCATACATCGTCCACGGGAGGAAGGACTTGATTGTACATGTTTGCGACTTAGAAACTCGTGAATATGACATGCTATGTGCATACACTTCATCTGTTTAGTTAGCCAAAAATCAGCGAGGTTCAATTCACCGTATTATTTCAATGAATTAGGTGCAGTATTGTCTTTTATCGAGTTGCTTGGCCACAGGGGGACTTAGAAACTCTTGTGAATACGACGTGCTGTTTGTATAACGCTTAAATCTGTTTAGTACACGAAAAATCGGCGTGGTTCAATTCATCACATTATTTTAATAAAATAGGCGCACTACCGGTCTGTTATCGAGTTGCGCGGGCACTGGGCAGGACGTGTCACGCTTTGGTCTTGTCCTGGGAGTCGGACGGAATACTAATGGAATGTCTAAAACGTCACGATGGCACCTCGCGACAATTCTTCCAAACTAGAGCAGAAATTAGGAAGATTCGATGGAACAGGGGTGATCTGTCCAACGATTTGGAAGATCCAACCCGGACTCAGCCCCCCGGAACCGTTCAACCATCTTTTTTTCTTCGCTAAGCAACGAGATTCCGCAACATCAGCCGGTTCACCCTCTTAAAGATTCCCCACAGAAAGGCGTCTTCTCTGCCAAGAAACTCGTTTGAAAAAGGAGTCTAGAACCGACTTATTCGTCAAAGATAGAAAGTGGAAGCACTGGATAAGTTCAGGGGTTCTTTCCATATTGAGAGAGAATCGCCCTGCTGCAACGAAACTGACAAGAGAAAGCGAATCGAGAGTTCTGATTTTGAGGTCGCGATGTAAGGAATTTGGCAAAATTCTAAGTTAAAGGCCGAGATATGGACACTGCACATGAAAATTTTTAAGATCATAAACAAATATCAACAAAAATTACGGCGACGGTTGGCGACCGTTGCCACCAATACCCTCGGACCCATTCCTGGATATCAGTCAAGACACAAAATGTACGGACACACATCTAAAGTGCTAAGGGCATGCAAGAAAAGTGGGAGGAAGTCGAAAGAGGAAGTTAGGAACATATGATTTTGCATGCAAACTGACCAGCAAAGCCAAGACAGCCAGCCACCCCAGACCATGCGCGCAAGAGAGAGAGAGAGCTGCCTATGAACTTTCCATAAACTTTATTTCACTGATAGAAGTAGGCAACGGAAAACAAGATTAACATTCGCTTGAACTATATGCGATAGTTAAATTACCCTGCGCAGGCGGGGAAACATGGCTACTTGTACCTCGGCATACGAGGTGGAGGAGGCAAGATGGTAGGAGCATTCGCAGTTACTTCGTGGAAATGAAGTCGATTCTTCTTGTGGACCCGTTCGATATAGTCGGAAGCCCTACAGTCGACGTTCATGTCATCACGACGCACATATGCAGACTCGGTCCCATCTTCCAGCTCCACCAAGTAGGTGACGGGCATCGACCTGCCCCGCGGCCGCTGTGATAGGCAGGTACCAGGAGACTGCACAACAACTGATTTCTCAGCCATCATGGAAGAATCCTCAGCGAAGCTATGACTTCTAATCGGAACTGAACGGACAGTGGTGCCTAAGGTCGTGCTGGCTATTGAAAGAGATGAGGACCTAAGGATGTTGGTCATCATCTTCATAGACCTCTCACAAAGGGAGTCGTTGCTTCTGGTGTTATAACTCATGGCTATTCACTCTTGACTACCTCCACTAAACAGCTCTCAGAAAATAGTAAAGCAGGAAGAATTGGGTTAATACAGAACGAGGAGGATGGAGCTCTTATAGAGCAACAGGACAGAAATGAGAGACATAGTTAGTCAAATTTTCTTGTCGTCGGGGCTCCTCTACACTCAAGAGACCTACTTTTACTGTGGATTCGCTCATATTTCCCGAAATGAGGAAAAAGAGGGGTTGTAGGTCCATGATCTATTTCGTGAAGCAACAAAAAGCATTGGTTCTATTTCAAAATACGCAATTCCAACAATTGGGCTTAGAACAAAAGAAATATCTCTAGTACACCACACATTCTTAATACTTTCTAAAACTGATCATAATGTCTTAACTAGTTGGGATTTGAGGCTACTCCCAATTTATTTCATCCAGATTCCAATTTGAAGAACTTTTTGTTGACACTAACATAATCTTGACAAAAGGAAAAGAGAACTTGATAAGGGTCCTTCCATGAAAGAGGGGTTTATGCTTGGAGATCCCACACAAAGTAGCAATTTAAAACTAAGTATGTGCCAGTTACGCGTCTAGCTATAGAGCTGCATCCATGACTTCGCTTCATTTTGGATAAAGCTAGATTCCACTCTTACCACCCTTTTTCACTATGCACTCCTGAAAGCTTCCAACTAATTCGGCATTTACTTCAGTAACCTTCACGAAGAAGTTTCGCTCTCTAGGCAACTATGTTTCTCCCCACCCTACACCATCAGGGGTCGCATCGAATCCTTCATTTTGTCAAAAGGGGTATTCCGGGTGTCTAGATTTCTGTGAGTCAGTCATAATACATATTGCTTGTTTTGCAGGTAAAGAGCAGTAGAATTGGATTCTTCCGTCTGCTTTTCTAATTGAATTTCTGAATGCTTGTCTCTGCCACTCGTTTTAACATTTTGTCACCTTCAAGATGACGTCCCTTCACCCCTGTCATTTGGAATGAGATACTCAGAACCCAAAAGAAAGAAAGGCCACTCACATGGCTAGCTTATCAACCCAAGCTAGAGCGGCCCCAGGTGAAGCTCAAAATCAACTGCTCTTTTCGTTTGAATTACTTTAAAAAGGATAAAAACAAGAGGAAACTATTGAATGAACCAACAATGGGCTTCACGATGGATTACTTTAAATTACAGGAACAAGCTCTTAGCATTGGCTAAAATAATTTGCGTCTTGAAATAAGTAAATAACAAGTCAATACAACGGTGCAGCCGGCAGGACTGATGGAGAGTAAAAGTGGTGAAGTGTGGGCTTCATCTCATGTACTGAAATAAGCCTTACTTTATATAGGCAACACCAAAAGATGAAGAAGCAGATTTGATTACTAAAGGGATGTCCCTAAACAACACATAAAGTAAAGATATACAGCAAGGTACAAGTAGCTACAGCTCAAAAACAGCAAATCAAGCAATTCAGTCAGAATATACTAAAATCAAGCAATGGTAAGTTGTGGATATCTCTAATTCCCTCAGCTAATGCAAACTTACAGTAGCTTATTTCTCACTTCCAGTTCTGCTACGGTGGGTGTTACCCTTCCACAGAACTTGATGAAAGCCATGGGTTAGGGGGAATGTAGGTATAACCCTGAAAATATTCGCCTGCAGTAGGTGTTGGAGCTGGTGAGTCATCTAGAGGCATTGCAGTCCAGCATCTGTCAAAGTTCGCTGTACAATCTTTTCCAGAAACATCTGGCTTGAAATTTGGCTGCACCTCTCGAGCCTCCAATTTCTTCCAGTTGATTGACCGGAACCATTTGTGACCTTTAATCTCTTCTCCACCTTTTGGTCCACTTCCTAATCTTTTAGATGGTTCCTTCTGTAGCAACTGCAAAGAAGAGGTAACAACCGATTCTAATTATTTGTTAGTTTGCACAACAAAAAAATATAAAGCTCACATTGAACAAATGCTTACTCCTTTGAGCAAAGAATGAGCTTCGCTAGTCAAGCGTGGTGGCAGTTTAACTTTCTCATTGATAATTCTCTGCTGAAGCTTCTGTCTATTTGTATGCGTATATGGTGGCTGCAAAAATTATAAGAATAATGTAATTCAGGAAAAAAGTGGGATCTTAGGCAGTAGATTTGTATACTGAATGCCTTAGTCATTACCAGCTGAGGCAAATGCAGAAAGTGGGCAGGCAAACAGCTGTTGAGTTACATTCTACTTTTTCTAACTATATGATGCCCAAATCGACACTTAATATACTAGCCAATGCATTAAAAAATTGACCAATTTCATCTGAGATTCCAGGAATCACAGCTGAAAAAGGCTGACTGACCTCCCTAGATATCAGAATAACTGAAAGCAAGCAGGCCAGGGATATGTTAGGGTAGAATGAATTAGGTTACCAGAAAAATGAACCACCCATATGCATAGAGCATTACCTGTCCATTTAACATTTCATATAGAAGTATCCCAACGCTCCACCAATCTGCATCTTTATTGTGGCCTTTAGAAAGCAAAATTTCAGGAGCCATGTATTCAGTGGTTCCGCACATCGAATTTGATCTGCTTAATTCATCAATTTCCTTTGCTAGACCAAAGTCAGTAAGCATTACCTGTTTGAAGAACAGATATTGAATGCCGATTTGAACAATGTATAAAACCAGAATCATGTGTAGAATGCATATTTATGTTGAACAACTTAGTTACGTGGCATTACATGTCCATCAGCATCCATGAGAATATTTTCAGGTTTAAGATCCCGGTGCACAATTCCGCATTTGTGAAGATGTGAAACAGCAGATACTATCTCAGCAGCAAAAAACCTCGCTTGATCCTCACTGGCAGCCACAAAAGACTGATTAGTTAGAACAACTACAAACTAATCACGTAAGTGATTCAAGAATTCAAGTCACGAGATACCTAAATATCCCTTGTCGGTAAAGATGAAAGAAAAGATGCCCTCCGTTTATGAAGTCCAGGATCAAATAAAGCTTCGACTTGGTCTGTCAAGTGGACAAAGGAAGAGAAGAGAAAATGTGTCACAACCTAAAAGAGTAACGATGAATAAATTGATCGAAGCCTGAAATAGTGATGGTAAGGCTAAGATTCTCCAAAGCATATTCATGTTTCAAAGTTGAAAACCAAGCTTCAAAAGCAAATTATACTCCAAGCACCGACTCAACTAAAGGATTGCCCTTATGTCATCATGCTTTTTTACAACTGGAAGAATTACAGCAACATGGCAAGGCAGGTATTATGCAATAAATTATAATTTTGGGTACAACTAAGCCCAAGCAAACTCATTGGGAAGATCGTTGATTGCCATAAATGTATCATGGTCCGACATTTCCCCATTCCATGAAGGCATAGATATCAACTTTGTCATACTGGGAGAAGTGTGAGGAATATCACGTGGAAGATGATAGTCCATTGCCATAATGTGAAATGGATGATACAACTGGACTGTGTGTAAGCAGTGTTAAAGAGTTTGTGCTCGAATCAATTGATGAAAAGTACATCATGAGGAAGATGTCCAAAGGTGGGATTGGGCACTCATACAAAAACAGGTCGGATGCTAATGCTGCTCTCTTGATGATGACCTCAGCAGATCGAAACTAGTTGTTGTGTGGAATCAAAACACATCCCCTGCTCAGGATAGGAGATGCCCGAGTTTAAGGGAGACATGACACAATTGATCAAAATGAGGCATTCCAATATACAAGCCACGACCCCTAAGGAAAAAAGGAAAAAAAAAAAAAGAGGCTGGCCTAGTGAATCAACTCATCATGCGCCGCGTGTCTCCTGACCGAGGCCAGTTGGCTCCAACCGCAGAAAAACAGGCAAGCTCATGATCACCAAAAGCATCAGTTTTCAACACTCACAGCCTGCTAAAAAATATGAAAACGTCTGTATCTACTTTCAAGTGCCAACAAGCACTTCGAGTATTGCATGGCAAAGGCAAATTATGCTGCTCTACCTATCAAGTCTAATAGTTTCGTACTCGTTTCAACAACTCCACAAAATGCACTTTTCTCGAACCAGTATAACAAAAGGCAATCAAGAACCCCACAAAATGCACTTTTCTCGAACCATTAATGAAAAGCAATCAAGCAAAACAGTTAACTACTCTCAAGCCAGAGAACTTTCACTTCCCCATCCAAGAAAAACTAAAGCAGTCTCCATAATCCAATTAGCAAAATAGCTAAATATCCTTTAACAGCACAAATTTCACTTCGCATCCGATTCTCGAACCGCCACATAACTCTCCAAAACGCACAATATATCCACAACTCAAGTCCAAGAAAAGAGCTTCACATCTGGAAACAGAGCAAACATCACCTGGAAAGAATACCGGAGCGGGACGATGAAGGGGTGCACGACCTTGGCGAGAATATCCCTCTCCGCCTTCATGTAATCCACGTGGTTCTTCTTGATGATCGTCTCCTTCCTCATCACCTTCATCGCGTATATCCCGTCGCCCTCCCCGCCGTGCCCGCCCTTCTTCCTCACCTGGAACACCTTCCCGAAAGCGCCCTTCCCCACCACCCGCAGTATCTCGAAGTCCCCCGGCCCGATCTTGGCGCCGCCCTCCGCGATTTCTCTCCCGCCGACGCCGCCAAGGTCCGAGCTTTCTCGCTCGTTCCCCTCCAAAATCCCGCCTTTCGCATCGTCGTCGCCGTCTGCTCCTTCGTCTTCGGAAGAGTCGATGAAAGGGAGAGAGTTGGAGTGGGCGTAACGAGGGAGGGGCCCACGAAGGAGTGGGACCGGTTCTGGATCATGGGCGGGTCCTTGGGCGGTTGCGGATTGGCGGAAGAGTAGGAGGACGGGTTCGGGTTCGGGTTCAGGTGGGGCGTGATGGGGCCGAAGACCTCGGAGAAATCGAAGTCCAGAGGGGGCGAGGAGGAGAGAGGAGGAGCGGCGGCGGCGGAGGAGGAGGGGATGGTGAGGTTGGCGAGGTTGCGGGTCAGGAGGGAGTAGAGGGGCTGCTTCTTCTGGGAGGAGGACGACGACGCCGCGGCGGCGGGAGACACCATCTTGTCGGCGGCCGTGGGCGGAGGCCGGCCGGAGATGGAGAGCCGGCCAAGAAGGTGGCTTCGAGGCAGGCCGACGGAGCGAGGATTACATTGTTAGAGAGAGAAAGAGGAGAGAGAGAGAGAGAGAGATAGAGAGAGAGAGAGATGGAACGCCAAGAGTTATAGAGAGAGAGAGAGGGAGGGAGGTGGCAATGATGGCGACTGCGGGGATTCACATTTTAGAGAGAGAAGGTGGAGATGAAGTGCGGCTGCTGCCGCCACAGTCATGATTCTCTCTCCTCTTTTTTTTTTTGTTTTAATTTTTTTTTTCACAGCGATTGATTGATGATGGGGAAGAAGCAGTTGTGAGGAAATACGCACGGGGGGAATAAGAAGTCAAAGCCCCATATCATCTTCATCATGGATTTGGTCTTCTTCTTTTTTTCTTTTTTTTTCAATTGAATTTCAGACAGGGACAAGGTGTGGAATCATTTTTTGGGAAAGAGCACGCGAGTCAGCCTTGCCTGGAATGGCTAAGTCAATTAAGATTATTCTTTTTTTTTTTTTTTTTATGAATTGTGGTTTTTTACTAGACTTTTTTTTTTTTTTTTTGAGACAAAGGCGTTCCTATTTCGGTCACTAGAAAAGAACGGCGAGCTCGTACCCTTATTTGAGATTGAGTTGGCCATTGGGTACTTATTTGAAATTTCCACTAATTTCCTTACACCTCCTTTGGCATTACGATAAGTTTCCGGCCGATCGTGTCATGTAGGATGGTTGGCGTCCACGTTCGTAAATTCTAATTAAAATTGGGTGGATAGATTCAATTGACAAAATTGAGAAATTTTATGATTGAATTGGCCAAACTTTAATAGGCCTAGGATTTTTTAAACAATTTTCTAATAAGAGAAAGCATGAGTTTGTGTGTTGTATTTGCCCTTCTTGTACCAAAGAAGGTTGGATTGTGATGCATATACATTGATAGTGGAGTAATGAGCAAAATACCATCAAGCACTGTTTTTCCATCCCTCGAATCGATGATCTTCTTGACCAGCTTCATAGCGTTACTATCTTTTTCAAGATCGATCTTTGAAGTAGATATCATCAAATTTGAATGAGAGCTGGAGATGAAAAAGCTGCTTTCAAAACAAGAGATGATCTCTATGAATGAATGGTCATGGCTTTTGGTCCTCTAATGTTCCTAGTACATTTATGCGCCTTATGAATCATGTCCTCCAACCAATTATTCACAATTTTTTTGTTATTTATTTTCATGACATTCTTGTTTATAGTTCTACTCAAGAGCAACATTTGAACCATCTTCACCAAGTTTTCATGGTTCTATAGAACCAAAAGTCATATGCTAACTTGAAGAAGTGTCAGTTCTTTACCGATAACCTTATTTTCTGAGGCTATGTTGTCTTTGAAGTAGGCATCAAAATGGATCCTAGCAAGGTGGAGGCAACATAAGTTGGCCCATTCCTACATCTATACATGACATTTAGAGTTTCCATGGTTTGGCCTTATTTTACCATTCTTTTATCAAGCATTTTGAAGCCATCATTCTACTATCATCAAATGCTCAAAGAGAGGGAGTTTCAAGTGGTCCAAAGTGACACAACAAAGCTTCAGAGTCATCATAGCTTTATCAAGTGGATTGTTGGCAACATTATCTATTGTTCAAGAAATTTATTCTCTTTTCGCATCATGAAGCTTTCAATGGGTAGAGTTTCTACAAGCTTTTCACTTGTCTTATCAAACATAAAACTACAGCTCTTGTTCAAGTGGCGGATGCTTTAAAGCATAGGCATTCCTTGCTATCCACAATGCATTTGAAAATCTTGGGCTTTGATATGATCAACAAGTTTTATGAAAATGATTCGGACTTTGGGAAAATTTGGAAAGATTATTCAAAAGGTCCAAATTAGCGATTCTTGTTGTAAGTTGGATTTCTTCTCAAGAATAATTGTTTGTGCATACTAAAAAGTTATCTAAGGGAAGCCCATGGTGGAGTACTAGTCGATCATTTTGGAAGAGACAAGACACAATCTCTTGTCAAAGAAAAAAAAATTTAGCCTTGAATGGAAAAAGACGTAATGAGACGTGGAGAAGTGTAGAACTCGTCAAATTGCTAAAAGCTATGCTTAAGACACTGGCTTATACATAAAAAAAATTTAGCCTTGAATGGAAAAAAGACGTAATGAGACATGTGGAGAAGTGCAGAACTCGTCAAATTGCTAAAAGCTATGCTTAAGACACTAGCTTATACATTCCATTACCGGTACCCACAGCCTCTTAACAAGATGTAAGCCTAGATTTTGTGGTTGATTTACCTAGGATACAAAGGGTGAAGACTTAATTATGGTGGCTATTGATCGGCTCTCAAAAAGGCACATTTTGTACCATGTAACAAGACTTTGGATGCTACTCATATGGCAAATCTTTACTTTCAAGAGACTATGAAACTTCATGGTATTCCAAAGACAATAACATATTAAAATTTATCATAAGAAGCTAGGCATAACATTTCAATTTAGCTTTTCTCATCACTCTCAATCGATTGGTAAACTAAAGTTGTTAATAGGCGTTTGGGAAATCTTTTAAGGAGCTTAATTGGAAGTAACTTATGTCAATGGGACCTCACTAGCTCCAGCGGAATTTGCTTAGAACCGGTCTTCAAGCCAAACAACTGGAAGAAGTCCTTTCAAGGTTGAGTATGGAAAAAAATCATATTGGTTCATTGGGCTTAACTCCACTTCCCATCTCTTAACATTTTAGTTGAGATGCCAAGCAAAATGCCACCTATCTAAAGAAGTTTCGTAGGTAGATTTGGGAAATAATTATAATGCACAATGCGGAGTATCAAGAAAAAGTAAACAAGTATTGAAAGTTTGCAACTTTTAAAGCAGTAGATTTGGTTTGGCTTCATCCTACAAAAGAAAAATTTCCTAGGGATTGTCACGGGAATCTAAAGCCTTTGGCTAAGAGATCTTTCAAAGTGCTACAAAGAAAAATTTCCTAGGGATTGGAGATAACGCCTATAAGATTGAACTCCCTAATGGATTATACTCTTTCAACAACATTCAATATTACGGATCTTTCTTACTACCATGAAGATGAAGATAAAAGAAACTTTGGGACGAGTTTACATGCAGCAAAAGCGTCTAATGCCAGAGCATTTCTTGAAGGCCATTAATACATCAACCTATAGAGTCAAGATCTAATAAATGTCATTAAGTTTCCCAAGTCCTTATTCAATTGTAGTTGTTTTCTAGTATAATAAGTTGTCTTTACAATGAGACTTGAAAATTACTAATGCTTAGATGGTCATTCCATGCTTATATATATAAACATGCTATGATGAAAGATAAATTAAGACTTGATTTAGAAGTGATCGATTTTTGGTCCAGTTCCCAAAAATTGAAATTGGGGACAGGTTCGATTGATCCTAGGATGGGAATCAGACCACATTGTTGAACCAATCCAATCTAATGGAACCAGTCACTACTTTTTCTTATTACTTTTTTCCCATTTTTTTCCCACTACTTGAAACCAGAGAGATATTATTTAGTTCACTTTTTCTTTTGAAGAAATAATTAAAAAAATAAACGTTTTTAATCGGTCCGATCCACTCCTGTTCCCCTTAGAACAAGGTACCGAACCACCTAGACACCAATTCCACTTTTAAGAACTGAAAATTGAATTGGCACTCCGAGGAACTAGACCAAAACCGCCAGCCAATTCGGGCGATCCATTTTGCACACCCCCACCTTGATTGATTCACAAATTATTTGAGCATTTATCAATCAGAACTCCCAGAGCACATGTTAAGAGTAGAGAAGAGGGCACCTCATCTTTCAACTTCTGAATTTTCTTTTTCCACTGTAAATTATCGCACAGAAAGAAATTACAATCCTCTATACAAATAATTATACCCCAAAAATTGATAAATCAAAGAACCGAAACCACTCTCAACCATCCTCACTAGAAATACAACAGAACGCGGTCTGTCCCATCCGAAAGCATTCGACGGGGGGGCAAATAAATCTCCTAAAAAATCGGAGAATGACAACTCAAAAGCACCGTGAAGAAAAAATTATAACCTTATGCACAAGACGACCAATACTGACGCGTAAGGCCTAATCAAAATGGCCTCTCCGTGCCGATCAGCCTTACTGTGATACAGGCACCAGGTTCAGCTCAAGCGGTCTCAGGGCTCCTTGCACGATCTCTTGAACCGTCCTGTTTCTTCGGCAGACGTCAGATAGCTCCTCTATGGGAACCATCAGGGCATTGATGTCGGTCCCCAATGCTGCATCAGATAATGCTTGTAGAAACCGTGTGCACTCCACCTCTGTGACTGCTGTTGATGGAATTAGCGAAATGCCGTTCTTGGCCCATTCCAATGCTTTGACTCTGTATGCTCGTGTTAATGCTAATAGTGCATATGCTACCTGGAAAAAGCAGGATCAGGTGAAATGAACAATCTCAGTTCTAATTTTCGAGGTATAAACTTGATGTGCTACAACGTGTAAGTGATTGAGAGAACTAGTTCTTACTGTTTCTAATCTAGAGCTTGGAAGAGCTCCAGTTAATGAGGCCAGCAAAATTCTTGCAATGCATGGTCCTCGTGGAACAATCACGCTATCCCTGATGGACACGTATTGCTTATCCATATGAGATTGTGATAAATCAAAAATATCGGTTAAGAATCCCAATATCGATTTCGAGGCCTCCCTACAAGGTAACACAATTGACAAATAACAATAGGTTTAGGAACAGCTTACCTTCTGAGTAAACACTAAAAAGGAAAATTCCACAACAAAATGCAAGATCGTGAATTATCAGCAACAAACATTCTGCTAAGAATGCGCACGATGAGAAAATGATAATATCTTTCTTTCCAAATTCCAACACGTATATCTTATGGAGCATAAGATGCTCGAGCGGTTCCCCTTAATAAAGGAATTCCTTAACTCGTCTTAAGTTTCATCTCTTTTATTTTCACATGATTTCCATAATTTCATTTTCATTGTCTTTGAGTAAACATGGTCCAACCAGTCGACCTGTGTTGAACTGATCAACCCAAACACTACATACACCTTGTGATTTTACAGGCTGATCAAATGTTTGTGAGAGAGAGGCCAAACCTGTGTTGAACAGTAATCCCAACCAATGAACAATCGACCAATGAAGGAAATACATCTGATGGGATGAATAACTGTGGACAATATCGAATGCATCTTGATGCTAATAAAAAGCAATCATCTGCTATATCTGGTCTAGCAGTGAACTCCTGGAAAATGAAGGATTAAAATGTGTCAGCAGAACATGCTTATCTGCAGAAAGAAACATAGTTCATTGCTCATTCAAACCATACCTTGATGTTGGGGAGAAGGCACGTTGTTTGCTTAAAAAGCACTTCAATCAAATTTTTCAAATAGGTTGAACAAGAAAGGTCGGAACCAAATATCTGCATCCAAATGTTTATTGCATATTTAAGCATATATGCACTTATAAATATGATGCAAATCACAGCTCAGAGTGTAAGTGTACCTTAATAACTTCACTAGAGAGATAGAGAAAACAAGGCTGATGGTGCTGTATGTATAGGCCTTGTATTTCTTCCAGCATCACACCTATTGTGATCCCCATGAACCTCTTAGAAGTTCTAACCTGAAATAGACAATTGATGGTGATAAATACTATTGCATCCAGCATTTAGAGCAACTCTTATATACCGCCAAAAGTGAATATAGTACCCTTATGCAATGATCACATGATTATTAACATGAATATAGCAATTTAAGCAAAAGCCAATTCAAGGCACTGCAAAGTCATATCCTCTAATTTCTTCCAGTTTGTTACAGTGACCACTTCTGGTTTTAGATGAGTAAAAGGCAAAGCTAAGGACGGTGGACAAAATGCTTATTCATAATTTGTTTACTGGAAATTAAATGAGGGATGGACAGAAGCAATGAACACCCAAAAGTTCAGTGCAGAATAGTTTAGCACACTCACAGCGTATTTACAAGCACGGCAAAGAGATTCCATAGTCCGCATGTCCCAAGCACGACTGCAGCAAATCATCAAAAGCACTTAAAAACATATGAGGGTAGTGAACCAATTACTCTACAAAGGACGAATCTATTCAACAGAGAGATTTATGCACTCACAGGTCAAAGATTGCTTTGAAAATTGACCAGAGCCTCTGAATAGCATCTGCGACAGCTTCAGGATGATTCACATATCTGCCTTCCATCAAGTTATAAGGGAGGAGAAAGAAACATGAGCAGAAATAACATGGAAGAAAGAATATCAATTCCATAATTCATGACGAACCTAAAAATGTAGGCAATCCGATCAATATGGACAGTTAAATCACGAGCATGTTTCTTCTCAACTACTTCTGGACCCTGGCTTATGATCCCCTGGAGTTCAAAATTTATGAAGCTGAGAATACTCCTGGATGGAGGAGGGCCAACTGAACACAGACCAGAAAGAAACCAACCTGTAAATGTGTAACAACGGGCAGACATAATGCTTCTAAAGCTTTCTTTGCATGGTCCGGAGGAAGCTCCGTTATGACAACACTGAAGAACAGGATATGAATGAAAAGACATCATTATGAGGAATTCAAACGAAAGTTTACACCACAAGGCAAAATTGACAACTAAATATTCTCAATCAGCCAGCATACCTTAACGCCTCGACTAAATGCAATGAGTCATCAGCAGAGACTTTGAATTCACCACTAACTGCTCTATGATATACATGAAACAGGCCATCCAAACATCCACAGAGCTTTCTTCGACAATCTATAACCAGCACAGATATCCTTATTAGGGCAAAAGGCAGTGTGGAATACAATCTACAGAGAGAGAGAGAGAGAGAGAGAGCACAGTATACAACTGAGACATACAGCCCCATATTAAAGAGCCTGACAGTGTAAGAAGCACCATACCATCACAAAGATGCCTGAATGCAAGAGCTGCAGCTGCCGCAGAATCTTCAGACGTACCCATTCCGCTCAATAGAATATCTATGACGAGAGGCAATATAGAGAGTCCACTTGATGCAGCATCAAGCCATTTTGAATAAGCTCCAATCGTCAAGCACACTGAAACATTTAAGTGACATGTGACAACACTCAGCAAAAATACTCTCCTATTAGATCCAGGGCGATCATAGTTCAAATCCACCCTTCAACAGCCATGAAAGACCCTCAATTAACATTAATAGCCCAAAGTAATCTATTTATGCCCATGCTCCAATTTCCACATGACAGACAAGAGAGGAAATTGTCGAACTATTAACAATTTATTACCAGTCTGAAGGAGTTCCGGCTGCTGAGGAAGCTTTGGAAGCAAAGCCATAATCTGAGTATAGCAAACCAAGGCACAAATTAAGAGCAGTCATATAGAACAGCAAACAAAATTTGAGCCAACATATAAAAGATGGAAAGGCCGATAAACAGATAGTATGAAAAATTGTCACCCGTCAGAGGGAAACAGACGATATCTCAAAGTTCCAGATTTGCATCTACCAAGTTACAAACCCCCTCATTGTCATCAGTCATCAACAAGGAAAATCAAATCTGTGAAGTCCATTGATGTCTTGTTCCAGCCATTAAGATCACTGTGTCATTTCCTTCTTCAACAATTTACTCTTAAAATGAACAAAACAACAGCCTTTTCCATTTTTCACTACTTGGCTTTTCAGGTGAATATGCTATGCCACAAACCTAGGATACCATGAGTGGTAGAGAGTAAATGAACAAGCATGCTACTTGCGAGAAATCATCAGCCAAGCTTCAAGGAAGGAATTTGCTGAGCAGAAGTGTATATACCATTTTTCACATTTTCAGATGATAGCTTGCTCAATGTCAAATAACTCATGAAGCAGAGAACCGGCTCTGCTCTCATTTATTCTAACCAAGAGAGGGCATGCAATCCCACAGCTTAACCAAGGCAGCAAGAATAACAACTTGTGCTCAGTCAAGATATGAGGACTGCCTTTTTTAATTTAAGTTTCTTCGAGGAAAGAGAAGAAAAATCAGAAAGCATTCATACCAAGGGCATAACTTCTGCTTCATCAACTGAAACATAATTCGATATTGCATGGATGCAAAATAAAGCAGCCTCTGCTGGACGCCATTGGCTCTGCTCACCATTTGTACAACATGCTACAGCCTTCAACAACGAAAGAATAACTGTGAAGTCCACCATAGTACTCTCAAAGACCTATTTCACTTTTGCTATTAAGCTGTTGATTATGGGTTTAATTAGTTGAAAAATTACTTTACCAGACTGAACAATTAAAAACACTACAACAAGAAAAGGAGCTTTTACTGATATAGGATCATTGATTGTACATCATGACAACTAGAGGTACTACTGGGAATTTACTACTTCAGCATATAAAAAGAAACCAGCAACTCAAAAGTTGGTACAAATTAAGACCCTGTTCAAATAAGAGAAAGTAAATAAAAGGTAACTTGCTAGAAAATCAAGACATAGGGACCTATCACCTATAACAAGTCACAACTATATAGGCCAAATATATAAAAATGCAGAGTAATCCTCATGTGCCAAAAATCATGTGATATTTGCATTAAAAACAGATCAATATCCTTGTTGAATCTATTCCCACAATGTGTCAAGCCTTTGTGTCTCTGGTGAAAATCAGCAGAACATAAATGTAATGATTGAGACATTCCAAACACTCCCAGAGCAAAAGCAACAAAGCCAATTTGCTAATTATGGAAGTGGGGTGGGTTGAGGAATCTCAATGGCATCATTTGTAGCATACAGAGTTTCCAATAAATGCATGAAACTTTTAGTAGCTTAGGGACATTTCTACAATTAATTCTCCAGTAAATAGTCTTATACTGCTGATGTGAGCAAGGAAAAGCATTTAAAACAGATTTGGGATTTAAGCAGAAATGACCGATCAAGGCTGAATAAGTTCAAGGAAATTTGAATGTAGAGCTAGCATCTCCAGACAAAGGATAGCACTTGCATCAGCCCTCCAAAAGACAAATTCAATCCGACACGGCACAAATAATGACAGTGATGGAAACAACAGATTAGTTACTATATTATGTACACACCTCCATGAGCTTCACATAAAGAATCTTCAGAGTAGTGTCACCACCCAAAACTGATGCTGCATCGATCAATACATCCGCAACAGCTAATAAAAACCAGAAATTTCATTAGGAACAGCAGGCGCAAGGTCCTGGATTATGATGCGCGTTTACAGGAAATGGTACTCATTTCAAGGAAGAACATAAGTCATTTTTCATCTCACTTACTGCAGAGACTCCTTCCACATGTTGTACTTACAGCAACTAAAGTTATATCAAACCAAACACGGAAGCTTCTTACAGAAACATAATTTATAGATTTGAGCAGTGGATAGTTAAAAGCAAATGGCCAAAGGCAAAATGCAGAAAGAAACCTAAAAGAGATTGTCAAAGATAAAGAACAGGATTTGAAATGATGATCAGACATAATGGTAGCAAAAAAACACTGGTATAAAGAGACAAACAGAAAGAATAAGCCCACTAAATCATCAAATGCAGCAAATTTAATTAACAGCAATGACTAATATTGAATTAAAAGCAATCTAAGTCGGGGACCAAGGTAGTCAAACTCACTTATTTAGCTAGGATCAGTGAGGGCCCCTTAAAATGGGATTGTAAGATCTAATTGGAAAATCATAAGATTTTACAAATTTTATAAGTGGTGATAGGATATGTTAAATGTCACCATATATATTGATCATAAAGCTCCAAAACAAAGTTGGATCAATAGAAACAATTCAAATGATACCATTCTCATAATATCAGCTCCACTAACCATGCCTTGGCACATGAAAAGAGAAACCACAACATCATATTTTAATTAATTCTTCAAGTTCAAATCAGAAAAATATAACCAAAGAGCTAAAAACATTTAACCCCATTTGACATATAATTGTAAGTTAAGATGTCAGGCATAGAGAATTCAGCAGTAAATTAAGATTTAAACAGAGTTAGAAGAAGAGAATAGAAGTTTGAATAGAATTTGAAGGTCAAGAAAAGAAGACAGGATTATGTCAGAAATGAATAGGAAAGCTATATATTTTCTCTTACTTCAGCAAGCTCTCCTGACAAATCCAACCTTTCCATTTCCTCATAACATTAGCAAATTCAGGAGATAAATAAAACAAACTTCATACACCATGCTCCTTTGTACTTGAGCTAGTACAATTTTGTAAACTTGCTGCTTCGATTGAGTTCTTGAAACGTTGAACAATGAACAGAGAGACATGAAGAAAAGCTCTCTTTCTTTTGCCTAAAAGAGTTTAAAACGTTGAACAATGAACTTTCTGTTTTACTTATTTTTCTTATTGTTTTTAAGTCAAGGCACTAGTGAAAGGGTGAACTCGCCGTTTAACTTAACTGACTAACTGTCTGGCTTTGCTTTTTATTTGCTTATGGGCTTCAAGAGTCCCAATACCCCAACTTGAGACCACGCAGGCAGTGAGAAAAAGGGTACACCAAGTCAAACTGAGTTGACTCGTAATTTTAGCAATTTAAATGAGTTCCCTCGCCATTTTACCCGATTCCAATCCGCTGCATGATTTTTATGCGATTGGACACAATTCCCATGATTTGGCTTGTAAAATCATATGGTTTTTTGAGTCAAATCGTGATTTTCAATACACTGGTCAAGACATAAGGTTTACTTTGTTATAATGTCTGATTCAATATGGAGATAATCTTTACTGCTGCTCGCAAACTTCCGACATGCGTCTATAGGAACAAATAGAAACAGTTCCATTCTCAAACATGCAAGAGGGCTTTAGGCATACCAAATCTAGTATGCTTAAATTCCTTGAGGTCCTCATGTGAAAGGTCTTGATAGTCATGTGGATACTGAACCCGAAAGCTCACCTGCAAGAGAATAATTGAAGATATCTTAACTTTCTCAGACAATGCATCATATGGCGGAAAAGTCAATGTCTCCAACTGCCCATCTCTTATGCTCAGGCCAGTCGTCAGTCATTAACTTTTTTAACCAAATAATATTTCTTCAAATGCCATATATGATTTTTTAACATCCAGTGATAAATAAGTACAATGATGAGAGACATCTCCAATTACAACAACGGGGACACATGACTGCAGGTGGCAACAGTCTTCAGTGGCTGGTATAAGTGGCATTCTTTCGAACAACTAACTAATAGGGACCATACCTAAGCGTATCATCAAAGATCAGTAGTATATTGTCATGATGTAGGCAGTGACAGTGATGACACATCTTATCAGACACCAATGGAGGTCGAAAGAATCAGTAGGCATCATTCATGAATGCTAATTTATAAAATAATAAGCAAAAAAGTGCCAGAAGATGCATGAGGCATCAGTGAATTATCTGTGTTAAATCTCCCAAGAACAGGAGAAACGAGATTATTTGCTGCCACAAAATTTACCAGAAAAAACAAATAGTAAATTTAACTCAGTCAAGAGATTATCTTTCATTCATGTAATAGTATCCGAACCATAGAATGATAAAGCTATTCTTGACATTTATAAATCTCATGTTAGTAGAAGCATGACGAGCAAAGTTAGATCTTTCAGAAAAAGCAACTAAGTGAACAACCATGAATATCAATTCATCTTGACCAGATTCCAGTGGGTTACAACCAGCGCATATGGATACACCATCCTTACACAAGCAGAATGCATGTGCCCCAAACCCACCCACCCGAATACCCATCCCCCTCAAACAAAGACCAGTAGATTAACAATAGCCTTATCGTGAAAATCTGATACATGTTGACAAAAGAGTTGTCGATGCACTTCATCTATAAAGAGAGGATACCGATAATGGATGAAATAAAAGTACAAGGAATAAAACTTGAGAAACCTCACTCTACACTATATTGAAATTGAGTGCGCAACTGTTTGCGCCAAAAGTTCTAGTTATTCATGAATGGCACAGATTATATTCTAAATCTTTAAAACTACCTAACTTCACGTAATGCAATGCATTTATGATGAGAATGCTATAATTTTTGGCAACCCAAATGAGAACTTTGGATCAACATCCCTAATATGGAGAACCATGACTAAAGCACACTTCTAAAGTTGATGACGAAGATTGGCACATCCAAACATCCTAACCAGAAAACTCACCAGAGAAACGAGATTTTCATAGGCTGACCGAAAAATATGTAGCCTGCGGTTTCTTTCAGCTTCAATTGTTGCTTCATTTGGTAATGAAGCATAAGAGTCCCTATTAAAGCAAAATGAAAACTTGAAAATAAATCTTCAACTTCGCATGATTAAATCAAGATTTAGGAGATCTCCAAAAAGATTCACCTTCTGGTCAAGTTAACCTGAAGATTATGCCAAAAGTTGAATGTCATTGATGCAATATCAAATTCAGGGTGAGAAGCAACTCCCAGCAAAGCATGCACTATTAGCATCGATTCATCGGAACCTGAATATGCAAGATGTATCAAATATATAATACAGATTTTACCAAGAATACATACTTTGAAATAAAATTATTCATGCTAAACATCAAAAAGTATGCAAAAGTGATGCAGTTAAGTGATGGCATGTAGGTATAAATATGGCACATGTACGGACCAGTTGCAATCAGTTCTACATATGAATCACCCATATCAGCAAAGAGACGGGCGATGGCTTTTACATCTTCCTCATCCTGATATCAGAAACACATGCAAAAGAAACACCAGTCAGGAAGCAGCAGGACTAAATATCAACAGAAAATGGACCACATTTAGCATTTGAATGTTATGGCAGTAAATTAGCAAGACAATGATGACCATGCCCCTCTGAAGAACTGTTTCCACTTGCTCATAAGCATCTTTTTTTTCCCTTTATGACAAGCAAAATTTGTTAATGCATGCCAAAGGGTTCATATCAATGCACCAAGTCAGCCAATTAAAAAACATCAACAAGCTCTCTGAATTGTTAGCCATCTATAAGAGTTCTACCACTATTGAAGAAATAGGCATTTTCTTTTCCTGAGAGCCCATACGTCAACAAGGCTACTCAACCTGCAGCTAGGTAACAGTTTGGAAGGACAATGATTTATTACCTTTGAAGGATCTCTGAGCTGTGATTTTAGATTCATAACGTGAGGCACAATCACTTGAATCAGAGGCATCTGTACAGCGACCCCACCAGAACTTGCGGCTGCTGTTAAGTGAATCAATTCCGACACAACTGCATGCATGACAAAATATATAAGAAGCATAACATAAAATAAAAAACATAACAAATTAAGAGTAATATCCACAGAACACCAAATTTCAGCAGTAAATTTCAATCTCCAGAAGTCAAAGCTCTTTTCAACAACACATACTCTGGTAACAGGATTGCAAGTACAAGAACACCATAGAGAAGCCTCGGCATCCGAAAAAGTTATGCTTATGAGCAGAAACTCCGCATACAATTTACAATATTATATTGGTTTTCTACATTGTATAGCATAAACAGTGGAAAAAAAAAACTAGCTATTTGGTCTCAAGTTGCTTGTCTCTCATCAATATACGGCAGTCTAAAATCAAGGAAGACATGTATATTTAAAGCAGACCAAAAAATGATAACTGGACATTTCAGATTTCCTGTTTTATGCACTACATAAGTTCCAAGATTCTAGTGACCTGAACCTGATTGATTTGTCACATCCACGATCAGACAAATTAAGAGGTTCACTCCTGTGCGCTAGCAAATCCAATCACCAGTCACTAACACATCACAATATCTCAGGGTCCCCTCTCCCCCAACCAAAAACACAGAAATAGAGTGGAGGGTAAAAAGGAAGAAAACACAGTCATGCACATACCCACACTAAAAGGTTGAACTAGAAAACTGCAAGAAGGTAAAGAATGCTGAATAACTAAAAAGCAAATCCCATAATAGCAAAATCTCAATACCATTCACAGATGCCTCGGAAAGTAGTTCTGAGGTCAAGCCTGAGAGAGCAGTATGTACTAAAGGGTGAGACGCAAGCATCAACCCTGGTAGCCTGAAACAAAGAGTACTCAATAAGTACCAGTAAAGACGTAGACATTCTCCTACTCAGAGAACTAACAAAAGTCATACATTGGCTCAAGAGCCAACTGAGGAAATTTCATGAAATTGTCATTAATTAAAAACAAAATCATTTAGCACAACAGAAGGAAATATAATAACAAAGAAGAACTGAACGGAATGTTTTCATATGACGCCATGGTTACGTTAGACACATAGAAGAAGTCTACTGTAGGAGTTGCAGAAAACATCATAGCTGCTTAGAGACCCATGACCTGGCTCAAGGAGGATTGCATATCTTCCAAGCACCGGATATAGGATAAATTTATTCATGTGTGCACTTCAATAAGCTATGTTTACCACTTGTAATTGCACTAGTGCAGTTGGTGGGGCAGGGATAAATGTTTCAGTGCAACCATCAAAGTAGAAATGCATACCCGTTCCTTAGTCGAAGCCAAGACGCAAATGCCTCAAGAACCTGAACAACAGTGAAATAAAATTCATGGAGAATGGCTAGATGCATAAAAACAAGGACAAAGAAGGTAAGTGCAAGGACTCAAGAATCAGAGAGATAAGTGAACTACCACGAAGTATTTTGTTATCAAGATTAAGAGTGTTCGTAGTGTGATTTAGGAGAGTTACAAGAACAAAATATCCCATTGTAAACATCTAAAAACTGCTTCTGGCGATTCAAAAATTGCACTTTGTAACAAATAACATCTAAAAAACACGATTACACTATAGTAAAGAGAAAAAAAATAAAAAATTACAAAACTAACCATAATATCACTATTCAGAAACATGCTACAATGCCCTAATGAGGGGACATGTGAACCTAGCTGATATAGCATAATTACTAGGGGTGAGCAGAAGGAACCACTCAAACTGGCCGGTTCTGGGAGGTAGCTGGTTCCAAAAAATTCGAACCAGTGATTTTCGATCCAGTTTCTGGTTCCATGAGTAGAACCGCCCACCAGGACTTACTTTTTTTTTTTTTTTTTTTTTAATTTCATAAATCCCTGCCAACCAACTCCACTCTCGCTCTACTGAATTCACTCTTTCAAAAGCAAAATCGAAAAACTTCCAAAAAAATCAAAGACATGGGGGGGTCCTCTCCTTTATTTGCTCATTTCCAGTCCAAAGTCCACCCCTTTCTCTCCAGAAGAACCCTAGTTCCTCCCCCTCTTGCCAGTGGAATTTGCCCTTTTTCATCCTCCTCCTTCCCATGCCAAGCAATGGGCTTGACGCAGGTGAGTGAGGCCCTGTGAGATTTGGGGATACAAAGGGGTTTGCGAGCGTGATGTTGGATAAGGAGCTGGAGGATCAGCTTGCGAAGGCGGAGACTAAGCTCCTAGAGCCGCCAATTCCATTGGCACACTCGAGAACCGGACCAGACCAGTTGGTCCAGTTCTAGGGGGACCAGTCCAGTTTCCTAGGAACTGGCCCCTCTGGTTCGGTTCCTGGGTGGGAACCGGACTGCCCAGGAACCAATCACCCCTAATAATTATGCAGCATCCTTAGCCATTGCATATTCAACGTGTAGTACATACTATGTATAACCTCACACCTGCACTAAAATGATAGCATACATCTAATAAGGACATTGCAACAAAGGGAAATTATGTTCAAAGTATCTTACCTGCTCTCTAACTTCATTAACATTCAAACAAGCTGTCAAGATATTTAGAGCGACTTCCATTTGAGATGAGAGCTCCTTCTCAAATTGCCGGCGCCTTTCTGGACGAGCGGCTATCTTGTAGTTTGTAACCTCCTGAGCAGAATCAAACACGCCGTATAAATGACATAAAAGTGACAGATCCCGAAGAGTGTCATGTCAAAGGAGAAAATTTTCCTCTGCCCTTCTTTCCATTCAAAAAAGCAAATTTCTGGGCTTGATACTAATCAGATCCTCACCTACACCAAAATAGTGTGATTATAGCTAGGAAGATCACTAGGATGTGCTTGATTATAGCTTAAAGCAGAAATAAATTACACATAAATACTTTCAATTAGTCCTTATTCTGACAAGATACATCATATTTAGCTCATTAATATACTTTCACGGAAGTCTGAAGTCCTACAGTAATTATTCCATTTCAAACAAACAACATTTCGCTGTCCAAGTCTTGCAAAGCCCATTTGTGTTGCCAACTTTTCACCTCAATGATATCTAAATATTATGATCCATCCACATTGGTGCATCAACATGAGATCCAAGCACTTTGATTCACCACTTCAATTAACTCGAATCATTTGACTAAAGGACATGCATCAAAAAGAAAAAAGAGCACAATCTACACCTGATCTTTCCAACAAGAGTTGTGAGGGAGTAATGATCAAACGTCACCCCTGGTAAAGTTATCGTCAGGTTTCGATTGAATAATTTAAACCTGTCTCTTTCATCTAATAAAGGTCCCACACTCTTCTACTGACCAAATGTTATTGGTTAGTGAGGAAAAACTGGCTGGGATTCAAATTACTCAAAAGTTTTTGTTCCAGGCATATGACCTGGATATTTGCACTATCCAAGACAGTCTCATTAAGTGATAGCCATAAGGACACCGCTAACAAATAAGCAAGTCTGCAAAAAGAAAGCTTTAGGGGATTGCGTGACTAAAGAGGCACTAGAAGAGTATGGCAGCAATTACAAATGTGAAAAAAGAGAAAAGAAAGTCCATCTCTATCAATTTAAGTAATGCCTTCTACAACTCCGGGTGTGAACACACAAAAGCCCTCTGAACTGGAGAAGACAACAGACACCTCAATCAAGTTATGTGCAAACATTTCCATACCCTTGGAAAGCTTAAACTATCTTCATATTCTATTCACATGGTGATTTCATAATTTCAGCAAAAGAAAACATCAAGGTAAACAATTTCTATAATGAGGCATGAGAACAATAAGGCTCAGCTACAAAATTACCCAAACGGGAATATATATACCTCTGGAAGCACCGTGAGTAGCTCCAAAAATCCTGGGACATATTCAGGATGAGAATTCATCTCATCCCTCAGCCAATTGACGATGCCACCATCCCCCCAGTCTTCAGCAGGGACATGCACAGCCAATGCAGCGACTGCAATACTAATCTAGAAGGCCAAGAAAATTAAGCACAATAAGCCCTTAATACCATACTGTTAATGGGAATCAGAATGAGAATGATTGACAAAGTAACTTGAAATCTATACCTGAGTTCTAACTCTGTGAGGGCCCTTGTGGAACTTTTTTAGTAAGTTCTGCATACCAGGGGAAGAGAAAGAATAGCCATATCCATTAGAAAAAGTTCTAAATGGTCAAAACTTGAACATATTCTCGTTTGACGCTGTCGTCAAATATAACCTAATGATACCCCGCAGAATCCTCAAGAAAGCACAAGATATATCATTTAATTGACATAGCATAATTTTCTTTTCTGACTTCCAAATTAAAATTCCATAGCATTTTTCCCAGCTTTTAGACTAAAATCACTTACTCAAATGTCTAATTTTAGATCAGTATTTGTTTTACCATGTTAAATCTAATTAAACATTATCCACTTACATTTAACGAATCCCTCAGTGGACGAAATGCTTCACAAGGAAGTTCCTCAAAATCTCGTTGTACCTATCAAAAACCACAAAAGTTATTAAAAGTCAGAATGCAGATAGAATAACTTGCCCATCACAACCCCAGAAGTCAAAGCCTGGCCTTCTTAACATTATTGCTTGTGAAATCAAAATTCCATGACCCGTGACTTGTACGAAGTGTGGTGAATTACCTTGCTCCGAAGGGTCTGGGAACAAAATATCAAGGTTTCTAGATTACTTGTTGAATCATGCAGCAAATTGTCAGCCACCTGTGCAGATAGAAGAAACAAACAAGACTTAAAGTTCCACGATTATAAACTAGCTGCATGCAGTCGTTTTCCTATATCAAAAGAATAACAAGTCCTCTTTCAAACGAAGCAGACCAAGCTCTAATGTATGCATGCAGACCTGTTCAGTTCATTCGTTTTTCACATGAATAGATGTCCCAATTTTAGTTCATAATAATTTTATTGAAGTCTGTCAGTCTTAGCTACATTTGATAGATTTGGCTGCATGACAATGGTACATTCACCATAGAGTTCTCAATTCCAAGAAGAGGCCAGCAACTTGATGAGTCTGCTGACTTGGACTTTTTACGAGCAGAACTGAAGGATTCTATTTTGTTCCTTGTAAATAATGAAATTTGGATGCACTAATATCCAAGTGGCGAATGAACATCTTTCTGACAAAGGCAGCGGATGGAGGTCTAAGAATGCCATTTTCCTCCCAATCCTAGAGTACAAAATCAAGCTTTGAAATAGATGAAGGAAAATAGAACATGTTTTGGTTCCACCAGTTAGTCTTGTCGATGCATTTTACCATGGCCCTTGTATTTTCTCAATGGCAGCACACACCCTCTTGGAGAAAAGTTTTAGATGGGAAGGGACTTGGTGCATGGCAAATCACGACGCAGGTTCAAGCAATGTTTGTGCGTGTTTCATGTGTAGCGACATCCAGAAGATAGTAGTCAGCTTGTCCAAGCCTGTTAGAGCCCTAGCAGCATTTTATTTAAAATTGCTTGCACGACAGTCGTAAATGAGCTGCTAGCTGAAGATAAACTACTTGTATCCATTCCAACAGTCAGTAAAGTCCCCAGGCTTCAAAATTGCATCCACTGCCACTCCAAGGCTCCACAGAGAATTAAACCTTTTGTGCGAACACAACTTTTTTTTTTTCAATAAATACGATTCGTAGCACTCGAAACAGCACAGCTATCCGGTAGACGACCGATTAATCCCAAAACACACCACGAACCGCAATGCCGATATTCAGAAACCAGAATCGACAGAGCCAAACACAACGAAACAGACTCCAGACCGCACGTCACAACAGAGAACGCGGACGCGAGCTAAGAAAGAGAAACGAAACCGGAAAAACCGCATCGAATCGGCGCCCCGATTCCGGCCGCCCGAACAAAAACCGAGCCGGGAAATCCCTTCGATTCTTACCTGCCAGGCGTCGATGGTGTGCTGGAAGTCCTGGAGCCAGCGGTCGGCCTGCATACGCACGGCGTCGTCGGGGTGGTGGTACAGCGCGTTCAGCGCCTCCTTCACCGTGTTCTGCAGCTCCATCGGAGAGGCCGCTCCGCTCGCTTGCCCCGACCGAAATCCGATTGCCAAATCGCTCTTCCCGGATTGCGATTAGGGTTTTGCCAGGCCGATGCTCATCGCCGATGATTGAAGAGAGAGGGAGAGGAGAGATGTTGGAGATTAAAAAGGGTTTTTGGCGCCTCCCTGTGAAGAGATAGAGAGAGAAGGGGCGAAGGGGAGAAGCTTTTTGGGCGTTCTCTAGAGAGAGAGAGAGAGGGTTTGAGTTGAATCGTTCGATCTGATCAAAAGAACAAAATAAAATTTGATTTTTTGGAGCCCCTCGGAACTCCGTCCTTGGGGGCGCCAGGTTTTGTTCCGCTGCGGGGCGCGCCGGGTGGGACCGTGTCGCGATTGGACGGGTTCGATGGACGGCTGGGCCCCGCCGTCTCGTGATGGCCAGAGCCGGCCGGGCGATCGTGGGAGCGGAACGATCGGAGCCGCTCCGTTACGGACGAGATTTTTTTTTTTTCGGGGATTTTAATTTCGATTCTTTCTCCTTTGATTTGATGTTTTCTAGCTGGACTAGGTTGTCTGATTCCTTGCACATCCCTTTTTGAACAATAAGACACGAATTGAATCCCTCATCATTTCTTGCTTCCTTGGCCCTTCTTTTTTTCTACCTCTTGGGCAAAGAGAGCTGTTCAATCCGCGGTGCAACAATTCAATCCCGAATCATTATACGGATGACAATTCGATTTTGAACTTTCCAAATTTGTTAATGTGATTTTAAGCCTTCTTGACAACTTTCATTGTAATCTTCTAGCCAATTATTATTATGAATCGCTCACCTAAAATTATCCACATCAACATACCTTATAAAACAAACGGTGATGATTTGAGCTTTGTCAACGATTTTCATTGGTAATTGGTTGAAAGAATTAAATTGGAATTTATGCAAAATTTAAGACTATCAACAAAATTAGAAAGTTTAGAATTGCATCAATATCTTTACATTAAATTTATTACTAATTTCGTAGATCTTTTAAAATAAGAACTAAAAATGCTTGAGATTTTTTATTTCCTCTTGTATTCTAAAAGGGGGTGATGTTCGCTTAAGTAATTAGAGCAGGTCAATATATCTTTCCTATTTAGAAGATCTAATTAAGAACAAATGTATACATATCTATAATCTTTGAACATATTTAATAATAACCACTAGGATTCAGCCTAATGGGCACCCTTTCAATTGGAAGGGAAGGTCAAACAAATTTTTTCTCATAATATTAGGTGGGGATGAGTAATTTTAGGAATATTTTCTTTTTCGAATGTATTTAATAATATTAATTAATTTTCTTTTTCTTTTTTGTCTTCGCAAGTACATTTACTCGAAAATTTTATGCTTACAAAAAGAACAAGAATCCAATCACGTCAGCATAATTTCGATATCAACTATTAATTAGTTACCTAACGCATTGCGTTAAATCTAATGATTCACCAAAAAAAAAAAAAAAAAGCTTCTCACCAATCACTTGATGGGTCATCATGAATCACAAGCTAAAAATCTAATGTCTAATGGGCCGGGCCGGCGCAACCGAGCCCAACGGGCCGAAGACCTCGCGCCGGCCCGCACGACTTGCTATTAACCGTTCTGATGCGGCTCGCGAGCTCGCGAGCTCTCTGCTATGGCGGAAGCGGAAGCCCCCTCGCCGGCCATATACATACCCGAGGAGTGGTCGGAGGCCGCCGCCGCCATCGCCCGCGGCTCCTCCGCCGCCGCCTCGCCGCCGCCGGTCGCTCTCATCTGCGGCGCCAAGAACTGCGGCAAGACCACCTTCTCCCGCCACCTCCTCAACGTCCTCCTCCGCAGGTCGGTCCGCCGCCGCCGGCACCTCCTCCTCCTCCTCCTCCGCCGTCCTTTCCGTTCTTCCCGATACGCGCGCGCCGCGTCGATGTTCGCTTCGTCGTCGGCCTCGCTTCGAGAGTCGAATGGTTTTGGCGGCGCGGTCGCCGATGAACGCGTTTCGCCTCCTGTCGTGCTAGGCCGATCGTATGTTCTTCGATGCGTTGATTAGTGCTAGTGCATTGCGGTTCGGTGATTTGCGTTCTCGAATGTTTGATTTAGCAAAGCAGTTTTAGCAGCTGCGATTCGATGAGATGGTCGCATGGTTCGGTTTCGACTTCATCAGTGCATACGTTTGCTTACCAACGCGTTAAGGTGAACATGTAGGAGCTAGTGGTTTCATAAGCTAGGAAAGGACCTAAAAAGATCTTATTGATTTGGCAATCGAATCTCGGCGGATTACGAGTTTCGTGCTCGAGTTTTGCTGGCACTTTTGATGCGCCCGGTTATCAGTTAAGCAGCCCGGTTGAGTTTGGCTTGCATTAAGCTCAACATGTATGAGCTAATGGTTTCATAAGCTAGGAAAGGAGCTAAAAAGATCTTATTGATTTGACTATCTAATCTCGGCGGATTATGAGTTTCGTGCTTGAGTTTGGCTTGCACTTACGGTGTGCCTGGTTTTCAGCTAAGTAGTTCAGCTATGTCAATTTGTTGGTTTTTGTATATTTGATAAGTTGAATTCGACGTGTTTTTCTCTTCCAATTTGTATACTTGACATTCTTCTGAGCTGCTCTTCCTCTATGCAGATATAAAAGAGTAGCTTATTTGGATACGGATGTTGGGCAGCCAGAATTCACTCCCCCTGGGTTTCTCTCTCTTACCATAGTTGACAAACTGACACCAGGTACCATTCTTGTAATTGCCACCTTCTTTTGTTTCCGACCCATGAATTGTATCTCTATTTTCGTGGCTAACTCTTGTTTTTTTCTCTTCCTGTTCTTTATCATCTATTCTTTTGCAAAGTAGATTTGACAATTCCCTGCTTGAAGACACCTGAGAGGTACTTATCATGTTACTTACCTTGCTGCTGCTGAAATTTGACTGGATTCACAACGTTCTTCTACTGAATTAGTTGGTTGGATGTTCTCCCTCATAGAGGGAAAAAGATCTATAGTGTGGCTTACCAGTTTCCCTGTATCAGATGCTTTTTCTTTGGAGATGTTTCTGCAAAAAGGGATCCTGCAGCATATTTGAAGTGTATATATGCTCTCTATGATTACTTACGTGAGGGGCACCGGAGTTTGAACAGCAAAGAAGACCCTGCCATAGTTGGATTGCCCCTTGTCGTCAATACGCCCGGCTGGGTCAAAGGCATAGTATTTTCCATATCTAAATCACTATTATCATTTCTGCTATCTCCTTGAGACCCTTTAGGGTTCTCCTTTTCTTCTCACTTTGTAACTGCTCACGTCTTACTGATTGTCTCCAGGTGTTGGTTTTGATGTACTGGTCAAGACGTTGAGATATATCTCTCCTACACACGTAGTTAAAATAAACATCTCGGCTGAGAGCAAGAATCTACCACCTGGGCATTTCTGGTTAGATGAGGATTACGACGAAAGTGTTCATTTAATAGAGATCAAGTCGGCTCGGCAGGATTCTTTCAATAGATCGTAAGCATTTACCTTGTTTAATGGTTATCAATGAACCAATAGTGTCAAGAAGCGAATTAATTTGCCTAGAACTTGCTCTTGTTGTCCTCAACATTGATGTGACAGAGGGGTCTTGAGCACAAAGTATTCTCTCACAGCATTAGTAAGTTTTATTGGAATTCTCTCTAATTAATAAATGGTTATGACCGTAATGACATCAAATCTTCTTGCCTAATGAAGTATTTATGTTATTATGTGCATTAGGAGCTCTTTTCATCTATTTGAGTATGAGTGATCAAATACGTTCATGATGGTGCTTTCCTCATCTATGATTGTGGGCTACCATGTCGCACATCTATTTCTATTTTCCTTTTGCAACAGAAATCATGTATTCACACTAAACCTGGTTCACCTAGGAGATTGTATGACTTTTATGGTTCTATGTGGTCCAGGGTTCTCACACAAAAAGATGCACGGCTTTTACGAGATATGAGGATAACTGCTTATTTCAGGCAGTGCTTCCCCAGTAGCTCAAATATTACCAAAATAAAGGAACTTGCACATGCATTGGCCTCTCATCCCCCTTATGAAGTTCCAATTTCTGCCATCAAGATAAAGCATCTACACTGCCAGGTTGGTTCCTAGTGATGGATAAATGTCGAAAGTTTCTTGCTGGAGATTTTGGTATCAATCTCTTTGGATTAATTATTTTGAAATAGAGGAAATAAGTGGACAACAAACGACAGGAACTTATCTAGAAGATGGTTTGTCAACTATATTATGACTTTCTGTGTTACCTAAAGCAGATGATGCCTTCTATTTTTCTTCTCCTTGTGGTCTGTGGTAGGTCCCAAGTACTGATGTATTTTATAGCTTGAATGCATCCATTGTCGGCTTGGCAATTAGCTCCAACGAACCTGATGATTTGCCTTCTTCTGTAGGTCTTGGTAGGTTACTTTCTTCTGTATCTGTTTACAATTAGTTGCTGATGAGCTTATGGTTCAGGTGTGCTTTCAATAATGTCTCTGCATAAGATAATATACTTATCTAGCTCACTTTTCTTGATGGACCAGGTATCGTAAGAGGTATTGACTTGTTGAAAGGATCTATTTATGTGATCACCCCTGTTCCTTTGAAGATGCTGGAGAAGGTTGATCTATTTCTGCAGGGCTTCATTCAAATACCTACGAGTCTGTTGCAGGTATTGCATCTTGATTTCATCCTGCATCAGATCTTTGTCATCTAGACTTGCATCTTCATGGATATCTACATCTTTTAGTTTTACGATCCTCCTATCGGTGGGATGACACAACACCCTTATATTTTGATTTGTACTGGTTTTATTCAATGTGCATTGGCTGCGCTAGCGATGGATTTATGGTCTTCCTTGGTTTTTACTGTCACTATCTTGACTAACTTCTGCATGACATTTTTGGTGGGCATTATTAAATTCTTGCCCAGTAGTTCCATTCTGATACGGGCAGATCTGAACATTTCAGTTGTCCTTTGTAGGTACAAGGATACATGTCCCCATACATGTCTACAGATGTTTTACCCACAAGCTAGCCGAGGGTAGTCGTCATCTGTCATATGGCCTCTGCAGTAATTTAGATCAGTCATTGTACATCCAAGATGAAGTGCGATATAGTAGTTACAGGACAGTTTGGAAGTAGAGGGATATCGTTGTAGGAGTGAATTTCCTAGTTGAGTCTACGTGCGGTGGAGCGAAGCGAATAGACAGTTCACACCTCAGAAAAAAAGTATTTTCCTCATGCAGGCAAGCGATTTTGTTGAATTATTTGACTCTAATTTGATTCAGGAAATTGGTGTTCAGGGAATCATGTACTCTATTGGCTTGGTGCATTGCATGAGAAAGAAGTACGGCAGCTTGAGCAGTTACTATAGCATGTCCTTTGCTGAAAGCTTGATTTAATTTACCCATCATAATATACAAAGTCATGTTCATCAAACAAGTCGCATTCAAATTGTAAGTTTTAAAAATTGGATACGATTAGTAAGATTTCTACAAACTCCATTCATGGTGGAAAGAGAATAAATCTTAGTCGTCGTTGATATAATTTACCCATCATAATAATATACAAAGTCATGTTCATCAAACAAGTCGCATTCAAATTATAAGTTTTCAAAATTGGATACGATTAGTAATTTCTACTAACTCCATTGATAAAGAGAATAAATCTTGGTCGTCGTTGGATTAGAGACGTCTGCATTTAAAGTTGAATATTAGCTAGTTGAATTCTTCAACATGTCAACCATCTAGAAGCGATCGTGTAAATAAAATACAATATCTCATGAGCATCACTTCACTTCTGGATAAATATCGATTAGTCTATAACAAATGAACAGTAGAACAGTAAAAAGAAAAAGAAATTGTGAAGCAATACTCATTCAATGTTAACAAAGGAACTAACGTTTGTTATCGGTACTTTCTAAAAGGAGTTGGAACATAGAGTGGATATAGCATGCCATATTGAACGTTTGTTATCTTTACTCCTAAAAGGAGTTGGAAAAAAGAGTGGAAAACCAATTAATTCTAATAATACTAAAACTTATCAAAACACATTTTATCTATTAATTCCATAAGAAATGGATATTCCACGCGTTGGATGAGATTGATAAAGATTAAATGCAAGAAAAAAACCAACTGGTTTAAGACAAAGATGGTGTCTTTGGTTTGCATGTCTGGTGGAGAACCGTCATTTCAGGTAAGTTCTTGACCGTTTCTATTAATAGTCGAAGCAAAGCTTACCACCGATACTTTTAGAGAATCGTGAGTTGAAACATAAATCTATCAAGCCAACCTGTCTCTGTCCTTCCCTGGAGAAAACAACAGAGAAGAGAAGAGACAAGAACAAGAGGTCATGATCTCGGTCTGCTCTGACTCACCAAGGTCATGATCTTATTATGTCTCTCCATTGATTGATCACTCCATTTCTCCCTAAACTTTTTTGAAGTTTTTATCAGTCACTTCACTTTCCTTCGTGATTTCGTCGCCGCGAAAGGCATATGGCGAAGCGATCATTCAAGTGTTTTGTGGAGCAGGAGCTGGGAAAGTTCCCGCTCTTCGTGATCTACGCCATGCTCGAATGGTTGCTCATCATCATGCTGTTCGTCGACGGGTTAGTGGCGTTCGCCGCCAATGAATTCGCCAGGTTCTTCGAGATGCGGGTTCCTTGCCTTCTCTGCACGAGGATCGATCACGTGCTGGTCCGGAGGACTCCTGATTTCTACTACAACGACTCCGTGTGCGAAGCGCACAAGAAGGAAGTGTCGTCCCTCGCGTACTGTCACGTCCACAAGAGATTGTCCGACATCAGGAAGATGTGCGAGGGGTGTCTTCTTTCTTTTGCGACCGAGAAGGAATCCGACTGCGATACCTACAAGTCCCTCGTGGGCATATTGCATAAGGATCTCGAAAGCTTCGTTCAGGATGATCCCGGGGTTCATTTGGCATTGCATTCAGGAAAGAAGGATGAGAGGGCTGAGGTCAAGAAGAGCGGTGATCAACGGTGCACATGCTGTGGAGAGCCGCTCAAAATGAAGCCGTCTTCGCGTTCGAAGAATGGCCAGAAATCTGGAAAGTGCACTAGCCCGATCGCGCAAGCTCCCGCTCCATCTCCAAGAGGACCCTTCGTGACATTGAGGAATGAGGAGGCGTCTAACTTGATGTTGCCTCATATCCGTTACACAGAACTAAAATTCAACCCTGATGCTGGATCCGACATTCCTGGCCACGATGCGAGCTCGAATGCGCAACTTCCTGACAACCAAGGTAATTTTTGTGCCGGCGAAAATCATCCCTCATCCTTCAATGATCTCTTCGAGAAATTTCAGAATTTTGTCTTTAGGTAACAGCTAGGACAATCATATTCATTTCCTAGTCTGAATTCTTTTCTTTCTTCTCATCCATGACAGGTACATTTGAGATGAAAATCGCTTCGGTGCCATTGCTCACTGAGAGCGATGACACTGGTGAAGCAATCAGAACCCCTCCCTTTGCGAGGGGAAACAGGTTCTTTGGCATCCCACTTACTGATTCAGCTAACTCGAGCCCGAGGGTTGGTTTGAAACAGTTAAGGAAATCGATGCTTGACAAGGTAGATTTTGCTTCTGAGCCCAGTGACGGCAGCATAGCAAGTGAAGACTCTATTTTGAGCCATTTAAAGAGGCAGGTTCGCTTGGACCGCAAGTCGCTGATGGCCATGTACATGGAGCTAGACGAGGAAAGAAGCGCCTCAGCTGTCGCTGCCAACAATGCGATGGCCATGATCACACGGTTACAAGCAGAGAAGGCGGCCGTCCAAATGGAGGCCTTGCAGTACCAGAGAATGATGGAGGAGCAGGCAGAATACGACCAAGAAGCCCTTCAAGAGATCAGTAACTTGCTTGCTAAGAGAGAGGAAGACATCAAATTATTGGAGACCGAACTTGAAGCGTACAGAGAGAAGTACGGATGCTTGGAGGGTTTTGAAGTTCGTAAGAACAGAACAGCAGACAAGGATTGCCAGGAGCCAAAGCCTCAGACCTATTCGTTCTCCGACGGGGGTTCCGAATGTGGAAGCCACTCTCCTAGTGTCAACGGAGGAGAAACCGTTGGGGATATTGCACAAGATCACATCATCCTTGATTCGTTGCAGGAGGAAATAGGTAGCAGTGACTCTCCAGAAGAAAAGATTTGATCCCAGTAGGAGTACTACGCTTAAGAACGAGTGCATTTCTTGGTTAGTCATTATCAGAGGAGGCGAGAAGTGGAGATGGGAATGTTACGACGACAGAAGCATCTCATCATACGGAGTGTAATAACAATTTTAAAGAAGGACGTGAAGGGACTGCACTTCCAGAGCAAAACATATCAAGTTTTAATAAATTCATTCCTGATGGTAATTTATTTCCCATACTTAGGTCCTAACAACTGACAAGACACAGAAAGGTTTGCCTGTATATAGGAGTGATTTTAAACATCTGGACAGTTGCAGGTTGCTCATTGTAAAATTCAATTTTTCCTCGAGCGTTTGTGCCGGAAGTTTCTCGCTACATCTCAACGTGCTTGAATATTCTGTGTTTTTAGCATGATCATTGAGATGCCAAAGAGCATCTTGCACACTGACATGTAATGTGCCTGCTGAGCAGTATCGAATCATGTCCTGTCCGTCATCTCAAACAATTTCCAGTGGACGGAAACTCAAATCTGAGTCAGGTCCAAAGGACCCTAACATGTATAGAAGTTTGACGGAACGAGTAGGAAAATAAATGCATTAGCTGGGATGCAATTTATATCACGCGAACCATCGATAAATACAATGCCGTGCATGGTTCTTTCCTTACATGATCAGTTAAACTGTGCATGTATGGCCAACTTCATCATGATTTTCTATGCTTTCTATGGAAAGAAAAAGAAAATGATTTGTCCCCAACAATGATCCCAGATAGACTTCCTTTTCCCTTAATGAACCTCTATGTTTCTGGCAACTGATGATGCCAACGAGATTCCCACATCCCGCTTTCACTCTTTCTCATCCTGGGAAGATCTCTGGAGTACTGGAGTTAGAGGCCTAATGGAGCTCAATTCCTGTCTGGACTCTTTCCAGCGCTTTGAATGTCGTCGCCGATGATTTGCAGCATCACAAGTGATTGAAAGAAACATTATTTCATGGGAGAACCCATGTAACGCAAATTGGGAATCCGGCGATTTCAACATTTTTGCCTGTGTACTTATTTGCAGAAACAGATACGAAGTGGCAACTTTTCCCACTTTTGTAGCTTGATGATGCAGTGAAGGGAAAGATGATGTGCAGGAAAATTAATTAGATCTTGCACTTGAAAACTGGATGTCAAACTTTGGTCACATCCTTCGTTGTCTCCTGTCTTCTGAGAATTGAGAAACTCTTCTCATTCCCTTTCAGAACAAGGAAGATAATGAAATGATCAAGTTCAAGGAGCGTTTGTGTCATCACATTTGGTATCCCTGAACTTCCATTATTTTTTCAATATAGGCCTCAAAACTTATATTAATTACGATTGAATCCCTGAAATCGTATTATTTTTTCCAATCAAGTCCATCCATATTCAATCTCGACAATTTGGAGTGCACCCTATAGCTAGAGTCCGCCACTATTGTGGCAAAAAATTAGCCACCGTGAACAATTAGCTTGTGTCGACTCAGCTCACAACGACAACAATTCAAGATACAACCGCCACAATTACGTTAAAATTTTGTGTACTTATCAATGGAGGCACTCAACATCTCAACATAGACTTTCGATCGCCAATACCAACCCGGCCTCGGCTTCGATTTAGCCCGAACTGGAGACGGAGCGGCTGGATCGGGAAATTTCCATGTCAAGAATTCAAGGATCATATTGAAAAATAAAGTCCAATTCACGGACCAAAAGCGCAAAACGTTCCGTCTTCTCCGCTTTTTATTATACGCAAAAAGGAAAATGCTCGCTTGCGATAAGTTAACTACTCGGAGTCGGGTGGCACCGATGACCCACGCGCGCACGTTGGCATCGTCCGTCGCTTCGAGATCGCTCTCCTCCTTGGCTCGCGTCCTCGTCCAGCGCCCCTCCGCCGGCGCCCTGCGCGCCGCCGCACGGACCAAGATGAGCGAACCCGGCAGCGAAAGCCAAGAAAGGGACCAGCTTGAGTCCACATTCAAGCAGAAAAAGATCCTCCGTACCCAAGTCCGGAGGGCCCTCAGATCCATGGACCCGCTTCAGAGATCTCAGGAGGGTAATCGGTTTCGTTCGTTTTTGCGGATTTTGTTATGTTATTAGTCGGAAAAGCTTGTTCTTGATGATGGGTTTTGCATATGAAGCCTCTCTGTTTGTCTAATGTATGAAATGGTAGTAGTCGAAATAGCTTGTTCTTGATGATGGGTTTTGCATAGGAAGTCTCTATTTGTGTAATGTATAAAATAGTGTTGGAGGAGCTTGCTCTTGATGATGGGTTTTGCATATGAAGCCTCTCTGTTTGTATAATGTATGAAATGGTTTTAGTCGGAATAGCTTGTTCTTGATGATGGGTTTTGCATACGAAGCCTCTCTGTTTGTGTAATGTTTGAAATGGTATTGGTCGGAACAGCTTGTTCTTGATGATGGGTTTTGCATACGAAGCCTCTCTGTTTGTGTAATTTATGAAATGGTATTAGGCGGAATAGCTTATTCTTGATGATGGGTTTTGCCTACGAAGCCTCTATGTTTGTGTAATGTTTGAAATAGTCGGAATAGCTTTTCTTGATGATGGGTTTTGCATACGAAGCCTCTCTGTTTGTGTAATGTTTGAAATAAAATTAGTCGGAATAGCTTTTCTTGATGATGGGGTTTGCATACGAAGCCTCTCTGTTTGTGTAATGTTTGAAATAAAATTAGTCGCAGTAGCTTTTCTTGATGATGGGTTTTGCATTGCTCGAATTTATGTTGGTGTGTTTTGGTTTTGGACCCTTTTTGTTTGATTAAGTAATGGGGAAACTTTTTGTGGGATATGAAGTTTTTTCATCAAGGGAATAGAATGAAAAGGGTAGGAAGAAAGCAGTGACATAGATTTCTTTGGTTGTAGGTTGTAAATTGTCATCTGGTGACTAAAGTTTTCTGATTTGCTCCACAATGGGATTTCCATCCTTTGTTTCAGCTTTTTCAAAGGAATGCATACCGAGCATACAGGACAAAATGTTTTTGTGTGTATGTGTGTTTTCTCTAGCCGATACATGCAGACGGCAGAAGTGTGTTATTACGTACATAGAATTGATGGACTAGATTGAGGCTATGATCGATGGAATGTTGCGACTTAAAGCTAATAAAAAGGCACTGCAAAAGAAAGAGGGCTTAAAGTATTCCAGGTTTGATTTGTATGTCTTGGTGTGGGTTTGTAGTTAAAATCATGGAGAGTTTCGCTTGAAACTATGGATGACTTACAACTGCTTATCCCAGTTTCCATGGACATTAGTTACTAGTCACAGAAAAACAAACCATGGCATTGATTTTATCGGATGTGACGCATCATTTTCTTCATCAAAAAATTTTCCTGCTCAGTACAATGTGATTGACATGGCCTTTATCAGATGAGACAATCCAGAGTCTTGTGCTAGATGCTCCATGGTTCAAATCTAGTCAGAGTTTGTGCGCATATATCAGCTGCAGTGCCCTACGGGAAGTAGATACCTCGAAAATTCTCTCACAAATTTTGCAAAATTCGGCCAAAGGTGTGCTCCCCTGCTTTCCGCCTTTACAGTCTCATTTAGCTGCCCAATTCAATACTCCAAATTTCCTATCTCTGCTATGGGCATAGTGATCATTAAGGTTGTTTCTCATGTACCTGAAAACTGATATATTTCCCAATTTATCTCTAGATGGCCACATACAGATGAAGAAGAAGCTTTATGTGCCACGCGTGGAAGACAAAAACAGCCACATGAGAATGCTCAACATCTCAAGTGTCAACGATATGATCGCAAACTCAATGGACATATTAGAACCTGCTGCGCTAGATGCTGATGGAAATGAACGTGAAGATGGTAATTGTCTTCTTATCAAAACCATGTCTCTTCTTACTGCCATTCTTCCTCCTTGCTTTCTTCTTTTCATCAATGTAAGAAATAACATTTAAAATTCCTTGGCTGATTTTTTTATGCGGACTTTGTTTTGACGTTATGCATCATTCCTCATGGTTTATAAAAATGTGGTCTCTTATGGTCCCGAATTTAAACTTACAAAAGCTTTTGCTAGTTAAGACTACCTTTAGGAAAGCTCATCAGATTGAATAATTACTTAATATAATTGTTTCTCTTTGTTTGACTAATTCCTTACTGTTGTGGTAGAATTTGGCAGATCCCCCATACTTTTTAGGGTGTTAGGCTATGATTTTTATTAAGTGTCCCACTATTCGTTATACTATTATCTATTGCTTTGATCGAGCTAGATCAATAGCATTTTCAGATCTGATGTCTGGTTTCTGCTTCTTTTCCATGAAAAGATGTTTGAACCTTCTGAGGGCATTACAAAGTTGAATGGACAGTGATGAGATTATACATACTATTTGGAAGGGTATATGAGTGTTACGTGATTTCGTGTAAGTGGGTGGAGAGGCATACTATCCTACATATTGTCACTTTTCCATTCTACTGAATGCGAGATACAAATTGACAAAGGATGAGATACTGCATTTGTGGCTTCCTAATTTATGTGAGGCACACGTTTGTTATTCATTTTGTAATCGGAGGTTGTAGCGTGTCCAATGAGGATAGCTACAGTTGCTTCTTCATCTTTTAATAAATCTTTGTGTATGTTAATCTTTGTGATCCTTGAGCTCATGTTAACACACTAGATCTCAAATATTGAATTCCTTGATACGCGTAAAAACATGTACACCAGATGCTGTCTCCTTTGGTTGCGTATTTATGCTGCATTTTGTTAACCTATACATGAGGCCTGAAGGAACTTCTCTTATCTCAGTCATGCAGGCAGATGATCCTGTTGACTTGTTCCTTTTACCTGGTAATTGTTATCATTCATCCTATTATTGTTATACAGCATGCTTCAAGGTTAGAGAAACTAGAACATCAGTTGCTTTGCTTGTCTTTGTTGCTAGGACTCGCATTTGACGGATCTGGAAGACGCTTGGGCCGAGGTGGAGGGTAGGATTGCGATCACTAGCTTTCATTTTGTGTTCGAGATCTAGGCTCTATCAGTAATATACACTTGCTATGATAGTGGATCCTGACCCCGTTAAATTTCTTCATTATGGTGACAATTAACCTGTCATAGTGTTTTCTGTCTTAGTAATGTACTTCTAATTTAGGAAAACTTTTGCTCCACATCCCCCAGAGAGCAGAATCAAAATATTTCTCATTAGGATTTTGCTTGCTTTTGCCTTTTTGTACTGACTGTATTGTGTTTGCAAAAGGTATTATGACACTTTCCTGAGAAACTACCAAGAGCTTGCACATGCTCGGAACTGGAAGAAACCCCTCCTCGGTATGTTGGTGAATAGTTTCTTTTCCTTTCTTAATTTATAGGATGGTATAGCTCAAGAGTTTCGGCCTGTTCATTTCCAATGCTTGCAGTTGCCTTGTCATACTCTCCACAGATTTTGGAGAAAGGAGTCATACCAGTCACTCCAGACGACATCCCAGTAGATGCTCTCGTCTCCCCCTCTGGTGTGATTCCCATAAGCCCTGCAGCTTTGGACAGGTTGGCCTAGGATTCTGTGGTCTTATTTTCCCAATATTAATTCATTTCTCAATACTGGTCCAATTGGTCGCAGAATGAAGATTTGACACGGGCTTTGGCACCCTGCCTGGGTTCTCTGCCAATCTAATGTGGGACCTGCAAAGGGTGATGTCCATTGCTTGAAACATGTGGCTGGCTTTATCAAAGTCATGACGATGAGTCCTTAATGCCAATTATGGTTTTGCACTGATCTCTAATACCATCGATACATAGAAGAGCCAGTCGGCGAGAACACCCTCCTGATGTGTCTTCTGTTTCATGGATCAAACATTCCAACTCTTAGTAGCCCAGGTGAATCTTTGCTCTCTTGGGGAGCTTAGCTTGGTTATGTCATTCTGGGCCTTCTCTCTTATCACAGATGTGTAAAAACCACATTGTAACTGTTCCTTAAGTAGCAATTCATTAGTGAAAAATGAATCGGTTTGATCCCTGAACCAGAAGAGAGAAAAATCAAAAGAATGCCAGTCATTTGGGCAGACAGCAATTTCCAACGTTTACCAGGTCAACTCCGCGTGTACCAGGTCAATTGCGTGCTGCTCGGGGAGTTGATCCCTCCACTACATTTTTTCCAATTCTGATAGGAGAAAGAATAAGCTGTTCGATCGTGTGTGGATGAAAAACAAGCATGACAAGGATCTACAAGGAACAGTTTTATGAGAGCTACTTGTATGACTTATTCCTCCGGTGGACGACAACTCACTGCCTTCCCTTTCACACTGTCCTGAAAAATGGGGACCCTTTTTAGGCTAAATCTGCTTTGTTGCAATTTTCATCAGTCGCTTTCTTCACCAAACATGCTTCGAGGTTTCGACGATCACCATTACAAGTTTCCAAGACATTGTCCTAGACTCCTAGGAATGGGTCGAGCAAATTATGCTTGGCTAGCCAATCTTTCTTTTGTTCTCCTTATACCAAATTTGATTTTGTAGGCCATGTGGAAGTGGTAGATTGACAAAAGATTTAGAAGGGCTAGAGATTCTTACCCATGCTTTCCTAGTTGATCAAGGAGTCAAATCAAATATTCGCATAGTGTCTTTTAATCAGGGGTACTGGCCCACAAGTTAGTTGAAAGACATTGTGTGAAACACAAGTCAACCTAGCAAGGACTTTCACCTCCCTCTCTCATCTTCACCATCGCAAGTGGCTATTATATTGATCTACCAGGTCCTCAAACAACTTCCAGAGAAGTTGCAGTAAAGTCTAACATCCCCAATATCTTTATCTTCCTTGCCCGGGGAATACTTTTGAGTTTTACGACTTAGAGTTGAGACGAAGCAATTTGAAGACATACTCAGATCCGAGTGCTTTCCTAGTTGATCAAGTGGGTCCAAATAATATGTCCCAACTCTCTTTCTTCGTGAGAGGAGAGTTTTCCATAGAAGTAACATGGTCTATCCAAATCAATTTGCTCAATTATCTTACTAGCTGATGGCCCATCTCTACGCACTCCTTAAATTACGTCTGCTTACTTCTGAAATCCCTTTTTCATTTGGATTAGGTGGAGACTATGCTAGACAGATTATTCAAGTGCTTTTGTCTTCATTGCTGATGCTGCTAGCAACGACCTTGCAAATCTTTCTGTTGATTTGTCCGGTCATTTTAGTTGTGCCTGGACTTTTATTTCAAGCCCCATTCGCACGTCAGAAGGGCCAGTTAGTCTTCTGCAAGTTGCATCCAACTAAGGACCACTAAACAAACTTGTATATAACAGCAGAGAGATGCTTTTAACCCACCGTAAGTCTCATTCTTTCTTCTACTGCCAAATACATTTTCCAGCTCTCCCATGGCGATCTCACCAACTTCGTGGATCTCACCGTTGTTTTGGCTAACAATAGTACTCATCCTAGTTTCTTCTATTCCTTGTTATTCAGCCGATCCGGACTCGTTACAGGACTTCTGCGTCGGAGACTTGAAGGCTGCCATAACTATTAATGGCTTCCCCTGCAAACCTGCCTCAGAAGTAACCCCAGATGACTTCTTCTTTGATGGCCTGAGCAAAGAAGGCAATACAAGCAATCGATATGCTTGGAGCCTGACTCCTGGAAACGTCCTCAGCTTTCCGGGGTTGAACACGCTGGGGATTTCGATGAACCGCGTCGATTTCGCTCCTGGCGGACTTAATCCGCCCCACTCGCACCCTCGTGCGACCGAGTCCGGGGTCGTCATCAAGGGGAGGCTCCTTGTCGGATTCACGACCACCAGTAACGTGTTCCACTCCAAAGTGCTCACCGCGGGTCAGATGTTTGTGGTTCCAAAAGGGTTGGTGCACTTCCAGAAAAATGTTGGGAAAGGGAAGGCCCTTATCTTCACAGCCTTCAACAGTCACTTACCCGGGTCGGCGGTTCTTCCTATGACACTATTTGGCGCGACACCCGCCATCCCAAACGATGTCTTGACGCAGGCTTTTCAAGTTGAAGAAGAGGTGGTCAATGAGATGAAAGCCAAGTTCAGCACTTGAAAGCCAACTCAGTACCAGGAAAGAAGCCAGCCGGCCTCTTGATCTCAAGATTACGGATTTCAGAAGATTAAATTGTGTTTAATGCACCGTTCTGCTCAGACAAATTCATTCTTTGGGTAATGCCGGCGAAAACCCACGGATCAATTTGCCGGTCTCACTTGGCAGTTCATATCGTTATTTTTTTTATTTTATCAAAAGCATGTAGAAGTTATAGAGATTTGGATGAAATAAAGTAAGTGGCAAAATTTTAAGAAAAATACGTCGTGGAATTGCCGCCTCATATTATGTTCCCAAAGCCACAAGTAAACAGTGTACAAGGTATCTGATCCGGTTAGACAGTACAGACGGAAATCAGATGCATTTCCTGCTGAGATTAAGTATTACATAATTTAGAGAATGGACCGACAATTTTCGATTTGCGGATTTGGTGCTAAACAATAAGATATCAGCAACAAAGTTCATGTTACATATCGACGTGGACCTGAATAGTTAATCTGGCTCCTCACGATCCTAAGTTAAGTCGAGCAAGTCCGTTGTCATCATGTCTCTCTCTTAAATCCGCCACCGGTCTGCATATGAAGCCAATCCGGTTGTGCTTGTGATCCTTGCAGGTAATCCCTCGCTGCTTGTGAGGCAAACATCATCCCAGTACCGTCAAAATGCTGTGACATGAGCTAAAACCCAGATTGGACTAGTCAATAATTGCAGCTGCCAGTTGCTATCGTCGGCAAGCTAAAATCAACGTTGCTGGTGGAAGTTTATTCAAATTGAATAGGACATAAGTGAGCCAGCAAGAAAAGTGACGTGCATTAGAACTAGCGTTCTCATTGTAGTTGCATTGCATGGTCTTGTGGAAAACAAAGACTAGCTCTTATAGTCACAGAACAACAGGACAGGCGTCGATTAGGAATGCAATTTACTAGAAGCTCAATGAGAAAAACGTCATTATCTTAGAAAAATGGAAACGGGAGTCTTAATTGGGCCTGATGCCATGCCGCATACCCGTTTAGGTCATGGACTAAATTAACACAGCTATCTTCTGTCCATAAAGCATGCGTACTTACATCTTTGGGAACAAAGCCTTCCACTGCTGGGCTCATGTCCATCCTTGAATTGACTGCTTCGAGCTTCATCGACAAGAACTAGAATATCCATTGTATAGATTTAGATCGATAAGACGAGCATAACAAGTCATCCGGTATTTAGCTGGAATAGCGACCGAAAAGCCTTACCTCAACCTGGTGCTGCAATGATTGGATATAATTGATAATCTCATCGAGAACCAGTGCCTTTCCAATGATCTGATCAGAAGGAAAACATCAGGAATTTAACCATGTAGCCCAGAACTCATGTATATGGTAGACGATATACGTTAGCTTTGGAATGGTTTGAAAAGGTTAAAACCGTTTACCAGGAAGGTGAGAAGCGACATGGGACAATGAAAAACGCTCAGAGGCCTATATATGGTTAACGATGGTGCTAATTCAGCCAAGACAAGTAGCATACCTTATTGCAACCAGGGACCAAATCTTGAAGAGTTTTCATCCTCTCACTAATCTTCTCTCTCCTAGCCTGCCAAAGAGACGCGAACGTAGGCACAGATTATACAGCAATTGATTCCATGCCTATGTATATTCCAGTCATGTATGTTGCCCAACATAGGTCGAACACTCAAAAGATTACTTACTCTTTCTGCTAAGCTGTGACTGTCCGTCGCTTGGCCCCTCCTCGCCCTCACATGTATGTAGTCTTGCTTTGGTGGCTCAGACGGTTTAGCACTCTGTTCCGCTGACGATTTATTACAAGCAACAGAATTCGCCTCTACTTCAGCTTTGGAACTGCCATTTTCATCACGGGATCCGGCTATCTTCGCGCGTTTGGCACCATTCGAATTGTTCTGTTCCACAAAAAGAATGATAATCAACACAGCAAATCCGACAGAGGACCATAGATCTTCGCATAGCAAGAGTACCAACGCAATTTGGCACTCCCATCTCTTGCTCCTAAAGATCAAGAGCTTTTGGCTCCGGACTCGAAGTCAATGCATTGCAGACTTTTACAACCATTCATTTGTTCCCCCACATCCAGCAAAAGTAAAGAAGACTCAGACCCATAAACTGTCTACCAGTTCCAATCAAATTGCAAGAAACCTTGACCAAATTAGGCCAAGACCATAAAAGTCAATGCCTGAGTAATTACATCAAATCTACTCAAATCCAACGACCCAGAATCATAGTCCGAGAGCAGAACATTAAAAATCGAAACTTTAGACGTATCAAGAGAATTGCACTGCGAACTCACCAAATCACTGCCCACGACGCAGCTCGAGGACACCATCTTGGACGACTCGTCCTCGGAGCTCGCGTCCTTCATCCTCCTCCTCCTCCTCCCGCTGCCGCTCTGCTCCGTCACCGTGGACTCCTCCACCGACCCGTCGAGGTTCCCGGCCCGGAGGCCCGGCCCGACAATGCCGGTGTCCCCGCCGAGGGGCCAAATCTCGGCCAAGCTGTAGGCGGAGGGGTTGGCGGCGGAGAAGGAGGACGCGTTGACCAGCGGCGCGTCCATCGCGGTCGACGATGGGTCCGTCCTGTTCACGCACGACCCGAACCGAACCGACCCGACCAGGGAGGCGGATCCGGATCAGCAGGAGGGGGAGAGGAAAGGTGGGTTCTTGGGATTGGGAGGAGTGGCAGTGGGCAGTGTGCAGTTGCAGGGAGTGAAGTCCCAGGGGGTGTTGGATGGGGGGGGGGGGGAAGATCAGTGAGCTGAAGACTTGTTTAAGTAGGGGAAGTCAAGAACTGAACACAACACAGAGAGAGAGAGAGAGAAGAGGAGAGAGAGAGGAGGAGAGAGAGAGATGAGTGGGGTCCTTGCCTGGAGATTGGAGGAAGAAACAGGAGGTGTAGGTCCACTCTTGCTCATGAGCTGGTTTTGCCCCTTTTCTCTCCCACTTGAACAACTTTTTAACTAAATCTTAAAACTCATCGTGAAAATGTAATTAATTCATGAAACTTGAATTTTACTGAAGATCATAAAGCATGTCTGGAAATGTAATTAAGTTGAATTTACAAAAAAAAAACACACACACACACACACAAACTTGATGAGTTTTAGGATTAATCACACTTTTGGAATAAATTTTAAGATTTTATTACATTTTGAGGAGGTCTTTCATGACTTCAATTGATATTCCGAGAGAAACCATGCGTTCTCGATTTCTAATGGTTTAATGATTACCGATGTAATAAAAATTGTTTCGTCATGAGATAAACAAGGAAAATGTAAATACCGTTAATTTTGTATGTAAGATGATGGCTTAATTTTCATTAGCAAGATGTATCTTGACTCGAATAGTTCAAGCCTAAATAAGTTATGCACGAGACTATTTATTAATAGTTGCCATCATCTCAATCTTACATTAACTTAGATCTAAACCTAGAGATAGCTCTTGGTGTGTGTTACGTATGCATTATATTTTATTTATATAATACAGATTCCATATGCAGAGAGAGAGAGAGGGAGAGAGATACAAAATTGTTTATTTATTTATTTGTTTGTTTAAGGTTCAAATCATAGTCTTCTAGTTAAGAGAGGCTTTCCCGGATCCTAAGGACCTAACTTTGCAATTTAGTCCTTCGGCTTTTCTAATTTGCCAAGGCATGAACAGAAACTTAGCCCAAACAATGCTCCTTGCCACGTGGAGCTCCTAACTTGTCTATCAAAAAAATAAGCAATGTAGCTAAGCAACCCTAATCAATCCCTTTAAAGCCCTCTTTGTATTTTCCCCAATTTAGCTCTAAGTCTTTTTCAAATGCCACTTACATTTGTCAAATCACCATCTCATTTTCGACTACTCCAAAATTGTTTCACTTAGCAATCCGTCGTCTCAATTGTCATATCAATCATACCAATCATTCTCAGATGACTTCTTATACACCACTAAACATTCACATTGTTTTCCAATCAATTACCGTGATCAACTGGAATCTAATCTTATATCTCGTGACAAGATGGCCATGATGGAATCATGAGTACAGAGAATCAATTCTCAAATAAGTTTAAACGGATTTTTTGAGAAAATTTCTATAAGATCGAAATATAGTCAATTTCAAAAGAATTTATTCCAACCTCTAAATCATACAGATCTACTATTTGGAAACTTTTCATTTGGACTTTGAAATTTAAGTTAAGATATTAATTCCGAGGCAATTTATTAAAAATGACAAAAGTTCTTCATTGAGTTATCTAACAAGTGTTCCAAAAGCATTTATTGATGAAATTCTGTCCTCTCCTCGATAGACACGTGTCCGCAAAAATATAGGTTGATTTTGGCGAGCAAGGCAGCTAAGTTTGAATGGGTTTTCTGCATATGGAAAAATACAGCTAAGGTTGCTGTAGGTAAGGTTGGTCTAAGTAAGGTTCCCTCTGCAGCTCAAATAAGTCAGATCACTTCCGGCACGTTTTCTTTCCTTTGCAGAAGTTTCAAATTTAGTCACCAGGAGAGTTAAACATAAGTTGACAAAAAGAAAAAGACTTGTCAAGAAATTCTATTTTCAAACAATTTGGGTCACCAAATTCAAATTAATCTAGATTCTTCTACTGAAAAGGTTGGAACATTTTTCCAACCCCCTTAAAGTTGAGGCCCATGGTCAATCCAGCCTGGAAAAGAAAAGAAAAGAAAAAGGAGAGCAAAACCAGAGCCCGCATGAGGTTGCCCATGGTCAATCCAGCTAGGCCCATTCTTGCTGTTTGAGACAAGAACATTGGTTTTGTCTGGAATTTACTATGCAGAGAGCTTGCCTTTGGATTAATCATTGGTGGGGGTGGCTAAAGCTTGAAAGAACGGTGATTCTTGGCCCCATGCTCTAGAACACCCTAACCCACATATTTGATGATGAACTGAAGCACCAGGACCCATCTTTCCCCTAGCAAAATCAATAATCCTGAGGGGCCCCTGGATCTGCAAATGGGGTCACAAACGTTTTCAGAGTACCTTGACCAACCTCCCAATTATGTGATGGGATGTGGGAAATTACATACCACCATCATCCACGCCAGAGTTCCGTGAAATTTGAATTCTAGAGCCGGCATGGTGTAACTTCGAGGTTGCCAGCTCTGTGATCGTTCTGTGGAGGTTGGAAGGAATTTTGGCGCAAATCAAAAGGCGAGTCGCATTATTGGCCAGCTGTCTCTATGCATGCTAAGGCCCTGGTTTTGAAATTCGAATTTGCTTATAAAGATTAAAGAGTGTCTAATGCTTTTGATTACAAAGACCAATGCCCTTTGCATTAGCATGGAGTCAATGTAGGGTCGAATCGATACTTCAACTCGATGAAGTGCTTCGGATTTGATCCTGCCTCCTCGTGACACAAAAGTCCGAGGTCTAGTGTAATGCCACTAGGCCACTTGGTCTTGGACCATTGCAATAACATGTCTAGAAGTAGCACTGATCTATGAACCAAGCTCTGTGAGCTAACTAGGTGCTGATGTGCATACCCATTTCAGCTTCGTAACAGAAGCCCAAGAGACCAGCTACTCTCCTCCGCAAAAAAGTTGCGAAACTAAAGAACAGGAAACACGCAAGAAGAAGCTAGAAAGCCAAGTCAAATTTCAATGAAAATTGGAAGACTTAAAGAGCTTCCTATTCCATGTGGCTTGTCCCCCAGTAAAAATCCCACGACAAGCGAGCAAAAGCAATGGCTTCGAGATTCAGCTTCACCCTTCCATCAAGTGAGCCCACTCACTAGGAAAAGCTTTACTTCCAACACAAGAAAAGTGATGAAACCAGCAAAAGGGCAAATGCCATTTCCCAAACTCCTGTAAATCAGAATTAATGTACAATTTACAAAAGGACGGCATTGCGTGTAGCTTTTTTATAGCCTCTCACAAGAGTTCCCTAAACCCAAAAGAAGCTCTCCAATCTTTTTCCCTTTTCTGCTTCCCCTAGCCACCCCACTTCAATCTGCTCTCTGTACTGTAGTTTTAAACAAGAGGACATACATCTTTTGATCCATTGAGAAGTACATGAACCCCCCTACCGAGTGCGTCACAAAAGACCCAAAGCTTGTCCCCACAATGCAGTGCCAAGCAGGTCCGTACACCCCATCAAACTCCTGCAACACCCGAGCATATTCATCAATCAAAAACCGCAAGCAGAACCCATTAATCTTTACTAGAATCATAATCAAAGCTGTAATCTTTTTCGGAATTTGGGTCGTTTGTTGTTACCTTCTTGAGGGTGGAAGCAAGCGCCCTGCAGCTGAACTTCTCGAGGCTATCGGAGGCCTTCCTCGCACACTCCACGGCATGAATCTGCATAAAGGGCGGCATGTCGACCGCAACAACTCTCACTCCGCTGCTGGCGAACACATCGCTCAGCTCAACCTCCACGCCGCCGAAGGACCGCCTCCTCCTGCCGCTCGCCGCCGCCACCGCCGAGGACGTCGAATTCCTCCTCCCGCCATCCGCACCCTCTTCGGGGCCCTTCCTCGACTCCTTCTCCTCCAACGACAGAGACGCGAACTTGACCGCGTCGATCCCATCTCGAGACGCCTTCACCTTGCTCTCCTCCTTCTCGACCGCCCCACCTTCCCCGGCCGACTTCTTCACCTTCGCCGCGCAATCGCCCTTCGTCTTCCTCCCACGCCTCCCCACTTCTTGATTCCCCTTCCCTTGCCTGGCGGCGACCGAGCAAGGAGAGAACTTGGTAGCCTCAAAGTCTGCAGATTTATTCAAGGCCATGGCTTGCAAGAACTTGTCTTTACACGCCGCGTAGCTCGCATTGGCGGCGGGCTTCTGGGAAACCGCGATCCTGGGCACGTCGAGGGGCCTGGAGGGGACGGTGGGATCTGGGTGGTCTTCGACCATCACGGCTCTGGCGGCGGCGGCGGCAGCGATGAGGGCCTGCTTCGGGTGCTTCCTGACGGTGGGTTGGGTCCGGGCCTGGAGCTCCGCCGCTGCCAAATCGCGCCGGTGCTTGGCGTGGTGCGCCATGGAAGGTGCTGCCGGTGGGTAGAGAGAGAATGATAGAGAGAGAGAGAGAGAGAGAGGGGAAGAGAGAGAAACGGCTGCTGCTGTTGTTTATGTCGGGAAGAGGAAAATGTGTGGGCAGCGACGGGAGGGACGAGGTGGGGTTCACTGGATGCGGACATGATGTGCGTCTCTAGATCTGCCGCTTGGAGGAGGATGAGGTGTTCCGGGGCCGGTGATTCGTTTGACCGTTGACTTGATCTGTGTGGGGGCGGGGATCGGGTGCGGCCGGGGGGTAGGGTGAGCTCGATGCGCCCGTCTTCCTCGGCTTTGAGGTGGGGGTGAGCCTACGGTGGCTCTGCTTGGTCAGGCTAATTCAATGAGGTCTGGACGCTATAGTTATGGAAAAAACAAGAGGACGCTCTGACCACTCCATACGACGTTTAGGTACGTCTTGGCTGATTGCTTCACGAAAACTCTTGACCGTCCTTCCGACGGCGATGTTTCGAGAGGTGTAGCGACACAAGTTATCAAAAGGAATCAGGGGTGAGCATGGTCCACGAATGAACGGTTCTTAACATAAAATCGGAAACTGCCCACTAAGGATCGGGTTTAAAAAATTGGAATCAAGAACTTTTCATTGATTCTATGGTTGGACTGCCAATTTGGTTGAATTTCCCAATGTGTCCATAGAACCGGTCCCATCAAGCTTCACGCACTTAATGCAACATTTTTCAATAAGCCAAAGTAAATAGAAGTAGATCGGTAAATATATTACATTTATATTAAAAGTTGAGAATTGAGATTGTGAATGAGAGATAAAGAGACAACTTAACGAGATAAGAGTAGGACGAAACGAATATTCATTAAGCTTCAAATTAGGGATTTTATGACTTTCATTTTTTCTTAAATTTTTTTATTGAAAATTTTTCTAAAAATTATATATATATATATATATATTACCGATCCGGTCTGAATAAACCGTTCCACTCCTAGAACCTGAAATCAAACCATTACCCATTAATTCTAATAAATTGGAACTGAGAACTGAACTAGTTCCCTTGGAAACTACCCGTTCCAATTCGATTCGATCAAATTCCAATCGGTTCGCGCAATTCCCAATTTTTTTACACACTCCTAACAGGAGTATTGTAACTTGACATGAATACATATGGTTATATAAAAGATCAGATACTTCTTCCAACATGAATAGCGCATGCCTTCTGTTAACCTAAATATCGTTCCTTAGGGTGGGAGCAAGAGCGACAATAATTGTACTTATATCCGATTGACCAGTGGGAAAGTTAAGAGCTCACGGGAACGTGATGGACAAAATAATGGCTTCGGAGAACATTGAATCCATGCTGCAGAATCCATCGTCCTCCTTTTTTATTCGTATTTTCTTGATTCCACCCTGAATCTGTCATCTCCCGTGAAGGAAATTTGAAAGGGTAGGTGGAAGAAGACCCCGATGCGAAGTTTCCGAAAGCAATGTCCGACCTTCTCTGATGACCTAATTTCATAAGAAATAGACTGGAACTAGTGCACGTTCACCATGACCCTGATGCAAAGTTTCCGAAAGCAATGTCTGACCTTCTGATAACCTAATTTTCACGAGATAGATACAAATTAATGCATGTTCATGACACCAGATAAGTACATGCGGAGGGCTTACGTGACTGAGAAAGATAATTACTATTAGTGAGCAAAGAAGCATGTGGACGGTTAAGCAGTACCCTGAAAACTCAAGAATCATAAATCCCTGTGCCAATTTAGAAGAACAATGTCAAAGTTTTGCCATGAAAGAAAACAGCACTCGCCATCCAAAAAAGCTGAACTTAGGATATCGATCAAATTTATCCACACTTATGCTTGTAGAACCAATAAACAACAAAGCGCTGGAAAGCAAAGAGAGAGAACAAATCCGGCTTAACTCGCCACCTCTCGATAAGCAGTTACACAGCAGCCATTGATCAAGTCACTCGAGCTGCTCCAAAAATTATCAGTTCATGCAGCAGGGTACAAGTTTTCCACCCTCGGACCTCATCTGCAAGCACGATCACGAGCAGATGATCTTGAAGCATGGACTCGGAACCCTTCATCCAAAAGGCTTCTCCAATTCCCGACTGAAAAGCTTTTACAAAAGAATGTGATAAAATACTCATGATAAACAAGAAATGTATTGAATCCTCAGATCCCCTAATAGATAAGAAATGTCTCCCTATCCAAGTCAGAAGAAATATGCAGATTAGATAAACTGGAAGCCCTTGGAAACAACTAAACACCACAGCAGTCACCTCTTGACAGCGCCAAAGTAAGTTACCTGACAACCAAGCAAGTAGTGTCAGTTCACAAATACGATCAGAAACGTGGATTCCATGCCGCAAATTAAGTGACTAGAAGTAAAGCTCTTTTCACATTTCCCTGCATCTGCTCATCTTACAACACTTGCTCAATCAGAACAGTAACGTCCAATCAAGCATGCAAATCCAGAAAACTACAGACTATCAATACCCCACTAATTTGGAGGAATTCCCTAAACTACATTATGCAATCAGCTCCAGGTCCTTGGGTGGATATAGCCAATTACAAATTTACACAATGAATGGAAAGAACAGTAAATAGAGCCCAATGCATCTAGCAAAGCTTGTAATTTCTAATTCCACGGACTAGGTAGTCGAGCATCCTTGAAAGCCGAAGTGCCACCAGATGCTGCTGGAGATGGTGAGGATGCGAAATAATTTGTTCCTGAGACAGAAACTGCAGGAAGATTCGCTAAATGAGCTTGGGGAGCTGGAGGAGCAAAGCGGGATGGACTACCACCAACAGCTAAGCTTGATCGTGAGGGATACAGAACCTGCAAGCAAAAGTATGCACCAGATCTTATAGTTCTATCTGAAATAATATGAACTTTGAATTCTAACGTCTGGATTTGTGCTTAAGACAACTTTAAATTCACTCACTATAGCAGCTCATTGTAACATTTTACATAATGATACAATCGTAGTTATCAAGATGATATAAGTCCATCATCACGTCTTCCCCTTACGAGAGGAAATACTTCATCACAAGGAAAGAAACTAAATTTCTCCTTGCTAAGGTGGATAAGTATGTGCTAATAAAGTTGAATATGCTCCAAACTTTTCTTTTTCTTTTTTCTTGGTGAAGGTGAGACGCTGAGAATTTACAATCTCATTGAGTGCCACTGCCTTTTCAAAACTGCCCACACCATATAAGTTTACTTCACATCTTCAATATCTCCTCATTACGTGTGCTCATCATTAATTACTACGCGATTTTGGCCAGGAATGACATAGGATGAGCTTGTACAATTTCAAATTTCATATCATGTGATGTACAAACTATAAAGGACATAATCAGAATCACAACTTTCTAATGGCTGCATCCATTACTATTTAGCATATAATCACCACCAGGCACTAATGTGCTTCTATGTTTAGCTCACATTCAATAGCTGCTGTATTAAGGGACCAGAACTCTCAAAAAGAAACCCAACCTTTTTTTTCATAACATAATTGAAAGTGAAAAGCCGAATGTTGTAATTTCTACACAGATTGGTTAAGAAAATCCATAAGCATTGGAATTGCCAAGTGAAGCTCATCCAGAAAGAGTTACACTTCTGATTCTTCTTTACTGATAATTCTAAATTTTTGTTTCCATTTTCTGTTATGTAGTTGTAGACACACATCCAATAAGGAAAATCTGCCATAAGACTTTCAAAAGAGAGTGGTGAACAGACAAAAACTATTTTGGAAATATAGAGTTACGAACAGCTTTTCCTCACTCAGTTACTTTTTGTTGTCCAATACCCTGTCAAAGTTCAATCGTCTAGCGAGCATCAACAGTGCTATTAACTGATCCATGCTAAACCATCCAGTTGCACTACTATTTTCTCATCTATTTGAATATCAACCTTAGCTATTGAAAACTTTGTCACTGTGTCCCCTAATACAGAAGACAATTTCCCTGGGGGACCATTTGAAGTATTCTGCGTAGCTGATACAAAATTATTTAAGTTGCTTTGAATGAGAGATATGGTCAAACAAAATCTAACAAAGTGTGATTAACAATAGATGTATTTAACACAAGGTATATTTAGTCATAACATTTTCAGAACAGCCTAGGTCCTAAATCTGCAGTCCGAATATTCAGCTTTCCCTCAGTAATTAAAACCAATAGACATACAGTTTGGTAGGTTACCTCTTTGATAACTGAGTCATTCCCTGGTCTCAAGCAAACAGGTTTAATGCGAAAAATTAGTAATTCAGAGAAAAAAAGCTGTTCATACCGGAATGTGCTGCGACAAGGCAGGCCTCCTAAGAGGGGACTCTGGAGATGGTGACACGCTGCTCATACGAAGCATCGGCCGAGAAGGCATGATATGGTTCGAGGCATCATCTGCTTCTCCCCCTTCCATATCACCGCCAAAATGGGCCTCGCAGCCCATTCTAGGAGTATTAAGTCTGGTCATCGAGCCAGAGTCATTCATAACATCCACATGAAGCGGACCAGATGGCCGAGCAACCATTCCTTGCGTGCCCCTCCTCTTCAATTCCTCTTCTGCATTCAAGATCTACCGGCAAAACATATTAGTTCTCCATTGGCAAATCATGAGTTTGTCTAGCTTCGCTATGCAAAGAAAAAGAAGTCCACTCACCTGCTTCAGAACTAGCACTAAGCTATGTTTCTTGGCATTCAAAGTTTGCAACTTCTCCTCAACAACCTTCTTCCTTTTCTCTCTGTCGGTCGTCGGCGCATCGACTTTATCAGCATCCTAGCAAGTAAAAAGTACATCAAATTCTATCAGTCACTTGAATAGGCGGACAGAAAGCACACAGCCTAGCAATTGGCGATCCTCCCAAGGTTCGGAAAGATACGAATTTTCATATTCACCGAAAGAAACATCCTTTTCAGTTCCAGCGCACATTCTTTCAGACAACAAGCAATTGCCCTATGTCCCTCTCTTCGAATCATGCGAGAAGGATGAAAATTCAACAGCCAAAGCTAAACTCCGTACCTGGGCCGCATTGTTGACCGGCTCCTCCGCCTTCTCGGCAGCCGAGACCTGACCACCTCCATCGCCCTCGGCGGACTTGCCCACCCAATCAGGCTTCGCTTCCGGCGAGCGATTCGCACCGTCGATCGCCTCTCTATGATCATCAGCCTCTTCCTTCACCTCCGCGGCGACGACGCCCTTCGAAGTCCCCTCGCCGCAAGACTCGGCGCCTCCTCCTCCTCTCTCCACCTCAGCCTCGACCGGAGGCCGGCCGCCGTCGAGGAGGCCGCCGGGGCCGGGACCGAGGTCGGGAGCCGTCGTCTCCGGCGCGGCGGAGGGGGCGGCGCGAGAGAGGGCTCGGGAGCGGCGGTGGAGGAGGGATTTGAAGTCCTTGGGGGAGATGCCGCGGTCGGGCATGAGCCATCGGCGAGGGACGTCGGGCACGCGGTGGAGGTTCCCTCTGTACAGAGAAATCGCCACCATTTCCTCTAGGGTTCCGCCGCAGCCGATCGGAATCCGCCGCCGCCTTCTTCTCCTCCGATGAGGTTCGCCTGCGGAGTTCTCGAAATCTCGAAATCCATGGCATTAATGGTCCGTCCGGGCCGATCTCGGCGGTTCGACCGCTCGGCGAGAACCGGACCGGTCCAGGCCGGCCCGGCCCAATTGCAAACACTTTTCTAGAGGGTGGTAAATAAATATATCATATCCCGCATTTGAAATTCAAGATCAAAAAGAGCCGGGAAGATCCCGAATGATGTTCCAATCAAATATCTAACATACCACTAAAGCCGACTTTAGGGCTGGTCCTCATTTGGCACGAGAAACCCTTTTTTAGGATGCCAAGGCCAATAGAAACTGCCTACCAAAGACTATATTTGGCCTGTGAGTACCTTGAGTAGCGGGGCCCATTGCCCAAGTTGCAAGCCACTGTTGATTGATTATAGTGAATATCATGTTACCACTTCCGTGGTGGTCACCAAAATCCAATCTCACTGTCATGCACGGTGTTAGGTGACTGTGGCAACAAAGATGTCCTTTTCGAAGGTGGTTGTTGTCAACTCTCCTTGGGGAACTACTTATATGTAAGTGGAATCTCTCCTGTGCCATTAAGGTGGCTATTTGACCAATCCACTAAGATCACCATGTTTTATTCTAAGCTATTTATTTTGTTTTTATCATCTTATCTTATATTAACCAACAACACATCACACGTCAAAAGTCATAATTGATGGTTTGGTGATAAATGGCCAATTACACCACAAGTTATAAACTTTACATACGAAATTCAACAGCATTTAAAACCTTTTAAATTGGCTCAACCAAGTCTCATAATTGATGGTTTGGTGATAAATGGCCAATTACACCACAAGTTATAAATCTTACATACCAAATTCAACAGGATTTTAAAACTTTTTAAATTGGCTCAACCAAGTCTCATGACTTTACCAAAAGTACAATTGAAACATGAGCTTTCGATTGGTTTAATTAAGCTACAAGTTTTTTTAGTGACGCGCATAATTTCCGGTATCGTTCATCGAAAAGACTTGATTACATCCTAGTTAAGGTTTTGGACTTAATTGAATAATTTGAAAGGTTAAGCTCTTGATTGTAATTCGTACACAAGGTCTGGACTCCTCCTCTCAATAAATGCTAGGCTATAAAGATATGGTCTACAGGATAAAACGTGGATGGTAGAACTAAAGGGGACCAACAGGCACGACAGCCGCCCAAGCCTAGGTGAAGGAGAAAAGGTCGGCCCACCAACTTGGTCCTAGGTGTGGCCGAATACCGACCATTTAGAGGTTGATTGATTTACATGTTCCTTAAGGAAAAAATATGGACACCATGCTCTTCAGAAACGTATCTAACCATCGACTAAGCAAATAGCTGGCGGTTTACAGAGATTAAAATGTAATTGTCGAGTTCCTTGATCGTCGCCTGTAATGACCTGATTGAACGAGAGTTGAGAATGATGGCCAAGGCGGGAGGATTCGCACAATGAGTGGCTAAGATGGCAAATGTGGTAGGAATGAGCTGGATTGCACATTAAACGGAGGGAGGGGTTGTGTTTTTAAATTGTACATGTGAAACTGAAATTAATTTGCGAAAGATGTCTTTCGACTTAATGATAGCATTTAATATTTCAACTTGAGTATGAAGTACGCAAGAGCATCTTCTGGGAAAATGTTTATTTGTATGCCAAAAGAAAAGACGTGGACCTTCATATGAGACGAGTTATAACAGATAATATTTCAAGTGAGTTAATTGAAGGGTGTCAAAATATAATATTAAAGCAAGACCCCCTCATGTAAGTATATCATTCAAGGACGAACACATAGAAGCCTGGGGCCTACAATGACTCCATCCGACAGAGGGCTTTCATAAAGAGAGACTATCGATTGGCTTTTAGAATGTCCAATGAGGTAGGAATACACCGAACTACACCCTGAATATGAATAAATCACTTTTGAATTATATATATGAAACTAAGATTAACAAATGAAACGTATCTTTTGACGTAATGACATCATTTAGCATTCAAATTTTAATGCTAGATATGCTTAGGTGAGAGCACTATCAAATCTCTTAGAAAATTACTTACATGTATGCCAAAAGATAAACCACCACTTTTGATACTGGAAGGCCAAAATGAGCTAATTCATATCACATTGCCTATATCGAGAACCACACTCATTTATAATAAAACTTATTTGAAGTTTATCATCATAATGAGTCTTTTAATTGCACTCATCCTATTCAACCTCACATCTAGCCCAAAAAGGCCTACTTCTAGTTGGGAAAATCATTTAAAAGGTCCTTAACCTATTATATTTTTGTCAATTTAGTCATAAACTTTTTAATTTTGTCCATTAAGTACTAAATCTTCTCACATTTTACCAATTGAATCCATTCGGCCAATTGTGGTTAGAAATCATTGACATGTGATATGACCAGCGTTAACGTGAATAGTTTTTAATAATTTTTAAATATTTTTTTGATTTATCTTTTAATATATTTATTTTTTTAAATCATCGCCGGCAAGCATCATGAAGTCTTGCCCAATGCCCATTTGGGCAATGGCCATGATCGTCGCTTGCGAATAGTGAGGGCTTTACAACCCTCGCCAAATTTGGGCAAGAGTTGCAAACGCTCGCCCGCGGTTGACGAGGACTTCATGGCCCTTGCCTAAAACATCACAGCAACAAGCAAGGCCACCTTGCCCTAGTATGGGCGAGGCTGCCTCCCTTATGGCCGTGATGGCATTGCACAACTCTAGGCAAGACAACCTCACACAGATCTAAGCAGAAGTATCTTAGCGAGGGCTTGATGGCAACTCTCACTAGCCAGAGTTGTAAAAAAATAAAATTAAAATGTTATTAAAAATATCTATGTTAGCGTCGACTATGTCACAAATGATTTTACTAGTATCCACATCAGAAATTTTTGCCAAAATTGGGTGTATAGATTTAATTAGGAAAGCATAAAAAGATTTATGACTTAATTAGCAAAAAAAAAATATAACTATATTTAATAGAATTAAAATGTTTTGGACAATTTGCCCCTCCTCACGTTTGAAAATTTGAAGATATCTTTCTATATTACGTATTAGTGCCTGAGCACGTGACAACGCGCACAAGAAAAAAACCTCGATCATGTAAACAAGTGACCGAAGAGAAAGTAGCATAAACATGTTAGCCATGCCTTTTTTATCAGGTTAATATAATGAAAAACTCCCAAACTAATATATATGTAACAATTTTAACAAAAACTAATTTTTGAGTCACTAGAAATCTCAAACTAGAATACTCTGTAACAAATTTACCAAAAATTAATATGAATTTCACACGAACTTGCCATGCCAATTGAGTTATTGTCATGTATCATCTAACCCACTAATTTCACGATAAAATTGACCATAAGCTAAGAAAGGGTAAAAAATATGTTACGAGTGTATCGATTTGAAGTTTTGGGTAATCCTAAATTTAATATGAGATATATTTGACATAAATATATCAATTTTGAATTTTTCATGATATTAATCATTTTTTATATTATTTATTGTAAGAGTAATCGCGAAAAAAGAAAAGAGACAAACTACACTCTCAATTTTATAATATATATATACACACACGTGTGTGTGTGTCATTTCGTGCAAATAAATTAATAATTTCTCATCAATTTCAAATTATCATTCGTCACTCGTGCGAATATGCAAAGTCGGTGACGTCATCCATCGTAGGCCAAAGTAAACGGTTCTTTATCCACCGAAGAAGTGGATATTCCTCGAAGCTCGAGTTTAGAACCGTTTTCGCGAAGGTCCAAACCCAAAAACGACGTCATTATTTCGCAAGCTTTCAGCTGAAACGACCATGTTTCTATCGATTGCCAGGTCGTTTCGTCCCTCTTCTGTTCACGCCTCATTAATTGCCATGCGCGCTCGCCTCTGTACTCTTTTTTTTTTTTTTTTTATCTCTTGCGAAAGACAAAAACGACATCCCGTCTTTTTCCAGAAGCATCCTATCTTCATAAACACGCCTTAAAAAAGGGCAAGTGATTGACTCTGTCGAGATAAGGTCATTGGCATTATTGAGAAAAGGCCAATGAATGCCAAGGACACCCACTCAATATCACCATCTTAATCAAAAATCACATTGCAATGACCAAAGTTAAAGATGCAATCGGTGCGATGCCAGGTTATCGACACGAGCGGGACAATCTAGCAATAAAGGTGATTCGAGACACGCACGTGGTACATCCGGCAATAACTGTACCCACATTTTCCTGATGGTGAAGGTAACGGTAGGCTCATAATTTGCGGGGACTTACAGTATAGTTCTTGATATTTTTCCTTTTTGGGAAATGAGGAAAATGTTGTATCCCAATTAATTTCTCTTTTGGGTAAAGAACATAAATGGTTCATAAACTTTAAAACCCAATATAAAGTGTGATCCAGTAATTTTGAATTTATTCAATATAGTTCCTGAACTTTAATTGAACGTGTAATGTCATTCTTGAACTTTTAATTTATTTAATATTGATTAAATTTTTAGTATATGTTCAATTTAGTTCTCAGACTGTATGAAAATATTAGCTATCATCTTGGATATTTTATATAGTCTAAACTCTAAATTGGACACATACAAAAACTCTAGGGAATCACATTGAATAAATGAACAATTCAGAAATAACATAACATATTGATCTAAAGTTTGTGAACTACATCGAACGAGTTTAAAAGTTTTAGGGGCCCCAGTTTAATATTAACCTAAAATTTAAAGATCATTTGTGTCATTAATATTTTAATTTGAGACCTACATATTTCCTTTCTCGGAAAAGTAAAAAAAAGAAAAAGGAAGAAAAGGAAAATAGAGAAAAAAAAAAATTTCCAGAAAAGGGAAAGTGGAATGAATGTCGAAATTCACCCCCCAAAAAATGCCCAAATTAAATTTCCTGCCCCATATCTTCTTCAACCTCCGGACGAGAGAGAGAGGTCTGTATAAAACCACCCCTTCCCCCAAAAACCCGAACAAGAAGACAGCAATAATAGCGAAGCCGACGTTTCCACAGAAGAGAGAGAAAGCTCGCTCCTTTCTCTCTCTAGCCATCCCGTTTTCACAGAAGAGAGAGAAAGCTCTCTCCTTTCTCTCTCTAGCCATCCCCTCCATCCCCCTTCCCTCTTCTCTCTCTAGATTCTCTCTCTAGGAGCGGCGATTCGAGGGGGGGCCGGGGGGAGGAATCGGCGGCCGGTTGCGGTGGCGGCGGGCGGCGGTTGGCGGCGGGGGGGCGATGGCGGACACGTTCTGCAGGGACTGCAACAAGCAGACGGAGGTGGTGTTCGACCACGCGGCGGGGGACACCATCTGCTCGGAGTGCGGCCTCGTGCTGGAGGCGCACTCCATCGACGAGACCTCCGAGTGGCGCACCTTCGCCAACGAGTCCAACGACAACGACCCCGTCCGCGTCGGCGGGCCCTACAACCCGCTCCTCACCGACGGCGGCCTCTCCACCGTCATCTCCAAGCCCAACGGCTCCTCCGGCGAGTTCCTCAACTCCTCCCTCGGCAAGTGGCAGGGCCGCGGCGCCAACCCCGACCGCAACCTCATCCAGGCCTTCAAGTCCATCGCCATCATGTCCGATAGGTATCCCATCCTCGCCTTCCCGTTCTTGCGGTTACTCGCCGGTATATCGTCCGATTTGTCGCGCAAAATCGCGAGAAATTGTCGGATAGTGATGGCTCTGGGTTAGCAATGATGTCAATTCTATAAGCTTCGGCTTCTGTTGCTAAGGGCAGATGAGGTGCATTTGACGCCTCTCGTGTTAAGGCAGGAAAGGATGGATCTTTTTGGTACGGGCGTGGCGCGTGTTTGAATTGTGATATGTGCAAAGCTATTGGGCATTTGCCCCCACCTCTTGCCTGTGTGAATTATGGGTCTTTATCGAGGTAACTGATGTAATTTGTTGTTTTCAGGTTGGGACTCGTGACGACGATAAAGGTACGCCAGTTCTATTTTCTTGCTTCCCCAAGGTATACGTTGCAATTGCCGAGAATGCTAGTGACTTTTCTGAACAATGTGGCCGGGTTTGGTATTCTTGTCTTTCTGTTCTATAGCCCGTTTCCCTGGTTTATGTCAAGGGGCTTGTGAATTTTGCTGATAGGACCGAGCGAATGAGATATACAAGAAGGTAGAAGATCAGAAACCTCTGAAAGGTCGAAATCTAGACGCGATATTGGCTGCGTGCCTCTATATTGCTTGTAGGCAAGAGAACAAACCTCGTACAGTGAAAGGTAATTTTTGTGTTGCATTTGCTTCCGAGTAGACTCCTTGGCCGAAAACTATCTGACTGTGCCGATCACGCAACTAGAAATATGCTCTGTCGCCAATAATGCTACGAAAAAGGAAATTGGCCGAGCAAAAGAGTTCATAGTAAAGCTGTTGGAGGGTGAGATGGGTCAATCTGTAGAAATGGGAGCCATACATGCTGCAGATTACATGGTATGCTTCTTCGTGGAAAATTTTGAGTCCCTTCTGCTGCTCCCACTCACCTCTGCTTTTTTCTTTCGACTTATTGAGTGAGAGAGTCAAGCGACTGTCTTTATCTGTGAACCCTTAGAGACGTTTTTGCTCCAATCTTGGAATGACGAATCAAGAAGTCAAGGCTGCCCAGGAAGTTGTCCTGAAGTCTGAAGAGCTTGACATAAGGTCAGATTTTCTTGTATTCATGTTTGTACCATGTGTTTGGCAATTGGGAAGTTCTTGCTTTCTATCCGGGAAAAAAGGAAAGCCCACAAGAAAGTTCTGGGCTGGTAAATGCAGAAAATTTAGGAGGCCCAAATTTCTTTTATTGTCAATGATTTCTCTACGCATCTAGCTAATGCCTGAATAATTAAGGTTGCCTTTTCTCTGTTAGGGTCATGCATATGATAGGTAAACAGCTGTTTGCAATGAGATTTAGGTGCAAGGTACCTTTGGGCACTGTAGTTGGTCTTGTGCCTAGCGACCTTATTGCGCTTTTATATTAAATTTTTTAGCCATAATTTTTTCTTTTCTCAGAGGAAATGTATACCCCAAGGTTGTGCTATAGCCTGTAAGAATATTCTAGGCACAAGTATGCAATTGCTTTTCCGCAAAAGAGTTGGGACTGTCTTTCCAGTGTTCACATGATTGTTCTCATCTGTGTACGTACTTCCCCTCAATCTATGCAGGAGGAGCCCTATATCCATCGCAGCAGCTGTTATCCACATCATAACTATGCTGTCTAATGACAAAAAGCCTCTTAAAGGTTGGAAAGCTTAGATTTCTGGTTTATGATATATCCCTGTGCTTATAATGCCTTAATGACTGAATATAAGAGGTTGCTAATGTCTGCAGATATTTCAGTGGCTACTAGAGTAGCCGAAGGGACTATTAAGAATTCCTACAAGGATCTTTATCCTCATCTGTCAAAGATAATTCCCAGCTGGTTTGCCAAGGAGGAGGACCTCAAGCACCTCCCCAACCCTTAAAATGCATCGAAGGTGATGATTATGCTTCTCTCTGCAGATTTTTTGAAATCTGATACTGCTCTTACTTATTTGGGCGTTGGAATTCAATTTCTTAGCAAATGCAAGCTGTATCACAGTGGGTGTCCTCAGCAAAAGCCGTAACAATGTTCCAGAAGGAGTTGAAATGGGAGATGAAGTCAAATTCGTTTCGAGATATTGACATGGGGAGTGGCTAGAAGAAGAAGGGGGGGCTTCAGGCAGCCAAATTTTTGTACATGACTAGGACTTTCTGTATGTACCAGGAGCTCCCTCTTCTTGGTTTACTGCAGATCTCGTACATTACTAGGGAAGATATCTGAAATGCTGTAACTGTTAGATCTTTAGGCAAATAATTTTTCTACAGTAAATCTCGATTGTAGTGCTCCTTTTAAGTAAATTCAATGTCAGTGCCTTGTCACCTCTTATCTGTGGACTGAAATATCTAAACCTGTACACACGGCGCAGGTTTCCGGTCTTGATATGCTACTGCTCTCTCTCTCTGAAATGAGTTATCACTTGTCAGGAACTAAGCTTGACAACTGTTTCAAGGACGCACGCTCACCCCCAAAGTTCTCTTCTTTATGACTTTTCAGGGCGTGTCTACAAGCGCGATAAGAGGGGGACAATCAATTCGATGGGCGTGGTAAATTCCATGAGCTACGAGTGTCGCAAAATCTATTTTCACGAACTTCAGACATCGCTGCCATGTTGGTTGGTAGTATGTTGCTCCGACGCATCTATTCCTGTGGGAATGGGTACGAGAATTGTGCCTCTGAAGTCATTATTTGGTCACCGACTACTGTAGATGGGAAGCGAACTGGTTTGCACTGGCTGTAGACTACAAATCTAATGCCGGGGTTGAAAAGAGAATGAAGACTACGTCCACGGAACTTCATTTCCTGTCTTGTCCACTTAATCCCCTCGTGAAGCTCGACCAGATTGAGGCCCATGCGTGTGGCGCGTATGGATGTCAAATGGTCAAACAAGAGTCGAGAGATGGAAAATAGAAGCAAGTCCTAGTTTGAATAAGATAGACCGTATCAAAGCAAGAGAGGGAAACTTTCTTTTTTATTTTACTTCTGATCATAGCCACGTTTTCAACGGACACTGCCGGTTCTGCTGCATAACATCGAAACATCTCCCTCCAGTCGAGCAGTTTTGGAAAGCATTGTGTGTTCTGGAGTCCCGAGCATCAAGCACTAATCCATCAGCTTCGGAGCGTGAGAATCAAAATGCGAGAAGGATACACAAACCAATCAATGATGCCATAAAAGAAATAATTAATTGCCTAATCAGGGGGGCTGGTGCTATTACACTGACTTAAACTTCCTGAGCTGGCAATACGATTTTGTGGATCCGACGACCAACCCTAATGCTAACACGCAGATGATGGTAATGATCGCCAAAAATTAAAGAACTACAAGGGCATTAAAGCCTAAACATCAAAGCGACATCTTTCACATATAAGTTAGATGTTATTGTACATCGATTGGGCCGAGTCAACATCTCCCAACAAATACCAATCCATCCTATGGATTTTCAAGAGAGTGGCCATACTAAAAAATGACTATCTAATCTACATAGCTCCCTACACTGTGATCCCACTGCCTGTCAAAGCAAGTGCTCACTGTCGCAGTTGCTTTGAGCACTTGCTTTGGCTACGCCATAAGAGAAAATCCGATCATAAACTTCCTCTGCAGGCTCGTTACAAAATTTATAGCACCTCAGATGGTACAACGAGCTTCCATCAGAAAGTAATACTAACCTTGCGGGAGCTTTATATATCATCTTCATTATCATCCTTCTTTTCAGGATTAGGACCATCATCAAAGCCTGACCCAGGGGCAAGCTCATTGAGGTCAAGAAAACGTCTTTTTGGTTGATCAGCAGCTTCCTCTTGGCTTGGACTCTCAGTTCTCTCAGCCGGCTGAATATCTTCTTTTTCTGCTGTATTGGGGTGGTTTGCGACAGGATGATTGACTTTGGGTTCCGGCTCATTACCATTTCTTTCTGAATCTTGACTCTCCATTGAATACCCCTCACTCTCAGTTCCTTCTGATTGTTCATTGGATACGTGCCACTTGTCAGGTTTTGCAGCCTCCACTTCAGATTCTGAGAGCTCATACTGTCGATAATTAATACGATTCCTCGTTGTCCTTTTACTACGTCTCAGACCTTTCTGTAGTTCAACCACTGATCTTAATTTGGTTTCCCTTCGCGTACGCCCAGGCAATTTCTTAGGCTTTCGAGGCTCATCACTGTCCTCATCACTCACACCCAAGGAATGTTCCTCTTCCTCTTCCTCTTCCTCTTCCTCTTCTTCAGGATTTTCTCCATCCCAACGATACTCCTCATCTCCCTCGGAGCTACTGGACACCCTTCTCTGCTTGCGTTTCCTGAGATACTCCTCGTCATAAACAGCTTCTCCAACTATATCATCATCACTGTCAAAGTCTGCGTCATTATCTGATACCGCTTCAACAAAGTCTTTTGCTGAATATCTTTGAGGCCTCCGCCTTTGTCTGTAGCTGGGCGTAATTTTTTAGTGATGAATAATTTGATCAGTCAAATAATATGATGTAAAACCAGATATTAACGTACCTTCGGTCCAAGGTTCCAGGTTTTTGATCGTCATCAATGTCATCAAAATCAGGTGATCCAGGAGACACAGCGCTAAAATTAGTGTACGGAGAGGCATGCAAGAATTCACTACTCCATTTACCATTTGTAGAAGCTTCAGGTTTGATGAAAGCACCTTCTCTTCTGTTGATAGGTTCTGGTGAAGGCTGCTTACGCCTGGAAAAGTACATGAGAATTGCTATTCCTTGTCAGTTCACAAACATCTATGAAGGTGGATATCATAACATATGGAATATAACAATGCGTAAAATTCAAATTCCATACTTGGTTATCTTGATAGCCTCGTTGATAGATCGGTCATAATCATCTGCAAAATAAATTTACATGCCCATCAATATGCATAAAGCCATTATCATCATCATACAAGAATATCGCATGTCCAAAGCACCAGTCTCTCATATATAAGGGAGGGAAACTCATGGGGAAAAAAACAAGATGAGAAAACACAGTAATTTGCAATTGCAGATGAAACATATCGATCAGCTTACATAGATGGAAATTCGTCTGATGAAATACAAGAGGATTTCAACCATTCGATTAAAATGTTTTGAGTTGAAGTCAACAGCAGGACTAAACATCAAACAAAACACACAAGCAACACAGCTCAGACAAAATATCCCACATATTCAGACGGCACACCATCTGCTACTTACGAGGCAATACAAGTACATTTGAGTAACGGGAAAAACTGCTTCAGAATCCGAACTAGCCCATTGTGTGGAAGAGTGAAGAAGAGGGTTTGGACAGTTGAGAAAAATAAAACCCTTGAATTGCTCAGAGAATGATTCCAACATATTCAAGTGATCAAAGTTACTTTCATCAGGGCAGTCAGCCGCTTATAGAAGAATCATATCAGCAAAGAGCACATTCATGACGGAATTATGGTGAAAATATGCAACAATTGCTGGAATGAGACATCAACTCCTTTCAAAAGGATATATAGCGCGCGCACGGAGGAGTGCATTGCATCCTACATTCAATTTTGATTTCCGAAAGATGACAATGCTGTAGTGCAAGACATAGGGAAAGAGTGCATTTTGCATTCTTTACCGAAAGTATAGGTGACAGGTTTCCTATCACGAAGGGAGCGTCCGGGAGCAAGCCCATCCATGTGCAAGAAATTATCAAGCAGAAGAGCTTCTCTGTGTTGCTTTTTAAGCAGCTTCTCTTTCCTCTGTGTAAATCAAGCAGTTAATTTAAAAAAAAAAAAAATTACCAACAAATAAGGAGATGACACGGGAACACCCTGGGATGAACAAGTACTGGAAAACACAGGTAATTTAGAACCGTGCAGACATTGAAAAAGGCAAAATTGCCTTGACCAGGAAAAGAGTTGTGGTACCTTGTGAACCTTTTCAATCTCAGGAAGCATGTCTGCCTTCAACTTTTTCCCCAGTGACACCTCTGTCCTGTTTTTACTGGTGAAAAGCTTCTCCTGGAGCATATCACTTACGATAAGACAGAACAGCAGAAACTGATGAAGGTGGGAAAATATAAATTTCACAGGCATAGCATTTGCAACAGATAAAGCAAATCTAACTTTTGACTGAAAAGAATATTTCCACCATCATTGCTCCGCCTAATTGGCTGAGGGTCCACTACATAGTCAGATAAAACAACCATCTACAATTAATTAACTAATCTAACCCAGGATTATAACCATAGATGCTTTTTGTAACTCACAGATACATCTTGAAATTCATCCAAATTGGTTGCAACTGTTTCCCACTGGTATGATGCAATGGGGATGACCTGGGAACCCCTTGCCTTTGCTCGTTTAACCTCAACTTTCCTTATCTCCCTGTAAAGCCGATGACCAATTATTGGATCATCTTCATACCTACACCAACGTCAAATAAATCCTTACAAAACTTGAAGTATTGAAGTTAAAGAATTATATTTCATGCAAAGGTAGAGCACTTATACACAAGAACAAACTACGACAGATCTCTGCGGTGTAAGAATGTACCAAGAAAATTTGCCACACAGCACAGAAAATAAACCAGGCATAGAAAATAAACCATGTGCAAAGACAAATCAGTAACATGGGGAATTGGATGGTTGGTAAGTTCAACCACTCACCAATAATGGACTCCATATGAATCTCCTCCAATTCGCTCCATACGGAAAGCTGAAAGGTGCATGCCACACTTCATTGAACTTTCAATGAAGCCCCGGATATCTTCTTGCTGCAAATAACATAAGAAATTTATTCCACTAGTCCTGCCTAAACTGAAAAGACCATGACGGAAAAAAAAAAATGAAACTACAGAAGAACATATCAACTAGATGAATGGAAAATACAGGGTCCAAAACATACTCAGGTATGATCCATCATTAGCCTAGGGCCTATCTCTAGAAACAATGGAGACACTCAAGTAACATCTGAACATCCAACAGCCAGACCAATGTCGTACACATTACATTGCTTTCTCCCCCTTTTTCACCTTTTAAATAGAACAACTATTTACCGAACAGGAAAATGGGGGAAAGAAAAGGAAGCTAGATGAAGGGTTCCTTTATTCAAACATCGTAAGAGCCAACATTAAATATTTCCAAAGTATAGAGTAAAGTTGACTTGATTGGATAAGATCCCCAAGCAAAGCCAGAATTGAAGATTTGTTATAGAGTTATGACATATCTAGGCATTTTAAAACGTAATCTGACAATATGCATATTCCATTTGAACAAACCACATCAGACATAAACAAAAGACCCAGGGACTTTTAACCCATCCTCAACCATTTAACATTTACCGACTTGCATATTCATCGAATCAAATTCAGAAAATTCTGCATGAACTCAATAAATTCAAGCTAAAATCTTGAAAGTGATAAGAAGAGAGAATAACTCAGTGATAATATAACTTTGTCTCAGTACAACACATAGCAAAGTCAATTAGCTGCGCACATCTCAATTAACAACTTTCTAGATCTTTTGGTGAGAATAAAAGTAGCTGCAAAAGAAGCTGTATCCCACCTGATCAATGGGATCAAAGGCTCACGTGTAACACATTCAGGAGAGAAACCACCTTCATATTTAATATGGTCAAGATACTTGAAACAAACTCTAGCATAGAAACATCAACAGCAGAAGAGAAATCATAACCAACAACAAACATGAATAAGAGATGTGCACATTTCTTAGGTACACCTGATATTCCGAGATGGAAGCAACTCGACAAAGATCATAGATAATGATTAAAAGAAATAAAGCAAATAGTACTTTTGATTTCTGGTTTCAAGAAACAGGAGTCACAGACCACAATTAAAGAGAGAGGCTACAAAGGACTAAGCCAGTACAGTCTCCTAATGTAAAAGTAAGGTATTTCACAACCCACAATACTTTCATATCCAACAATCTCATTAAGCTCTAAAGCATATTTACCAATGGAGATGCTGCTGGCCATGCATGAATTTGACATATCTTTTCTCTAGAAGTACTTCAGACAGATGAATAGATATTAGCAAGCAGAAGAGCACACAGATGGATGACATTGATTAGATGGATACCTCTACACGAATGTCACATAATGCTTTCAGGATCACCACACGGACCCCGGGGTCAAGAGATTTATAATGTTCAACCTCAGCCCTGACAAATCAACTCGACTTAATAAGATAGAATCAGAATATACTCCATAACTAAGTGCAGAAAAATCTAATGCATAACCACTCACCCATGTGCCGCAACGATGGGTAACTCCCCTTCTGCAACCTGCAAAAGCTCAGGTTAACCTCAGAGGCTAAAAGATAATACCACATAAGAACTGTTGGTTAAAAGTAACAGTAGGTTCGAATTACCCAATGCCACCAGTCTCTCAACTTTCTGCACAAGACAGTAACCCAGGTATCGCGTGTAAGTGCCATCCTTGTAATTGGAGGGATTGCCTACAAATGAGTTAAGACTTAAGCACACCTATACAGAGTTTAGTACCGTGAAAAAGTTAACGAAAATAGCCAAGGGCACAAAAGGAAATAACAGCCGTTACCCCAAAATTGTAACTGTGGATTAATTTATCTACCAAGCAAAAGTTCTAGCAATTAACTACTATCATTTGCACTCAGCTTTACCCCTCATCGCCACTTCTTAATCGTAATGTTTCATTCATCGCCCTGCTCACTCTACCACCAAAAAAAAAAAAAAAAAAAACTTAATTCCTGGACAAGAAATCTTGCCTACTTCCCTCAACCCTCACAATGAAGATGATGACTGAAAACTGTATAGGGCTAGTAAAACCAGAGTTCCCTACATTCCCAAATTATGGCAGAATTTTAAGGAAAAAATAACACACTTAATGGATTTCCGGGTAATAATAGATTTCTGGGCAATTCCACCAAGAATATAGTGTACTACTTCACCTGCCAGTCAGATTCCATGTGACTAATCAACTAAGATTCAGGCAACTTCAGCAGAAACATATCGAAGACTAAGATACGATCACAGAACCGTGTAAACCTTCCAGAACAAGTCCTTGCACAAGGGGTAGCAAACCATAGAACAAGATTTGGAAAGCGCGTTACAAGTTCGAATCGAGCTCCCACACCTCAATGATCTCTCCTAAATGTAAAAGAACTGTGACCTCGACAAGAAAGCACCAACCTTCAACAGAGGCATGTGTATATCCCCTAACGTGTCATTGGGCGAGAGCAAAGCCGTTTCGAACTCTTCCGCAGAGAACTCCACCGAGATATTCAACAGAGGCCTAAAGACCTACGCAAACCCAAGCCAGCAAAATCAAAACTTCCGCCCCTCAAGAAGAACAAGGCCACTTCCCCAACCAAATAAAAAAGCCTAAAACTTTTCACGAACGAGCTCACGCACATGCAAGAAATTGAGTATCGAGGCCAATTCCCACATTGACCGGAGGCTCCACCGCGGCAGCTGCCCGGCCTCGGGGGCCGCCACGAGCGGCGTGACGATCCTGCTGCTGGCGCATTGCGCGGGCGACTCCTCCTCCGCCCGCTCGCGCTCCTCCTTCCTCGCGGGCCGCCGCCGCCGCCTTGGGCCTCCTCTCCGCGGCGCCGTGCTGCTGCTGGTAGTGCTGCTGCTGCTGCGCGGCCTGGAGCCTGGAGGCAGCCCTAATCGCGCACGCCCGCGCGGGGCGGCCGCTCCGGGTGGGGACCACCACGACGGTGGTGGTGCCGTTCTTCGCCTCGTCCTCCTGCCGCTTGCTCCCGCCGTCGCCGGCGCCCTTCGCCGGCGCCGCCGCGGCGGCGGCGGCGGGGGGCCCGGGGCGTCGGGCCGGCGGTCGGGGAGGATCGGGCGGAGGGGATCGAAGCGGCCGGCGACGAGGACATGGCTGGGGAGCGGAGATCGGGGAGGGTTTGGGCGGGGGGAAGTTAGGGCGGGGGATTAGGGGGAGGAGATCATGGCCGTCGGATTGGGGAATCGGCGGTCGAGGTCGGGAGAACGGGGGAGGGGTAGAGAGAGAAAATCAGGAGAGAGAAGGTAGAGAGAGAATCAGGGGCGGGAGAGCAGGAGAAGGGAATGGGGGAGGGGGCTCTGCGACTTTTTGCTGCTTCTTCTGCAAGTGGAAATTTTTCTCGAGGAGAGAGAAAGAGGGATGGAGGGAGGGTTGTGAGGAAAGAGGAGAAGAAGAAGAAGAATGGTAGAGAGAGAGAGAGCAGAAGGAGGAGAAGGCCTGAAATTCCAATTCGGATTTTTCTTTTCTTTTTGTTACTTTTTTATCTCTTGGTAAAGAATTGATTTATCATGTACGTGGTTTAAATTAACTAGGGTCAATATCGGTAAAAACATAAATTGATATATTTAAAGTAAGGTTAATACCCTGAAAAACACTCAAACCTGCAACTTGTGCATAAATTTCCCCAAACTATTTTTTGACCATAAAAAACCCTGGAAAATTTGTGACAAATTTATCCCGATTATTTATAAAAAACCCTAAACCTAAGTACATTTATGACAAATTCACCCCAAACTAATTTATTCGACTGCAAAAAACCATAAACGGTAAATTTGTGACAAATATACCTTATATTAAATTGGATTAATACCACAAAAAAATCATAAAAATTGTAAACCGAAAATCCTAAATTGGTATCTTTGGTTAATCGTCACGTGTCATTTAACCTAATAATTTGATAATAAAATTTAACGAAAACTAACATAGGGTAAATTTGTCACAAGTGTAACCCAGGTTTGGGGTAAATTTGTCAAAGGTATACCAATTTGGGGTTTTTGGTTGTCAAAAAAATAGTTTTGGGTAAATTTGTCACAAGTGTGTAGGTTTGGGGTTTTCGGGGTATTAACCCTTTAAAGTATACATATGACAAATTTACCCTCCATTACTTTCCGTTAAAATTTATTATCAAATTACTAATTTAGATGACATATGATTGCTAACGAGAACACTAATTTGGGGTTTAGTTTGTGACTTTTTGTGATATCAATCCAATTGAATGGAAAATAATGTAAAGTAAATTTGTTATAAATGTACTAGTTTCAAGATTTTAATGATAAAAAATTAGTTTAGAATAAATTTATGACGGATGTATTAATTAAGAGTTTTTTGTGATATTATCATTATTAAATTAACTAAATATAAGAAGTATGTTGTTTTCAAAATACTAATTATGTGTATCTCAAAAGACATATTTCACGGATATACATAGTCTTCCATTAAATTTTACCATTAAATTGCTAAGTAAGATGACATATTTGTCAACAAGTGTACTAGTTTTGAGTTTAATTAAAAAATAATGGAGAGTAAATTTGTCACAAATATATTAATTTCGGGATTTTAATAATAAACATTTAGTTTAGAGTAAATTTGTCACGGATGTGCTAATTAAGGGTTATTTGTGATATTAACCTTAATAAATTAACTAAATATAAGAAGTACATAGTTTTCAAAATATTAATTATGTGTATCTCAAAAGTAATTGATGTATTAAATAATTGTGTGTTTTTTTTTATATATTTAGTCATTTATCAAGTGCTAAGGAACACTTTCAATGAAATTCAATTGGATTTGCATTTTTTTCTGAACACACTCCGTAAAGAAGAAGTCGTTTCCTTTTACGAGGGCGGTTAGGTAAGACTATTTGAAAAAGAAAAAGGAGGCAATGATTTATTTTGCAGATTAAATTTCAAAAGAAAATGACCAAGAAATATATTGCTTCCATGGCCTTTGTGCATTTCTCTTTGGGTTAATGAAATATCGAGGAGAGGCTGATAAATCAGGTCAATAAAAATCTTAAGATCACAAATACATACCTTGCAATCGGGCAGAATTATCTTAATGCACATCCTTAGAAGTTTTCACATTTCGCGAGATTTTCAACGCAAGGATTGGGGAAAAAATCCATGGATAGTTCGATTTATCTCTTTTAATATAGTCTAGATGATTCAAATTGCGTTCTTAGTGTAGGGTTTTTACTTCTTGTCCCATTTATTATCAGATCCCGTCATCTATAATTGAATTTCTTGTACCACTAGTAATTAATCCTCTTGGTTAAGTGGACGATTAGACTTGGCTTAAGTAGGTTTTGTAATTTCATCCTTTTTCTTTGGCCTTTTTGGCAAATGTCTTTTTAGAGGCATAATCTTCCTAGGTAATATAATAAGGATTAATACTCATGAAAAACTCCAAATTTATATACTTATGATAAATTTATCTAAAATTATTTTTTTACCATGAAAACCCCAAACTAACAATTCATGACAAATTTACCATAAGCGATTATAAAAAAACCCTAAATTGATATATTTATGACAAATTTACCTCAAAACTAATTTATTTGACCGCAAAAAATCAAATTGATAAATTTGTGATAAATATACCATTCATTAAATTGGATTAATATCACAAAAAAATCACAAAAATTAGAAACTATAACAAACAAAACGTAAAATCCTAAATTAGTATATTAATCAAATCACGTATTAATTTAATGAAAATTAATAGATGGTAAATTTGTCATAAGTATACCAGTTTGGGGTAAATTTGTCAAAAGTATACCGATTTGGGGTTTTTGGTGGTTAAAAAAATAGTTTGGGATAAATTTATCGCAGATGTATACCAATTTGGGGTTTTTAGGGTATTAACCCATATAATAATAAAACATTTTCCTTTTCCTTCTGGTTGGATCTCTTTTGACCCAGCCAGTTCTCTTAGTTTGGGCCGACATGTAATGGGCCCAAAGTCAACCCCATCGGCCCAACTGACTTTAGCAGTTCAAGTTGTTCCGTGAAAACATGTCATATGCCTTTTTCTCACACAGTTCAAAGGTATTTCCGTGATGATCTTGAAGCAATTCCATGCAACAGCACCTCAAACAACACTATGATCTGCAAGCAAAATTGGAATTCACACTCGCGAAGTTGCCGGAGAGAGTGCATTTGCATAAAGTTGCTACATTTTTCAGGCCGTCAGGTAGGGCTACATGTTGCCCCAGAGGAATAACCACAGAGAGGCAACTAGGCACACCAAGCTGCTGTATCTGTAGACCAACAGGTTTGCATCCGAAGGCTGTGTGCTCGGAGCCGGGGCCGAGACGTTGGTAATGCTTTCTTTCGGGCATGTGTAGCTGCAGCGGCTTGGGCGGACGACCCTATATACCCCGTTGTAAGCCAGAATGTATATGTCCTTGCGATTGTCTTCCCCGAAAGAGTAGATGTAGTTCAGAGACGGAAGCGAGCTTCCTTGCACAGAGTCGCACTTTATAGGCGAGTCTGTCGCGCAGCTGAAGGGTATCTCACTCGAAGTGAAGTTGCCACTATTCTCAGGAGTCTCCACGGCGGCCCAGAGCGCTCCGGCGTATAAGTCTGCGTACAAGTACCTAAACAATGCGTGACATTTTAGTTAAATGGTCCATTCTGCAGTAACTTACAGACCAAGACATGCACACAGAACATCCCCAATGAGTACCAAATGCAGAACATCAAATGCAAATAGATGCGCATCGCTACTAACCTTCCATACATGCACGGGTCTGTGGTTGACCGATAAAAGTAGCCGCCAGTAATGGACGCAGATCCTAGCTTGTTATTAACCTGTGAGTGATTATATCCCAGCACAGGTAAAATGAAGTTTTCGCCTGTACTGAAGTATTTCCTTCAGAGGCGTAACGATACGGACCCTCATAAGCATGCCAGCCATAGTTTCCGTCCTTGGTGATTAGATCGACCTCTTCATATGTATCCTGTGGATTACGATGATCAATTTCAAGATTAGTTCAGAGACAGACTTGAAGTGCCTAACATGATGCCTATCTGTCAATTTGGCTTTGCAAGTGGCCTTTAGCAAGCAACTATGGCATACACACAGAAGAAACCCTTCTCAGTCGAGACGTTTCTTCGAGACAAATCTATGAGTGCTGGTTAAAGATGATGAACATGAAAATATCTCTAACCTGACCAACATCTCCACACATAAAATAGGAAGGCCTTGCTGCGTCAAAGCTGCAACGCCATGGATTTCTCATCCCTACAGCCCAGATCTCCGGCTGCAACCCGTTATCTTCGGTGAAGGGATTATCACTGGGTATAGAGTAGTTTCCCCAGAGACCAAGTTTGTTTATTTGATCAACACCTGAAACAATCAAGAGCTTGGTGCAGGTGATATGATGATAGCATCAAGAAGATAGTACTATAGATGTCGTTACTTACTCGGGATGTTATCAACATCAAGCCTCATGATCTTCCCGAGCAACGATTTTTTGTTCTGGGAAAAGTTGTAGGGGTCGCCTGAGTTATTAGGCGAGCCACCATCGCCCATCATAAAATATAAGTACCCATCAGTGGGTCCAAAGAGGATCTGTCCTCCGTGATGAGCGGTAAATGGAAGGCCCATAGTGAAGATCCTTCTCACTTCAATCGGTTGGGCACTCTTTGCCTGCACAAACAATGAAAGTTTGATCACATAACTGTCCCTTAAAAAGCAACAAGGTAAGAGAAGTAGAGGTTGACGTATGTACCATAGAAGGCTGAGATGCAGAACCATTAGCAGAATATTCTGCAATGACAGTTTGGTATTGGCACGGTTGAGAACCGCCATCGGAAGGTAGCTGTGAAGGGTCACAGTTCACATCTGAATTGCATGCACATCTTCCCGCACAACCAGGCCACTTTGACTTGTCGCAATTGAATGAAGCAAACAGCCGGCCATTCTCTGCAAAGTTCGGATGGATCGCAATACCCATCAACCCAAATTGTACATCAAAATGAACCTCATCAGTCAGGTCTAAAAAGGGACTGGACTGATCAATCTCCAAAATTCCTCCCGATCCCTGCTCAGGAATAGTAGCAAGCCAAATATAACCCTTCTGGTCAGAGAAGAAAGCACGGTTCGACCCATCAGGATGGGCAGCCATATCAAGATATGACCCATTCCCTATCTTCTCGAGGCACAACCCCTTTGGAGGGCTTGGTGCTTCTGTGCTATTCAGCTTAACAGCCTGACCATCGAAACATACAGATTCATCAAGTGACGCTCCACCAAACGCTTTGCAGAAATCTCCTTTAGACTGCCATAATGCAGTCAGCTTGGTGAAGCTGGCATTGACCAGTATTCCGGCTTGTCCTTGTAAGGAAGGCGCAAAGGGTGAGTTGAATATCGATACGTTTTGACACGTATCCCATACTGTGGAGCAGAAGTCAGTCTCTGCTTGGTTGGACTGCGATGAATTAGCCAAAACAGTCGAATTGCACAGGATAGGAACCGGCCGAGGCGTGGTAGCTACTGTAAATAACTCAGCAGAGAAAGGATCACATTTCTGTGAGCCATGATAGAGGGAAAAGGGGTGAGACCACAAATTTATTAAAGATTCACTCACAGCGATAGAAAGCAAACAAAATAAATTTCAACGGGTGTCACTGGAAGAAATTTTCTCATCATGGACTAAGTAGTATCATGACACAGCAGATAAAATCATGTGTAATTTATAGACACCAAACTTCGACTAAATTTCGATCAATGGCTAAGTGAGCATCATGAGAGCTGTTGCATCTTCGATCCACTATTTGACCACAAAACAATCATGTTGGCCAAAAGTCAGTATTGCCTCATTAGAACTTCTCTTGGAAATCATATGGAGATGTGCAAAAATTTCAGTCAACTATGAGCCCGAAATCTCAGCTTCCATTCAACAGCCAACAGGCAATTTTAACAAGGCAGGGTGAGCAAAGGGCGTACCGCACAGAGGATTGACTTCAAAATCGCTGCACAACCAGAGTCGGACACATTCATGGCTTGAAACTGCTTCTGCAACTGCGAATCTTCAGTGGAGTTGCAGCATTTGCTTCCATTGTAAGGGCAGAATGTCAATGGAGTCGCCAGGGCACTTGGCGATCCTGTAAGCATTACAGGAAGATATCAACAGGATTCAGACAGCTACATATTTCTTGCACAAATTTCATGGCAAAAGCAAATCGTGAACTTTAAAAACGCAAAATGTAAAAGAGAAAGCAATGAGAGAGAAAACTGAACTCACTTGAATCAGTGCATAGAGGAAGAGAAGCTGCAGGACTAGGAAACATCAGCAGCGAGCTAGAAACCAGAATGACAAGAGCAAGAAGACCACCCATCTTATGCCAGAATCACCCGAAACCCAAAAAAGAGTTGGCTTCTTTCACATCACTTTCTGCACTTTGTATACACCCAGTGCAAGATTTGAAAGGCACCCACCTCCGAATTTGACAAATGGAGACATTTATCTACAGAAAAACCAAAACTTTGGGGTGTTTGAACACCGAGCACCGTCAACTACTCTTTATCTCACCTCTATTTCACTCCATTATTGGCCCAATCTCTTTCTCTCTCTCTACATAATCTCTTGAGAAGAGCATCCAGAAGGGGCAAAAATAAACAATTCCTACTGTCTGTTCAGCCTTCTTTTCTCTTCTCTCTCTCTCTCTCTCTCTCTCTCTCTGAGTCCCAAGCCTTTAGACTTTTTCTATTGTTCAAACCGCTGGCGGAAAACAGATCACCATAAATCTTTAAAATTAGAGACAGAGGTGGTGGCCGGGAGACTCTAAGTTTGACTTTCACATGAATAAATTTCCCTTCTTTTCTCTTTTCAATCCAAGAAATTTAATTGGGGTGGTTGAGAAGGAAACCCCCCCTCCGCCGTGTTCTCAGCACCACCAAGTTTGGCAATGACAAATCTTGGTGGGCTTCTTGTGTCATGCGCCACAACCGCAATCCATCGCCTCCGTTCCGCGAGCTCAGACGACATTCGCTTTCACCAAGCCCGAAAAGACATAAACGCACTTCAAGAAACTCGCCGAATGTGCACACCAGCACATTCCCCGCTCGCACTCTTGGTCGAACAGAGGCCGAAAACCAATGACTTTTCCCATGTCATGCTGATCACATAACTTCTTGTTCTTGCTACATATGCATAAATTAGAAAAGGAGAAGGGGGGCCGTGCCAGCACGTGAAAAACTAGAAGACGGTTCTTGCATATGATTTGATTCTGTTCACCGCAACAACTTATGATAGCCCAAGATTTCCTGTCTTTAATTTTTTCGCCTCTTTCCGCACCAGGATCACATGTAAGACAAGCGAAAACGAGAGCCATGCCTGTCCGGGCAGCTCGTCCAGATAAAGCTAAAAAATGATTAATTAAATTTAAGACGACACGTCTGCACGTCTGTAATAAATGATTAACTAATGTAGTAAGTCAAAGGTCTGGTTTTCTTTATGTGTTAAATCTCATATATGTCATCAAGCGAGGGAGGGCGCAATGGATGGTGAGGATTGAGAGCGAACATGGCGTGTGAAAATGACCCGGATGACCAATTCTTCCACCTTCGTTTTCTGTCTTTGGTTGACAAGAGAACGAGGACGGTAAAGAGATTTTCTTGTTGGCCTGTCTTCAGGCGAGGATAAGGTTAAAGAAAGAATTCTGTCCAGATGGGAAAAGACGAAAGAAAAGGATGAAAGAGGATTTTTGAAGCTTTGACTTTTGAGAAGGAGACGCTTTCGGCATTGCACTCTTCACATTGACTAGAGTAAGTTGGAAAGTCGCCATTGTATCGTTGTTCCATTGATGTCGTGGTTTGGTAACGTTTGTGGCTTTCAGGACCATTCTTTATTCCAAACTCTAGTCAGATAAATAAGGATCTGCAAATTACAAGATAACAAGAGTGCTTCCTTTTCAATTCGTCGGACCAAGCCATGAGCTGCCGAAGTGTCGTCTTTCCCCTTCGTCTTCGACTTTCGGGTAGTCTTTATACTCGAGCTCAAGTCACCCCAGCATGTCTATCTTGCAAGATGCTAAGAAAGTAAGGAAGACAGCGTTAATTCGAAGCTTGGTGCTTTGCTAACCCGGTGCGCAAGAATATGACTTGCATAAAGTTCACATTAACCCGCCAATAGATAAATGACCATGTTGTCTTTCACAAGAACGTTCTAAAGTCAAATGCTTTTGTCGGTGTCCGATTCATTTACTATTGCAACTTGCATTGAAATGATCTCCTGGTCAGTCCTTTTTCGTAGTTAATGCGACAATGACGTCCTCTTTGGACTTTCGTTTTAGCCCGCTGAATTGCAAAGCGTCGTCCACCGCCACCCCCACTTTTACACAATACTCAATAGTATAGTGGAAGACAATCAAGAGCCAAGCATTCTTCTTGGTAAAGAAACAAATTAACTACTTGGTCTTTTTGATTTTCTTTTTTTGGTTGAAAACAGCTAAATGAGAAGGGAAGCCCTAAAGTTTTACACTGCCAAATTTGAATTCCTTTCCCTCAAATTACCACGGCTTTTGAATTAGTAGTTGATCAACACTAAACAGAGAATATTCACCAAAAAATAAAACCACTAAACAGAGAATGGAAGATCTAGCTGCCTTCAGTTCGAAAGAGCAAAATGAGCAGATAATTCTGATAGGAATCAGACTGCATGTCTCCGTTCTCCCTACCACAAAGCCACCGCAATCATCTGGGACATAAGTTGGCAGCAAAGAAGGAACCCAACGATGCAACTAGCACTACTTCAACAGCATTCAAGTCTGCTGTACAGAGGTTAACGATTACTTGTGCAATGCCACGTACCCCAGAAATAGCCAGCTTAAAAGTTCACCTGTGTGTTGGATCTATGTTGTTCCTCCTATTGAAAACACAGGCCGCTATCGCATTTTTAACTGTCCAGTGCACCAAGTGCTTTCATGTCCTCCAAGAAAGCCGTGTACGAGTCATCAATGCCCTTTGGGACGGTGGAAGATGAACTAACAACCTCTGGCTTCACAACTGTAGGAGTCACAGGTCGCGGGGCTGCTACTGCCGTTGAGACTGCTGCTTTTGGTTTCGATTTTGGAACTGCAGACTCTCGCCTCACCCGAACAGATGCAGGAACCTGTTGCCACATAAATATGCTCAGCTAAAACTGCCAAGTAATGAAATATAATGCAGAAGGCCAGAAAGGAAGATGCAATGACAGCAGTGAACAAAGGAGAATGGAATCACCATGGCCGTAAGTTCCGGTGTGTGCTGAGCAAGTGGCCTTTTTACAACAGTGGGGGCTGCTGACTTCACATATGATGGCTTCGGGGGTACAGGTGGCCTAATAGCAGCAAGATCGTCTTCTAGCAGAGTGGGTGGTGGACCAGGTGGAAGCGGAGGCCTCATCATCGGAGGAGCTCCAGGCGGAGGGCCATATGGTGGCCTTGGAAGCAAGGGAACCATCATTCCTGGTGGGACCCCTTGGTTGGGAAGCCCAGCAGCAGATAAAGGTGGCCGCATTTCTGGTGGAGGTGGCGGTGGCCGAAAACGTGACATGCCGGGCGGTAACACATCAGACTGCATGGTTGGCATCATACCAGGTCTAGGCACTGGCTGTTGTTGCCTTGGAGGAGGCGGTGGTGGTGGGACCAAGTTAGCGACATCCATGTTGTCGGAAGGATTACTGGCTTCATTTTCAAGTGAGCCCTCAGATGGATTGCCTGCAGACTTTGGTGGCAATCCTGGAGGAGGCGGTGGTAATGGAAGCATGGCAGGTACCTTTAGTTGAAAGAAAGAAGAAGAGGTAAACATTAGATTCCATTCACATATATCACTAAATGTAGTGACTAATAGCAAGAATATTTGAGGTTTTTTCTTTCTTCCTTTTTGTCGAACAAGAATATTCAAGTTAAGAGTAAAGACTAGTCCATGATGCTAGTATCCACATATTACTTCTAAGCTTTAGCTTTTGATCTCCATCGACTTCAGATTAATGGCTTAAGCACACTAGTCAATCTCACTATTCCAGTTGATACCACACATGTTTAGGAAGAGTTTACCTGAGTATCCTCAGGTCCCTGGCGATCTGCTGACAATGTGGATACAATTCTATCATTAACCCCAGGAGGTGGTGGCTGAGCAGATTGTTGTGGAGGTGGAGGTGGTGGAGGTAAAAGGCCAGTTCCAACAGTTTCTTTAGGTGGTGGACCAGGAGGAGGAGGGGGACCTGGAGGTGGTGGAGGCAAAGGAGTACCAACATTGGTGGCAGCAGGCTTTGGTGGCAATGGAGGAGGAGGAGGTAGAGGCAAAGATGCAGCTAAGGCAGAGGCATCACCAGAGGCCAATGGCACAGGTGGAGGAGGTGGTGGTGGAGGAGGAGGAGGAACTGCAGAAGGATCATCCTCTGCGCCTGAATTAGATGACGACGCACCAGCGGAAGTGCTTGCAGAAGGACCAGATAATGGAATTCTAGGTCCTGCAGGACAAAGTTAATAACTCAGAAAAATGACAAGAGAGCATGTAAAAGCAAGGACTGAGAACAAACCAATACCTATTGATGATTTAAACATTGGGGGCTTCCCAGGTGGTGGGGCTCCTGTGGGATTGAGAGTAGGATGGAAGTATACAGAATCCTGCACCAAAAAAGGAGATCACGTCAGTAATGTAAATAAGAAAAGGGTCAAAAGTTTAAAATTACTTATTAATTACCTCAGGCTTGGGGTGCTTGACTCTCTCTTCATCTGCACTTGCCCTTCTTGGAGGGGGTCCCAGATGGCTGCGAAGCCAAAAAACTCACTATTTCTAGAGAAGGCATTTCTCAATCCACAAAAATAAAGACAAAAAACAATATGAATGGGCAAATTAAACAAAGGAATACAACCTACCTAAACATGACAGGGGTTTCACCCTTTTCACGCATCTTCTCTTCATATTCCTGTACAATAACACAAAAAAAAGCCTGCTCATTACTGGTGGCCAGTTGTTTAGGTTAGCTGACACTCTACTTTCCATTTAAATGGTACAGTAGAAGAATATTGTGAAAAGATAATCCAGTGGAGAGGACATTCTGAAAAGAAAAGAAAAAGAAAAGGCTCAACCATCTGATTACATTTCAAAGAACTTCACGCATCAATAATTGCATTTCACATTAACCAAAGGGTGAAGAATGATCCATTTAGATTATCCTGTTTCTCCATCAACTTTAAAATTCACCAGGAAAGGGTGGAAAATTGTCTGAACAATTCTCAAGCAGCATTATTCAAACATCAACATCATCAAATCAGTATCTTCATCCTCTGTAATGTATATGACAGGAAAAAGGTACTGCCAATTACTAATTTAATTGAAAAAGAAAGAATTATTCAAAATACCACCCGTTAAAGGCATTATCATCTTCTCAAACAGATAGGAAAAGCAAGATTTTTATTTTACCCCTCATGATAGTCAAATCACCTCTCTGAACAGCAATCGTCTAGCCAATCATCCAATTAGCTTGGAGATATGCAAAAAATAGGAATCCCTCCCTCAGAGCTGATTAAATTAATAGTTAAAAAGGGATTACCCAGAGACTCAGAAGCCAGATTCATACCAAGGACCACAAGAACTATATCACAAGCTGTCCATCAGTCTTGTCTATTATCCTGTAAATAACACGACACTCTCAAGTTCTAATGTTTACAAAGCCAGAAAAAAAAACTGAAATATAAAATTAACTTTTGCAGAGTAGGGCCACACCTGCTTTTCCTTCTGCAAGAATGTCTCAATTATATTATAATTTTATCGAGCATGTGCTGTTTTAGTTGGAGATTTATGAAGTTTTCAGTTGCATCAAAACCTAATCTACCAAATCTTGATGAGCTAAGAACATGAGCCGAAAAAATTTAGCATTTGCCAACATACATAGATGAAAGTAAAGGAAGCTCACAGAGACAACTAAAAAATGGAGGTAACGGAAGCTTAACATCATCAGCAACACCTATCCTAGGAAAGTTTCCTCTATCTCATTTCTCTGCTATCCTCCACCAAAACAAACCAATTGTCAATTCATCCAGCAGAGATACAGAGGGTGGGAACAACACAAGAGGTTCATCCCTTCAGATCACGCCCTAGGCTTTTGTATCATAGATGGAAGTAGGAAGCTACACACAGTTGGCAGAAACCACCCCTCATTATATGCAATGCAAGCATGCTTAGCACTAACTTTAGTCGAAAAGGCCATAGTTTAAAAGAAAGAAAATCATTCCATGCTCTCAAGGATAAATTTGAAAAAAGAAAAGATAATCATCACAATAGTGACTGACTGCCACGACTTTCACTCAAGTACAAGACAAAGCATCTATATGTCCATCAATGCACTAGCTTTGCTTGTGGATTTCTTTGATGAGGTAAATATGCATTGACAGGATATAACAACAGGAAAAAGAAATTGAAAAGACAAACCTTCTTCATAAAAATAAAATTGGAAGGAGGTATCTTGAGTTATTTCTGTGACACAATGAAAGATATAACTATTGAAGCATAACATCATCCAGAAAAGTATCTAATCAAGTCCTGAAATTCCTATGGACTTATTCATTTTCTTGAAAACAATGGACTTCACAATTTAAAAGAAACATGAGCAAACGTGACTAAACATACCTTTCTCTTCTTTAGAACAAGATTAAGTGTGTCTTCCAGTTGCCTCTTCTTGTGCTTTCTAGCTTTATCCAGAGCACCATCAGCTTCTGCAACAACAACAGCTATGTGAACTTGACCTATCGGAAGAGGCTATGGAAACAAGCTGCAGCCACATACCCGAAAGGCAAAAAAAAACAAAATCATTGAAATACAAGACAAGCACGAGGATTTTTAAGTCTACAAAGCCTAACAGAAACATCCCATTTGCCAAACTCTCTTCCCTCGTCAATAAGAAGTACAAAACACAAGCAAAGATATAAGACACAGGCAAAAGAACACAAACTGAAACAGAAAGAGAGGGTAATAGAATATTTGTTGGGTCACCAAGCCTAGTCTGGTCCAAAAGAGTAGTACTTTGTCACAATATTAATCACATCACAAATAATGAGCCAGCCCATCAACCTGATTTAGGATTGGGTCATCAGGCATAGCCAGCCAATGCATACATTTCAGGCCCTTGTAAAGCAAAAGCGTGGAATATTGTATCAAAATATTCCTTAACCAATCAAAGCACAATCAACATATCAGAAGCACATGATCTATGTTCAATATATAATCACGACTTTTTGCTCAAGGATTGCCTTTACGAGTGACAAATAAAAATCTAAATTGCATGTGATTGATTATTCTCCCTCCAAGGAGTACTTTTCTTGCACTCTCCACTCATTTTGCTTCCGACAAGAATTTGTGCTTGCCTCATTCAATACCATATGTTTTATTCAACAAAAAGGAACATTAGGTCTAATGAGCTTTGATGTTGTGAGAAAATTCTAACTTTTTTCATAACTCTTTCTATTGAATTTATCCTCAGAAGCTTTTATTATTTTATCTCAATATTGCAATGATGTGGTTGATAACATCGAAAAGATCCCTATGTGATATAAAAACGACAATCAGGAATTTTCTAAGTGTTATTGAGTCCCTACATGATACGAAGAATTCCAAACTTATTTTGTTCACAAGAGGAAGATCCATATAAAAAGGATGCAATTTTGAGAATAACCAAAACACATGTTCCAATCTTACACAAATGAAAAAAATTCATGCCCTTGCAACACACGGAATGCTACTAGTATAGCCTATTAAAATGCCTTACATGTCTCGGTCATCAAAACAGTGCAAAAAACAAAAGTCGGAGAACGCTGAGCTGGTGACACAGCATCTTTTGAAAAGTCGCCACTGTCTAACAGATATGGTAAGTACTTTTTTCCTTAGAGAACAAATAGCATAATTACTTTTGAACTGCTTATGTTGTAAACTCCCAAGTGTAATCGATTCTCTTGACTTACAAACTTCATCCACTACAATGTGTCTTTTGACAAGCACACTTATGCCAATGGACAGACACTCATTTTCACTCAAACATAATGTCGGATTACATTATTCACAATGGGTTTGCACCCCTTCTGGTGCCCTATAGAGCCAATACCAAACTAAGTCAGGGCCACATCTAAGCCCAATCACTCCCCCAAGACCAGGAAGTCTCTATACGCGCATGCGCAGGAAAATGAGAATGAGAAAGAGAGGAGCTAAATTGGTCTGTGAAAACTCTTAGACTGGAAGAAGTTCATATAAGCATCACTTTGAGAAAATTAAGCAAGACAAGCAAACTCGAAAGTTCTAACCACCATCTACATTCAATCGAGGGAGAAGTCGCACAATTCTAATTCAGGATAATATTTTTCAAAAAAAAATTAGAGCATAATGACAATCTCGATAAACCCATCGCATTTCTAAAGGAAACTTCAACCCACCCTTAATGGAAGAAAAATAACAAGAAGCCGTGCCTGAACGAGCAAAATTCGACAATTTCGACACTTACTCATCATCTCCAGCTTCTCAATCTGCTCCTTCAAGTTATCGGGGTCCTTCTTCAGAATCCCCACCTCCCTCACCTTCTTCCTCTCCTTCTTGTTCTGGCACACAAAATCACAGACAGGGAAACGAGCTCATCAAATCGGACGGAGCAATCACCAATCGCTAATTCAATCCAACGAAGATGGGGCAATAAAATCAGCTAAAAAAAAAAAACCTAACAACACGCCATGCCCAATCACTCCAAGGCAGTGCGGAATCGAGCCCCAAAAGCTAGGGCACCAAATCGAAAGCTCGCAAAAAAAAGAAGAAGAGGAAAGAAGGTCGCGAGTGGAACGGAAATCGATCTCACCCGCTTCAATTCCTTCTTGCGGAGCTCCTTCCGGTACGCGTCCGTAGGGTTCATCACCTTGCCTCCCTTCGTCGTCTTCATCTTCGCCTCCCTTCCTCTCTCTCGCTCTCTCTCTTCTCTCTCTTGCCGTGTGCGGCGGTTGCGAGGACGGCGATCGGCCGCCGGAGATCGATTCGACGGCGGCTCCGGCTATCGGAAGAACGAACGGCCACCACTCGTCGCGCAGCGAAAAACCGAACCTGAGAATGTGCAAGAGCCTGAGCTCCACCACCGGCGCGAGGAGGCGAAAGGCGCAAATCGCCACGCTCCACGTGTCCGAATTGACGGAATCGCCCCCGATGTCCGGCCCGGCCCGTGGTTCCCCTCTGGAGTGGGCTTTGAGGTGGCGGACGTGGGCCCAATTAGAAATCGAGGCCCGATTCGATGATATACGGGCCGGGCCCTTGCCTGGCGAGGCTGGGCCAGGGCGAGACGAGATGGCTGCCGAGCCCACCGATCCTCTTTGTGGGCCGAACGTAGGGCTTCGGATGTCGCAACGCTAGAAACGCGTAGGTAAATTACAGCCCACGACCAGCTCGAAAGGCCGGATCACATTTGCTGAAGATCCGACCGTATCGATTTTAGGGGTGATCGATTTTAAAGCTGATAGGCTTAGACCTGAAATTTGGAAGGCACTCTATTTTCCTTGGAACCAACTCTAGAACATATCTTGTTTGTCTGGTCTGGTTTTAAGTTAAAAAATCTTTGTATTTTTTTTTTAAAAGACAAATTGTAATTACAGCAAATTTGTACAAACAACAAACCAACTCAAAATAGAATATTGATGCAGAGCATAAGAAAAAAAGGAAGTTGAGCCTATTTAAAAAAAGATAAATTATCTTCTTCTAACTTTACAAAATATGTTCTAACTGATTCTCAGATGAATGGTTGCAATTCCCACAACCCAATCAGTTGCAAAATTTTGAATCAAGAATTGAACCTGTTTCCACTAGAATGGGGAACTAAATTTGTTTTTATGATAAAGTCAATTTGATTTTCGAATTGAACTGATCTAGTTGCACATCCTCAATCAGTGTAACTATATTTGAAATAAGTCATTATTGGTCCTCCATTGCCCTCAAATGTCCCACGTCACAAATTCTTGAGCACGTTCCAATAACAACTTCAAGCTTGACACATTTGATTGTTGTCCTCAAATTAGAGCTTGCATCGGAACTTAACATTAGGAGTCGGCAACGTATTACCTAATTGTGACCTAATCTAAAGAATTCCTCAAGAATCAAGACCGAGAACCTACTTTTTTCAAGGCCAGATGCCGTAAGGGTTTCATTACTTTGACTTCACATTTTGCCAAAAACAAAATTTTGACCAATTAGATGGTGTCATGCGAAGATACGGCATTGTATTCGCATTTACATTAACTCTTGCAATATGAACTTCATTGTTTGCTTGCAAATTGCCCCACAAGCAATGCGATATAAGATCTCGTGTGAAACATGTCAAATTGAAATTAATCGATCTTTTTCATCAATAAACTCAAATGGGTATAAATTTTTCGCGATCCTTCATGCAATAAATTGAATTTAGACTTCATCCTACGTATTGCCATCCAATTTCGTACAAAATAGGTAAGCAGATCCACGCCTTGCGTTGACCGTTGACCTCGTCGATGTGTTATTTATTTATTGACTCGTGCGGGAAGGAGGCCAATCCCCACGTCTATAGGTGCCACGTCGCCAGCTCCACGGGAAAGGGCGTGGGCGGCACGTGGACGGCCCCCGGCGGCACGTGCCTCCTCGCGCGCGCGGTTCGGACGCAACCAGACGAAATCAAAAGCAATTATAACACAAAGAAAAATAATTCACGACCCACAGATTTTTTTTTTTTTTTTGTGGTCGGTATTCACGACCCACAGATGACGTCATATATTTTAACCGGACGCATTAAATCTGATTATAATAAGTGCATGTATATTATATGGCCGACGGCAATGACGTGAGCCTTCTGTACCCGATTAAATAACTATGTTCTAGTGATTCGGCTTGGTATTCATCCAACCAAAATCATTCGGCCTAATTCTTTTTAAAAACATCCATCATAAGTCGAGTATGACTTTTTTTGTTTAAAACAAAAATTAACTCATGTCTCAATTTCAGGCCAAACTTTTTCTTTGTCTTATAAAAAAGTACTAACTTCATGTCAAGTCCCACTTCGATTGAACCTAAAAATAAGTTTTTAGTTAATATCTAAATCTAGCCTACTATTAAAATAATTAAATGTTAAATTATGTATTCATCTAAAAGTCTAAATTTTAGAAAAGTTGGTGATGGTCCATCAAATATATCTCATTGTATTAAAATAGAAGGTTTTGAATTCAAATATTTTGGAGGCTCCTATTCGCCTCCTCAATTATATACTTTCATGCCTTTAGGCTTAAGCCAAAGCCCCAAAATCCAGCTTACACATGAGAGAGAGTGTTAAAGTAATTAAATATCAAATCACACATTCATCTAATAGCTAAAGCTTTTACCCACAAAATATCTCTTACCTAATGTCACGTACTTATCCAGTGATGGCATTAAAAATTTGATGCATTATTCCACTTGTATTTGGCACAAACTTGATGAGGGCCAAAATTTGATATCAATTGTAGATTGGTGTTTCTTATGAGACAAACAAATTTGGGCTACACTTGGGACACAAGCTAAAGTTGACTTTTTTATGAAGCAATAAAAACAGCTGAACCGAGACTAGGACCCGACTAAAAGTTGGTGCTTTTCCACAAGTAAAAAAAAAAAGGCCATACTAGGAGCTCGGCTTAAAATTGGTGTTTTTTGATGAAAAAAGTTCGAGCTAGAATTGAGACTCGAGTTTTTGTTTTTCTTTAAGGAAATGGATTCTCATTTTTAAGAGATAAACAAATTTGGGCTAGACTAAGACATGGGTTAAAATTGGTTTTTTTCATGAAAATTTTAAAAAATATAAGTGTATCATAAGTCTTAAAACTTGTTACAAAAGTACAACCAAGTTATAAAACTTCCAAAAATTCAATCAAGTATTAAAACTTATAATGAAAGTGTAATCGAATCCTAAAATTTTCAAAAAATGCACTCAATGAAATGACTTGATCAAATCAATTTGACAAATTTCTCATGTATTAAAACATGAAGTTTTGAATTCAAATATTTATAGGCCCATATCTGCCTCCCCAGTTATATATTGTCATGCCTTTACGCTTAGGGCAAAGTCCCAAAGTCCAACTTACATGTGATAGAGAGAGAGTGTTAAAATAATTAAATATCAAACCATGCATTTTCATGCATTTAGGCTTAGGACTCAATTGCGCTTTCATTACAAGCTCGAGAATCTAGTCAAACTTTTTAAAGCTTTTAAGATTTAATCGTACTTTCTTGATAAATTTTGACATTTTCAATATACGTATCTCTTAAAAAAAGTTTGAGATGGAACGGAGGTCCGACTAAAAGTTTGTCCCTTTTTTAAGGAGAGGAAAAAAAAAAAAGAAGTTCCGGTCACGATAGACCGTTTCGATTCGGGAAGTCAACCGTCGACCGGAAGCGGCGTGAGGCACGCCGGCATGTAAGATCGGAGGCGGCGCACCGGGTCCAAGAAGAAACGGTCGAGATTTTGAAGAGGCCGTCGGGTACGACGTTGCTGTCGGCCACCCCGATCCGCGTCAACCGATTTTTAAAAATTCTCCAACCGAAATTTAAAAAAGATACTTCCCCAAGAACCTCCAAGAACTACTGCAGGGGAACTCCTGGAAGTCCCCTCGATAAATTCCACCGCATGTCTTCCTGTTCTTGCTCTTCTCCTTCCTTCTAGCCTCTCCCTCTATTCGAACCCCCCACATGTTTGCTTTCGCGGTAGATGGGGGACGGCGAATCTCCCGAATGCCGGCCCGGTGCCGAGGAGGAGGACAAGGAGGAGGAGGAGGAGGAGGAGGAGGAGGAGGAGGCGCCGGGGCTGCTGCAGGCGGCCGGGGAATCCTTCTCAGGGATCCGGCTTGCGGAGGCCCCGATCCTCCTGCTGGTCTACTTCCACAAGGCGTTCCGGGGGGAGCTCGCCAGGCTCTGCAGCGGTGCGGCGGCCCTCGCCGAGATGGGGGCCCATGGCCGCCGGGAACGGCTGCAGGAGCTCCGCGGGAGGTTCGAGTTCTTGGTGGTGGCGTACGAGTACCACAGCGCTGTGGAAGATGAGGTTAGCATCAGGATCAGGATCAGGATCAGGCATTGTGGCATCTGGGTGTTGATTTTGTTATACAAAAAGTTTGCTTCTTATCATTTTCTTTTTTAGCTTCGATGCTGAGAAGGCAGAAGACAGCAGAGCCTTTTTCAATCCTCTCTTTTTGGGCAATCTTTAGTTATTCTAGTGTTTGAGAGAAATCACCACCTGACTCATTTTGTTATCGTGTTAAAGAAACCGAAACTGGAACCAAGAGTAATCTCAGTGATTAGCTTAAACTCGGCTTTTTATTACGAGATAATTGAGAATCTTTGTCGGGTCAAAAGGTTGTGCCTACCTGTGACTGCATAATTGGATCTCTATGCAACTTTAGCAATACATGAATTGACTTTTCAAGAGCAATGAGCTTTATCAGCTGAGACTGTTCACAAAGGATATACAGCTTTATTCACGGTGGGGTCTAGGAAGATAGTGGGAAGTGATTCAAAATATTAGCTCGGACAAAAGAACATCATGTCTCGAGAATTGATAGGTCTGGAAAGGGGAACAAATTGATTACTCTTATGCAGAGTGCTTTATGCTTTTTCTTCTCCTTTCAATCATAGTTCAGCATCAATATCATAGTTGCTTGTCTAATTCACCTCGAAGGGGGAATCAACATTATCATTATTTTTTTCCACTGCTGTTATGCACTTTGACACAGCCTTAGCAGAGTTCTGCAGAAACTTCTGAGCTCTAGGACCATTCAATATAAGAAAACCAATCGAATGTTGGACCATTAAAAAGGGTGCAAATTGATAAGTCACTTTGAAAAGGCTGAAAAACAGTCAAATACCTATTTTCCGTGTTAACTGACACTTAAGTTAAGCTTATATCTGAGATTAGTTCATAATTGGCATGCTCATCAACCTTTAAAGATGAAACCCTGAAAACTGGGCCATGCTCTATCTTAATCTTCGCAACATGTCCCAAGCATGGGTATCTCAACTTTTAGATACTTTAAAGCTGATAATCATAATGATTCTATCGAATAAAGCGTTCTTTGCTTTTTCCCTGACAGATTATATTTCCGGCATTAGATTCGCACGTCAAAAATGTAGTGTGTACATATTCACTCGAGCATAGAAGCATAGGCGAACTATTCAACTCGACCATTCAGTTCTTTGATTTATTGACGGAGGATGATGATGATGAGCCCAAGCCATATCAAGAGCTCGTGCTTATCCTCAGCACCATCCAGTCATCCATTTGCAAGCATGAGCATAAGGAAGAAAAGCAGGTAGCGATACGATCTATCCATTTTTATGTTTTGTGCAGTTTAAGAGTAGAGTGATGGCAGTGACTAGCAGAAGTGTAGATACACAGTTTGTACTGTTTAGCACGCATGGGGATCAGATGATGCCAAAGCTGTTTCTTTTGCCTATTCTATGTGCAAGGAAGCTCACTTTTTAGTTTCTAGACATTGTGTCAAACTATAAGAATGAAAATGAGACTTAGTGGACGAACTGATAGCCTCAATATTTCCTTGAAATATTTGATTAACTTTGTTCTGTTTACCTTTTTCTTCTGACTTCAGTTTACATGACTGTAGGTGTTTCGGCTACTGATGCAACAATTTTCCCAGAAAGAACAGGCTTCACTACTTTGGCAATTCCTATGCAGTGTCCCGGCCATCCTTTTAGAGAATTTACTTCCATGGATGATCTCCTTCATTTCCCCTGACGAACAGGAACAAGTCATCGATTTTGTTAAGGACACGGTCCCTAAAGAAAGCCTGCTGCAGGAGGTAGGCCAATGCCAAATTTTTTTAAGACACCGCGTTTTACTTCCTGCGTTTAATAAGTTCAAAACTCTTGTGAAAAAGGTATTAATAGGCTGGATTAGGAAGACTGATCGATCATACTTGATGGGCAAGATTGAGACTAGAGCGATGTGTGAATTAGACGGCAGATCTGCAAGTGTGGAAAGCACTCTTGAGCGGCAGCAGGAGCAGAGAGATAGTGTCGGAAAAATATCAAAATTCTCTCTGACTGATGGTTTCAAAGTTTGGCACGGTGCCGTTAGGAGAGATTTCCAAACAGCACTAGAAGCTCTCCATCGAGTCAATAGATCAGGGGTGTTTTCCGATTTGTCAGCAGTACTTATGCAGCTGAAGTTCCTTTTAGATGTGGTAGCCTTTTATAGGTACTCATACTCTACATTATTACTTCACACGTTCCTGTATTTAGGCTACCTCGGTTCTTTTTTTCTACTTCCTGATTATTTATAATCTCGATGCATCTTTCCAACTCGCAGCAATGCATTGCATCAAATTTACTATCATGAAATTAATGGACTAGCCAATGGCCGTGAATTTTCCTCATTTGATTGGATTGCATACAAGAGCCAAATTGGATGTCTTCAACAGTTGCTTCACAATGATGCACAAGATGAGACGCGCCGATGCAATTTTGTAGAGCAGCTTTCCTGTGAACTGAAGTTGTTTCTAATGGAAATCAACAGATTATTTTCTTACCAAGAGACAGAGGTACAGTTTTTCCAGTCCACTACGGCCCTTAAGGAGTTAAGTTGGACCAACATTTTAATGCAGAATTCTATTGGATTAGAACATTGACAGTTAATGATGTCTTTCTAGATGAGCACATTCACATATTACTTTCTATAAGGAGGTTGTTCATGTTTCCAAACCATTTTCAACTATAATATCATCATGCAGATTATTTCAGCTTTTGTCAGGTACTTAATGTGATTAGCAAAAGCTGCAGTCATGAAATGCAAATTCAGCTTCTGTACACGAGCATATGCACGTTGCCTTTTGGATGGATCGAATGTGTGATCACTTGGTTTTCAGCTCATTTATCAGCGGAGGAATCAAGGTCCATCCTTCTTCACATAAAACGAGGAGACAGTACGATTAGCCGCTCTTTTACCTTGCTACTGCATGAGTGGTTCCGTATCGCTTGCTCAGGCAAGAAATCGATCGATGAATCCAGGATGGACCCACAATATTTTTTCAAAACAAGGTTGTTTACACTGCCCAAACATTTCGAGGGAGAAGCCAAGTATTCTGCTTCAACCTCACAATCAAATGATAAATCTTGCAGAGGATCTTATCCCATTTTATTGGGAACTGAGTCGGCCGTTATGATTAAGTTGAATACATCTAACTCTGGTAGAGTTGCTTTGAGCTCGTTCTTTTCTTTGAGACCAAAGGCATCGAATATCTCTTTTAGGTTTCCAGCAGTGAAGAATGATGTCATTTCCAATATGGATCAGTGGGAGCCGGTCGATATTATCTTTTTCTTCCATAAGGTTATGGAGAAAGATCTTACAAATCTTGTCCAAAAATCACTTAAACTATCGGACGATGCCAGTTTCCTCGAAGATTTCTGTAAACGATTTGTTCTAATATGCAATCTGTATCAAATCCACAGTGATACAGAGGATGAGGTAGCTTTTCCAGCTTTAGAAGAAAAGGGCAAAGTGCAGAACATAAGCTTCTCCTACACCATTGACCACAGAATTGAAGCTCAACACATTAACGACATATCGTCCATTCTGGATAAGATCTCTACATTGCACATGTCTTCAAATAATTCTGATTTAAGTGTGAGGCGAAGTCATCGTCATCTGTGTTTGAAGCTTCAGAATATGTGTAGGTCCATGCATAGGATAGTCTCTGAACACATCCGCAATGAGGAAATGAAATTTGGTCGTCGGTTAGAGAATGCTTATCTATTGCAGAACAGGAAAAGGTCATAGGCTGCATGCTTGGTAGAATAAGAGCTGAGGTATTACAAGATATGATCCCGTGGCTTATGGAGTCTTTGACACCCAAAGAACAGCAGAAGTTAATGTCCACATGGAGACATGTGACAAGAAACACGATGTTCAACGAGTGGTTGCAGGAATGGTGGGAGGGGGATAATGTGGAAAAGGAGGTGGAATCGGGTATCTCGCCCTCGAAGACAGCAGATCCTTTAGAGATAATCTCGACATATCTATCCAAAGACATCCTTGAGGAACACAGGGAGAAAATTCGCAACGAAGTAGTTAACTTACCACAAGGGCATGTTACCAATGACAAATCCAAGCAATGGAAAATGGGCACAATCAATAAAGGAAAAGTCAATAGGCATGAGTCTGATAAGTGCACAAAACTTTCTAACGATGATGCAGAACTAGGTATAGATCTGCAAGTTGACCATAAGTCCGTGCACCAGGAGAATGTTTCTACGATGAGTCAAGAAGAACTGGAAGCTGCAATTAGGAGAGTGTCCTGCGATTCTTCCTTGGACCTGCATAAGAAATCATCCATCATACAGAATCTGTTAATGAGGTCGCACTTCTGAATCATCTTTAGGTTTTTACTCCCACTTTTAAGCAATGACTAGACTACCCAGTTAACACAGTGTTCTCTATCTTGCATGAATATCCAGTCGTTGGATTGTCGCACACCAGAAATCTAACCCGGCTGCCACTGTCTCGAGTGATGGAGAGAAAATACCTGGTCATTCTCCATCTTATCGTGATCAGTTCGAGATGACTTATGGATGCAAGCACTACAAGAGGAATTGCAAGCTTCTCGCTGCATGTTGCAACCAACTCTACCCATGCAGGCGTTGCCATGATGAGGAAAATGTTCATTCAGTTGACAGGTGCGTGCAATATGACATGACTTGTGAGCATCTTCTTCTCTCATAAGGTTTAAGTTCTAACTTTTGTACTCACCACTTTCGCTGATCTTATGTGATACAGGAAATCCATAACCAAAATGATGTGCATGAAATGTTTAACGATTCAGCCAATTGGAGCCACATGCTCAACAGCTTCGTGTGATAATTTAGTGATGGCCAAATACTATTGCAGAATCTGTAGTATATATGACGATGAAAGGTGAGAGCATGTCTTTTAGCAACCATAGTTGTTGCAGGTAACGGCCCTCAATGCCACAACATGAAGTATGCCCTGCTCTTTTCTTTAATGGCGAAACAAGTTACAGTAATTACCGCCACTAGTTGTGCATATTTGTTACTGCAAATATCTTATTGCTCTAATTTTCTTCAAATTCACTTCCTATATAGAGAAGTGTCACAACTCACAAATTTTTACTTTACAGAGTAACATGATTCATTTTATTTGGATTAATTCTCGCTCTATTGGATCATTTAGTAAGGTAAAAGTTCATTCACTAAGGCTCAAAGATGGAAGTTATTTCACAGGGAAATCTATCACTGCCCTTACTGTAACTTGTGTCGTGTGGGAAAGGGATTGGGCATTGACTATTTCCATTGCATGAACTGCAATGCCTGCATGTCGCGCTCCCTTTCAGTTCACAAATGCAGACAGAAATGCTTAGAAGATAACTGTCCTATTTGCCGTGAGTACATTTTTACATCGAACTCTCCAGTAAAGGCCCTCCCCTGTGGCCACTTGATGCACTCGGCATGTTTCCAGGTATGCACTTCTTCATCACTAGTCTTGATGTCTCTCCTTACAAATATTTCACTTGAGATTGATGATTCTCGTTCTGCTTCCAGGAGTATACTTGTACTCACTATACTTGTCCGATTTGTAGCAAGTCACTAGGGGACATGCAGGTTTGTTGCCCGATATTCCGATGTGCTCTTTCTCTGTCCCATTAGTAGGAATGAGCCTTATATTGTTCTCTAAGATCCTTTGACATCTTTCTTATACTTCCTTTCTTAATGCACAATGTTGTTATTCTTGATTGGCATAATGCCATCATCGTTGGTAAACAAAACTGAAAAGCAGAAAATAGTTTGCAAGAACCTAGCATACAAAGGAATTATTTGACAAATATTCGATTTCAACATCGTGCAGGTTTATTTTAAAATGTTGGATACACTTTTGGCCGAAGAGCAAATGCCAGATGAGTATTCTGGCAAGACCCAGGTTGATGTAGCTTAATGCTCTAGTTTGCTTTTAATTGGGCATATTCTTCTCTTGTAAGTCCGTTCGAAAATGACATAGAGAACATATTTACAGGTTATTCTCTGCAATGACTGCGAGAAGAGAGGAAGCACATCTTTTCATTGGTTTTATCACAAGTGCCGTCATTGCGGTTCATATAACACGAGGCTGCTTTGATTCCAACCTAAGACGTATATATGAGATAACTCTCCTCAATGTTCGGATAGCACAAAAAACAATTCTGCATTTTCCCTGATGGAGAAAACCGTCTCCAGCTCCAGAGGAGGGAAATGGAAGAAGTAAAAGTTTGAGATTCGTCGACATGGGGCATTGGGGAATGACCAAGTAATGTTGCTTGCTTTTCTTGTTTAAGGCAGTTCAGGTTCGCATGAGTTGCTCTATGTGTCTGCTTCACATGATGGAAAAAAATCCAGTGATTGAGGAAATAGAAAGTTCACCTTTTCATAGTGGGAAAATATGAAATGTGTGGGAAGAGCTTCTGCTGTGCCAAAACTGCAAAAAGTTCAACTCCCATCTGTCTGTGCCAAGTACAGTAATGTTATACAGTACAATGGCAGTGCCATAGAAGCTCCCAACCTTTGATGTCTCTGAAATGATCGGTAGGATTTCATCTAATGACTGATCCTGCTTGAGCATTTTAAAAGTAGTTAAAGGGACTCAATGGAACAACAACAATTTTGAACAACTTGTATTGTACAAGTTCCATAGATGCTTTTGCAGTTGTTGAGAGACGAATGTTATATGTGTGGTTTATTCAATCTTAATAGATACTGATCTGGAGTCGACAAATGAAACTTACTGTCACAGAGATTATCTGATCCTGTCATGCGTCACAGACTTCGTTCATAACAATTGACCACAGTACGATAATTTAGGCATCAAGCAGCAAAGTATGTCATGCCGTACCCTACGCTCTATTTGATGTTCGGCATTTCTTAATAGGAAAAAGGAGAACTCAGAAAAGTCGGAAACTGCAGTAACAAAACTAATGATCAGAAAAAAGGGTAGACCCTTCGAGTTGTTGTCTGATCAGTTGACACTGGTGAGGCTGAAGCATGCGGCAGCGCTCTTCAAATCGTTGTTGCCAGCATGCTTGATGGATTGCCTTGTATCCTTCAATGATGATTCCGAGCTGCATATGCATTCAAACTCTTTACTTCTTCAATGAAAAGAAACAAGAAAAGGAAATAGCATTGAAGTATAATGAAGGCATTTAAGAATTTTGCTGTTATCGTATTAGATACGATGAGGCTCGTATCTGTTACGTGAAAGAAGAGTTGTACCTCGAGTCGCATGCCTCTTTATAAGACTGTGTATCGTCCATGGTGTCGAAGAAAGGTTGGAGTTCATCGTAGTCTTGGACTATTTCTTGCTGCACGTCCATCGGCTGCGATGCAGCCATCTGAATTGCATTGCTGTTGCTGTAATTAGCGTATTGATTTTGCATCCACAAGGCATTCTCGACATTATCCTTGGGCACCACGTCACTGGAGCTGTCGTAACCAGCTACGCCTCCGTTGTTACCGCAGTGATCTTGCGGAACGGGCAAGGCGGCCGCAGCGCTGCACTGCTGCTGCGTTTGGTGGAACAGGGGAAGCGCGCCGTTTGGTGGGGCCATGCCCAATTCCAGCTGAGAAGGCACGTCTTCAGGGACCGGAGAGACCTGGTTCTGTTGCCTGTACATCTCTAGCTGCGCGTAAATGGCATGGAGCTCTTCCTTGGCCTGCTGTATTTGGTACTGCAGGTTCTGGATGAGGCCGTAGCAACCGTGCACCGGGTACCAATCGCGCATGTTCGCTTGGTCGATGATGGATCTCATGGCGATGGGCTTCTGGTTAGGATGCAGGCCTTTCAATATCTTTAGGATGTTGCTCACGCCAAACAACTTGTGCACATTCCGGAAGATCTCCGGCTGGTCGGCCGGGAAGAAAGGAGCTAGAGGGCAGTCTGGTTTGCACTTCCTCCTCTGGTACTTGCACGCCGCACATGCCTGGCTGGCGCCACCCTTCAGGGTCATTTCCTTTCGTTCTGAGAAGCGAAGCAGGGATTGATGGGAGCGCTAGGATTATCGGCAGGACTCGGAGAGGAGAAGGGAAGGTGTGGGAGGGGAGTGGAAACTGATATTAGCTAAGAGGCATGGTGTGAATGAGTCTGAAGAGAGACTGAGTAAAAGACGAGGGCCGATTTCGATGGACGTGTTTCCCTGAGGTGTTCTTAGGTGTGCGAGCGTGGAGGAGTTGGTTTTCTTGTTGGAGAGAATCAGCAGAGTCCTATTCTCTTGGGAGATTACACATGTCAGCCCAAGTTCACAAAAACGCACGGCGTTGTTTGTGGTTGAGAATGTCTTGCCCTAGGATCGATTCAAAACAGATGTTTGAATCGAGGTTAACATGGTACTGGAGAAGAACACGTGCTTCACATTGTCGATCGGAGTCGACAGCTAAGATTAACTCGTTACATGGAGAAAAGTCATCGCCTAATCCGACCTAAACACATGCCACGATGTACCGGCGCGGCTTATTACACCATCAGGACCAGTGAAGCTAAAAACAAACGCTCCAAAATCTTAAACAGGGCGTTCGCGATCGACATTTGAAGTGGGGTTTTCCTTTCGCCAGATGTGAACCCCACATCGGGTTTTCAGTTCATGGAAGGCGGTGTGCCTCCGAGACCACCATCCATGAAACAGAACCAAGTATCACATTAATCTGTAGGAATCATGAGGGCTTGACTCTGCATGGAATTCCGATGAAACTGAAAAATCTATTTTTATTTTCCCCGTCAAAAAATTTCATGACATACAAGAATACTACCTTTTCGCAGTCATCAACGTTGTCGAAGGCCACGGGCCATGCTGGTGCCTTATACACAATTTGAACTTGGGGAAAATACTTATATAAGCATATGTAGAGAGCTTTTGCACCTAGAATAATTATCAGCTATAACAACTGGTGTATACACCTGCCAACGCCTGGACGGATCACTTCCCAAGATGTCGTCATGATAGGCTCCCCAAATATACATGGGCAAACTTGTACCTACCGTCTTTATCCTCGGCAAACCCACCTTATTGGATCGTCAGGCACGCCTTAGAATTAGACCCTACTTCTCAATAAATCTTGCGGAAGAACACAGCTTCCTCCGACCTCTAATTTCCTGGAAGACCAAAATTTCAACACATTGTTCCTCCTCTGGGGAGGTACCCAGTGCTCCAAAGCAAAATCCAATGTTATCGCCAAAACTTCTCATTTTACACCAAACTTCACTTCATACGAATCTTCTCTTCTTTCTGAAACTGGTGATGCATATCGTTATCCGAACAGCAAGAGCTTTGATATCTCCCGGTATGAACAGTTTCTCACAGTTTAAAACCAGCGAAGGTCCCCCTAAAATAGATTTTGAGTTGTCCCGCGCCCGCAAAAGTATGGAGAGGAAAAATATTCTATCTATTTCACAGCTTCAAAAAACAAAACCTGAGGTTGCAAATGCCCCCTCTCGCACATTGTGAGAACATCTGCCCAGCTACCAATTACCTATGCAATCAAGGCAGATATCAACATCTTTCTTGGAAAAGAAAAGAAAAGAGGCCCAAGCTGTAAATTTAAAAGGTATAATAGTTTGCCAATCGTGCAAAAAGAATCTCATAATTGAGGTGAAATGTTGAACTTACTTTGACGGTTTTATCATCATACATGATCCACTTTTCATGTTCACAACTATAGGCAAAGCAATGGTAATGTTGCCCATAGTAGCAAACCTACGTACAGAATGAGAAGAAAAAACCACCAGTTACAGAGAGAAGAGAATGAGCAAACCTGTGTACATTAACATAACACCAGAAAATATACAAGTAAAAACTAATTCTCCCATCAAGCAGCGACCATACAACAAAAACATCTAAACGGTGGCATGGAGATTGTACGAGCACACAAGACTATCTCATCAGGTAATGACCTCTAGCTTCTATGCCAATAAGTACTAATTAGTCAGTCACATGCCAGTATTGCCCTCAAAGTTTCAAGCATGGAGATACGGGAAAGGTTAAGGCGTTTTCCACTCTACAAAACCTCACTCACTTTCCATTCACAGCGTTTTCTACTTAAAAGGAAAAGAAAACACCATCAGTGGGCAGCCCATACAGAGAAGAGGATTACTACTATGCTCTTTTATTTTATCCTCTTTTTTTTTTTTTTAATTGTTGGATTACTCTAAGCTCATGTGTAGGGTCTCCAGGCAAAAACCATAATGCATACCAATGGAACCAAGTTACACAATCGCACAAGCATGGTCTTAGGGGAAAAACATATCGAGGGTAATAAATATACATACCACTGAAACCAAGTTATGCATATGCTTAGGATCAAGACCACGATAGAGGACGCTGATATCTATCTCAGTACTGAGGGCTGACAATGTTGCTGCTATGTCATCAGCACTCTCGCATGTGTTCTGCCAACCTACAACTGCAACACAAAATCAAATATATATGTGTAAGCGCTATCAATTCTGATAAAAAATAATGCTTTGACCTCAGCTGCCAAGAACCACCTGTAGTGAAAACGTGGGGTGCGGTGGAGAGGAAATGATGTTTGTAATTGAACTTCCCACAGCCACCAGACTCTGGATCACAAGTTAATTGATGGTTCATCTCCACAATATTCAACAGCTGATCGAATGAGCTCTCTGAACTCATGACCTGATAGACATGGGGTAAGAGGATTAACAAAATAGAACTTATTTTATAAAAATGATCGACTCTCATCATTAACCCATAGAAAGGGGCCAGTGAAGAAAATCACTAATTCCAACAAGACATACCTTCGTCGTTCTGAGGGCATTGGCATTAATATTATGAAAGAACGAAGTATATTTCAGATGTCTGGATTCCAATCCGCAGTTGTAGCAATTCATTCGCTCAAAGATATCCATTCCAAAGAGAGAGTGTACAAGACAAGGTTTACAACAATCCCAGGATCCTCTAGAGTTACTCTCTTCTGATTCATCATCAGAAACACTTGAACAATATGTAAATGACCGGTGAAGGCAGTCAAAAATTACTGCCAAGACTTCAGAAGCATCATTCATCTGAGCCTGTTCATTGCTTTAATCTGTCAGAGTTCCACCAATCTCCCACTCAAAACAAATATAAAATAGAAGGAAAGAATAAGTCTACCTCCTGGAAAAAATTACTATCCGGGTACAGGTTACTTAAAGCTATTCTCAAAGCAGTAGGAGCAATGGCTTCCTTCCGTGCATCTGCAGTTGCTGTGCTCAGAGCAGTGAAAATATCATAAAGGGCACATACAACACAAGGATCTCCCACATGTCCATGGTCCAGAGTAGATCTTTTCAAGAACTCATCACGGAACTGCCTTAAATGCCACAGGGACTGAAAAAATGCGCACAAAAGAACAAAAAGTCAGGTTAGTGTAACCCTTGCAATCATTCTGAAACAGAAGCATGCCATAGAAGGAAATGATAAGGGTAATATATTGCTTCCACAAAACCTACCTGTATGATTACATTCAGAAAGCAATTATATTCACCAATTTCATTCTGCAATCCTGTACCAAACACATCTGCTCCGTGTTTGGTTTCTATTACTGCCTCACCATGTATAACACCGATATCATCTGCAGTTCTGGATGGCTTGTGCGACCTCACTAAAGTAGAAGCCAAAGGGCTCATCTGACGCGCTTGGAATGTGTCTGAAACAGAAAGAAAAGTCAGCGTTTTGCTTATTCAAATGCAGAATTGTGCCTCTGTGCCCATGTGCTCGTGAGAGAGAGAGAGAGACAACAATCAACATCAACCGCAAAAGAGTAATGTTCTATTGCCAAAAGGAAGTCGCATTGACAGTTGCAGTGCTGTTCTATTTAGCATTTCACCTTTAAGACAGCAAACCCCTGTCTAAACTGTCTCCATAGAATGATGAGTGACATTTTCCACGCACTCACTTTCTCATGAAGTTGGTCCTTTAGGGGTTATTCCATCTCGTTGAACTTGCTTCACTTTCCTCCCAATCAGGGCCAATTTTCTCGTATAAAAATGCATGAATTCATACAAAGTCACGTTTGGATACAGGTCATCCCCTTTTTCATTGGTCAAGAAAATACAGGTCATATATGATACTTAGTGTTGTGTTTAAGTTTAGGGGTTTAGGAAAAAAATTGTACTATCACTCCTTGCTCTTGATGTTTAGATTATAAGTAGCCACAAAAAATTGTTATCTATCATAATCAGATAATCAGTAAATCAGATTGTCGGTGATGCAACTGAGAAAAGCGTGAGATATCATTTCCAAAGCTAACACGGATCACTGAATGACCTATAGCACAGAAAAGAATATGAACACCCTTAAGAATAGTCCTAGTAATAAGCTTTAAAAATTGCCTGGCGTTCTGCACAATTTGTGATGATGACGTATATCACCCAAAAAAACAAAAGTCAGTCCAATAGCAGCCAATAGGAAAACAAGCAATGTGATAGTAGTCAATCAGAAAAATTGACTCCTTACCTTCAACAAAATCTGCTAATAAGCACAGTCATCAACACACAGACAAAAATGAGAGGCCGTACAAATAAACTATGAAGAAATGTACCAAGAGATTGGCTGACAGCTTTTTTAAGGTCAGCCTGAAATCTTTCTTCATCATCCTCCTCTGCCTGTAATTGTCTCAATGTCTTTGTCTGATGTCCTCCTAAAGTTGATTTTCACCATAACAACCAGATTTAAAATCCAAAACATGAAAGAGATGCACTTTCCCTAAAATCTGTAACAAGAAATTTAAACAAGCTACTAAAATGGCTCTAAAGAGCTAAGATGCCTAAAAGTCAACGCTCATATGTTCTTCTGCTCTGGTGCACCGTATGATGTGCCAATATTGAATTGGAGAATACTTATAGGCTATTAAGCCTTTGGTGAATCGTGAACTTGAAGCAAACACCAAACAGGCAATTAAAAGAGTATTCCGAAAAAGGGTAACTACAAAGAGTTCTAGCATACTCAATCCCCACTTCTGGAGCTGCTAAACATTTTTAGGCCAAACGATAAAAGCTAGAGGTAAGTACTTGCTCTAGAATGATGTTAGTAACGAAAGTAATTCGACCAATTAATGAGTTGTCTCTGGTTTCCCTTCCTATTCTCTTCGTTTTGAACGAGCAGGGTGGTTGTTGAGGGAAGAGATGGAAAGGACTCTTAATTCTAAAGAATCATACCTGATGTGACACAAGCTCTGTTAATCTTTTTGCAATTTTTAAGATTTGGATCATTTTCTTAAAACATCGTTGCCAATGATTAGGACATCAGCCCATTCATTCCAGCAATAGCTTCCTTCAATAAATAAAAAAAGAATTTTTTAAGGGGCACTTCCTTAAATTATAACTTGTCCTTTCAAAATATAAAAAGATAGCTTTTGCATGCCTCATTTTCTTATGATACGGTAACTTACTGCAATTCACTCATTTTCATGCCTTCAATGAAAATTTAAACTTACTATATCATTTGCTTAACAAGTACTGTTAGAACTCTCTCTAACAAGATCCAAGTAAATAATCAACAACAAAACTAACCCATGACGTAGAAATAAGTAACTCAAGATCGGACATTCAGTGACATAGAACATACCCTCAACATGTGCACTCCCGGCTTCAACAATTTCTTTTCCCGAAGGGAAACTCCCATTGCTTCCCTCCATTGGTTTGGTGGAACTCCTATGGCGCCTGCCTCTCCTTCCTGTTCGTCTATCAGAGAGCAAAACACCATCCTCAGAAAGTCCTCCATTGGGGAGACCTGCAAAATGGAGAAAAGAATTGATTGATCTGTGTCAAAGTGCAAGCCTCAATCTGCATAATTCTTGTTAAATTGCAACCTCCTTGAACTTTCGTCTCATCTGTACTTTTCTTCTTCAAATTATCAGGATACACTGAAGTAATCTCATGAGAAGTTGGCAGGTCATTCTTCAGTCCCAACTGTCGTGAAAATAGCAAACTTGTAAAGATCCCGCTGGAAATTCTAGGTGAAACTATGCATTAAAGAAAGCATGTGATTCAACCGTGAATAAGCAGAAAGTGTTCAAGTAATAGTCCAACATCTATATCGAAAAGTATCTCCAAAACGACAAGCAACAAATAGCAGATGTCATCTTTACCAGACGAGGAGATTTGAACTGTTCATGTGCATATTGATCATCAGCTTGACTCTCCGAAGTAACGTCAGGATCTCCTTGCCCCAGCTTCAAAGATGTGCTGGTGAATTTTTTTTGTTGCTCAGCAAGCTGCCTCTGTTTGGCTTCGTTCTCAATGCGTCTCTGATACTCCAAAGTTTCTTCGAGCTTTCTTTCCTCAGCTTCAAGCTCAATTTTTCTTCTCATTTCCTCTTCCTGTTCTTTCAAGTCATCATCATTCATATAAGCTAAGATATCAGAATCTGGCTGGTCACCTTCAGATGCCACCGATGGAGAACTGCATCAAGTGGAGTTCAGGAGCAGTTATAGCCATATCGCATCTTGTTTTCCTTACAAAGTGTAATTCAGGAAGCGCATGTAGTGACATCAAATCAGCAAACTTACTCTGGTTCATCAGTCTCTTGGGAAAAGATTTGTTGCTCATCAATTCCACTAGCCTATTAAGAAACAAAAGATCAGAGAGAGATTAAATTTGCATAACTACCCTCAATGAAGAAAAGGTCTTGTTGCTGAAACCTTGGTGGCCTTGGTTTTTCTGAACTCTTTGTGCCTTTTCCTATCCTTTGTCCTGTCTTGTGCATGCCTCGAAGTGAGGCCTCCTCCTTTAGAAACTTTTTTTGAATCAAGGGCAAGTTCCGCCAAAAATGCCTCCCTCGCAGCATCAGACTTCTCAGTCGCATCTTTCTCTGCTAGGTCCTCCAAGTGTGTCTAGCAAACAGCACGGAAGGAGCAGAAGTAAGTCCCTACAAATGAAGCACCTAAGCAGATCAATAGATAGAAACTAACCTTCATGTATGACTTGACTAAAGGCAGCACTATCAACCGATAATCGTATGCAGAAAGAGCCTCCAGCTTAAGTTCCAATTGCTGCATCCCAGCGACATTTCGCATGATTCGAGCATCGATTTTGCTAATCTGCATCACCAAACAACTGAAAGCTCAATACAAGGGTACAAGGCTCTAATGTTCAATTATCCAATTAATCTAACCTCAGTAGAAAATTCTTCTTTCTGTTTCTGAATTGTAACTTCTATGCAAGTATCAACTTGATGCTGATATTCTTTAGTTCTCCAATCCTCATCTTCCCCAGACTCCAGGTCACATAAATGAGAAGCCGTTCCACTATAAGAATCATCGTATCCAAATTGATTAGCATTCAAAGCTTCTGCCTCTCTTAGGACACTTCCTATCACATCTGACTCAATTCTATTGCCAACAAAAGCAAGGTCATTTTCATCTCCCTTAAGTTCCTCTCTCCTCTTCCTCAGAACAGACTCAAGGCTTCGGTACACAAACTCATCAGCGTTCTCCCTCTTCTTAGCCTCCTCAACACAAAGGTCCTCCAGTGCTTGCAGTGCTTCTTCAAAGCCAATAAGCTCACATTTTCTCTCACATAGGTTCTGAAGTAAATAAAATTCCTTCTCAAGCATTTGGAGGATTTCCATTCCTTGATGCATTTTCTCTTCTTTTCTGTGGTCCCAAGATGCCAGTGGCTCCCCACTTGAGGGACCTGTATACATCCAGGACAGCAGAGCATCAGCATTGGCGCCCACCTTACAAGAAGTCAACCCAGCAGCATCATGTGCAGCAGAGTCATGACTACTATCTGTTGTGCATTCTGTGGGAAGTAAACTTTCATCTAAGATTAAGCATGACGCATCCCCACTAAGGACGATTTTCTCCTTAATCTCTACTTCTTGTGATACAGAATTAGCATCATCTACAGGGCTATTAGTCTTCTCAGAGTGTCTGCTCAAACTAGCAGAATGACAAAGCTCCTGCAAGAATTTAACGATCTTCTTCAGTTGAGTTGCTCCTAAGAAACATATGCGAGTCGGCCCATGATCCACCCCCTGGTGCAGGAGCTGAGAACCTGAAGTGATACCCTGAAGTTCATCTGCTGTAAACTGGAGGATCTTACTGAGATGGCTAGCGGCAAGGCATTTGTTTCTGATTAGAACCTCGAACAGAGAACGGATTCTTTCCAAGAGCTTTGCACACTCAGGATCATCCAATGTTGGCCAGCTATCAATGAAAACCCGTTTCGCATCTGACCCAGCATGATCAACGTCTTTGTCAAAGTTATTACTGTCTTTATCAGTACAACCATTGCAGTTGTAACCAAAATCACTTTTAGCAGGGGAAGAATCCCAAGCATCTTTAAAACAGTCATCACAGTCATCCGCATTGTTCTCTGAGCAAAAATCCTCATTGGAATCGATGCCCTGACATTTCTGCCGATCTCCTAGCATCTTCATTGCAGCAGAAAGATCAAGTGGTTTCCAAGAGCAATTAAGGATCATCTCAGCCCACTCGCTGTCAACATTTTGTGGCAAAATTGACTGCATTTTTGGTAGAAGGTTACCCATGTGCTCTTGAACGACATGCTGCATATGGGATTCAGAGTCAGAAAACTTTTCACTGCATTTGCAACAGACCCAAAGCTTCCATATCTTATTAGTATTGGCATACTCTACAGCGTCTGACAAAACCTTATTGGCTGAATCGTTATTTGCAGATCCAAAATACGCCTTGATATCGCAAATCCTAATCCTAAGCATCTCTTTCTTCATTGGAACACTCAGAGTATTCCAATAAGACCGAACCCAATCTTTCCTCTCCGCGGAAGACCCATTCTTCTTCCCATGCTTCCGTCTCTCAACCCCTCTCTGCCCACTCCCACCAGAAGAATCCAATCCTCGGTCACCCTCATTTTGCACACTGGGGGTCTCAGATTTCTGCTGCAAAAGCCTTGCAGCAGCAACTCTAACTTCAATCTCCTTCCTCCTCTCCTCTGGCGTCTTAGTCGCCTTCTTTATCTCGTTGGGCCTCCTGGGTTGGACTAACCGGACCTCCATCGGGTCCTCCGTGACCCTCCTAATGGGAATCAACCTAAACTTCTCTTCACCACCACCGATATTCTTCATCAAAGTCGAGAGAGTGCCGAAGGAGGACTTCTGCATCAGGTTGTGCAGCTCACCTTGCACGTGCTCTATCCGCGCCTTGGCACTCGTAATCTTCTGCTGGCTCTCCTCCTGCAGACTCTCTTTAGCAGGATCAACAGGATTCTCAATAGCCAACGCCCTCTTACACTCGGAAATCACTTCTTCATAGTCCTTCCCCTCGTTCGCCGCCTCAAAAAGCAAATTTGCATGAAAATGCGCAAACTCGATGGAACGCGGGGACAACTCGACCGCCCTACGTGCGGATTCTATGGCATTCCTCATGTGCCGCTGCTTCGCGTTGGGATCATCGATGATGGCAGCCACCTTGACGCACACCGTGCCCTGGAACCTGTGCACGAAGGCCGAGTGCGGCGAGCTCTCGTGCTGCCCGCACGACTCCTTCATCAGCCTTAGGGCTTTGGTGTGGTTCCCGCGCCGGAGCGCGTTTAGGGCTCGCTCGCACTCGAGCTTGATCGCGGCGTAATCCGAGCCCTCCGATTCGCCCGCCGCCGCCCCGGCCCTCGCCCTATTCGAGACAGGGCTCGACTCGCCTTCCCCCCGGCCACGGCCATCGGCGGCGGCGGGAGCGAGAGCGAGAGCCGGAGCCGCCGCGGCCGCCGGGGTCGCCGGGGCCGGCGGCGGCGGCGGCGGAGGCTGCTTGGACCTGGGAGCGGGGTTTCGCTTCTTAGGCCCCATGGATTGACCCGCCCGGTTCCGAATTCATGTACTCGGCGCGCTGCCGCCCGATGCGCGCGCGCGCGCGCTCGCCGGAAGGGGAGGGAGGGAGGGAGGCAAGCGGGGAGAGCGCAATGCTGCGGCGGCGGCGGCGGCGGAGCTCCGGCGATTGGGCGGCGCGGGGGGATTCGATCGGCGACGCGATCGCGGCGGCGAGCGTCAGTGAAGAAGAAGAAGAAGGAGGGAGAGTGAGGGGAAGCTCGCTGGGCACCTACTCAGGCAAAATGGAGGGGAGAAAAGAGGGGGTGGGGGTTGGAGGAGAGATTAAGAGAGAGAAAATGTAGGAATTAAGGAAGGAGAGAGAGATAGTGTTTTGTCTTTGTTATGTATAATTTTATTATTATTATTATTGTTGTTGTTGTAATATTAGATTTAGATTTAGATTTAGAGATTTAGAATTTAGATCTTTACTTTTGTTTATAGTTTATAATTCATGTAATAGAGTAGTGATGGAATTTGGTGAGTATGATTCCTTGTTATTCTTTGAAGACACGTGAGAGAGGAAAGTTTGGGGAGATCGTACTTGGAAAATCGTTTTCGTCTTGATGTTATCTCGGCTGGATGATTTAAAAATCGCTTAGAAAATCTAATTTGCTTGATCAACCTATGAAATAGCATAAAAATGGGCTTATAAAATAAAGATGGCCATCTGATTAAATTATGTTTTAATGAAAATATTGTAATTCGAACATTTAGTCTAAATAAAATATTCGGTTTCATATGAGATCAAATGGTATATTGATGAAAAAGGGGAGCTATTCCCGCTTCCCTGGAAATGGAAGAATCAAAGAATTTATCCTATGGATTAAGATAATCTAGGAAGGTTTGATTGAATTATGATAAAAAGAGGAAAAGGAATTAGAATTTGGCATTTGGCATTTGGCATTTATTCACTTTATTGATAACATCATACTTATCCTACTTAATTAAGGATAAATACGTAAATTGATAATACTATCTTATCTCTCACGCACTCCAATTCTAGAATTTGAGCCTTACCCGAAAAATGAGGTTCAACTTTTTCGATATATCTCTTCCATACAAATATGTGTACGTATATATGCACAATTCTTTGATTTGTTGAGTTAATATTTACTTTCTCAAAAAAAAAAAACTCAAATGTTTCACAATAAATGAGTCTACAGAATTTACAAGGTGCCGGTTTTTTATTTTATTTTATAAAGTACATTTTTGCTAGTATATATAGAAGAAATCCGAAATATGCATTTAGTTTTAGACTTTTTCTAATAAATTTCATTTCACGCCACAAAATCGTCATTTGATAGTGGATACTGGATAGTACCTTTAGAATTCATATTCCTTAAATATCTGAAATTTAAGTAATTCCTATCTTTGGTAAGTCAAAAAATTTCACGTCATATAACACATCTATCAATCTGAAAAATCTGAATCTTCTATCTTCTTTTTTTTTTTTTAATTCGTTTTTTCTCGTGCACTAGCAAAAGAGCAGGCACATATGCATGTGGGTAAAAAGAAGAAAAAAAAATGTTAAAAGCATGTGAAGAAAAAAAATTATTTTACAACGTAAATCTGTTCAGAAAATAAATTTGAATTTAAACGATTGTAAAAATACGTTGAAATATTTGCGATTAGTATGATTATCTCCATTATCTTGATTTGCCAATTTTGTTATATATTACCGCTGCAATACATCTCAAAAAGGACATGGTCATCGCATGGTAAGTCTAACCTTCTTAAGGAAGGTTCTTGGCCGGAAAAGAAAAAAAAAAAAAAGGAAAAAAGAAGCCTTCTTAAGGAAGGTTGTCGTAAATCAGAGAAAGAAATCAACTTTTGAAATTATCAGCGATAAATAAAAATATATAGTTAAGGCACTTGTCCAGAGGACGTAAGTTTTCGTATAATGATCAGTCGAGCATACTTGGGGAAGAAAAAAATGTTACAAAATTAATGATATATTAAGATGAACAAGGAACTAATTGTTTCGATCTTGAACTTGGCCTTTATAATGGCTCAAATTAAAGGTGAGCAATTCTATTCAAATTGGTTCCCGGTTTTTAGAATTCGGAACCTATCTCGGAACCATTTAGAGATGTGTAAAGCAAACAACCCAAATTAATCGGTTTATGAATCCTAAAAGTGGAACCGGTGTTTGGGTACTCTAGTTTCCAATTATAAGGGGGAATTGAATCGACTAAACATGCTTTTTTATTTTTTGTATTTCTATAAAAAATTAATTTGTAATTTGACAAGATATCTAAATGGAAACATATGAATTGTCTCGAACTATGAATTTGTTCCCAATTATGTTTTTTACAATTAAATATTTGGATGAAAATATGAAAAAATTAGTGATTGGTTCCATTTGACTAGACTAGTTCTAATTCTTCGTCAGTCCGGTCCGCAGTTCCATCTTGGAACAGGATTGCACCGAGAATTAATCATCCCTAGAACCATCTAAATTTTTTTTTTTTTGGTTCCATTAAAGCCGAACTTGCGATTTCAGGGTCTATTTTTGTTTCATTTTTATAAGTAATCTATCAAACCTAACAAGACAAAGTCGTACTATGTCGTCATGCTGAGTAAATGAAAGGGGTTGATTCAAAAGTAAACTAGAAACACGTGTAAACTGGTGATAATTAGTTCATTTGAGATTTCCAAAGTGCATTGAATACTGAGTTTATCCTACAATAAATATGCTTATATGTTGCAAATAGATTCAGGTAGATTCTAATGGGTACAAATCTTCCATCTAAACTAGAGCAAATTTTAAACTAATCATAGTACTGGAATAACATCATTAGCATGTAATGATGTTCCAAATCATAAAAGTTCGATATTACTAGCATGAAAATAGGTGAAAAGATCCATGGATACTACTAATTTTAGGATTATCTCCACTTGGTCCCATTCTCTTGTTCTCAATTCGATTATTTGATTTGACGATTCTCAATCTGGTTCAATTTGCTTCTTATCTAGAAATTGAATCGCCGACTCCAAAAGATTTGAAATCAAGAAGGTGGATCAAAGAGTCCCAAAACCAAGGACAATCGGTCTAGTAACTCAAATGGAGAACTTCGATTTTCCTCCAAGTGGCAAATTTGTAATTATGGGCAAAAGCAAGTAGCACGGGATGAGTGCTTGCGTGCACGAATCTAAGTTCACATTATTGTCTTTTTTGGTCGGAACGCAACTTTGTGGTTTTATGGCAAAAGGTGCTTTTAGCATGGCCGACCAAAAAATGATAAGGACCCAATTCATGCTAGATTTTAGAGAGACAAATGCAAACTTTAATTGGGGATTTATTTTAATTTTTAATTTCCTACCCACGAATTTCATGAATATCAATAATGTCTACCATCAAAACTCACCACGATAGCTTTCTCCTTTTTTTTTTTTTTATCCTGGTAACGGATGGCATGTTTAGATTAGCTCAATAATTTTGCTATGGTCACATGAACATCTCGTGTTCCAAATTTAAATTCAAATCATTCTCATCATCTCATGCCATACAATTCATTTTTCTTAAAATGTTTCGACCATGAAAATAACAAGTATAGCCCATTTTCCTTTTCATTTTTTGATGCACTGTTTCGCTCTCTTTTTTGCAAGTAATAGGAGATGAAAAAGAAGATTGAAAAAAAGATAACGACTTGCCATCAACAACTTCTTCTAAACCATAACACCATAAAAGCATCGCCAAATATCAATCATGTCCATTTGTTTCTCGAATTATGAATAATTCAAATAACATTTTCCCAAAAAATGATGGTTTATATCATTAAAAATAATTAGTTAATGAAAAGTGTCATTGTTTCGATAAGAATTCATATTTAAATATTTTTGTAAATAATAAAATATTTTTCATTCATTTTTATAAATAATCATTTTAAAAATATACATATTTGCAAATCATTCTTTTTTTGTGATCGAGGACTCCATCATGGGCCCCCGTGCTCGGACAGCACCTAAGGGCCGGGCCGGGCCCCTATATTTTGGAAGAGATTAGCTCAGCATCTCATCGTCAGGGCTCAAATCATTTAGTCTTTACTAAATAAAAGCATTCATTAATGAAGGCTCACATTGATCCGGATCACAGTATTATATATCAGCATCATTATCAAATGCAGAAAATGGGGAAAGCACGCGACATGCCACGTGAGTGGTTTCCACGTCCTTCCTCACCCAATTAATAAATGATAGGATTCATTGATTACTACTTTGACCCAAAAATAAAGGGGGGAAAATTATACCCTTTTAAGCGAACATACCTTGGCGCTTTTTGTACTCTTTCCCTAACGGAGCTCCTTTTAATTTTAATCCATCCAATCGAATCGAATCGAATCATTCTACTTTCTCAAATTTGCTAATGAAGTGCTTCTACAGTAAACTTGGACCAGATTCAAAGGACATGGCTGGCACAGGAGTTTTACAAGATTGAAACACGCAAGTGCTCACGTGGACGGGTTTGTAAAGATTTAGCTTGTTTAAACAATGCTCGAGAATTACATATGTAAAATTTAGCCAATATTGAATAAAAGTTATTTGCGTTATGCTACGACATATTGTCGGTAAGATCTTAAGTAGATTTTAGTGGCAGAGGGACTTGACCAGAAAAATTGTGAGAATAGAAAAACTTAATTCGATTAGAGAAGGCGTGAAAGTATGGGGATAAAAAGTATTCAAAAATGAATTTGAGACTATACTGATTTTCCATTTTATCAAGCAAGAGCTTGATGGTGAATATGGCCCACTTGTTTAGAAGTCATATGTGGTCCATCATATGACTTTGCACATTTTTTGTCCAGTATCACACCGCAAAAATAATTGAATTGACTCTGTATGAAAGCTAATTAAAGGGCCGTAGCATGTAAAGTCAGTATAAAAAGTCAAGCCCATCTCTATTCATCTTATCCCTTGGTGAATTAGACTTGTTTATATATGTGGTCCATCATATGACTTTGCACATTTTTGTCCAGAAAGAAGAAAAATTAAAGGGCCGTAGCATTTAAGTATGTCCCTTATTCATCTTTTTGCCGAAACTTTTAGACAATAAAAGAACATATATGTATATTATATATACTTTAAGACGTAAAAAGAACATATATATATATCTAGGAATTAGGAGGCTCTCTCAAGTGGGGAGGGTAAACTCTATCGCACTCACAAGGGTGTTTAAGGAACTAGTAGGTTGGTATGATAACCACCTGTGCCAGTGAAGGTGGGAGGGATAGGTGAAAAGCCTACTACAAGGTTGACTTGTGCTTCAATGAGTGTCTCTCTTGCGAAAATAGAAAAACTTAATTAGATCAAAAAAGGCGTAAAAATACAAGGATAAAAAGTATTCATAAACAAAATTGAGACTATATTGATTTTCCATTTTATCAAGTTCTTGCTTGATAATGAATACGTCCAATTGTTTAGAAGTTCATCAGTGGTACGTGATATGACTTTGCACATTTTTTGTCCAGTGTCACACCACAGAAATAATTGAATTGGACCTCGCATGAGAGCTAATTAAACGGCCGTAGCACGTAAAGTCGAGCTCATCTCTGTCCATCTTACCCTTCTCAATTGGACTTTTATCACACAACAGAGAAGAAGACAAATTCATGTTATGAAAATGAGATTTTTCAAAAGAAATGAATTGATAATGTGTGTTATGAATATTTTTGTGCATATGCCACCCCTATTAATATTGATATGTACAAAGGACAATGACACAAATAATCCCTAACTTTTGTCTACCGTGCAATGTCATTCATGGACTTTTAATTCGTGCAATGTGATTCCCGATTTTTTACCAAAGGTGTAATATTTTCTCTAATATTTTAATTTCATTAATATGGTTCCTAAAGCTGCGCATGACAACGCTTCTATTCCGGGGAAGAGTTTTTTTATTTATTTTTTTTTTTTTTTTTTTTTCAGAAATAGTTCTTTTCTATTTCGTTCGGAAAACAATTTCTAAGTAAAAGAACATATTTGGTAACTACATAAAATTTCTACTCTTGGAATAGAAAAAGAATAGAAATGCGTTTGGTAACGCAACAATTTCTTTTTTGTATTTATTCATTTTTTATTCTTGCTTACGGATCGCCGCCGTCGCCGCCGGCGGGCGGCCAGCGGCAACCGCCAACGGCGGCGGCGAGCTGCAATGGCTGGCGGTGGTAGTGGCCGGCGGTGGGCGGTGGCTCCAGGCGGTTGATGGTGGCCGCGGCAAGAAAAAGAAATAAAAGAAAAATAAAAAAGAAAATTAGCTTATTTCTATAAATTGTTCATGGGAATAAGAAGCAATTTTTTTTTTGCTTCTCAAAACTGTTCCCAGGAACAAAAAATTAGAAATTGTTCCCGGGAACAAATATTTTACCAAACAGGGTTTTGTTCTTTTTTTGTTTCGAGGTACAAAAGAATAGAAATTGGGAGAAACGGGAGCATTACCGTGCGCTACCTAAACTACTTATAAAAGTTTGGTGTAATCCTTTTTTTTTAAGCTTAATTTAATCCTTTCATTTGCATCACTTTTCACATATTTAGGGACTAAATTAATCATTTACCAATAGTTTGAGAATCGCATTGAACAAATTAAAAATTTAGTGACGATATTGTACGTTGGGTCAAAGTTGGAGAGCCATATCAAACAAATTAAAGATTTAGGAGTAACAGTGCATATTCTTTCAAAGTTCAAGGATTAGTTATGTTATTTTCCCATATGTAAAGTAATCTTTTTGCACATATCAGTTTTATCATCTGAAATCAACTTTAGAAAATCAGTAGATGATTTGAAAGAGGTGTGGTTTGTATGCTTATAAGAGGTAGGTCACATTGGGATGATCGGTTTTAGGGTGGACAATTTTCATTCCAGAATTGAGAATTGCCCACTGATTAGTCCATGGAACTTATTGAAATGACCTATCTTTGGAAGAGGTGCGAGATTTGAGGGTGAGTGATGAGGTCAGAGGCCAAAGCTGATGGAGAGTGAGCATGACAGAGGGAGTGATGAGGCTGGAGGTGATCGAAAGCAATAGCGAGAAAGGGGTCAACTAGGCTGTAGGGCATCGAGCAAGAGCAAGAGTAAGAGGAGGGAGGCAAGATCACGAGATGAGTGAGGCGAGAGATGAAGAGATAACTAGGGCTTTGAACTGACAAGTTGAAATGTAAGAACAAGAAAAATATATGTGTGCATGTACCCATTCAGTCTAGATGAGTAGTTGCACACTTGGAATCAGGGGTTTGATCATTACTTACTAATTTTAGCAAATTGGAACCAATAATCAAATGGGTCCCCACGAAAATCACTAGTTATGAGCCGATTCGGTCTGGTTTCAAGCGATCCAGGCAATCTCGCTTCTTTTGCACACTTACGGGTCACACTCCTTATTGTTATAGACTTTATTTGTTTTGTGGAAAATGAATATTATTGAAAATGCTTCTAAAAAATGATTGTTGACATTATTTGAAATAATTAGTTAATTGATTTTTTTATTATGAACAATAATTTATACCTAAATATTTTTATGAACGATTAAAATTATATTCGTTCATTCATTTTTACAAGCAATACAAATCATTATCTTTAGAAAATGTATTTTTAGAGGGTTAGTACCTAAAAAACTCCAAATTGATGACAAATTTATTTAAAATTAATTTTTGACCACGAAAAATATCAAACTGATATATTTGTGATAAATTTACCATAAAAATAAAAAAAAAAACCTTAAATTGATACGTTTATGATAAATTCACCAAAAAGTAATTCTTTTGATTGTTAAAAACCCCAAAAAATGTATATTTATGACAATTATATCATTTGTTAAATTTGATTAATATCACAAAAAATCACATAATTGATATAATTATGATAAACGGATAGTGAAATCTCATATTGACGTATTGATTAACTGTCACGTGTCATCAAATTTAGTAATTTGATAATACAATTTAATGAAAATTAATAAATGGTAAATTTGTCATAAGTGCATTAATTTGAGATTTTTTGTTATAAAAAAATTAATTTTAAATAAATTTTCTATAAGTGTATCAATATGAGGATTTTCAAGATATTAACTTTTCTTAAAATCATTCACTTTCGACGTAACGAACCAATCTTGGAACAGGATTGTACCGAGAATTAATCATCCCTAGAACCATCTAAATTCAATTTTTTTTTTTTTTGGTTCCATTAAAGCCGAACTTGCGATTTCAGGGTCTATTTTTTGTTTCATTTTTTATAAGTAATCTATCAAACCTAACAAGACAAAGTCGTACTACGTCGTCATGCTGAGTAAATTTAAGGGGTTGATTCAAAAGTAAACTAGAAACACGTGTAAACTGGTGATAATTAGTTCATTTGAGATTTCCAAAGTGCATTGAATACTGAGTTTATCCTACAATAAATATGCTTATATGTTGCAAATAGATTCAGGTAGATTCTAATGGATACAAATCTTCCATCTAAACTAGAGCAAATTTTAAACTAATCATAGTACTTTGGAATAACATCATTAGCATGTAATGATGTTCCAAATCATAAAAGTTCGATATTACTAGCATGAAAATAGGTGAAAAGATCCATGGATACTACTAATTTTAGGATTATCTCCACTTGGTCCTGTTCTCTGATTCTCAATTCGATTATTTGATTTGATGATTCTCAATCTGGTTCAATTTGCTTCTTACCTAGAAATTGAATCGCCGACTCCAAAAGATTTGAAATCGAGAATTGGATCAAAGAGTCCCAAAACCAAGGACAATCGGTCTAGTAACTCAAATGGAGAACTTCGATTTTCCTCCAAGTGGCAAATTTGTAATTATGGGCAAAAGCAAGTAGCACGGGATGAGTGCTTGCGTGCACGAATCTAAGTTCACATTATTGTCTTTTCGGTCGGAACGCAACTTTGTGGTTTTATGGCAAAAGGTGCTTTTAGCATGGCCGACCAAAAAATGATAAGGACCCAATTCATGCTAGATTTTAGAGAGACAAATGCAAACTTTAATTGGGGATTTATTTTAATTTTTTAATTTCCTACCCACGAATTTCATGAATATCAATAATGTCTACGATCAAAACTTACCACGATAGCTTTTTTCCTTTTTTATTATCCTGGTAATGGATGGCATGTTTAGATTAGCTCAATAATTTTGCTATGGTCACATGAACATCTCACGTTCCAAATTTAAATTCAAATCATTCTCATCTCACGACATACAATTCATTTTTCTTAAAATGTAAAATAACAAGTATAGCCCATTTTCCTTTTCTTTTTTTGATGCACTGTTTCGCTCTCTTTTTTGCAAGTAATAGGAGATGAAAAAGAAGATTGGAAAAAAGATAACGACTTGCCATCAACAACTTCTTCTAAACCATAACACCATAAAAGCATCGCCAAATATCAATCATGTCCATTTGTTTCTTGAATTATGAATAATTCAAATAACATTTTCCCAAAAAATGATGGTTTATATCATTAAAAATAATTAGTTAATGAAAAGTGTCATTGTTTTCGATAAGAATTCATATTTAAATATTTTTGTAAATAATAAAAATATTTTTTCATTCATTTTTATAAATAATCATTTTTAAAAATATACATATTTGCAAATCATTCTTTTTGTGATCGATGACTCCATCATGGGCCCCCATGCTCGGACAGCACCTAAGGGCCGGGCCGGGCCCCTATATTTTGGAAGAGACTAGCTTAGCATCTCATCGTCAGGGCTCAAATCATTTAGGGTGCGTTTGGTTAGCACCTTTTTTGTTCCCAGAACAAAAATTTATTTTTTTGTTAAGGAACAAAACAAAAAGCGGTAAAACACTTTTCTATTTTTCTTATTCTTTTTCTTCTTATTTTCTTCTTCTTTTCTCTTTCACCGGTCGTCGGCCATGGCGCCCGGCCCGGCGAGGAGGCCGGCGGCCTCGCCCGGCCACCGGCGAAGCTCGCCTTGGTGGCGCGGCTCGACCTCGCCGGAAAAAGAAAAAAGGCCAAAAGAAAAAAAAAAAAAAAGGAAAAATAGAAAAAACAGAAAAAATAAAAGAAATAAAAAAAATTATACAAATTTATCAAACGTGTTTATTTATTTTTTTTAGAACAAGTTTACCAAACGCGTTTTTGTTCAAAAATATCCTCGAACAGAAACATTTTTCTATTTCTATTTCGGAACAATTTTAAATAGAAACGTAAACAAACGCATCCTTAGTCTCTACTAAATAAAAGCATTCATTAGTGAAGACTCACATTGATCCGGATCACGATATTATATATGAGATCATTATCAAATGCAGAAAATGGGGAAAGCACGCGACATGCCACGTAAGTGGTTTCCACGTCCTTCCTCACCCAATTAATAAATGATAGGAATGATTACACTTTGACCCAAAAATAAAGGGGGAAAATTATACCCTTTTAAGCGAACATACCTTGGCGCTTTTTGTACTCTTTCCCTAACGGAGCTCCTTTTAATTTTAATCCATCCAATCGAATCGAATCATTCTACTTTCTCGAATTTGCTAATGAAGTGCTTCTACAGTAAACTTGGACCAGATTCAAAGGACGCGGCTGACACGGGAGTTTTACAAGATTGAAACACGCAAGTGCTCACGTCCACGGGTTTGTAAAGATTTAGTTTGTTTAAACAATGCTCGAGAATTACATATGTAAAATTTAGCCAATATTGAATAAAAGTTATTTGCGTTATGTTACAACATATTGTCGGTAAGATCTTAAGTAGATTTTAGTGGCAGAGGGACTTGACCAGAAAAATTGTGAGAATAGAAAAACTTAATTCGATTAGAGAAGGCGTGAAAGTATGGGGATGAAAAGTATTTAAAAATGAATTTGAGACTATACTGATTTTCCATTTTATCAAGCAAGAGCTTGATGGTGAATATGGCCCACTTGTTTAGAAGTCATATGTGGTCCATCATATGACTTTGCACATTTTTTGTCCAGTATCACACCGCAAAAATAATTGAATTGACTTTGTATGAAAGCTAATTAAAGGGCCGTAGCATGTAAAGTCGAGCCCATCTCTATTCATCTTACCCTTCTCAATTAGATATATATCGGACAATAGGGAAGAAGACAAAATTGGATTTAAAGTATGTCCTTAAATTATTTCGCCCAAACTTTAGGATGTAAAACCTGTGGTATCCCTAAAGAAAAATATAGATCTAGAAATTAGTAGGCTCTCTCAGGTGGGAAGGGTAAACTCTATCACACTCACATGGGTGATTAAAGGAACTAGTAGGCTAGTGTAATAACCACGTGTGCCAGTGTAGGTGAGAGGGATAGGTGAAAAGCCGGTGAAAAGCCTACGGCAAGGTTGACTTGTGCTTCAACCAATGTCTCTCTTGCAAAAATAGAAAAACTTAATTAGATCAGAAAAGGCATAAAAGTACGGGGATAAAAAGTATTCAAAAACAAAATTGAGACTGTATTGATTTTCCATCTTATCAAGTTCTTGCTTGATAATCAATACGTCCACTTGTTTAGAAGTTCATCAGTGGTACGTGATGTGACTTTGCACATTTTTTGTCCAGTGTCACACCACAAAAATAATTGAATTGGACCTTGCATGAGAGCTAATTAAACGGCCGTAGAACGTAAAGTCGAGCTCATCTCTGTCCATCTTATCCTTCTCGATTGGACTTTTATCACACAACCGAGAAGAAGACAAATTCATGTTATGAAAACGAGATTTTTCAAAAGAAATGAATTGATAATGTGTGTTATGAATATTTTTGTGCATATGCCACCCCTATTAATATTGATATGTACAAAGGACAACGACACAAATAATCCCTAACTTTTGTCTACTGTGCAATATCGTTCATGGACTTTTAATTCGTGCAATGTGATCCCTGAATTTTGATGAAATGTGTAATATTTTATCCAATATTTTAATTTCATCAATATGGTCTTTTTTTAAGCTTAATTTAATCCTTTCATTTGCGTCACTTTTCACATATTTAGGGACTAAATTAATCATTTACTAATAGTTTGAGAATCACATTAAACAAATTAAAAATTTAATGGCGATATTGTACGTTGGATCAAAGTTGGAGAGCCATATCAAACAAATTAAAGATTTAGGAGTAATAGTTCATATTCTTTCAAAGTTCAAGGATTAGTTATGTTATAAAAATATAAAAAGTAATCTTTTTGCACATTTCAGTTTATCATGAAATCAACTTTAGAAAATTAGAAAAATTGTTTTGAGAACAAATGATTTGAAAGGGGTGTTTGTATGCTTATAAGAGGTAGGTCATAAAGAATGATCGATTTTAGGGTGGATAATTTTCGCTACCTAAACTACTTAGAAAAGTTTGGTTAATCCATGGAACTTATTGAAATGACCCAACTTTGGAAGAGATGCGAGATTTGAGGGTGAGTGATGAGGTCAGAGGCCAAAGCCGATGGAGAGTGAGCATGACAAAGGGAGTGATGAGGCCGGAGGTGATTGAGAGCAATAGTGAGAAAGGGTCGACTAGGCTATAGGGCATCGAGAGCGAGAGCGAGAGAGGGAGGCAAGATCATGAGATGAGTGAGGCGAGAGATGATGAGATAACTAGGGCTTTGAGCTGACAAGTTGAAATGTAAGAACTAGAAAAATACACGTGTGTATGTACCCATTTGATCCAGATGAGTAGTTGCACACTTGGAATTAGGGGTTTGATCATTACTTACTAATTTTAGTAAGTTGGAACCAAGAATCAAATGGATCCCCATTGGAATCACTAGTTTTGAATCAGTCTAGTTCAGTTCCAAGCGATCTAGGCAATCTCACTTCCTTTGCACACTTATGGGTCACACTCCTTATTGTTATAGACTTTATTTGTTTTGCAGAAAATGAATATTATTGAAAATGCTTCTAAAAAATGATTGTTGACATTATTTGAAATAATTAGTTAATTGATTTTTTTATTATCAACAATAATTTATACCTAAATATTTTTATGAGCGATTAAAATTATCTTTGTTCATTCATTTTTACAAGCAATACAAATCATTATCTTTAGAAAATGTATTTTTTAGAGGGTTAGTACCTAAAAAACTCCAAATTGATAACAAATTTATTTAAAACTAATTTTTACCACAAAAAATATCAAACTAATATACTTATGATAAATTTACCATAAATAACAAAAAAAAACCTTAAATTGATACGTTTATGATAAATTCACAAAAAAGTAATTATTTTGATTGTCAAAAACCCCAAAAATGTATATTTATGACAATTATATCATTTATTAAATTTGATTAATATCACAAAAAATCACATAATTGATATAATTATGACAAACGGATAGTGAAATCTCATATTAACGTATTGATTAACGTGTCATCAAATTTAGTAATTTGATAATCAAATTTAATGCAAATTAATAAATGGTAAATTTGTCATAAGTGCATTAATTTGAGATTTTTGTGATAAAAAATTAATTTTAAATAAATTTTCTATAAGTGTATCAGTCTGAGGATTTTCAAGATATTAACTTTTTTAAAATCATTCATTTTCGACGTAACGAACCAATGAAATAAAAAAATCGAAAAATTCGGAAGCTTCTTCGCCCTTGAATCCCGGTTCGAATCCGGTTCGCACGCGTCCGGCCGGCTCATGTCCACCTTGCTTGCCGCCACGTTCTCCCAATCCACGGTCATGCTGTCAGACTTCCCCTCTCGTGGGACCCACTCGATATTTCCCCCCCTCTCTTCTCTCTCTCTCTCTCTCTCTCTCTAACGCTGTCCGCAACCGCAACCGTCGGATCCCCGCGCCCCGATTTTCCGTTTCTCATCTAACGGTCGCCGGCCCTTCTTCTTCCTCCCCTCCGGCGTACACAGGCAACATTCCCATCAAAAAAATCAAACCCTAAGCCCATCCGCCATTTCCGATCTTCCAGGACCGCGGGGCAGCAGCGATTCCGACCGGCGAAACCCCACGCGCCGCCGTGCAGGGCTCGGTTTTCCGCCGGCGACGTGGTTCGCGCGGGCGGTGCTGGAGACGAGGTGCAAGCTGAGGACGGAGGAGGTTCCGTCGGAGAAGGAGGAGGTGCGAGAATGGGGGTGGATTACTACAACATACTGAAGGTGAACAGGAACGCGAGCGACGAGGACCTGAAGAAGGCCTACAAGCGGCTGGCGATGATATGGCACCCGGACAAGAACCCGACGAGCAAGCGGAGCGAGGCGGAGGCCAAGTTCAAGCAGATCTCCGAGGCCTACGACGTCCTCAGCGACTCCCAGAAGCGCCAGATCTACGACCTCTACGGCGAGGAGGCCCTCAAGTCCGGGCAGTTCCCGCCCCGGGGCGGCGGCGTCGGCGGCGGCGGCGGGCAGCCGCATTTCGCGCACCGGCCGAACCAGGGGGCCACCACCAGTTCAACGGCAGCGGGGCTTCGTTCACGTTCAACCCGCGGGACGCGGAGGATATATACGCGGAGTTCTTCGGATCGGAGAGCAACGGAGGAGGGGGCGGCGGGAGAGGGAGGAGGGCGTACGGAGGAGATGGGTTCTTCAAGGCTTCGAATGGCGGGGCGAGCGCCAGCCACGGCGGCGGCGGGGAGTTGAGGAAGGAAGCGCCGGTGGAGAACGCGTTGCCGTGTAGCCTGGAGGAGCTCTATAGAGGAGCCAAGAAGAAGATGAAGATTTCGAGGACGATTTCCGATGGGTTCAGGTATGTTATCCGGTGTTCTGGTTTGTACTTTGTATTGTGGTTGTTGGTGTTGCAGTCTGTTTCTTTGATGGCATTTTCACTTGGGACCTTGAAGTTTTTTGCATTACATTCGATTCACGAGTCCAAATCGTGGAGATGCTGAAATTTCCGAAAAAAGGGTAAAAGGTTTTATCTTTGATATGATCCTGAAAACTTCCTGCGGCAATTAGCGCAGGGTGAATAAATTTGGGTTTCTAATGTTCTGATTGCTTCGGGAGTTCGTATTCTTATAGTTGGAGGGATAATTTTTACATAGAAGTTTGTTTCATTGCAGATGCATTAGTAATCTGGTGCTAGATTTACTAGGGATCTATTTGATGGTCGAGGGATCGTGAAGCTTGTTTTATAGAAGGTTATTCATCTTAAAACTGATATGATTGACAAATACTCAATATTGGCCCATTAAGTGTTAATCTCACGTGTATGGGTGAGAGTTTGATTGTGATTTGCGGAAGTGAAATCAGTCATGATTGAAGTGCAGTCCTCTTGGAGTGCATAGATTGTGGAATGTAGGTACTATTGCGTTGGTGAAGAGGAACACTTAAGTTTAGCTGCTTATTGGATAGGCTAATCATTGAGTCTGCCCTCTGCACAATGGGGTTATGATTTGAGTCTTGTTTACCATGCATGGAAGGATGTGATGGATGGTGTCCAATTGGTTTGGCATTACGTACAATACTTGCTTGGGAGACTTTTGAGGTCTTTGTGGGCAGTTTTTAGGAAAAATATGATTGGGAGGAGAAATGGATTCATTGGGGATTCTGGCAGTTGAATAAATGTCATCAACATTGTGCTTAGACTACTTGAGACCATAGAAATTGCATGCTTTAATTGCTTGATGTTAAGACTAGGAATTGCATGTTTAATTACTTGTTGTCTAAACAAGAATTGGGAAGCTTTTTAGCTCTACTGTCTACATTGAAGCGTATTTTTTCATGGTGAAGGTTTAGGGAGTAATTGGTTGACAGTTTATTAGTCATTATCTCACTTTCTAATTAGTGTCTACATTTCGTCCAGCAGCCTCTTCGGTTATGACTGAATAAATTGAGAGTTTCCTTTTGCTATTAATTAACAACATCATCAGGAGATAAAAGGAAGTTTGTTTATCAAGTAGCTTTTAAATTTGCGCCAGGCTCCCCTTCTTTCTTTTCACCATTTCCTGTACACAGCGCAGTGAAGAACCTCTATATTTTCAGCATCACTTCTTACCATGTTGTAAAGGCCCTAGAATGAGGTTGTCACTTGGCACATGTTTCAAGTTGATCAGCTTTGAATCTTCATTTTCTCAAGTTAGCCTCGCCACTCTTCCTTGTTGCTAATTTATACTCCCATCACTAGTCATTTTGGAATTGCAAGATTCATTATGGTGAAAGATGATTTCTTGAGTATAGCCGTATTGTTTTTCCAGTGAGACTTTTCAGAGTAGAAAAGTTAGATAGGCTTTAGATGATACATGATAGGTAGCTTAATCATGAGGCCCTTCTTATTTATTGACCTATTGTGCTTTGGCAAAGTTGGAACTGGATGCAAGAAATGATAAATGACAATTTGAGACTGTTCCATTTTCTTTCCACACCTTGTCTGTCTGTTCACTGTTTTTCTTATGGCTATTAAGATGACAGAATTGTTTCACAAATATCTGTTAAGAGCAAGATGTTTTTTGGGCCGGACTACACTATGGATATGAAAATGTATCTTGACTCTGCTGAATTGAGAGAATAAGCAAATTTGCAACCCCCCTGCCCGGCCTGGTGCCCCATTTTCCATTGTTGTCCCGTTCTCTATTTTGTCTGATCTCTGATCACATTTCTTTCATCTCCTTTCAGTAAAATTCGCACTGTGGAGGAGATATTAACCATTGAGATTAGACCAGGTTGGAAGAAAGGCACAAAGATCACTTTCCCTGAGAAGGGCAATCAGGAGCCTGGCGTCATCCCTGCAGATCTTATATTTGTGGTGGATGAGAAGCCGCATGCAGTTTACAAGAGAGATGGTAATGACCTGGTGGTCGACCAGGAAATAACATTACTGGAGGCGCTTACTGGTAAGAACCTTGAATTGACAACCCTGGATGGTAGAAATCTTGTGATCCCACTCAATGAGATCATCAAACCTGGTTTGGAGAAGGTCGTTCCTAATGAAGGGATGCCTATCTCTAGAGAACACGGGAGAAAGGGAAATTTGAGAATTAAATTTGATGTCAAATATCCTTCAAGACTAACTGCAGATCAGAAATCTGATTTAAGAAGGGTTCTGGGTGGTGTTTTGTGAGAAATTGTCTTAACTGACAGTATCAAGACAATTTTTCACAGAATACTACCAGGGAGCATTTTACTATTATTTTGGGATGTACAGATATATCTCTAGAATGTTGGAAAAATGTGAATAGTAGGTAGTCTTAAGGGGCTCGGGATGTGGGCCGACCATGGTTCACTATTTTTTGCTTTTTGGCATTTTTGAATCTGGATCGGACATATAGTCGGGGACAGAAAATTGCTATATGGTGCAATGAAAAGGTTTAACTAAAGGGATCATATCTGTAAGTTTGGTCGAACTTTTCACGATTGCCATGTGATATTGGTCTTTGCTCTTAAAAGGTCCATTTGTGACGTCTCATCGTTTGCAGTTTGGAAAAGAATGGTAGATTGTTTTTGATCATTGGGCAGCGTCGTTCCATTTCATTGATCTGATTTTCAGCAGCACATGGCCTACAGTTTGTCTTCCTTTGTTTCATTTTTATAAACCTGCTTCATTGCGAAGCCTGAATCATCATAGAAAATAAATCTTGACACGAATAGCTCCTTCTCCAGTGCTCAATTGGTCTTGACTTTCGAGTAGACCTATTAAACAGGTGGGTTCAGTCAGGTTTGGATCAGGTTAAAAATGGTCCGAACTGAATTGATCTATTTAACTTGTTTTGTTTCATTTTTATGCAATACAAATTTATTATCATAGACCCACACCCGATTCATGTCTAACCCGACCCGTATAGCTAAAATACTTTAATATTCAATGTCTAGAAAAATTATACCCAAATTTAGGTGAGAGTGTGGAGTGAGCGAACGCAAGATCGAAAGGGTGAGAAGTGGGTTGGATTTAAATAAATTTTGAATACATTTAAAACTCATATTTTGTAGGACTTCATCATTTTAAACTCAGTTGTGACCTACTTGTTGAATGTAATTAATTCAAAGAACAACTCAGCCCATGAAATATGGGTTGGACAAGTCTACTTTTGAGCTCAGGGTAAATAAGACCTGATCAATTCGGGCGAGTTTAGTACACGCGAGACATTTTAGAATTATCAATAGTCCCATGCCCAACTCCTTTGTTCAGTCTGATCTTCTGGGTTTGTTTCGAAGAGGAAACTGAGTCGGGAGTAGAATAATGATGTCCGATTCGCAAGCCCTTTGGCTAGCCCGGCCTGGCCCGTCATCGATCTCATTCCTCTGGTAAGACCGGGAGTGTGTCACAAATAGAAAGGGCAGCGAGGGCTTAGACTTCAAAAATCATCACTAGAGGACAGAGACATAGCGAGAGGAAACCTAGGGCATCACGACTCTACTGAAATTGAGAGATAACGACGTACTTTTTCTCGAGTGCTCTTGCTTTCGGATGGCTTTATGTCACCACCCCACCTTGTTCAATTCCAATTGGAGAAGAAGCCAAAGAGGTCGACTCCTCCTCAAATTATCTTTTGCATTGAAAAGACAGAGGCAAAGCAGGGTGGGTCCATGAAATCAAATTGCATCTTGGATTCGAAATCAGCAAGATGATTAGACTCCACTTGCACGGTCTTTGAACATTGAGTGGCAAAGATACCAAAGCCCAATGGCCAATCAATCGCCCACCGTCTCCAATAATTCCTGCCTTGCTCGCTTCCTTTATGCATGGTGTAGTCCCTATCGCAATCCCATCAGTTCGAACTTTTGATCCATCATTTTTGTAATCGTGATGCTAATCGAAGACTAAGTAAAAGTTAAAGTAGAATGGGTCTAACTTGTCGTGCATGGCTCTATACATGCCGTGCTTGTGCTTCGCACCCGGGTCCATTCACGCTTCCGACGTTTACGCGTATGGTAAAGCTTGAAGTGTCGTGTGACAAGCTTTGGTAGGAGAGGAGTCGTCGATCTCATGTTCACGTCGATTCATGCTTGTCTTCTTTTTTTAATACGGGTAGTTTCCTATTGGCTAGGTCAGCTGTTTACCCGCTCGGTTTAGCTTCGATTCGATGATTTTTGACTAACAAATACCAACCCTCAATACATAATTCAAGCCCCATTTCATAGGGTTTCGTGCGCACTGCGCAATGTAAAGGCGGCTTGTCTTTTGGAACACGAAATATGCACTTAAAACAAGCGAAGTGGTTCAATCACGTTCGACCAAAAAAAAAAAAAAAAAAAAGTTGTTCAATCACGCGTTACTATTTCTTATGAAGGCTTCATGTCGGTAATCAAAGCCTAAGATAATGTGAAGTGACTACTCCACCTTTGCGCCTGTCAATTGTTGGTTGGATTTCTAAACTTTAATTTATGCTCGTTTAATCGCCCGAACTGACCAAAGCAAATTATCGTAACCCTACACCACTTGACATTATTAAAAACATATGCACGAATGATTAATCTTAATTATTTGAGTTGGGTGATTTATTAAACTTTTGGGAAAAAGAAATATGGTGAAGTCCTTTAAAAAAGGCTTTGTCACTTTAAAATTTAAGATCGTTCTCATTTTCTCGTGTTCCCATTGTTCTTTCAAATTTCTTATGTCTCTAATGATAATGTTGCCATCATTGTCAACTAAAGAGAAGCATTTACTGGAAATCCAAGTATTTGCATTAATCTCATGAAATTAATTAGGGAATATTATTTTAAAAAAAAGTCCTAAATTCATTGTCCTTATGCTTATTTAGTTCTGAACTTTTTAATTTAGCAATTTAGTTTTAAACTTTTTGATTATTTGCAATGTAGTTATTTTTGCTAATTTTGACAATAAATTGATGATGTGGACTTCAATCGCTCTACTTGACACAATCGATGCCGACATGAACAATTTTTCAATTTATATATATTTTCATATTTATATATATATAATTTCTTTTCCCTCTTATTCTTCCTCTAGTGAGGGCTGGCAAGCTAGCATCAGTTAATCTCACTAGCCCGGATGAGGCTTGACCTCACCAAATCAGTGGCGAGGTCAAGCCCGTTAGATTCAATGGAGGTGAGCCTTGCTTGGGGCTAGTGAGGGTGACCCTCTCTTTGTGGTTGATTGCCGACTATCGTTGAGGCCTTGTGACTGGTGGAGGAAAGAGAGCAAAGTAAAGAGAAGAAAAGAAGAAACAATATATATATATTTATTTATTTATTTAAAAAAAAACATTGTCTATGTTGGCATTAATTGTTACCACATAAGATTGCCGGTATATATGTTTAGGGGTGTGCAAAATACACAGGAACCGCCCGGACCGCCGGGCCCCGGACCGGAACCGCTCGGAACGAGGCGGTTCTTGAGGGAACCACCTTGGTTCCAATTTTCGGAACCAGGTGGGTACCGGTCGGGTTCCTGTTCCATGGGCGGATCCGCCCCTAGACCGGACCGGAACCTTTTTAATATTAAAAAAAAAAAAATTACTAAAAGAAATCCTAGATTGGATCTCATCTCCTCACTCCCTTCGTCTTCGGTTCTCTCTCTCTTTGTCTCTTCCTCGGTTCCTCCTAATCCTATCGCCATTTCGATTCCTTCCCAAGCGTTGACGCCGCCGTCGCCGCTCCTCCGCTGCTGCTATTCGCCCCCTTGTGTCGGCCGCCACCCGCCACAGTCGCGGAAAATTGTTTCGTGACCGTTCTATGTTGAAAACCCGACCATAGACCTCCTCCCCTCATTCCCAACTCATAGACCGACCGTTCTATGTTGAAAACCAAGATTGTTTTGCGTCAAGATCGGTTCCATGGATCCACTAGGGAATCGGATCGGACCGGCGGTCCGGTTCCCGGGTGGATCCCGATTCCAATTTTTCGAAGATCGGTTCTTAGCGAGCTGTTCTCGGTTCTAGGTTAGGAACCGCTCGCCCGGACCATGCACATCCCTATATATGTTAACGATTTCAAGCGAAAGTTGGGTGTAATGACTATATGGCAAATCCTTAAGACCGCGTTTGGCAATTGAAATAAAATTCAAGATATGATATGATTCATTATATCCTACGTTTGGTACTTGCTCAAGACATAATAAAGTCAGATATAAAGGGAGATATAAACATGATAAAATTATCCCATGGAAGAGGTGGGATAAATGTGGATAGAATTTCTAATGTCCATACTATGAAAGTTATTTTTCTCAAAAAACAAACTCATTAAATTAATAAAATTGAAATTATATTTCAATATAAATAATATTTGAATTATAATTTAAGAAATTAAAAATGAATTTTTAATTAATCCTATTTTAATTTATATATTCAATTTTAATTCTATCTTATAATAAACATTCAATCTATAAATTAAATATTTACATTTATTATATATTTTAGGTATTTTTGTATTTTAGGTATGTTAGTATAGTTTACTATTTGATAAAATTTTATTAAAGAATGATGAAAGGGAAAAAATAAATAATAAAGAAAATAATATAAAAAAGAGGAAAAATAAAATAAAAATAAATTAAGAAATAGTGTTACGAGAGATTTTCACCATTTCCGTTCATAAACATTTAGGTTCATTTATAATGATATGCCATTTATATAAAAAAAAATGTACATGATATGACGTAAACATATCCGATTTAATACTATGATTCACCAAACAATGAACATGATATAAAAAAAATCATAGGATTTCATATCACATCCTATCCAGTCCTATTCCGATTAGAAATCTAGACGACCAAACGTAGCCTAAAAGATTTAGGATCAAATTGACCAAACTAAAATGTTTATGATTGAATTGGTGTAAGTATAATAGATGTAGGATTTTTTTGATAATTCTCCCAACTTGATTAGTGAGTAAGGGACAAACTTAAGCATTGTTTAAATACACGAAATAAATGTGATATATCATATCATCAAGTACAAACGATTTGGTTTATAGTCACCAACGTGCACGGATTAATATTTTGTGGCCACGTTTACTTCTTTGAAGTTGTGATCAAATATTTTGTTTACGTAATTACAATATTGTAATTTGCAAATTGAGTTTTGCCTCCATCAAATTTCAGATATATTATATGTATTGTCTAAGTAAAAAGATAATGGTATGTCCCAATATATATATTTTAATTGATGATGAAAAAATTTGACCAAAAAAAATGATTATGTGAAAAATTTATGACTCAAAGAACCGCCGCATCCCAATATATACAAAATTAGCTTTAGCGAGTCATTCCTTTAATATAACACTCGTCAAATTAGAATCGAGGGGCATGCTAACCAAAATGGATAGATTTTGAGAGTATGTTCGTTTTGCAAAAATTGTAACATTTCTAGAAAATATTTTCCAATAAGTTATTTTCTAAAAAATGTAATTATTATTCGATGTTCGAAAGTGAAACCTGAAAATTAAGTGAAAAATATTTTTCACTGTTCGATAAGAAAAATATTTTCCTCTATACACTTTTTTTATTTACTTTATTTTTAAAAATATTTTTTCATTAATTTTTATTTTTATTATTTTTTTTTTTTAAAAATCGATTATTAAATTATTTTTTATTTGATTTCTCTTCTTCTTCTTGGCCAGTCGTTGGCCATAGGCGAGCTTAGGCTCGTTGCTCACCAATCGTGCGTGTTGACGAGTGGAGCTCGGCCGACCTCGAGCCTCACCAAAGATGAGTAAGCGGTGAGCCTGAGCTCACCAAAGATGGGTAAGCCTTGTGCTTGCTAGTGAGCTCAAGGCTCTCCTATGGTTGGTCGCTAGCCGACCGGCCAATAAAGAAGAAGAGGCAAGACAGAGGAAAGAAAAAGAAAAAAGAAAATAAAAAAGGAGGAGGAGGAGGAGGAGGACGTGAGAGCTTGTAGGAGGGTGTGAGATAAGAGAGACCAAGTAAAGAAAATATTTTTCACTTTTCAAAAGTGGAAAATATTTTTCCTTAATTTAAAAGACTTTTTCCCCTTCGCGAAAAATATTTTCCCAAAGTAATTTATTTATCATGAAACGAACGTTGAAGAATTCAAAAAATATTTTTCTTGAACTTATTTTTCGTGAAATGAAGGGAGCCTGAGTCATTAAATTAGTAACCTTCGCATGACAAAAAAAACTGACCAAAAAAAAAAGACAACAATATAATGAAGTTAAAAAGCAAAATTTCTTCGCTGAGTCATGAACGTCGAGTTTTATCACCACGTGATATATCACACTCCTTATAGATATATAAATATTCCATTAGATGTTCCAGTTTTCTCACATCTTTTTTCCCTGATAGAACATCGTGGGCCGTGATTGACGGTCAAGGATGTTCTGGGTCCCGCCTAGAGTTGGGGCGTCGGTTGCGCTCCACCGCATATTATTCTTTGACCACCTTTTTTTTGGGTAAAAAATAGGAAAAAGAATCATTAAATTCGGACAAAAGGAAAAAAAGAAAGGAGGTGCCACGGACGAGTACGGAGGAGTACGTCTGTCCGGAGAGTGGGACAGGCCGCATGTGGAAAGGCCATTCGTTCACGTGGATTCTGCTGGGACAGGCCTGTCTGGTTGAACAAGACATGGGCCCCACATAGTATCACCGATTAATTTAATAAACCTTATTTTATATTTGGGGAAAAATATATTAGGTGCGTTTTTTTGATAACTTTATTTATTTATTTATTTTGGACAATAGGACAAATGACGTGGTTCCTAAATATTTAAGTTGTGTGATATGGTCCTTGGCTATACATATAATATCGTTACACCTGTTAAACGGGTATGTTGGGTTGAGTCATAAATGGTCCGATGTAAATCGACCTACTTAACTCGTTTATGATCTATTTATTGCATTGCAAAATTTTTAACTTATACCCGACTCGACCTATATTTAACCTATACTCGACTTATTTAATTAATCATAAAAAATTATTATATATATATTTAAAAAATGGTATTGTTAAAATAGTTTTACATAGCACAAATTTAATGGACATTTTTTTTATAGTTTTTAAAATAATTATTTAAAAAAATCGAATTTTAATTATTAATTATTTTTTAAAATTGAAATTTTAATTATTTTTATTTTAAATTAAAATTTTAATTAATTTTTTAAAATATAATTTTTAAATTTCTTTTTCTTTTTTTTTTTTGTTCTTCTTCTTCTTTGGCATGACAACAAGCCGGCGATCGGTCACAGGCAAGTCGAGCAAGGCGAGCCTCGAGCTTTGCTCTGGTGAGCTCAAGGCACTCGACGAGGCTTAAGCCTCGCTAGATGACATCTAGCAAATCTGGCGAGCTTGAGCCTCGCCGATCTAGCGAGGCTTGAGCTCGCCCCTCGCCCAACGCCAGCAAGTTCGGGTCTTTGCTGATTTAGCGAGTTCGATTTTTATAACAAAATATTTTTGTAAAATTAAAGAGAGAAGAAAAAGATTATGAAGTTTTGATTGAAAATTGGTTCTAAATTCAACCTACTTAAGACTCACCTATCTTAAATTTTTAATTGTTAAATTCATTTAACTAGTTTTTTCAAAAAAATAAACGATCAATCTATAATCCACTTATGATTTAAATGGGTCATATATGGATTTAAGACTCATTTTGCCACCTCTAAGTATCGTCCATGGACTTTCGAACAAAAGGAAAAAAGGAAAAAAGGAAAAAAAGAAAGGAGGTGCTGCGGATGAGTACTGTCCGGAGAGTGGGACAAGCCGCTTGTGGAAATTCCATTCGTTCACATGGATTCCACAGGACAGGCTTGTCTGGTTGAACAGGACGTGGGCCCCACATAGGATCATTGCTTAATTTGATAAACCTTATTTTATATTGGGGGAATAATATATTAGCCGCGTTTTTTTGATAACTTTTATTTATTTATTTTAGACAATAGAACAAATGATGTGACCCATAAATTCTGTGGCTATACTTAGAACATGAATGATTGTTCAATATACTTTCTAAATATTTTAAAAATTCAATAATCGTATTGAAATTTCAATGATCATAAGTTCTTGTGTTCCAACATCACAGGACTCTTTGAATTCCGTAGGTCGAAAGTGCTGAAATGCACTTACCTTGATACATCCGATCTCGTATTTACGATAAACTCTGCCGAGGAAAGAGAGGGACGGCAAAAGTACGCCGTATTTCGAACGCAAGCGCCTTGAGTAGCGAAATGATTGCATTGGATTTAATACAATAATTCGTGAAACTTATGTCGTGATTTGAATTCCTTTTGGAATTGAATCCTTTGCTTGCTTGTGTTGGCAAGGCAATTTTCTTGGATGTCACTTCAAATGAGAATTAAACGGAGTAGGTGTGGAAATCTTTGGCCATCTTAACCGGTCAAGCAAGCAGGCGCCCTGTCTTGGCCCTAAGCCGCCGGCTCGATTCGGGCGGCCATTGATACCAAGCCAAGACCAGATCAATCCTATGAATTTTTCCTTTTGGATTCCATAGTGAGTCGGACCTAGCCCGAGTCGGTTGCTTGTACTTCTGAATTTCTAGAAAATAGTAGGAATCTGCCAATGAATATCATGACCCATTTCGGTCATGCTAGCTGTAAAGAAAATCATTGTCCCTGTCAAAGGATAGAGTTTTCCATCACATATTTCGAGGCAAAGTACCTTTGTGATTCACGGAGGATTTGATTCATTGAGAAGCTTGCTAAACATGTGATCTCTCTTAAACACACATGAAATGTACAAGGATGTTGTTGATATAGGTTCAATGTATTTAGGTAATGCTGGACACAATGAAAATTGTCACCCCCATCAAAGGATGGAGTTTAATTGTCGCATATCTCGAGGCAAAGTGCCCTGTGATTCATGGAAGAAGCTCGCAAAACATGTGTTCTCTTTTGAACATACATGAAACATGTGTTCTCTTTTGAACACACACGAAGCATGTGTTCTCTTTTGAACACACATGAAACGTACAAGGATGTTGTTGATATATGTTCAATGTATTTAGGTAATGTCGGACACAATGAAAATTATCACCCCCATCAAAGGATGGAGTTTAATTGTCGCATATCTCGAGGCAAAGTGCCTTGTGATTCATGGAAGAAGCTTGCAAAACATGTGTTCTCTTTTAAATGGGCATGAAATGTACAAGGGTCGTGTCAATAAACATGTATCATTACTAAACATCTTTATACACCAAATCGAGTCTAAGCAATAATAGTCTATCTTATAATTTTGGAGAGAGTGACTTTTCTTTTCAATATACTCATGTATAATAAAATTTACCCGGCATATCAAGAATCAATTCACAAGTACATGAAAATGATGAGTTAACATGTGCAATATGGTCCATGACATATTAATTTATTCAATATGGTCTATGGATTATTGGTAAATGTTCAGTGTAATAATTTTATTTATATAAACAACAAATTAGATGTTATTTGGTGATGTGGGCTATTATAAGCTGTGTGTAGCTTCCTTATTTGTTCCATTGTTTAAACTTTAAGGGTCGGAAGTCATATTGGCATATTTTGTCATCTTGAATTAACTAGAAAAAGGAAATCAGATATTTTCATATAATTTAGGGACCAAACATTATTTTTTTTTTGGTAACTCGGGAACTCCCCGTACAGCCGACGGCCGGTGAGGTAAATCCGAAGTAGTGCTAGCGCAGGACTCACCACCATGACACCACGTTTAAGACCACTAGCGACGACGCAGGGATTCGAACTCCTTCCCTTGCATTAGGGGAAGGAGCCCGAAGCCAACGCCGCCACCACATGTGGTGGTACCAACATTTATTAATAATCCAACCACCGCTCGCGGTGGCTGTGATGGCTATAACTTTATTGGAGGAGGGGTTCGAAATTTCGCGTCCCCATTACACGACTTACTCGCGCTTGGGCTTGTGGTGGTGGCTTAGTTCGTCGAGTTTATCTTTTGCTCCGACTATACGGTAGTTCCCGAGTCACAAAAAGAATAATTTAAAATTCCAGAATCGAGGTTGGTGTTTCATGTTCAAGGACCATTGTGGTAATTTGACATTATTAAATATTAAATTATGCTTGTACGGAGTACTTGGACTTGTACGGTGTACTCGGTCTTAGTCGGCAGTATGACGGAGTGGACGGAGTGGACGGAGCAGTTGTTGACTTTGACATCTGGACACACTGCTATATTCTAGTCCACCTACCTAAAGCTATTTTCAGGGTCACTGTGAAGTGAGGAAAAAAAACATAAAAGAGAGAAAATTCGGGCAAAAAACTAACGAAAAATCTTAACTTTTTTGGTCGAGAATTAAAAAAAAGGCATTTTTAGCTTTTGAAAACTATAGAAACTTTTGTGAAAATCTACAAATTCACATACTTTGCAAGATTCCAGGTGCCCCACTTCAATAAAAATTGAATTATTCTAGCTCTAAAGTCCTGAAAAAAAAAACTACATTGGACTTCATTAAAAGCATACTAGGATTATCAGCAGGCTTATTGCAGACCGGTGTCGTCGTAGGATTCGAGGTTTCCTTTTTTTTAATTTACACGGCGCTGTTCCCCTTACTGCTGCACCAAACGTACCGGCCACTTTCAGCGCACCGTACGAAGCTGCACACGGAAGCAAATTTGGGTTGAAAGATTCCTGCTTTTGCTTGGACTCCTGAACTTGTGGTTGAAAGTTGACAGAAAACGTCGGAAGAGGATTTCCGGAGAGAAATATGCTTTCTCCTTTCCGTCCTTGGCAGCCTATTTGAGCACTACCCTTTGCTCGTTTTGCTTCCTCACCTTCCTCTGTGCTTCGTATTCTTGGGAAGAATTTCGCTTCTCTGGGTTGTGACAGGTAGAGGGGGAGAGAGAGAGAGAGAGGGAGGAGAGATGGAGGAGAAGGCTCCGGTTCTGGAGGCAGTGCTGAACGAGGCCGTCGATCTGGTAAGGGATCGAGGCCGAAAAGATGCGAGCTTTTTTGTGGTGGTGTTGAAAAGTTTGAGACTTGATGCAATCTTTTGGTTGGTGAGTGCAGGAGAACGTACCCATTGAGGAGGTGTTTCAATCCCTGGTATGTAACAGAGGAGGCCTCACCTTGGCGGCTGCTGAGCAGAGGCTGGAACTTTTTGGCCACAACAAACTTGAAGAGAAGAAGGCACTGAGATCACTCACTGTCTTTTGATTTGACCAATGTGTGTGTGTCTGTGGGTCTTTGTTGGTAATAAAGATTTGCACTTTGTTGATTTGTTTCAGGAGAGCAAATTCTTCAAGTTCTTGGGGTTCATGTGGAATCCTCTGTCCTGGGTCATGGAGCTTGCTGCTATCATGGCCATCGCACTTACAAATGGAGGGGTCGGTGAATTTTTCCTCTACTGTTCTGTCTCTCTTTTCTGTTTTAGGGTAAAATTTGAGTTTTTGTGAAAGATGGTATCCATTTGTTTCTGATTCTTCCTTTGCAGGGCAAGCCTCCAGATTGGCAAGATTTTATAGGCATCGTCACTCTTCTGTTTATAAACTCCACTATTAGCTTTATCGAGGAGAACAATGCCGGTAACGCTGCGGCTGCGCTTATGGCTCGTCTCGCTCCCAAAGCTAAGGTATGGGACTGCAGCAACATGTTCTGTTAGTTGCAATCAAGTGATCTTTGGATGTTCTTTGACATTTTGATGTTGTGGAATGGTTGCGGTGATTCGCACGAATGATGCAGGTACTTAGAGATGGAAGATGGGGTGAGCAGGATGCTTCAATCCTGGTTCCTGGTGATATTATCAGTATCAAACTTGGAGACATTGTTCCGGCTGATGCTCGCCTTCTTGAAGGAGATCCTCTGAAGATTGACCAGGTGACTTCTTTGTTACCATTGGGTTTGGAATGATGAGTTAACCCATTACTGAGATTTACTACCCCACAGTCTGCTTTGACGGGCGAGTCTCTTCCTGTGACGAAAGGCCCTGGAGATGGGGTTTATTCAGGATCCACATGCAAACAAGGAGAAATTGAAGCGGTGGTTATTGCAACTGGTGTCCACACCTTCTTCGGAAAGGCTGCGCACCTAGTTGATACGACTAACCAAGTGGGACACTTCCAGAAGGCAAGGCGATAATTCTATATAAACATTAGGCTTGGCTTTCTATTTGATGTGTTTAGGTTGTCAACTATTTGTATTATCATTGCGTTTCAGGTTTTGACTGCGATCGGGAACTTTTGTATATGCTCAATTGCGTTGGGGATGATAGTCGAGATTATTGTCATGTACCCAATTCAAGACAGGGAATACCGTTCTGGAATTGACAATCTCCTTGTGCTACTCATAGGAGGAATTCCAATTGCAATGCCTACTGTGTTGTCTGTGACGATGGCTATTGGTTCGCATAGATTATCTCAGCAGGTGAGTTGTTTCGATTGACAGTGCTATAGGGAGTGTGATTGCTGATCTGCTAATGTTGATTCTAGGGAGCCATCACGAAGAGGATGACCGCCATTGAAGAGATGGCTGGAATGGATGTGCTTTGCAGTGACAAGACGGGGACGCTCACGCTGAACAAGCTTACAGTTGATCAGAATCTTATTGAGGTTGGTCATATATATACATGTATAGTATGTATTTTTTGCTTTTTTCTTTGTTTTTTCATATGTTCTTTCGTCATTGGTTTTAGGAGCCTTTTTTTATTGGTGTTGTTCCCTGAACTCTTGATTTTTTTTGAACATGACTTACAGGTGTTTGCAAAAGGAGTGGATAAAGAGACTGTCGTTTTGATGGCAGCACGAGCTTCTAGATTGGAGAACCAAGACGCAATAGATGCTGCAATAGTGGGGATGCTTGCAGATCCCAAGGAGGTGAGTATATGGACTATAGTTAGATTTAAAATATTTTTGTTTTTGTCACTGTTCTAATTTTTTTATGCTCGATTTTTGACTTATCCGCTCTTTCCATCTTTCTTGGCAATGCAAAGGCTCGGGCTGGCATTCAGGAAGTACATTTTCTTCCTTTCAATCCTACGGACAAGCGAACTGCTTTGACTTACATTGATAGTGAAGGTAAAATGCACAGAGTGAGCAAAGGTGCCCCGGAGCAGGTGAAATCAGAATTTTATGCCTCCTTACAGTGCTTCAGTTTTCTCATGTTTGGATTAGTTTAATAGTGCTTCCTCCTTTTGTATGGTTCTCAGATCCTAAACCTTGCACACAATAAGTCAGAAATTGAGCGCAAAGTTCATGGTGTGATCGATAAGTTTGCAGAGCGTGGTTTACGTTCTCTTGCTGTGGCATATCAGGTGATTGACCATGTTCTTTAAATCCTGTTTCCTTAGATCTTGCATACCCTTTTTGGCTCTCCTGTTCAGAATTAGCTTCATGTTACGGTTTGTACATCCAGGAAGTTCCTGAAGGACAGAAAGAGAGTGCTGGAGGCCTGTGGCAGTTCATTGGTGTCATGCCTCTTTTTGACCCACCCAGGCATGACAGTGCAGAGACGATAAGAAAGGCTCTGAATCTTGGAGTGAATGTTAAGATGATCACTGGTTGGTCTCTGATTTATCTTCATCTCCAAGTATGATTGGCCTTGGAATGAATTGGTCCACTCTTAGTGATCCAGAAGTTCACAAATATTTGCACAGTTGTCTTGCCCATCTTCATGCATAAATCAGTGTAGCAGTCATCATGAATTGGACTTTTTACATTTGTATATTTCATTTACCTTTTTATTTTGCTTCACGAATGGAAAGTCTGAAGCACAGAGTGCGCACTATACGTGAAGCTATGATTTGGCTTTATTTCGGTGATGTGCGCTTAAAAGTGATTACCTTAATACTCCCTTGGATCTCGTTAAGTATGAACAGGTACCTTTGTAGTGTGGCGAACGTTTTGGCAGTTTTGTCATACTGAAGCATTTGCACGTAATTCAGTTTTATTTCCTCAAATTCAAAGTCCTAATATCCAATATTGATTATGTCCTTTTTCTCGTATTTAGTTATGTCAGCATTTATGTTCAAAAGCCTTCATTGGTTGTTTTCCTCCTTTTATGTCTGTTCTAATGGACAGTGAGGAGAACCTCTGAACAAATACTTTGGAGGAAAAAAAATGGACATATTAAGATGCAGAACATTGTGTCATCCTATTTGGATGCACATTCTGTTTGCGTTTCTTGACTTGGTTAGTCTTTGGATGACATAATATCACCTTTCATTTCTCGTGCAAAGTTCTTAGTAAAATGGAATTCTAGCTCTATCATTATAATGGAAAAAACTACGCATAGTTCTTTGGTTTTCTGATTGTGTTGAGCGCTGACTGAGCACTGTGACCTTTATTAGGTGATCAACTGGCCATTGGAAAAGAAACCGGTCGTCGCTTGGGAATGGGGACCAACATGTATCCTTCATCTGCTTTGCTGGGACAACACAAAAATGAGTTCTCTGATGCAGTACCAATTGATGAGCTGATAGAAAAGGCTGATGGCTTTGCTGGTGTTTTCCCTGGTATGGCACTCATCTGCTTATGGATACAAAAACCTACCCACGGGCATGCGCCTATTTAGTATTCTTCATGTTTCTTAAATCCTTGTGTTCCCTTGATTCATGTCCATACTCTCTGATCATGTGGTGAGGCTGCTAGAATTTGGTAGCCAAAACTTGATTGTTGTTGTTAATTTTCATCATAATGATTTGTGTCTAGAGCACAAATATGAAATTGTGAAACGGCTGCAAGCAAGGAAGCACATTTGTGGAATGACTGGAGATGGAGTGAATGATGCTCCTGCTCTCAAGAAAGCTGACATTGGGATAGCTGTTGCTGATGCAACTGATGCAGCTCGTAGTGCCTCTGACATTGTCCTTACAGAACCTGGCCTTAGCGTGATTATTAGCGCTGTTCTGACCAGCCGTGCGATATTCCAGAGGATGAAAAATTACACTGTATGTAATGGGCCTCATTTTAATCCTCTATCGATTTCTCATCCACAGAGCTTGATGAATAATTTGGCACATTATCTTGATTTGAATACGTTCATTATTTTCTTCACTGATAAATTTCCAATTTAATCGATTTTTTCTATGCATTTGTCTCCTTTGGCAGATATATGCTGTCTCCATTACAATCCGTATTGTGGTGAGTCAGTGACCTTTTTTCTTTTACATATCATACTGTCGGCATTTTCCGGATCTCTAGCAGAATAATCTGTTTAATCTGCACCCAAAATCAAGTGACTAAGAATCATGACCTCATGTTTTTTCCAATGTAATGTATTTCCTTTTTCAATGGTCGCAGCTTGGTTTCATGCTGCTGGCCCTCATATGGAGGTTTGACTTTCCACCTTTTATGGTCCTGATCATAGCAATCCTCAATGATGGTTAGTCGCTCCTTCCCATTTGATCCCCAGCAGCAGCTAATTGCCTACATGATTTTGACTGGGGTTGTGGTTTCAATATCCTGTATTCTTTATGATTTACTGGTCTGTGTTTCTACTGACTACTTGCTGCAATTGCAGGGACTATCATGACAATATCAAAGGATAGAGTAAAACCATCTCCTCTTCCAGATAGTTGGAAACTGGCAGAAATTTTTACTACTGGCATTGTCCTCGGCAGTTACTTGGCAATGATGACAGTCATATTCTTTTGGGCTGCATACAAAACGAACTTCTTCCCAGTAAGTGGATTGTTGCATAATTTAGATTATTGGTGTTGCTCAGATTGATATACATTCTCATGTAGGTTTTACTGTCAAGTCAGAGATTGTGTACAGTTCATCTGGTTCTCATCTAGAGCATGAATGAAACACGGCATGAATGAAACACGGTATATTCATGTTTCATTCATGATTCCGTGTTTCATTCATGATGCAAATTGTCATTTTCATTTTACTTCTCTTTATTGTATTTCTATGAACTTTGAATGGGTTCCACTCATAGAGATTCTGTCGCCTGGAATTTTTCAGCATGTATTTGGAGTGCCCACTCTGGAGAAGACAGCTTATCATGACTTTCGGAAGCTCGCCTCAGCAATATATCTGCAAGTCAGCACTATAAGTCAGGCTCTAATATTTGTGACACGATCCCGGAGTTGGTCTTATGTTGAGCGTCCTGGATTACTGCTGGTAGTGGCCTTTGTGATTGCTCAGCTGGTAATTTGATGACCACCCTGTTTCCTCGTTCTTTGATTTTGTTAACAGTGGTGCAGGAGTGATTTATCTTTTGTACATTCTGAACAGATTGCCACTCTAATTGCTGTCTATGCAAACTGGGGATTTGCTGCAATTGAAGGAATTGGTTGGGGCTGGGCTGGTGTGGTCTGGCTTTACAATATCATCTGCTATATCCCGCTTGATTTTATCAAGTTCTTCATTCGGTATGCAATGAGTGGGAGGGCTTGGGACCTCATGTTTGAGCAAAGGGTATGAATGTAACTTTCCTTTTACTGTTAATAGTTCACCAGGGAAAGTGTTCTGATGCGTTTGCTTTTAATGCAGATTGCCTTTACAAGGCAGAAAGATTTCGGTAAGGAACATAGAGAACGTGAGTGGGCACATGCACAAAGAACGCTGCATGGATTGCAGCCACCTGATGTGAAGTTCAGTGAGCGGAGTCATGCTACGGAGTTGACTCAAATGGCTGAGGAAGCTAAGACAAGGGCTGAAATTGCTAGGTAGGTGGTAATGTTAGGATTACAGGATTATGCTGTGAGATAGTAAACCAGAACATCATCCATGCACTATCTTCCATGTGAACATGAAGAATTAAGGATGAGGATGTCGAACATAGGTACTTAAATATAGGAAAATAGGTTGTCATTTGATGGCTAAAATGATGATAAATGTTAAATGCCTTGGCTTATCAATAGATGGAGATCAGAAGTTCACTTCATTTGTAGAGACGGCTTTTTATTCCATATTTAATTTAAGAATATAGTGAGTACCCTGAACAAGATAAATGAACGATGGGATTTAAGTGATAATCAACTTTTTAGCTTTTGGAGTAAGTTGGTCTTAAAAAACTTATCTCCTTGTTTTGACTTTCAATTAGCGTACTGTACCAACACATCTAAAGATGTACAAGCATGTCTGGTCATCTTTGCTTGCTGACATCTGGACATTCCACATTGCTTTGTCTTTTGTCTGTCGAACTCCCGTGTTCTTCTTTTCCTTTTTTGTTGGTTGACTTTTTTTTTTTCATTTGCTCTTTTAGGTTGAGAGAACTTCGCACCTTCAAAGATCATTTGAATTCAGTTGTCCGAGACAAGCGGCTCGACATAGACACAATACCGCAAGGCTACACAGTTTGAGGAAGAATCTCGTGCTGTCATAGATTTGCACATTCTATGCAGCTCAGAGTGGTGATGTATTTAGATTATCGTGAGGCTTAGATCATACTTCTATCTCCTTTTATCGCATTTCCTATTTTCTGTCCTCAAGGTGCTGACGAGCTTTTGTTAATGTCTAGTATTTATCACTTTAGGTATCTCCAATGCTGGGCTGAAAGAGCCCCTTTACAATGTGCTGTCAGTTTATATATGATGATGCCGGCTAGTTCTATAGTTTCCATTTTGTCCCATTATTTATCTATTAATTTATGGCTACATAAACATGATGCTCTTGCATCTTTGCTGAATCTTGGGTGAATAAACCCCGTCTGGATCACAAAAAACATGGTTGCAATAAAATGATGTGCTAACTCTTGCTCGAAATGCCACCATTAATGTCACAAGGTTGGGACCTCGGTGATAGACCAAATCAATTTTCGTCGCTTTTCCTTGATTAGGTAATCGGACCATGCAAGACTTGAGTAATTCTGCTGACATTTATGCTATTTAAAATGAATTCATGATAACAGAGATACTGCGTCTCGGTGCTTTCACTATGGGTCTGCAATAGTTATTTGCTGCATACCGCTACAACTATATCTACAAGAAGTAGATATCTTGTACGGGTTCTACATAAATACATCATATGATAGCCATTTCAATCTTCTCCGACTCTGAGTTGAGGATCGCATCGGGAGTTCCTTTATACTTGTACCACCGAGCACATAGTAAAAAGTAACCCAAGTTTAGAACACCCAAGGCAGCGATGAGGTAGTAGAAGTAGTCTAATCTCCCTTTGTTTAGATCTTCTGGAAGCCAATTCCCGCTTTCTGCTCCAGCAGTCACCCTGTGGACAATTGATATTAGAGGCTACTCAAGTAGTTTGCAACTGCAATGCTGCAATAGAACAGAGACCCAGCAACACTCCTCATATTTTCGGGAAATTGCTTGTAATAGAACTCGACTTGTCCAACGGAAGCAAAAGCTTCGGCAAGTCCAGCCAACGCGAACTGAGGAACCAGCCATAAAGCCGACATAGATGAAATGGCACCTCTTCTTGGTTCGATACCCAAAGTCAGCCTAGTTAAAGCTATGGTCCTCCGTCGTTCTTCAACTAGGGCTGATACCAGCATGGAGATAATGGAGATGAAGATGCCGATGCCAATTCTTTGAAGGAATGTAATGCCGCCTTCTTTTCCTGTGAGCCTCCTCAATAGCGGGACAATGATTCGATCATAGATAGGTATAAAGATGGTGACGCTGAGCATCAAGAACACAACGAAGGAAGCTGCTGGGATCTTGAAGTTGCTGTTTCCAAGGCGTCGATCAGCTTGTGTGGCCTGAAAAATTGCGTAAGTATGTTGCTGGACTATCACAACAAAATAAATTGCCACGGCAGCCCATATAGGAACCACCCTCATCAAGCACTTCACTTCTTCCACTTGCTGCATACTACAGAGTCTCCACGGATTGGCTGGCGACCCATCTGGGTTTAACTGGTCCTGGGATGTCTTGATTGCTGCTTTATCTAGGAATCTGTCAAGGAGACAGAAGAGGTTCAAGATGTTGGTTTTATTGAAGTTGCCGTTCGGAGCTTCTGTTCAGTTGCTAAAATTCTATATTGGAATGTCAATGTAGGCTGGTTACCTGAATTGATCTGTATATGAAAGCTTAGAGTTAAGAGACTCCGCTGGTGTATATGAGTAAAGAGAAAGCCATGGCTGCTCGGGTTGCTTCAGCCTGCTCTTTTTAATAGCAACTGCTAGGACCTGTACCATGCTAGTGATTGGACTTCCCGTGGCCTTCACTTTCACATATATCTTAGAACCCATGAAGAAGATTGCGCAAGATATGAGCATCAAGATTGCAGGAATCGCTAGACCAATGGCCCAGCTCACGTTCGATTGCACGTAGACTATGAGCGTCAAGGAAATCATCTGGGCGAAAGTGAAGGTGAAGAAATACCAGTTGAAGAAGCTGTTTATCCCTCTCTTTCCAGATTCGGTTTTTGGATCAAACTGGTCAGCTCCGAAAGCTAAGTTGCACGGCCTGATGATTCCTGCAGCTCCTGTAATTAGCAGTGCAAACCCCAATATGAGAAACGCCATTTGCCCTCCAGTGGGGCCAGTGCAGAAATTCCTGCTGCTGCAGTGTGGAGGGTGCAGGTCCTTGATGGCCGCCGTTAGTTGTATTACTTGAAGTCCCTTCACAGCGAAATGGTAACGATATAGACAGACATATATATGCAATGTCATCCCTGAGTTACCTAATTTAAGTAAAATGCATTTTGCGAATTGCATTTCATCTACTTCTATCTTTTAGTCATTTGATGGCCGGATTTGAGTGGCATATCAGTTATTTACCCACTAGAGTTTTCAATCTATACACTGAATTCACAAGAAATAGATGATGAAGAAGAATTAGGCAGTAGGCACCATGTAGGAGGCAATAGTGCAGAATGCCGGGGTCTTGTAGCGACCGAAGTAGGTGTCAGAGAAGAAGGCTCCCAGCAAGGTAGAGAAATTTGCAGTGCCATTGAAGATGTTGATGATATTCGCGGCTGTGATGGTCTTCATGTTGAATACCTTGGTCAGATAGATCAACAGGTTGGCCAAGGTCCCAATGGCTCCAAGCTTCTCAAAAGTCTCATTCCCTGGAAAAATTTCATTCAAAAGGGAAGTTCAGGAGACGGTTCTTAGACAAGAAAGAGCAGCATGAGAGCACGCAATGAGCTCTCGGTCTCACCTATGATGAAGGGCAAGGCTTTCCCTCCTCTGTAGTTGATCTTCGGTTCACTGGTCGTGGCTGCCCTCTCGTCCTTGTCCCTTGTGTCTTTCTCATGCTTCTCCATTCTTTCTCCATTGTTCTGCTCCATCATGCCTCTTCTCCCTACAGTCATCTCCCTGTTTGTCTGGCTTTATAGTGGTCCATAGTGGAAACAGGTCAGTATAGAATCAAGTTATAAAGAGCAACTCCCATGCCCCTTCCTAAACACCACGTGCCAATCTCTCCCTCTCTCCCTTCTATATATATGGTTTCACAGGTCTCATGGTATGCACAGCCAATGCACTCGAATCCAGGCTCTGTGTATGAGACTGGGCCACCCGTTGTACAGCCGATGCTTTAGACCAAATCCGTACAACCCAGATCAAATGTGACCCAGGAATCTGTTACACTACGACTTTCGAGAAATAGGGCTGCTAAAAATTAAAATAAGCACAACATGGACAATAGTGGTTCTGTTTTGTTGCTTTTCTGGATCTTTTTGACGCGTAAATATGACTCTATCCTTAAGTCAGGGTACTTAGTCATATGCTAATCTCTCTTCTCAGATTAATTAATCTTTGGCAGAGTGTGAAGCTGTCCGAGGGCACGTGAGTACCTGTCATGACGGATCAATTTAAGTCCACAAGCTGCAAGTTGGTGTGCTTTCTCTGTTTAGAATCCATTGGTGGCGTAAAACGTCATAACGAGGTTACTTGAGTACAGATAAAAATCATTGGAAGAGAGAAAACGGGATCTTACGAAAGAAAAGATTCCTGATTGAACTAGGAGCATTGAGACCTGGCTAACTGGACACGTAGCAAGCGGAACACTGCATTGTCATCGTGGAAAAGGACACAACTTCGTGGTGTTCCTTGCATGCAATTTGAACATCCCAAGATGTGAAGCAACTTGCAACCACTGGTCAAACCATAGCCTCTAATGAATTGCTGATTCATTGCTTCATCGGCTCAACCACTCAATTAGGATGTGTTTGTTTTAAAAATAATTTTCGGGAAAACGTTTTTATTTTTATTTTCTAGCGTTTGATTCATTTAAAACGAGTCAACGGAAAATGTTTTCATAGTCAACAGAAAATGTTTTCATTCTAAAAGCTTAAATTCGGGAAAACAATTTCCCTTTGAAATAATTGGAAAACATTTTTAAAATATTTTAAAGTCCTTGCTTGATGAAAATATTATTATTAAAAAGAACTTCTACTTAAAAATTTTGAATTTGTTATTATGATATCTTTTCTTTTCTTTTGTCTTTTTTTTTTTCTTTTCTTTCTTTTCCTGTGAACGTAAATCCTAACTCCTACACCCCCTCCCTTTTGTCATTGCCGCCTCCTCCAACCCTAACCCCTCTTGCGCTCCCGTTGGCTTTGCTCGTCCTCTTCCTCTTCATCGGCGTTTTCTACACCTTCAATCATTTTTCAAATGCAATCCAAACACCAAAAAATATTTTCAAAAGCACGTATTACCAAATAAAGGAAAATTGACCGTTTTCCTGGAAAATGATTTTCCGGAAAGCATTTTCCAAAAACGTTATATTTTTTGTGAAACAAACACACCCTTAATAGGAAACTGCGGCAATCGTGATAACTCCTCTCTCTCTCTCCCTCCTAAGCAACATTGGCCATTGGTTCTGTCAGGCATGATCGCAACAAGTGGTAAATGACATAGATGACTACTTTCCCACCACAAAATTTCAGGCCCACTCATAAAGTGGAGCAAAGAGATGTAAAGCAAGTTGCAATCGCTTCTATCATCAGATAGACCCAATTTCATTCTTTTACTTTCCCGAAGATTGCCAACTAGAGACCATTTAGGAGCACAGTTTACTTAAACCTAAGGGAGAAAAGTTGAATGAACAGAAAGATTCAGGAGATGGCAGCTCTAAAGTTTATTACTTGAATAATATGACGCCACTCCCGGATGGCAATGGGCACCGCTAAAGAATCATTTGATTATTCACGATAGTTTTGTGGTTTACCCAAAAAATTAAAATAATGAGGAGATCATATCACTCAGCCAAGCGCGGAACGGTTCTTTTAGAAGGCAATATACCAAGAAGATGAATGATTTAACTTTAGGAGGATTCTAATGTTGGGAGAATATAACTTCATGCTGATAGATACCCATTTGCTTTGAAGAAAGTCTCTGGCATCGTGATCGTAATACAACTGGTTAGAAATGTTCTAAGTACATGATATCCTGTAAATTCGAATATCCATAAAATTTTGATCTCGTTCTCTTATATGTTATGTATTTTTTTCCTTCTTTCTTTTTTTGCTGTCACACCCCAAAACTACAAAGAATGAGGATGACACGGCCGTCCTTCCACACGAAGGACGCAGTCTCAAACACAACCAACAACCTAATATCAATTTTATATATATATATCTCAAACCATATATATACATATCAGATAAACCAACAAATTGGTTGTAACATCAAAATTTCTATAATCCACCAAAAAGAGATATACATTTAGAACTCAACAATCCAACCACTAGCAAGGATCATGTGCACCACTTCCTTAAACCATACAAAAAAATAAAAAATAAAAAATAGAACTCCCCAAAAGTTTCCCACCGATGGCGCTCTCACTTTATTCGCCGCTAACCAAGGAACCTGAAAAGATTAATGGAGGAGTAGAATGAGCAATAACAGCTCAATGAGTAGTATATATCTTCTAAGCAGATTGAACAACTACTATGCATGTATACAAAGCAATACCAAACTTCATAATGCCAACTCAATATATAAAATACATATCGAATCTTATAAGAGTTATTTCTATGACATCTTGATTTTTGAGTCTGATTTCGATGAGACGAGTTGGGCTTTTCATCAACATCTCTATAGTCTTTTTCTCTGAGTTGGCCACTCACGAGTTAACTAGCTTATTAGGTAAAGCCGTTAATGAATCTAAATACAATAGACATGAGAATTTGACCAGGAATCGACTACTCAACCGTGCTAATTTGCAAGGATCATTACGGCACAATTAAAATGGATCAGAGACCGGAGATAGGTCGATTCGATAGAGATATGTGATTAGTGCGTGGGTGATTCCACTTAATTGCAAAATTTCTGTCGAACAGCACTAGACCGATTTTTCTGTCTTTTTTGTACCTTGTGTCCGTATTTGAAATCTCGAGATTTTCACGACAATCGAGAGTCGTCAATGTGTCGAAGACGTACATTGTGGCTTGAAAATAATTGACCATGAGTCAATTGTATTAAAAATTCATAAAAGCTATCTAGTATATTGAGATGCGCTTAAATTACGTCGAATTGAAGTTAACTGCGAAATTGAGCGCAGAGATTGAAAGTTCTACCTTGTCACGATTCATTTTAGGAACGTTGACTCACCTTCCAATTTTTTTTTCTTTTGAAGATTCCGAGATTTTATGGAAAATCGATTCAGAAAACAAACGGAAATTTGTTTAGCCCGTTTGAAGGAGATTTTGACTTCTAAGTTGCTTAGCTTCTTGGATGATGGGAATTTGTGGAAGTGTGTGGGATTTTTCTTCAACGAAATGGGACTTTGAAATTTGACGTTGATTGGAGAAATTGGGAAAGAAATTGAAGCTTATTTTAAGAAAATTCGGAAGCCGATTTGCTGGTTACAATTTTGACATTAAAATGGTTAATTTTGGGTCTAAATTGTTAGAAAAAGATCAGGGGACAAAGCATTGATTGAGTAAGATAATTATCTTTGACTATCAAAGCTTTGTCTTCTCTCCCTCTCTCCTCTCGCACGTTCATTTCTTTTCTTTTCTTTGTGGCCGTCGCTTTCCCTTCTGTTCTTATCCCTTAGCTGGCCAATATTGACTTTGATTTCTCCCTTGTCCCCTTCTCTCTTGCGCCACCGCCTCAGCCGAACAGCTCAGCTGCTACCCTCCTTCGGCTTCTCTCTCAATCTTTTCTCTTCTATTTCTATTTCCTTTTGTTCCCTCTCCCTTCGAGCGAACCGAAGCACCATCTTCTGTCTTCTTCTTTCCCCCACCGAGGCCTCACGCCAATTGCAGCACCACGTCCGAACCCCCATCTTCTTCAGTCAACCAACAAAGCTTATTTGACCCCAAAGCCCCACCATTTGGACGCCGCCTCACCTGCGAAGCCGAATCCAGCGCCTGCAAGCCCACGCTTCAAGCAGCCCATCGAAGACCGAAGCAGCCGTGTCTTTTCTTTCCTTCGTCCGAGCCTTCACCTTCTTCGATCCACGCCCAGCAAACGCTGAGCTTGCTGCCCTCTCCTCCACGCGGCCAAGAATCGAGCCGCTCCTTTATTGGCCCATCTCCGCAAGCCCAGCCTCGGCGTTGATTCCATCTTCGTCCAGCAACAAATCGAAGACAGCCCAATTTCGCTAAGTGCAGCAGCTCGAACAGCAAGTTTGTTGGCCGTTTTCAGCCGATATGAGTGTCCCTCGGTCTCGCCGTGAGTTCAAGTCTCGGCTGCCGTTGCGCTGCCGTCGCTGTGAGCTGATTTTGGGGTTTAAATGGTGAGTCGCGTTCTAATCCTTTATTAGTGTGCTAATGACACTTAGAGGTGTGTTAGTTAGCTAATTGGTGGATTAGTTATGTTAATTAGGTTTAGGATGGCTTAGTTAGATTAAGTATATAGTTAGTAGTTAGTTGGTTTATTTAGTTTAGTTAGATGTATTAGTTAGGAATTAGTTAGTTTATTTAGTTAGTGTACTTAGATTAAATTATATAGGATGTTTAGATTTAATTGTTAATTAGATTATTTAGTTTAGTTAGTTTAGGTTAATTTAATTAAATTCTTTAAATTTATTTATTTTGTAATTTATTTAATTATTAATTATTTTCCGGAAATTAGGCCGGGATAGCCGGTGACCGAAATTTCGTGCTGATTGTAATGGCGTGTTCAATTTATGCAATTGAGTGTTAATTTATGTAAATTGAGTGCTGATTGAAATTTTGAGTATTTAATTCCAAAAATTGTGAAATTCATTATTTATTTAGAAAATCCCAGGTATCGGGTTTTAACACCAAAAATGGTTTTATGTACTATATAGACTAGTGGGATTTTAAATTGGAGGATATCAATTTTTTGAGTGTGAATTGACCGTGTACCTACATATGACTATTTTATCGTGTATTTCTAATACGAAGAAAATAGGCCAGGTTCACTATTTTAACTGAGACATTTGAGAGCAATGCACAGTGTCCTGGGCCGAGATTGATTGGTCGTGTGTTGATTAAGAGAAATCGTCTTGGGCTGTTAAGCCGGATGTTACCCATTCATTGGGACTTGGGTCGCAGCAGATTCTGGACTTACGTCCCTTCGGGGAAGCCGTCTAATTGAGAGACGTTACCATGCTCAAAGGAGGTGAGACGACCCCTAGCAATGCCAAAAGACCGCCAAATTTAGAGTTGACCGTACCCTTGAGGGGTGTAATTAACAATTGGAACGCATGATTGTTGAGTTTGATGCACCCGATTATGAGACCAAAACTGTGTGACATGGAATGGGACAATGTCATAACGGTTTGACCTTATAATTAGGACCCCGGTGATTAATTGAATTGATGAGGTGTTCAAGTTGTTATGTGCATTGATTATATGTATTGCAATATGAACTATACTGACGTGCATGAAAGGAAACTGAGGCGAGGTAAGTCCTCTGTGTCAATTGAGTGGTTGTGTGGTTATGACACTTCTGGGTGTATTTCCCTCATAATCGGGGCTTAGACTGTGAACTTGCTGAGATTTATATCTCACATTGTCGTGAGCTTAAAATTTTCAGGGTCGTAGAGGGAGGACCTGGAGCTAAGCTGAGGTGACCTGAAGAATAGGTCAGATAGGACAACCTCTTTTTTAGAACTAGTCTTTTGGTTATAGACTTGTGTAAAAGACTCAGTTAGTCTTTTGGTTATAGACTTGTGTAAAAGACTCAGTATGTTTATAAAAGTGTGGTTTGTTTGTGAATGTGATGTCCTGCTTTTCTATCCCGAGATAGTTATTGTTAGGGGATTTATTATTTGCTTCCGCATGTGCAATAAAAGAAAAGGGTCGGCGACTCGTTTTGGGAAGTCGCATAGTTTTTATTGACTAGAGAGGGATGGGCATGCACTCGAAGATCGGGGCGTGACAAAAGCTTTATACTAATATGGAAAACTCATTTAAATCGCCAACAAAAGTCAAGTATCAATGGTCGAATCCATTGAATAATCTCCATAAAAAACACATATCAATGGTCTATCCATTGATTCATCTCATATCAAATACATGTCGATGGTCCATTCATCGACCAATCTTTTGCTCAATAACTAACCATGGTCACGACACAACGCTTTGTGACAATGCGACCAAGATTCTCCCCTTGGCAAGGTCTCCACCTACAAAGCCGATGGCTGGGCCTAGAAGGATATCCTAAACCTGGAGTGCATACCCCAAAAACCCCTTACTGGGTTCACAATCATATTGAACATAAATAACCATTCTTCAATACCAGGAATTCAATCCAAAAATCAATATTTTAAACCAAACAAATAACATTTGTAGCATAGCCTGTCATCCATTTCATATCCATTTCTCAAATCATCATAAATCATTTCATAAATAATTTGCAAAGCAATTTCATATATCTTTATCCATTTACTTTGTATAATACGCTTTTCAAACATTCACAATCAACTAAAGAGTAGCAATTGCTCGATCTAGCTTTTATGTGATAAAAATGCTCTTCTCGATTCAATATATATACATATATATACTTCAAGACATGATTTTACAAAACCAAAGAAGATATAGTATCACTCACCTTATCGTTTATGACCAAACAACGAACGATACTCGTATCGTTGAACTCAAGGTCCTATCAAATAACTGAGAAAAAATGTTAAAATCTAACAAAGCTCTATTTCAACTATGAAACGACTAAATTACGCCTACGCGCTAACAAATCGCATAACCAAGGCAATTGTTCAAGCCATTCGCAACATGAAGTTTAAGCGCAAAACTTAATCACGCTTTAACTTTCTCCTCCGAACCCCGATTCGAACGTACTTATAGTCAATAGAGAGCCCTTGACACATAATACAAGAATCCCAACTTGACCGTCCCAAAATCAAGCGGAAAAATGACAAAATACGGGCCCAAAGCTGCTGGACGCGTACTGTTCATTGTGGGAAACTTTGAAATTTGTTTCGGATAAACCATAAGCTCAAATAACGATCTGTAAAATCCCATGGCTCCACAACACCCTAAACTACCATTCCTACAAAAATACGCGGCTTAACGACTCCAAAATCGGACTTCGCCGCTCGATTTTTCAAAAATTCCGAATTTGAACCCTAAACCATCAAATTACTTCAATTGGACGAACAAGGGGCCTAATCTCTTACTAGGTGCTGCGTTATGGAGTCGAGTTGGCTTGGTGAGGCATTTGCGGCATGCACGTGCCAAAACTCCTTTCTTTTCTTCTTCTTTTATTTCTTTTCTTTCTGGTCGAGGGACCTCTCAACTTCTATTTAGCCGAGCCCTCCCTCTCTCCTTTTTGCTTTATTGACCTTTCAACTTCTTTTACTTTTGGCCCACTAGCCAAATATTACATTTATTGTTTCGGGTACGAGAGATTTGAAAACTACTTGATTTGGCTCAGAAATGCTGATCACATTGTGGTGTTCCCTCTTTTCTATAAGAATTATTGTGGCCCACATGATATGATTTAATATGGTTTAATAATTGTTGAAATGCTATAAAATAAATAAATATTGGTTATGAGAAGTTGCGAGTCTAATAAAACGAAGAGGTATGACTTTTATGAAAGTTGAAAAGGCGCTTTGATGGAAGGCATCTATTGAAAGAACGTATAAATAGAGTCTGGTCCTCTCTCCGATTACGATAAACAACAATAATTGAAAAGAACTTGGTATTCTCTCCTCCATCGATAGAATACATTAAAGAATAGTGGGTTAAGGGAGAGAAACCGGATTTCTTTATTTGGTTTGTGTTCTTCATTTTTTCACAACGATTATCATCAAGGGCGATGCTATGGACAAAGATACGTCTTTATCTATTTGTGAAAATCACGAAGATCAAAGATCAATGTTTTATTACGAATTTCCGCATTAAAGAATTATTTGTATTGTCTAACATCTTCTTCCACTTGTTCTTGAACCCAGACCAGAATCTTGGCACTGTTTAATAATCATTTGAATAAGGAAAAAAATGCAAAACTGCATAGATTCGTGTGATCTTTGTGGTCCAAAGCAAAGAGGTTGACAAGCCTTTGTAAAAAGAATCAAGAGCTTTCGAAGTAAGAAGGAAAAGTCAATAGCTGAAAAAATGACATCATAAGTGGTATAACTTTCGTGTAGTGTTCATTTGAGTGTCATAACTTTTTTTTCTTAATCACTTGAGTGTTATAACTTATGTATAACGCTCATTTGAATGTCATAACTTTTTTATCAATCGCGAGTGCTATACAACTTTTCAAGCAATAGCTTGAGTATTATAACTTTTAAAAATATTCACCACAAGTTCTATGCCAGTTAAATTTTTGGCAATTAGGTGAACATTTTAAAAAAAATTTGGCATTCAAGTGGTCGTTTTTTTCGAAGTTTTGGAACTCAAGTTGTAAAAAAGAAAGTTACAGCTCTCAAGTGAGTGCTGTACGAAAGTTATGGCACTTGCAGTGTTTTTATCCCGTAAAAAGCCCCATCACCCTATAGTGATGCTTGTCGGAGCACAATATCATTATCTTAACGCATTTCCTATTTTCTGTCCTCAAGGCGCTGACGAGCTGTTGTTAATGTCTAGTATTTATCACTTTAGGTATCTCCAATGCTGGGCTGAAAGAGCCCCTTTACAATGTGCTGTTAGTTTATATATGATGATGCCGGCTAGCTCTATAGCTTCCATTTTGTCCCATTATTTATCTATTAATTTATGGCTACAAAAACATGATGCTCTTGCATCTTTGCTGAATCTTGGGTGAATAAACCCTGTCTGGATCACAAAAAACATGGTTGCAATCAAATGATGTGCTAACTCTTGCTCGAAATGCCACCATTAATGTCACAAGGTTGGGACCTCAGTGATAGACCAAATCAATTTTCGTCGCTTTTTCTTGATTAGGTAATCGGACCGTGCAAGACTTGAGTAATTCTGCTGACATTTATGCTATTTAAATTGAATTGATGACAACGGAGATACTGCGTCTGGGTGCTTTCACTACGGGTCTGCAATATTTATTTGCTGCATACCGCTACAACTATATCTACAAGAAGTAGATAGCTTGTACGGGTTCTACATAAATACATCATGTGATAGCCATTTCAATCTTCTTCTCCGACTCTGAGTCGAGGATCGCGTCGGGAGTTCCTTTATACTTGTACCACCGAGCACATAGTAAAAAGTAACCCAAGTTTAGAACACCCAAGGCAGCGATGAGGTAGTAGAAGTAGTCTAATCTCCCTTTGTTTAGATCTTCTGGAAGCCAATTCCCGCTTTCTGCTCCAGCAGTCACCCTGTGGACAATTGATATTAGGAGGCTACTCAAGTAGTTTGCAACTGCAATGCTGCAATAGAACAGAGACCCAGCGACACTCCTCATATTTTCGGGAAATTGCTTGTAATAGAACTCGACTTGTCCAACAGAAGCAAAAGCTTCGGCGAGTCCAGCCAACGCGAACTGAGGAACCAGCCATAAAGCCGACATAGATGAAATGGCACCTCTTCTTGGTTCGATACCCAAAGTCAGCCTAGTTAAAGCTATGGTCCTCCGTCGTTCTTCAACTAGGGCTGATACCAGCATGGAGATAATGGAGATGAAGATGCCGATGCCAATTCTTTGAAGGAATGTAATGCCGCCTTCTTTTCCTGTGAGCCTTCTCAATAGCGGGACAATGATTCGATCATAGATAGGTATAAAGATGGTGAGGCTGAGCATCAAGAACACAACGAAGGAAGCTGCTGGGATCTTGAAGTTGCTGTTTCCAAGGCGTCGATCAGCTTGTGTGGCCTGAAAAATTGCGTAAGTATGTTGCTGGACTATCACAACAAAATAAATTGCCGCGGCAGCCCATATAGGAACCACCCTCATCAAGCACTTCACTTCTTCCACTTGCTGCATACTACAGAGTCTCCACGGATTGGCTGGCGACCCATCTGGGTTTAACTGGTCCTGGGATGTCTTGATTGCTGCTTTATCTAGGAATCTGTCAAGGAGACAGAAGAGATTCAAGATGTTGGTTTTATTGAAGTTGCCGTTCAGAGCTTCTGTTTACTTGCTAAAATTCTATATTGGAATGTCAATGTAGGCTGTTTACCTGAATTGATCTGTATATGAAAGCTTAGAGTTAAGAGACTCGGCTGGTGTATAGGAGTAAAGAGAAAGCCATGGCTGCTCGGGTTGCTTCAGCCTGTTCTTTTTAATTGCAACTGCTAGGACCTGTGCCATGCTAGTGATTGGACTTCCCGTGGCCTTCACTTTCACATATATTTTAGAACCCATGAAGAAGATTGCGCAAGATATGAGCATCAAGATTGCAGGAATCGCTAGACCAATGGCCCAGCTCACGTTCGATTGCACGTAGACTATGAGTGTCAAGGAAACCATCTGGGCGAAAGTGAAGGTGAAGAAATACCAGTTGAAGAAGCTGTTTATCCCTCTCTTTCCAGATTCGGTTTTTGGATCAAACTGGTCAGCTCCGAAAGCTAAGTTGCATGGCCTGATACCTGCAGCTCCTGTAATTAGCAGTGCAAACCCCAATATGAGAAACGCCATCTGCCCTCCAGTGGGGCCAGTGCAGAAATTCCTGCTGCTGCAGTGCGGAGGGTGCAGGTCCTTGATGGCCGCCGTTAGTTGTATTACTTGAAGTCCCTTCACAGCGAAATGGTAACGATATATCAGACAATTATATGCAATGTCATCCCCGAGTTACCTAATTTAAGTAATGCATTTTGTGAGTTGCATTTCATCTACTTCTATCTTTTAGTCATTTGATGGCCGGATTTGAGTGGCATATCAGTTATTTACCCACTAGAGTTTTCAATCTATACACTGAATTCACAAGAAATAGATGATGAAGAAGAATTAGGCAGTAGGCACCATGTAAGAGGCAATAGTGCAGAATGCCAGGGTCTTGTAGCGACCAAAGTAGGTGTCAGAGAAGAAGGCTCCCAGCAAGGTAGAGAAATTCGCGGTGCCATTGAAGATGTTGATGATATTCGCGGCTGTGATGGTCTTCATGTTGAATACCTTGGTCAGATAGATCAACAGGTTGGCCAAGGTTCCGATGGCTCCAAGCTTCTCAAAAGTCTCATTCCCTGGAAAAATTTCATCCAAATGGGGAGTTCAGGAAATGGTTCTTAGACCAAAAAGAGCAGCATGAGAGCATCCAATGAGCTCTCGGTCTCACCTATAATGAAGGGCATGGCTTTCCATCCTTTGTAGTTGATCTTCGGTTCACTGGTCGTGGTGGCCCTCTCGTCCTTGTCCCTTATGTCTTTCTCATGCTTCTCCATTCTTTCTCCATTGTTCTGCTCCATCATGCCTCTTCTTCCTGCAGTCTATCTCCCTGTTTGTCCGCCTTTATAATGGTCTATAGTGGAAACAGGTCAGTATAGAAGCGTGTCATAAAGAGGAACAGAATTTCCATGCCCTTCCTAAACACCACCTGCCATTCTCTCTCTCTCTCCCTCCTATATATATTTTTGTCTCAGGTATACCCAGCACTCACAGGCTCTGTGTATGAGACTTCGTTGCACAGCCGATGCTAGACCAAATCCGTACAACCCAGATTAAATGTGACCCAGGAATCTGTTACACTACGGCTTTCGAGAAACAGGGCTGCTAAAAATTAAAATAAGCACAACATGCACAATAGTGGTTCTGTTTTGTTGCTTTTCTGGATCTTTTTGACGCGTAAATATGACTCTATCCCTAAGTCAGGGTACTTAGTCATATGCTAATCTCTCTTCTCAGATTAATTAATCTTTGGCAGAGTGTGAAGCTGTCCGAGGGCACGTGAGTACCTGTCATGACGGATCAATTTAAGTCCACAAACTGCAAGTTGGTGTGCTTTCTCTGTTCAGAATCCATTGGTGGCGTAAAACGTCAAAACGAGGTTACTTGAGTACAGATAAAAATCATTGGAAGAGAGAAAACGGGATCTTAGGAAAGAAAAGATTCCTGATTGAACTAGAAGCGTTGAGACCTGGCTAACCGGACACGTAGCTCGCGGAACACTGCATTGTCATTGTGGAAAAGGACACAACTTCGTGGTGTTCCATGCAAGAAATTTGAACATCCCAAGATGTGAAGCAACTTGCAACTGCTGGTCAAACCATAGCCTCAAATGAATTGCTGATTCATTGCTTCATCGGCTCAACCACTCAATTAGTAGAAAACTACGGCAATCCTGATAACTCCTCTCCTCTCTCTCCCTCCTAAGCAACAGTGGCCATTGGTTCTGTCAGGCATGATCGTAACGTGTGGTAAATGACAGAGATGACTACTTTCCCACCACAAAATTTCAGGCCCACTCATAAAGTGGAGCAAAGAGATGTAAAGCAAGTCGCAATCGCTTCTATCAGAATCAGATAGACCCAATTTCATTCTTTTACTTTCCCCTGGGAAAGTAAAAGAAAGATTGCCAACTAGAGACCATTTAGGAACACAGTTTACTTAAACCTAACGGAGAAAAATTGAATGAACAGAAAGATTCAGGAGATGGCAGCTCTAAAGTTTATTACTTGAATAATATGACGCCACTCCTGGATGGCAATGAGCACCGCTAAAGAATCATTTGATTATTCACGATAGTTTTGTGGTTTACCGAAAAAATTAAAATAATGAGGAGATCATATCACTCAGCCAAGCGCGGAACGGTTCTTTTAGAAAGCAATATACCAAGAAGTTGAATGATTTAACTTTAGGAGGATTCTAATGTGGGGAGAATATAACTTCATGCTGATAGATACCCATTTGCTTTGAAGAAGTCTCTGGCATCGTGACCGTAATACAACTGGTTAGAAGTGTTCTAAGTACATGATGTTCTGTAGATTCGAATATCCATAAATTTTTGATCTCGTTCTCTTACATGTTCTGTATTTTTCTTCCTTCTTTTTTCTTTTGCTGTTTCGGGTACGAGGGATTTGAAAACTATTTGTTTCAGCTCAGAAATGCTGACCACATTGTGGTGTTCCCTCTCTTCTTCCACTTGTTCTTGAACCCAGACCAGAATCTTGGCATTGTTTAATAATCATTTGAATAAGGAAAAAAAATGCAAAATTGCATAGATTCGTGTGATCTTTGTGGTCCAAAGAAAAGAGGTTGGGACATCTCATGGCCTTTAAAAAGAATCAACAGCTTTCAAAGTAAGTAGGAAAAGTCAATAACTGAACAAATGACATCATAAGTGGTATAACTTTCGTATGGTACTCACTTGAGTGCCATAGTTTTTTTTTTTTTTTAAATTACTCGAGTGTTATAATTTATGTGTAACATTTATTTGAGTACCATAACTTCTTTATCGATCGCTTGGAGTTCTATATAACTTTTCAATCAATAACTTGAGTATTATAACTTTTAAAAATATTCACCATAAGTGCTATGCTAGTCAAATTTTTGGCAATTAGGTAAACATTTTAAAAAAATCTGGCATTCAAGCGATTGTTTTTTTTTTTTCGAAGTTTTGGCACTCAAGTTGTAGAAAAGAAAGTTCACGGCTCTCAAGTGAGTGTTGTACGAAAGTTATGGCACTTGCGGTGTCTTTATCCCGTAAAAAGCCCCATCACCCTATAGTGATGCTTGTCGGAGCACAATATCATTATTGTGCTCTTCGCCATGCCCACAATTGGGAAGGAGAGAAGGCCTGGATTCATGGGACAGGTTGGTGTTTCTAAAGACCCGGGGGAACAGATATCCAATCCCTTGACAAGTGTCGGATCGAAATAAGAGTAAATCTGGCTCATTGATCGTTCACTTTTATGTTGTGTGTAATGCCATTATCTGTAGAAGTCGGGAAAAGAGCAAGGAGTTAGGACCAACTATGGCCCATAGAAATGCCCTTTTAGGGTGCTGCAAGAAAAATGGCAATCAGGCAAGGTGAAAGAACGTAAATCCCAGTCTGTGAATTTTGCCTACTGTCTATTTCAGGAAAAGGCATGCCCTTATTCACCGTTGATGTGGTAGACTGAATAATTCATACTAATTATTGTCACACGGACGTCTTTCACAGTTAATTAGACAACTATCGATCTTGGTGCCCAGATCAAGTAGAATTTCGGATCAGATCTTCAAAATTGCGCGAATAGTGTGGTTTTAGACACATCTCTATGCTGTGTTTCGCCGATTTGTTCGATATCTGTTGTCATGCTTTTCATTCGTATTATAGATCTTCTCTATGGCCAGAAGCGGAGTTCTCCAACTGGATCTCTCTCACGTCTCCAGGAAGATCGACCTTTTTAACATAATGACAGGCGAAGAAATTGAAGTACACAAAGTTTGCCGCACCGACTGCAGCGATGATGTAGTAGTAGTTCTCGAGCCTGTTCTTGTTAAGATCATGACCTCCCAACCATGGCGAGTTCCTGTTCTTGCGAGTGATTATGTGAATCATATTGACAAGGAAGGAGCCTATGTAGCTTGCAATGGACAAGCTGAGAAAGAAGATTGCACCGGCGACCGTTCTCATGCTCTCTGGCATTTGTGTGGTGAGGAACTCCAAAAGTGCTACTGCTGCAAATGCTTCGACCATTCCTGATAAGACAAATTGCGGCAAGAGTAATGCGACAGTAATAGGAGATTCGTACGAACCCCGGCTTAAGGCCGAATCTCGACGCTTCCTCTCCACGATTCCAGCTACCAACATGCACAGAATCGACATGATTATCCCTGTGCTGATCCTCTGCTGCATTGTCAACCTCTTGTCTTTCTTAATGATTCTCCGCACATGGGGGATGTAAATGCGCTCGTAGATGAAGATCCATATCGAGAGCGCGATCATCGAGAAGAGGGTCATCCAAGCTGGTGGAATCTTGAAGTGGGGTCCGATCGATTTGTTCATCTGAATAGCCTGAAGAATCCCGAATGTGTTCTGCTGGTCCATGGCAATGAAACAGGCTATTCCCGATATCCAAACTGGCAAGATTCCTATCAAGCATTTGAATTGCTCTACCTGTTGGACACTGCACAGCCTCCAGCCGTTCTTCGACATTCCTTGGCTATCCAATTCATTTGGATCGATGATAAGAGCTGCTTTATCCAGAAACCGGAATCTGTACGTACGAGTTAGCTTGACCACCCCCTGGTCTGATTCTTCTGGTGAAGGATCGTAGGACGGTTGCTCCCGATCGGGTCCAAGAGTTTGGCGACGCTTCCAACATGCTGCCACAAGCACCTTAGCCATATCCACGAAAATGCTTCCTTGAGGCTTCTTGCAGATATAAGTCTTACGACCGAGCAGGAAAATGGATATAGACAGTCCAAGGCAAGCAGTCGGAATGGCGAACCCGAGAACCCAACTTACATTAGTCTGAACGTAGATGACAGCGGTGAGAGCTATGAGGAGTGCAACGGTGAAGGAGAAGTACCACCAGTTGAAGAAGCTCTCCAGTTGTGCTCTTCCCTCATCTGTTCTAGTATCAAACTGATCAGCCCCGAATGCGATATTGCAAGGCCTAATGCCGCCTGCTCCAATGGCCAAGAGGGCGAGTCCAGCAAAGAGAAAACAAAGCTGCCAACTCTGAGGCTGTGGGCAATTGGATTTGCCGATGCACTTGGACGGGTGTAATCGTGGTATACCCGCGGTTAGAGTCATGGTCAACATGCCCTATGAATGAAAACTTCCGTTGATTATCGAAATCAAGAGGGACACCTGGAAAATTTATCGAGGATGACGAATAGGGAGGTTACCAAGAGAGATGCCGACGAGCCATAAAGGAGAGTTCGGAACCTGCCCAGGTACGTATCAGAAATGAAAGCGCCAACAAGGGATGTGATGTTCGAGGAACCGGACCAGATGTTCACCACGTTAACCAAAAGAATGCCACCCATGTTGTACTCAGTACGCAGATACATCGTTATGTTAGACACCAAGCTCATCGAAGCTAGTTTCTCAAACGATTCATTCCCTTCAAAGTCGAAACAAGAAATTCTAACTTTTTAGCATCAAATGATATATGCCTAGACAAAGACAGGAGACAGAGAAAAGATCACTCGAATGTTCAAGAGTAGTAGCTATTATGAACTGAAACTGAAGTGAAGTGTGTAAATTGAGGACCACATTACCTAGGATGTACTTAATGGCTTTCCATCCTCCTGCCTTCTTACCATCTGCAGCAGAGCGTGAAGGGTTCTCTTCATTTACCGAGTTAGCTGAGTGAATTGAGTCCTCTGTGCTACTCATGTTGTCCAGATTTCCTTTCCTTCTCAATGCGATCCGGTCTAAATGGTTTCATTAAACTGGAAGAGCGTATCGCTAAAGAAGCTCCGACAGTGAAACGAGAGGCGTTCCTCGATGCATTTCCAGGGATGTGAATCGCCACGTTTGAATCTGATGCTGAGTTTCTTAGTCCCACGTTTTCTAGGATTGTCAGGATTTCAGCTGATTTGTAGCGGGTTTTGTTATGGACTCACTTTTGATCCTAAACTCGCGCTGCGTGTGCATTTGTCCTAGTCTTACCAAGTTTGCCTGCCCCCACTTTCTTCGCCCTCGGTGTTGTGGAAACAATTCATGCGCGAACTGGTCAAACTCGGACATTCATGCCATTCTTATGATATCAAAAACTTTTATATCTATACATACATGTACAAAGAGTATATAAATTCTGTAAATAAATGACGTGAGATAATTCAACACCCTACGCGTAAGTTGGATTAGGAGCGACACGCAGAATTTGACAAATAAGGCCACAGATGTGAAAATTGGGAAGAAGAGCAGCTCTAATACCGCAGTGAGAATATGTGGAGGTGCATTGCATGATGTTTGTGTACGTTGTAACGAAGAACATGACCTGATCCCAGATCAAGCATTGCAGGTGAGGTCGCCCAAGGCCAGCGACGCCATCGGCGGAGGTCGCAACCTGCGCAGCTCGAGCAAATAGACATGACGGAGTAGCCATCAAATTGAGGGGGACGCAAGCCACGACAATGGTGTGGAAGGGCAGAGGACTTCAATCGATTGAGTTTTCGGCTTGTTCTAGGTTACCAAACTTTCATTGGGTTACCTAATTAGGAAAACAATTCTAATTTTCTTTAATTTTTGGCAATTTCATAAATGGTTGGTATATTTAAACCGTTGATAAAGATAAATCAAAGTCGGCAAGAGATAAGAGAAGTATTTTTTTTAAGATATAAGACCAAATAATATTTAAAAGAAACAAAGAAATGTTGGTACTTAACTCAAATAAGAGGTGGTAATACTAAATTAGTTGCTAATTTAATTGTAGAAAAATGGATGGTCAGAAAGCAAAGAAAAATGGCAACTTAATATAAAAGTTTTGTATATTACCTGTGAAAAAAAAAAAAAACATATAGACGTTGATAAACAATTCAAATTAAAGTTGGTAGATCAAAACTACAAAACTTAAGCGGAGAAAAGTTAACATTCACACAAAAAAAAATTGGTAATTACATATAATTTTTGATAAATTCAAGATGTTCATAAGAAAAGTGAATAATTTCATACAGTTGGTCAACGGTCGACGGATGAGCGGATCGGGTCGGACCGATCGACCCATCGCTTAGGCTGACATCATCGTGATGTCAGCCGCATGTGCCTCGCATATGCGTGAGCAATGGTTGGCTGATGTCATAATGACGTTAGCCGTGCGTGTGACGCATGCACATGGGCAATTGCTTGCACGCACACGTGTGTGGCACATGCGCTCGAGGGAAACTGGCTCGCGCCGATGACCCTACTTCCTTTCGGTTGCACGTAGCGGCACGTTTGGCCACCTTTGGTGGTGTGCCTCCACTCGTTTTTCTTGTCTCGACAAGAACTGTGACCCAACGCTACTTTAAATAAACTTTGACTCACATAAAATCGAAGAGAAGGGGCGAACAACATGCAGGTGTCGGAATTTCCATCCTTAAGCGTTCGACGGCGACATTTGTCAAAATTTTGGCCAAAAATCAATTATAAACATAAAAAGCAAGATTGGGAAATATGAACAACATTGTTTGATACGAATGAAGGAAACGAATTTCTGAAAAACGAACCGATACTCGAACAATCGAATATTAAAAATAAATGTGGAAATGTGACCAGGAATTATATAACACCAATCAAAAGGCATATCACGAAAATATACATACCTTATTTATCATAGATTAAGTACTTGTTGTAGTCTCAGAGGAATTGATCGAAGCACTGGAGTTCCGTTCTTTAAGAGGGAATACATTGTTATCTCAAATGGAGAAAAAAAAACATACTGTTTTATTTTGTTTTCCAATGTTTATTCTTTTTCATATTTATACTGTAGTTATTTTCACTTAAAAATTAATTGCCTTCTTCCTCTTATGGGTCATTCCCTTATGGGACAAGTTAGGCCCAACATGGGCGGACGGTTCTTAGCCCAATAAATAAAAAAAACCCATCGCGCCTGCACACACACAAATCTTGTTATTACTTTCTCATAATAGTTTTGCCAAGCGCAAGGCTATTTGCTTTTTTTCCATTGTTACATGCTTTTCTTGGTTCAAATGACAAACATTTGATGTTGCAAGGATGATGGTTGTATAGTGCAGGAAGAAGCTGGTGGAGATATTTAGGGCAGAACTTGAGAGGAGGAAGCGAAAGCAGCATGAGTGGAGTGATCTGGTGGATGAACTGATACAGATTGAAGATGAGAATGGGAACAAGTTGAGCGATGATGAGGTGGTTGATAACATCGTGAGCCTCCTCATTGGAGGCTTTGAGTCCATGTCTATTGCATGCACTTGGGCCTTTTATTTTCTTGCCTTGCACCAAAATGTTCTTCGTAAACTCAGGTTAAATTGATCGATTGGCTAATTGGATTTATTTTTAAGTCATTTTGGGGATTAAATATGCAATTGAAAAAGCATAACATGGCTTTATAGTTGCCTCCATTCGTCATGTGAATTTTCCTGCAGGAGGAAAACGTGGCTTTTAGCAAGAACAAGATTGGAGAGCTCATCACAAGTGAAGATGTTACAAGGATGAAGTACACGAGCAAGGTCCATTCATTTGTTCCCCCTTTTTTCTTTATCTTGCATAGACCTGTCAAAATAGGTCTTAACCCATTTAAAATATAAATGGATCATATATGGATCACTCAATTTTAAAGAGATGATCTTAAATGGGTTGTAAACTTAAAGGCTAAAATAAATGGGTTTTAAATGGGTTGAGTTTAGACCCATTTTCAACCCATTAGCTCACCCACACTCTCTCTTCCTCTTATAAAAATGTTTTTTTTTTTTAAATCGAAATTTTTATATTTTCCTTTTTCTTCCTTTTTCCATTTCTTTCGCCGATGGTTGGTGACAGCGACGGTTGGCTAGGCAAGCTCGAGCTCACTAAATGGGCGAGATTGAGACCTCACCGACAATTGGTGAGGTTCAAGCCTCGTTGATCCAATGAGAATCTGGTAAGCTCGAGCTTGCCAAGGACGGGTGAGGCCGAGACTTCGTCGGCCTTTAGCGAGGCTCAAGCCTTGTCATATTTAGCAAGGTGGAGCCTTGCTTGAGGTTAGTGAGTTTAGCTTGCTAGTTGTCGCCGTGGTTGGCGCCCGACAAAGGAAAAAGAAAAAGAAAAAGATGAAAGAAAAGAAAAGAAAAATTGAAAAATTGATTATTAAAAAATAAAAAAAAAATTAGAAATTATATTTTAAAAAAATAAAAAAGATATTAAAAGGAATGCAGTCAAATTTTTCAATTTTTTGATTTATTTTCAAATTTTAGGTAAATATTGAAAAATATTGTTATTTTTCGATAAAATAACTTCATAAAAATATTTTTCAAGAAAAAAAGAGAGCCTCAATTTTTTTTTAAAAATTTAAAATTATCCACCAAATTTTTATTTAATTAAAAAGTTTTAGCAATATCATTTTATAAAAAAATCATAAGAAATAAGCTTTCATAGAATTGGAAATATTTTAGCAAAACAATCTTTAAAAAAAGTCACAAGAATAAGTTTTCCTAAATTTGGCTAAATATAGAAGTATTTTAGTAATATGGGTCGAGTATGGGTCAAAAAATTTATATGGCATGAAAATTGGTTAAATAGATCAATATGGGTCGGACAATTTTTGATCCGATCTGAACTTGACTCGACCCACCCATTTGACGGTACTGGATCACCTCAAGATTCCCTCTCATCATCACAAAACTGTCGAACTTGAATTAATTCATCTATTTTTCTTAAGGTGGTAGAAGAAATACTCATACTAGTCAATGTGTCAGCTTTTGTGTTCGATCCGGCGATCGAGACTTCGAACATCAAGGTACTAAACATAAATTCAACGGGGAGTTTTGTTGATATCGGAAGTCGTTCTTGATAGTCGTGTTCAAATGATAAGGAAGACTTGCAACTTCTTGATAGTCGTGTTCAAATGATAAGGAAGACTTGCAGGTTATGTAACACCTAAAGGATGGAAAGTTATTGTGTGGCTTCGATATGGTTAAATAGATTTGAGAAATTTTGAAGATCCGTTATGCTTTAACCGGATCGATAGAATGTACGTCGATATTATCTCATCCACCTACTGACTTTTTGAATCATTCAGCGCATCGTTTGTAATGACTCGGCCCCATTGTGTAATATTATCCGCTTTGAATACTGAGTCTCTATGGTTTTGAAACGTGTCATGCAGGGGTAGAGGCATGGCCCATCGTCATGCAGGGGTAGATGCGTGGCTCACTGGGCACCCTCTCCCAAGCCATAATATTGTCCGTTTTGGAGGCATGCACGCAACAACCTCCTCCCTCATGAAACGTGTCGGCTTTGATTAGTCCCATACGCACGAAATGCATCCGCGACGCAACAACCTCCTCCCTCACGAAACGCGTCCGCGTCAGCTCTGATATGTCCCATACGTTATTAATGCTGAATTGTATCCCTCACACATTATTATGGCTCTGATTGGGGTCCCATACGCACGAAACGCATCCGGGACGCAACAACCTCCTCCCTCACGAAACGCGTCTGCATAAGCTCTGAGATATGTCCCATACATTATTAATGTTGAATTGTACCTCCTCCCCTCCTCCCTCCTCCCTCACGAAACGCGTTTGCATAAGCTCTGAGATATGTCCCATACATTATTAATGTTGAATTGTACCTCCTCCCTCACATGTTATTAATGCTGAATTGTACCTCCTCCCTCACGAAACAAATGCATGTCTAAGTTCGTTTGAGTTCTTCCTACATAGCTTCTATCCAGCCATAATATGGCGGCTTTGTTTTCAGCGTAGCGAAAGTGTACGTGAAACGTGTCACACAGATTAGAGGGATTAAGCCTTATAAACTAGCCTCAGGACTCCCCCTTAAGCGATATGGGACAGGAGACGCGCCCTGCGCTTGGGCCGTCACATCGTTTGTCTTAATAACTTACCATTTACTTCTATACAAATGGGCAAAATCGGGATTATTGCAAGTCTTTGGTAGGGGATCGAGAATATGCGCCGTGAACATGCTCGCCAGGATGCAAATTGCTCTTTTCCTGCATCATTTATGTGTAGGATACAAGTAATTACCTAATGCTTTTGTTACATCCAGGCAAAAAGAATTTTCTTGCTTTATTTTGCATTCAATCGGATGTGTTCTTAAGGTTATGTGATAATTTTGTAGGTGGGAACTGAAAAATCCAGATGTGAAAACTACTTACCTACCACATCCAAAGCCCGCAGATGGAGTGAAGATTGTACTCAGCAGAATGTAGTCAGACTCTTATTTATTTTGCGCGCTTTTAAATTGGCTTGCTTATGCCGTAAATCTTCCAATGCGACCTTACCTTTATGTGTCGTTTGTTCAAAAGTTACTTACGGAAGTAATACGAATTGTCCTGTCTGAACTCAAGAAATGAAAGTGCGAAATCCAACAAAGCTGTGTTTGTGTTTGTAGCTACAGTTGATAATGAGATACTATAGCACATCATGGATGCGAAGATATCCCAAGGAAGCTGAGGACGCGCTAAACTCTCTCTTCCAAAAGGCGAATGGCGCAAAGCTCCAGAAGCTGGAGAATGACCTATCTGTTACTCAACCCGATCTGTCCGTGACTCAATATTTTATAAACGTCAAAAATCTTTGCGGCGATATTACGAAGCTGGATCATCAAATCCTATCACATAAACAAAGATGAAGAGAATCATCATTCATGGCCTAAGGCCAGAATGTAATGGTCATGTCCGCAGTCTCTGTAAAAGACAGACAGGCAAGCTTTCTATTGCAGAAAAGGTTTGAAAGATAAAGTTCAAGCGAGTTCGAGATGGAAGACTAAAGAAAGCTCATCCCATAAAGCGACCAATCTAAGTTCTTGTTGCGGAATATGGAGGCCAATTGAATCGGATAAGATTGTTGAAAGGAAGGAAATGAAATCGAACATCGGATTTATATGGTTTGATCCAAATATCGGACCTACATCTATGGAAAAAGCATCATGGAGTTCCCCTATAGAAACTAAGCAATATAACAGAAATTACAATCATTCAAGCATTTAAATACTCTCTCAATGTTTCTCAACTTTTAGTTATATCAAATAACCCACACAGTATTTAGCTCCTCATAATTTCTAGTGAAACCTTACTCAAGGAATAAAACAAATTCTTCTCGTAAGAATTTAACTGATTAAATCACGACAGGGTGTCATTACAACAAGCAAATTGCTCTGAAATCTCCGGAGAAAAACTCCCTACATGTTTTCTTCTTTTGTGCAGTCTGAGCTCTCTCTCCTCTCGGTCACCAAGACTTTTGTTTTCTCTCGGCCACCAAAGTAACTTGGTGCTCGGAAAAAAAAAAAGAGTAACTTGGTGCAATTGGTGCAATTCTTGTCCCGTGTCTCTCACTCTCTTTTATAATGCACAAGAGAGTCTTCATCATTCAATGACCATGACTATTGAATAATCATTTATTGCACTTCATGATGCTCACATAGGAAAGAATCTTCTCTACCACTGAGGCTTCCACACGCTTCTTCACGAGGGTTCCTTCATTTAATATGCAAATAGAGGGATTTCCATATTTGCTACTTGAGCAAGTCTCTCCATTGACTCGATTACAGCTTCGCATAGAGCCAAGGAAAGAGAGTTAATAAAACACGTAGGTTTTCTCTACTGCTTTTCTACAAATGCTGAGAAATAAATGCAAAATGAAATTCATATGCAATCTTCTTTTTCTCACAATTGTGACTAAACATAAATGCAACCATGTGCAGTTGGGCCGAAGAAGGACTCCCCCAAAATCATATGGTCGGTCGATCTAATTTATTTAGATTGAGTATTGTTCAATGGGCTCAAACTTGAGATATATTTTAACAATTCCAATCCAAGAGAAGTTTCCAATGTAGGTGAGCTCAAAGTAGTTGATAGGAATTGCACACCAATTCTAAAAAAAATAACACAAGCAAACAATCCACATAGGCAAAATGCGATAATAAAAGAAGAGGACCAAAAAAACACACCATGAAAATTTATTTTCAAAGTTCATCCAAACTAGGCCATGTCTTCACACAAAAACACCCTGCAAATTCACTAAATTTCAAAGCAAATAGGAATACAATAATAATTTTCTCTCAAAATAAGGGCATAAAGAAATTGAGAACACTTAATATATATATATATTTCTTTGCCGCACACACTCACAGTTTTCTTCCTTTTTGGCGATTACTACCTCTCCTTTTCTTTTCTTTCTAATTTCTTTTCGGTCATTCCCAACTACTACCTCTCAATAGCTAATAAATGAGGTGTAGTTTTTAACCTAAAAGAAAAATGAAGTGAAAAGACAAAAACATCCCTAAATAAAAAATTTGGCTTCACCTTGCAATAATCTCCCTCTTGAAAACAGATAGACATGATGCACCATGCAATTTTGCATCCATCTAGTCCAAAAGCTAGCAACTAGAACTTGTGCTTCTATGACACTCCTCTTCAATTAACACGGAGTAATATTTGTGGTAGTAGTACATAAAATATTTTTCTCTCTATCTATTACCTTGGTAAACATGTTAGTTGGATTTTTCGAGCCATCAATCATTTGTAGCTTTAACTCATTATCTTCTAATGCTCACTTGATGAAACAATAAGGCCTTTAGACATGTCTAGTTCTTGAATGAACGTTACATTCTTTTGCTAAGTGCACTGCACTTTGACTATTACTCAACAATGTGCTCATTTGTTGCTTTCCATGTAGCTCTTCCATGTAAACTATATGATCTTTTTGGAGGTTTCCGTAATCGCCATGTACTCCGCTTCTGTTGTTGATAAAGCCACTACTCATTGTGGTTGAGATACCTAACACACTACTATACTTGCAACTATAAAATACACATCCAATGATACTTTTACCACTATCTTGATCACCTAAGTGATTTGCATTTATATAGTCCTGCAGGTTTAGAGATGTGCCTCCATAACAAGAAGAGTAATCTTGACATTCTGTACCTACTAGACATCTCGACATCCATTTTAGTGCATTCTAAAACTATTTGCCTTGGTTCTTTAAATATAGACTTACAATTTCTACTGCCTGTGCAATGTCTAGTCTCATGCTTACCATGGCATACATCAAACTTCCTACTGCTGATGCATATGGGACTACTGCTATACCATGTTTCAAAGTCCGAGTGTTCGGACATATATCATTTGAAAGTTTATAGTGACTTGCTATAGGAGGGCAAAAGAACGCTTCAAGTGCCATAACTTTGGCCAAAGGGACACTTAAGTGCCATAACTTACGAAAGGTACACTTAAGTGCCAAATTCGAAAAAAAACGGATCACTTGAGTGCCACGCCAAAATCCGGCCAAAACGCCAACATGGCGTTTTCCGTGAAGCGCGCCCAAAACGACGCCGTTTTGCACGCGACGTGTACAAACGGCGTCGTTTTGGGGCGACGTGGCAAAAAGAAAATTAATTAAATTAATTAAATTAATTTTAAAATTAAATTTAGTTAAAATATTTTAAAATAATAATTTTAAAATTAAATTTATTTAAAATATTTTAAAAAATAATAATTTAAAAAACTTTAAAAACCTTTAAAAATATTTTAAAAAAATTAAAAAAAAAAAAAAAAAGGGAATGGGGGAGGCGGCTCGGGGATCGGCCCTCCCCGCGCCCGCGCCACCCCCGCCGCCGCCGGGAAGGGCCGGCGACGGCGGGGAGGGTTTGGCCGGGCCGGCGACCCCGGCGGCCGGCGGCGAGGGCTCGCGAGCCCTCGCCCGATCCGGGCGAGGGTCGCAGCCCTCGCCAGATCCGGCGAGGGTCGGCGGCCCTCTCCTAGGTCTTTCATAGAAAATTGTAATGTTGACATCCTCTTCATTTTTGTGGTTCTCTTTATATTGGATCTACTCACTAGTATATCATCCACATATAAAGAGAGATAAATGATATCACTATTACCATACTTGCGAAAATAAACACAATGATCAACTCATAGTATGCAAATCCTTTTTAAATACCATTGCCATGGAGCTTGCTGAGATAGCTAGTATAAGCACCTAGAGGGGGGTGAATAGGTGCACAAATAATTTATCGAGATATGGAAGCGATTCTTGGCAAACGATAGAAAGGAAATTCTCTCTTGATTAATAAAATGAAATACGATCAGGGTAAAGAGAGTAAGGAAGAGAAAATTGAACACAGGGTTTATAGTGGTTCGGCTTATTCCAAGCCTACGTTCACTCTTCCGCACTGACAGTCCACTGGCTGGATTTCACTTATGAACAAAAGAGAAGTTACAGCACAGCTTTGCCTTGATTCCACAGTGTAGATGTTCTACCACACCTCCTCAAGATTTCTCACAAATATAGACTCTTTTTTGTATACAAGTATTCGCTCAAAGGAATTGTCTAAAAAAAAAAAAAAAAAGGAGCTTCAAACTTTGGAATTCTTCTATCGCGCACACCTCAACAACTTAGAACGTCTTCCTTATATACTCTTTTATGCCATCATACCCGTTGGCACTTACCAAAGGAATTCCTCCAATCTACCCGTTGGACGGAATCAATTAGGAAGATTATCCGAGCTATTAAAGGAATGTGTCGATAGCCCATCAATCCTTTTCGCCCATACAATCAGGATCTCGGTTTCCATAAGTAGAACCTTCCAATAATATTTAGGCAATCGCCGGATCTTCAATTATCGAGTCAATCTTCGATCAATCAAAGGACTCCGTTATGTCTTTTCCAGCCACGAGATCTTCTCCAGTTGATAAGGTTAAATCCTTGACGAAACATCCAGTTCGGATAACCTTTCTTCAACGGATTAGAGACATCAATGATGATAGACTTTGAGTCTTGAGTTTGGCTGTCCAGGAGGTCTTCGGACTTTAAATAGCGAGTCCGCAAGCCTTCGAGATTAGATCGATGGAAACGTTTTGTCAGCTTCAAAACACTTCAAGAAGATTTCTCCAACAATCTCCCCATTTTTTGATGGTGACAAAACTTTCATGCAGATTTGGATAACTTTGACCCGCAAAACATTTCTCAAACACATGCATATCTTATAGAGATAAATGGCTAAATGAATAATACTAGAATCTGCAACCACAGAAAATAGGTTAGTCTAGTATACGATAAAGCCATCCATAAGATATCAATAGTAGTTAATAGAAGCAGTCAAGTCCAAGTCTAGTTCAGTTCTCATCCAGACACAAAGTCAAACAAAGTTCAAACAACAAAATAATCCAACAAACAGTCCAACAAACCACACGATTAAAAGTTTAACGATTGAAAGTTTGTTCAAATCTTGCATCTCTCCCCCTTTTTGTCAGCATTAAAAAGGTTGAGATGAAGTCAAGATTGCTTAGGAACGCGAACAAGCTGAAAATCTTCCATAGATTGAATGATGCCTTTAGCCTTTTCAAGTCTTCCTTCGTTGTGCAATCTCCTCACCCTTGTCATTGGCCTGAATCTGAAAGAGAGGGCTTGATCTTATCATTCAATGAACATGAAGAAACTTGACCCGCATTCTGCAAGTTTTGAACCTCGCATCCCAAGGCATAAATTTGACATCGCATCTCCAAGAGAATATCCATGATTCGCGAAAATCTGCTGCATTATCGGCCCGAGTACTTGCTTCGGCCCGATCGATGGAGTAAATGCGGACGATGGTAGATCAGCATAATCTCGCAGGTTTGGCGATGAAACTTCATGACCTTCTTCGGGAAACCGAGAGGCATAAACATCCCTCGGGTCCGCGGGTGAGCGACTGACTCCTTCACTTGCATCAAGATATGAAGACTTCCCTCCTTTCTCTTGATCTCCCCTTGTTTCCATGCCTACAGGTGGAGAAGAGAGTTCCTCAGGTTCTCCTTCTTCTTTTCTTTCTTCTTCATGTCTTTTCTCCTCTGCTTCTTTTTCAGCTTCTCTTTCTTCTTCTTCCTTCTCCTCTACTTCCTTCTCCTCTCTGCTTCTTTCGTCATTTGTTCCGATTCTTTGTGGAACAGACGACTTAAATTCTTCAAAGCCATTGCGAGATGGTGATGTCTTCCTCATCATCTTCATCCTCAACGAGGAGAGCTCTTCTTCTCTTGGATGGAGCAACCATGGGCTCCTTCCTTTTTCTTTTAGCTACATAAGAGATTTGATGAGTTTTGGCAGGAGTCTTCTCCTTGAATTTCTCCAACTCCTTGCTCAGTTCCTTCAGACGCATTTTGGTCACCATTTTCAGTCCTACCACCATATGATCGCATGGTCGAACACAAAAGATTTGCGGAGGCTGAATATTCAGATGTCTGAATAACTTCGTAACAAGGCTTGGGTAAAGGAGTTGACCTTTGTCCTTCATCATTGCTCTATACATGTGAAACATAACAGTGTGAGGGAGAGAAAATTTTTTCCCAGTGAGGATGGCATACATCAGCTTTGCCTCTGAACTTGAAACATCAGTCTTGGAAGTTGATTTCGGTCGGAGGCAATTGATCACAATCTTGTGAAGCAAGATGTTGAATGCACTCATCCTTAAGTAGGTGATCTTCTCCTCTGTTCTCTTGTCCTTCACCAGTTCCAGTGTGGCCCGAGCAATGGAAACTTTGATTGGTTGATATCTTCCTCTTTCAACTCCTAACACATCGCCAGCATATTCATATCCACAACATAGTCTTGGTCTTTAACGCTGAAAGAGAATCTATTCGCATCCAAAAAGCTAAGATTTGAATAGAAATATGCAGTTAATTCAGCATAGGCCTCTGTAGTGTCAGAGCAGAACTTTTCAAGTTGAAGATAACTGAACTTTTCCCTCAAGTTCACATTCACAGCATCTAGAAAATCAAAATCCACACTCCTAGGGTTTATTAGCCCACGCTTCAACAATTTCGAGTACAGATCCTTTTGTTCCTTCAATCTGAACAAATCTCCCTTTTTTCCTTGATTTTCAACCGCAATACCCATTTTTCGGTTGAAATTGGCTGTACAATTTGTCATCATCATTCCCATCTACAGATTATTTGATCCACGAGGATCACTTGGGATATTCGCAAGGGTTTCCTCGGCCACCCCTTTACGAGCAATTCCCAAACTTTCCATTTTTCGTAGAAAGATATATTCGTTTCCATATCCTTTGTCTTTAAGAAAATCATCAACATAGTTCAAAGGAGTACGAGTTCCTTTTAAGGCACGATATAGCTTGTAAATATAAGCGGGCTTTTGAACTCTTACGGTGGTCTCGCATCCTCGATGATTTCTTCCTGTTGTTGATGATCAACGCCTTGAGGACTAGATGGAGGAGAATGACGCTACTGAGAATGTTGTGGGCTCGTTTGCTGTTCTGGAGACACTTCTTCTTCAGTAAGATCGAAGTGCGTAGGCCCCTCACTCATTCGCCGTGGTCCCCCGCTTGCGATTCTCGAAGACTTTCTTGAAGATGACATCTTTATCGGTTTTGGAAGATTCCTTGCTTGACTTTCCCAAGAAAGATGACAACTTTTTGAAGATTAAACAAAGAAGACAAACGAGAATGGAGGATTGATGCTTTCTAGGGTTTTTGAGAGTAAAGTGAAGAGGAATCAACAGTGCACGATCGGTTAAAAAGAGAGATAAACGAACCGTCACAAAGGAAATAAAAAGATGCATTTTCAAAATAACTGTCTTTTTTTCCATAAAAATAGCCATTTCAAAAATAACTTTCTTTTTGAAAATGAAATGATACAATAATTACGTCGATTAAATATAGCAACAATTTAAACACAGTCTGACGATCGTACCTTTTCAAGATAAGATTAGAGAGAGAAAGACTTACAGTCTGACGGTCGTACCAAGACTATCTTACGAGATAAAGTCTTGTATGTTCGAGTTTGAAAGTCTTTAGACTTTGATTTCCTCATACCTCAAAATGTTGAGTTTGGAACGGATAGATTCAAATTGATTTTTCTCCAAAGGCTTTGTGAATATATTCGCTAGTTGGTTCTTTGAGTCAACAAATTGAATTGAAACATCTCCATTTTGAACATGGTCTCTAATAAAGTAATATCGAATCTCTATATGCTTTGCTCTTGAGTGGAGAATTGGATTTTTGGTGAGGTTGATAGCGCTAGTGTTGTCGCAATTAATCTCCGTGCATGAGTCTTCAATTCCAAAGTCTCTTAGCTGTTGTTTTATCCATAGAATTTGCAAACAGCAACTTCCAAGGGCTACATACTCGCTTCGTTGTTGAAAGAGCCACATTGCTTTGTTTCCTTGAAAACCAAGACATTGTCCGCTTCCAAGCAACTGGCAAGTTCCTGAAGTGCTCTTTCTATCAACTCTGCAACCGGCCAGATCTGCGTCTGAATATCCCATAAGATTAAGGTCTCTCTTCTTAGGATACCAAAGACCGATGCTTGAAGTTGATGAAACATATTTAATAATACGCTTCGCAGCATTCAAATGAGATTCTTTTGGATCTGATTGAAATCTGGCACAAATGCAAACACTAAACAAAATGTCAGGTCTAGAAGCAGTAAGATAAAGAAGAGATCCGATGATACTCCTGTACAACTTTTGATCGACTTTCTTCCCTTCTTCATCTTTGTCTATCTTCAAGGAACTTGACATTGGTATGTCAGCCTTTTTGCAATTGTCCAGACCGAACTTTTTGACAAGATCATTTGCATACTTTTCTTGATGAATAAAAGTTCCTTCCTCCAATTGTTTTATTTGAAGTCCAAGAAAGAAGGTTAACTCACCCATCATGCTCATTTCAAATTCATCCGCATAGTCTTAGAAAATTTCTTGCATAGACTTTCATTAGAGGATCCAAAGATAATATCATCGACATATATTTGAATAAGCAGAAAACTTTTGCTTTCTCTTTTAATAAAAAGAGTAGTGTCCACTTTACCTTTAACAAATCCATTTTGAATTAAAAACTTACTTAATCTGTCATACCAAGCTCGAGGTGCTTGCTTTAAGCCATATAAGGCCTTTTTGAGTCTGAATACTGAGTCTTGTTTCCTTGGGTCTTCAAACCCTCGGTGGTTGTTCCACATAGACTTCCTCATGGATGAATCCATTTAGGAAAGCACTTTGACGTCCATTTGAAATAACCTGAAATTTTTATGACAAGCAAATGCAAGTAATAAATGAATTGCTTCTAACCTTGCTACCGGTGCATAAGTCTCGTCATAGTCGATCCCTTCTTCTTGTGTGTATCCCTTGCCACGAGTCTTGCTTTGTTTCTTACGACTTTACCTTTCTTGTCCATCTTGTTTCGAAAACCCATTTAGCTCCAACAACCGATTTACCTTTCGGTTTTGGAGTTAATTTCCAGACATCATTAATTTTGAATTGTCTGAGTTCTTCTTGCATAGCTTCAATCCAGCTTTCATCGGATAAAGCTTCTTCTATGCTCTTGGGTTCTATTTCAGAAATAAGAGCCACGGCACTAGACTCTTCTCGCCTTTTGGATCTTGTGCGAATTCCTTCATTGATGTCGCCAATAATAAGATCTTTGGGATGACTGGACTTATGTTTCCAGTTGCTGATTAATTTTTCAGATTGATGATCACTTCCTTCACTTGAATCTTCAACAGTTACTTGTTGCTGATCCTTCAAAATCTGAGTTGCTTCTTGAGATTTAGACTTTGTTGAGTCTGGAGAAGATTCAGTCTCTTCAAGATGAGTCTGAATGGATTCATTTTGAATAGAATCTTTGAATTTGACATTCATTGATTCTTCCACAGTTTGAGTCTTCTTGTTGTAGACTCTGTACGCTTTACTTGTAGTTGAATATCCAAGGAAGATGCCTTCATCGACTTTTCTTCAAACTTACCAACTCGATCATTTGCATTTTTCAATATGAAACATTTGCATCCGAACACATGAAAATATGAAACAATTGGCTTCTTTTCTTTAAATAGTTCATAAAGGTTTTTTTTTTTTCTAGAATAGGCCTTAGAAAGATTCTATTGATAATATAACATGATGTTGAAACTGCTTCAGCCCAAAAACGTAAAGAGATATTGCCTTCAATTAAAAGAGTTCTAGCCATTTCTTGAAGAGATCTATTCTTTCTTTCCACAACTTCGTTTTGCTCTGGAGTATATGGAGAGGAGAACAAATGTTGAAAACCAGATTCATCACAAAATTTGCAAAGTCTTGATTTTCAAATTCACCTCCATGGTCTGTTTTTATACTTGAAATGACATACCTCTTTTCATTTTGAACCTTCTTAGCAAATTTTTCAAAGTAAGAGAAAGTTTCAGACTTACTTGCTAAGAAATATACCCAAGTAAATCGTGAGTAATCATCCACAATTACTAGGCAGTATTTCTTACCTCCAATGCTTTGCGTTCTTGTTGGTCCGAAGAGATCCATATGCAAGAGCTGCAGTACACGGTTAGTGGAAACTTGATTTATTGGTTTAAAGGAATTTTTTACTTGTTTTCCCAATTACATGGTGTACATAGATCAAACTTTTGGTATGATAAATTGGGTAGACCACGAACAAGCTTCTTTGCTGAGATTTTGGCTATCTACTTCATGTTGATATGCCCAAGCTTTTTGTGCCATAAGTTTGCTTCGTCTTGGATTGAGATTAGACATTGCGATTCATCTTATTTCACGTCCAAGAGGTAGATATTTCCATGTCTTTGACCCATAAATGATTGAGTAGTGTCTTTACTGGTTCCTGAACAAATACCCTCTTGAAAGTTGATTCTAAAACCGGCATCACAAAGCGACCGACACCGAGCGATTGTAATTGAGCCCTTCAACTAAAGAAACATTGCTTATTGTGAGGTTCCCAATCTTTACGAGTTCCAAATCCCACTATTTTTCCTTTGTTGTTTCCTCCAAATGAGACTTTTCCACCATTCACTTGAACGAGCTTTATGAAGTAATTTGAATCTCATGTCATGTGTCTCGAGCATCCACTATCCAGATACCATTTCACTTTTTTTCTTGATAGTGACCGCATTCAAAAAGAAACTCAAGCTTTCTTTGGTACCCATATTTTCTTGGGTCCTTATGAGTTAGTCTGATATACAGTTTTTGCCCAGACTTTATTGACAGGTCTCCAAACCATAGGACATTCTTTCTCAAAGTGATTTGCACTATTGCATTTTGAACATCTAAGAGCATTATGACCTACTGGTTTTACAAAGTTCCTTTCAAAATGATTTTTGTAAGCATTTCTTGTGGGTCTTTGTTTGATTCTTTCTTTTACTTTACGAAAATCAATTAAAGAAATGGTTTTAGCAGTCATTCCCAAACCAGATTTATTGAAATAAGGTCTTTGAGCAGAAAGTATTTTCTCCAGTTTTTCAGAACCTAAAGAAAATCTTTTGGAAATATTTGAAATATCATTTTTCAAAAATGCATTTTCTTTTAAAAGATTATTTTCACTTTCTTTGAGAGAAGAAACATTCTAGTCTAAGCATTTCACTTTTTCCTCCAAAGCATTCTCTTGTTGTTTTAAAGCATAATTTTCTTTTTTGAGTTCGGAAATTCTTTTAAGAGAAGTCTTAAGACTAAAACATAATTCATCAATGTATTTTGAAACTTTAATAGGGATTTTGAAGTTACTTACCTCGAATTCACTTTCTGAATCTGAATCAGTCTCGGAGTTTGATTCTGAACTGTGACATTAGACATATGTTGGCATAATCATCATCACTATCTTCGCACTCGTATCACTCCGGTTTTAGCTTTGAGAGCTTTTCGATATCTTTCAGTTTTCCTTTCTTCTTCCTTAGAAGAGGACAGTTGGGTCCGATGTGTCCCTTTTTCTTATATTCAAAGCGGACTACATCTTTGTTTGATTCTTCATCTTCAGCAGACTTGGTCTGCATTTGCTTTTGAAAACTTTGTTTCTTTGCATTGAATCTTCTTCCTTTTCTGTTCAGCTTTCGAATCTTCTTATCATAAGAGCAAGTTCTTCATCATCCATGTTGTCTTCAGAATGCTTACATCGTAATCATCATTAGATTTTAATGCAATAGATTTCTTACCTTTAGGGTCTTCGTCTTCATTGATTCGTTCCACTTCATAAGATTGAAGAGTCCCAACCAACTCATTGTGAGACAGTGGCATGATTCTTTGGGTCTCTCTCGATTGAGGTCTTTATGTGATTCAATCCTTGGAGAGTCCACGTAGTAACTTGTTTACTTTCATGGGATCGAAATTGGTTGACCTTTGATTTTCAAGACTATTCACGATATCTCGTAAAACGACTAAACATGTCAATTATAGATTCTCCTGGTTTCATTCTGAAGGCTTCGTATTGACCGAGAAGAATGTTGATTCTTGTCTCTTTCACTCGATCGGTTCCTTCATAGGTAATGTGTAATCTATCCCAAACTTCTTTGGCTGTATCACAAGAAGATATTCTGTTATATTCAGTAGGTGATAAAGCACAATATAAAAATAAATTGCTTTTGCATCAAGAGCTTGTCTCTTGATTATCTCTTCCCCGAGTCATTTCGCTAGACTCAACGGTGTCTTTTCCTCTTTCTGAGACAGGAGCAGCTTTGGGAACGATTCCTTTTTCTACAACGTCCCATTCCAGAGGATCCTTTGATCTTAAGAACGCCTTCATCTTGTTTTTCCATATGTTGTAGTCCTTTCCATCAAAATAAGGTGGTCTGGTGTTGCTTTGCCCTTCTACCAGCCCTGGAGCCAACATACTAGCCATGGATATTTAACTCTGAAGTAAAACACTTCAAACAAAGTGAGTACACGAGCTCTGATACCAATTGAGATAGCTAGTATAAGCACCTAGAGGGGGGGTGAATAGGTGCACAAACAATTTATCGAGATATGGAAGCGATTCTTGGCAAACGATAGAAAGGAAATTCTCTCTTGATTAACAAAATGAAATACGATCAAGGTAAAGAGAGTAAGGAAGAGAAAATTGAACACAGGGTTTATAATGGTTCGGCTTATTCCAAGCCTACGTCCACTCTTCCGCACTGACAGCCCACCGGCTGGATTTCACTTATGAACAAAAGAGAAGTTACAGCACAGCTTTGCCTTGATTCCACAGTGTAGATGTTCTACCACACCTCCTCAAGATTTCTCACAAATATAGACTCTCTTTTGTATACAAGTATTCGCTCAAAGGAATTGTCTAAACAAAAAGGAGCTTCAGACTTTGGAATTCTTCTATCGCGCACACCTCAACAACTTAGAACGTCTTCCTTATATACTTCTTTATGCCATCATACCCGTTGGCACTTACCAAAGGAATTCCTCCAATCTACCCGTTGGACGGAATCAATTAGGAAGATTATCCGAGCTATTAAAGGAACGTGTCGATAGCCCATCAATCCTGTTCGCCCATACAATCAGGATCTCGGTTTCCATAAGTAGAACCTTCCAATAATATTTAGGCAATCACCGGATCTTCAATTATCGAGTCAATCTTCGATCAATCAAAGGACTCCGTTATGTCTTTTCCAACCACGAGATCTTCTCCAATTGATAAGGTTAAATCCTTGACGAAACATCCAGTTCTAGATAACCTTTCTTCAACAGATTAGAGACTGTCAATGAGGATAGACTTTGAGTCTTGAGTCTGGCTGTCCGGAGGTCTTCGGACTTTAAATAGCGTAGTCGCAAGCCTTCGACTAGCGATGGAAACGTTTTGTCAGCTTCAAAACACTTCAAGAAAATTTCTCCAACACTTGCTTTAAGTCATACAAGCTTTTCTTCAAGCGACATACCATTTATTCATTACCTTTGACCTCAAAACCTATAGATTGTGCCATGTATAGCCCATGTATAGCTCTTCATCAAGGACACCATACAAAAACACCATTTTCACATTCAATTGCTTGAAATGAAGATCCTCCATTGCAACTATACTCAGTAGAACTTTGATTGATGTCAATTTCATTACTGATGAAAATATCTCAGAGTAGTCTTCTTTTTGAGAAAAACCCCTTTGATCACAAACCTCGCCTTGCATTTAATACTACCATTTGCTTAATTTTTGATCATGTACATCCATTTGTTTAACAAAGCCTTTTTAGCAGTGGGCAACTTGGTCAACTCTCAAGTTGCACTTTGAAGTAACGAGCGTTGTCTCATAACATGCTCCCACTATATGTGTGATGTCTCTTTCTTTACCTCATCATAAGTCTTCAATTCTCTTAAATCTATATATAAGATGTGGCTCAGAATAATGTTTGTGATGTGAATTGTTGCGGAAATATTGTTCTACAAAGGTCCGGATGGTGCGAATTACGAACCTCGACCTCCAATCAAACCTGTGATTGGCAATCTCGGCATGAACGTGACTTGTTGACGAACGCGTGTTAACCAACCAATGTTATAGACGCCACAAGCAAAAGAATTCGCTATCTCGCTCGATAAGTCGAATCGACTGTCACAAGAGAACCTTGATAAGGTCAAGTCCTCAAAAGAACAATAGAAGAGAATCTCTCAATTTTTTTTTGTTCCTCAAAAATAAAATTTGTCTTCCAAAGAAATTCGACAAATCCTTAATATAGGCTTTCTAGCCGCCACACAAACCCTAAACCAGCCCTAAAAACCTAATGCGTCATATTCTAGAATATGCCTAAACAAGAAGATAATAATTTTTTTTTGACTTGGTCAAACATTTGGTGACCAGATAATCAAATTGCGCCTAGATTTTCAAGATTCTTCAAGATTTGATTCAAGGTTATTTCTACGCCAAATATTATGCCAAGATTTGCAAGATTCTTCAAAATTTGATCCAAGGTCATCTCCACGCAAAAGATCACGAACCATGATGCCAACAGCTTGCCTGAATTGCTTGGCCCGCGCTCGAGTAATCGAACCAGTAGGAATAGACAATGGGTCTCTAGCACCTCCTTCTCGATATGGCTCGATGTCCATATCAGTTTGCTAATGGAAAAGAAAAATTACCTTTAATTTTCTCACATGCGTAGACCTCCTCAAGACAGCTACTTCATGGTTGTAAGTCTGTTTTGGATCACTGCGTTCCTCTTGAACTGCCTGTTCATTAATAGGAGGTTCATCTTGAACATCCCCTTCAAGAGCACTCTAATCTATTGGAACAATCTTCACGAGCATTGTGTCTAGCTCAACTTATTTTGGTTCCACTACTCTCTTATGCTCTATTTGATGATCATTGTACATCTTTTCTTCATGGAATACTACATTCCAATTGTGGAGGAATTTTGTTATTATCATAATCTCAAAGTTTATAGCCATACTCGTAGTCACCATATTCGATAAAGATGCACCTTTGGGACTTAGCATCAAGCTTCTTCCTATCCTCTCTATAAATCAAATAATATGCAATACAACAAAAATTTTCAAATATGAATAATAATCTTTTTACCCAACCACCGCTTATGGTAGTCATCCATATAGCGCATTAGATGGAATCCTGTTGATTAGATAAATAACTGCATCAATTGTAGTAGCCCAAAGAGTAGCGGGAGACCCGCATGTAGTCTTGTGCATCTCGTGCGCTCCAAAATGGTCTTGTTCCCAAAGGTTTGATTAGAGAATCCAACTGTAACACAAATAGAAATATATTCTGTTTTTTAACTTGCTTTTCCCCTTCTTTATAATGTAAGCAAGGCATATGAAATAGACTCTTTGCAATTTTCTCCCCGCGCCGTGGGCATATGCGAAAATAAACACAATGATCAATTTCACAGTGTGCAAATCTTTTTTCTTCCATGAAACCATCAAACTTTAAGTACCATTGCCGTGGAGCTTGCTTCAAGTTATACAAGCTTTTCTTCAAGCGACATATCATGTGTTCCTTATCTTTGACCTTAAAACCTTTAGACTGTGCCATGTATAACTCTTCATCTAGGTCACCATACAAAAACACCATTTTCACATCCAACTGCTCGAGATGAAGATCCTCCATTGCAACTATAATCAACAAAACTTTGATTTGATGTCAATTTTATTACTGATAAAAATATCTTGTAGCAATCGATCCTTTTTTTTTTTGGTTGAGAGAAACCCTTTTAATCACAAATCTCGCCTTGCATATGATATTGTCATTTGCTTCATTTTTTTTTTTTTTTTTATCATGAACATCCATTTGTTTAACAAAACATTTTTATCAGTGGGCAACTCTGTTAACTCTCAAGTTTTGCTTTAAAGTAAAGGGCATTATCTTTCATAGCATGCTCCCATTGTATGTGATATGCATCTTTCTTTGCCTTATCATAAGTCTATGATTCTCTTGAATCTACATATAAGATATGGCTTAGAATAGTGTTTGCCGATGGAAAAAAAAATTACCTTTAGTTTTCTCACGTGTAGACCTCCTCAAGATAGGTACTTCATGGTCGTAAGTCTGTTCCATATCACTGCATTCCTCTTGAATTGCCTGTTCATTGATAATGGGTTCATCTCGAACATCCCCTTCGAGAGCACTCCGATCTAATGGAACTATCTTTACGGGCATTGTGTCTAGCTCAACTTATTCTGGTTCCACTGCTCTTTATGCTCTAGTTGATGATCATTGTACATCTTTTCTTCATGGAATACCACATTCCAATTGTGGATGATTTTGTTATTCTCATAATCTCAAAGCCTATAGCCATACTCATGGTCACCATAATCGATAAAGATTTACTTTTGGAACTAGTATCAATCTTCTTCCTATCTCCTCTATAAATCAAATCATATGCAATACAACAAAAAATTTCAAATATGAATAATAATTTTTTTACCCGATCATTGCTTTTACGGTAGTCCTCCATCTAGCGCTTTAGATGGATTCCCGTTGATAAGATAAATAACTGTATCAACTGTAGTAGCCCAGGCGGAGACCCACATGTAGTTTTTTGCATCTCGCGCCCCAAAATGGTCATGTTCCCAAAGGTTTAATTAGAGAATCCAACCGTAACACCAATAGAAATATATTCTGTTTTATTTTTTTTTTTTTAACTCACTTTTCCCCTTCTTTATAATGTAAGCAGTAAGCAGGGCATATGAAACAGACTCTTTGCAATTTTCTCCCTGCGCCGTAAGCACATACGTCATTTGTCGCTGTGGTCATACCCTAATGTTATGCAGTTGTATCCTTCTTCCTGCAACCATAAGTAGTCGAGAGCAGAATTCTACAAGTGTCCAAGCAGCTTCTCCTTCACTCATTTGACGCTCTTCGACCAGCATCCGATTGACATGGGATCAAAACCGACCTCTGTTTGCCACGTGGTGGCCTTGCCTTACCCCGGCCGAGGCCACATCAACCCCATGATGAACCTCTGCAAGCTCTTGGTTTCCAAGAAGCCCGACATCCTCATCACCTTCGTCATCACGGAGGAGTGGCTCGGCTTCATCGGCTCCGAACCCAAGCCGGCTAACGTCCACTTCGCCACCGTCCCCAACGTCATACCGTCAGAGCTCCATCGAGCCAAGAACTTCCCTGCCTTCGTGGAAGCCGTCTTCACGAAGCTGGAAGCTCCAGTGGAGCAGCTGCTGGACAGGCTGGAGCAGCCGGTGGCGGCTATCATAGCGGACACGTATATGCTATGGGCGGTTAGGGTTGGCAAGCAGAGGAATATCCCGGTGGCCACGCTTTGGACGATGTCGGCGTCGATGTTCTTGGTGTTACGTCATTTCGAGATGCTTCAGCAGAAGGGCCATTTTCCGGTTGACTTGTCAGGTGCGCCTTCTCATAGTGTCGGATGCAAAGGAGTTCAGTGTCTGTAGTTGTACGCGATTAATATTTGAGAAACATGGGGTGCTTCCGAGATCCCGTGTCCGCACGACTAAAACCCAACATCACAGATTGTACGAAGATGTTGAGGCGTTCGCGTTACTCAGTCTAGCGGAGATTTTTACTTGTAAGCTCAAGAAAAACCATCAGAAAAGATCAATGAAACCTGCTAAAGAACTGATAAACATATGTGCACGCCTAGTCCATTGTCGCGTATTTATAATACGCTAAAGTCCAAGGAAAAAAAACCTTTAAAGTTCAACCTCCAAGGCAAGGCTATCGTAATTAGAGAAAGGATCGCCTTTCGATGCGCAGTAGGTGGTTTGATTATACCGAGATTATATCTGTGCACATGGGTAATCTTTCTAATCGGCTATGGGCTGGGTTCGTGCACCTGGTTGTTTTGATCGATCTGTCGGCGATGATGGCCCGGGAAAGACGAAATCTCCTCACCACTTCTGGACTGGTTTCTACTGCTAAGGAACGCAGGAAGCATAGGCCGAGTGTAAGGTCATTTTTCTTGACTCTTGAATGGGAAAATAGTGATTGATTCGCCCGTTCTCTCTCTCTTTTTTGTCTGTGTGTTGGCAGAGAGGGGAGAAGAAGAAGTTGACTACATTCCAGGAGTCGCCAGGACCCGCCTCGCGGATCTACCCACGTTCTTGTTCGGAAACGATAGCCAGTTAGTGGGCGGAGTCCTGGAGTGCATCGCCCGGGCGTCCAAGGCCGACTACTTCCTCTCCACCTCCTTCTCCGAGCTCGAACCTCGGGCCTTGGACACCATCCGGTCTCAGCTCTCCGCGCCTGCCTACTGCATCGGCCCTGCCATCCCCTTCCTCGACAGCGACGGGGCCGGCGACGCTGCTTATCTCCGGTGGCTCGACGCTCAGCCCATAGGGTCGGTCCTGTACGTCTCTCTCGGGAGCTTCCTCTCGGTCTCTGAGGCTCAGATGGAGGAGATGGTGGCCGGGGTGCGGGACAGCGGCGTGCGGTTCCTGTGGGTGGCGCGCGAGGAGACGTTGCCGGTCGGGAGCGCAGGGGAGGAGGGCGCGGGCCTGGTGGTGCCCTGGTGCGAGCAGCTGAAGGTGCTGTGCCACCCTTCGGTGGGCGGGTTCTGGACCCACTGCGGGTGGAATTCCACGCTGGAAGCCATCTACGCGGGGGTCCCCATGCTGACGTGTCCCTTATTGGCGGACCAATTCCCCAACAGCAAGCAGATCGCGGAGGACTGGAGGATTGGGTTGAGGGTTAAGAAGGAAGGCAGCGGCGGCGGCGGCGGTGATGAGAATTTGGTCACCCGGCAAGAGATTGCGCAGCTCGTGAGGAAGCTGATGGATGCGGAAAGTGGCGAGGGGAGAGAGATGAGAAAGAGAGCAAGAGAGCTAAGGGAGGCATGTAGACGGGCCGCCGCGAGAGGCGGGTCGTCAGATCGGAATCTGGATGCCTTCATCGGTGATATTTCGAGGGCCGAATGAATGCATTTGAGTAATTGGTGCGGTGGGGTTAAGTCTTGAAGAGAAAAGTTTAAATAAAAGGTATCGTAATGTTCGTTGGATTTAGTCGACTCATGGGGGGCGAAAATTTCAAGCTGTGAGGTGTGGTTTTCGGTACGGTGACAAGGTTGGCATGGGGAAAATTGTCCGAAAAGTCTTAAACTATTACATTTTTACTAATTCAGCTTTAAATATTTCAATTTGATCAATTGAGTCTATTTGGTCAATTTTAATTGAAATTTGTTGACGAAGGACAAAACTCCTCGATATTCGTCCCGCCTTGTAAACATGACAGGCTCAAGAAATTCATCACTGCCACCATCGATCGATCGAAAGCTCTCCACAAGACTGCTCTTCTCATCCGCTTTATCGCTGTCCTCCACTCTATAGATGTGGCATATGATCTTTTTGTGCCATGATGAGATGTACTCCTTATATTGCAAAACTCATTTGAAGTGTTCAAAAATGATATTCCAATACATTGGGAAGGCCTTTGTAAGCATTGGTTGAGCTAGGCCATTTCTAGGTAAGGTCCTTTCTAGTGGGCGGTTCTAGGTTCCTTACAAGTTTCTCCTAGAGTCTGGAATCTACCCCTAGGTATAGGTTTTCGGAACGTGGAACCTACCTATTGGAATCAAGAACCTGGGGTTGGTTCTAGATTCCAATATGTTTTTTTTTCTTTTTTCTTCAGTTTCATCTTTAGTTAAAAAAAGGGAAAATGAATGCAATAATAATAAACAAGCTTGTCATTTATCAAAGAGAATACAAAATGAACAAAACTATCGATATGGGAAAAAAAAAAAAAATTCTTGGCAACGTATGCACTCATGGTAGGGGATGACTCTTCTTCATTTTCATCGTCAAACAATTCCAATTCCGTGATCGAAGTCATCTCTTCACATCTCTTCACCTTCATTGACTTGTTATCTTGATATATTAACTTCACACTAAACAACAATAATAGAATATAATTAGAAATTTCAAAATAAATATCAAACATTTATAAAATGGCAAACCAACTACTACTCGTGCATTTGAATTTGGAATGATATGTCAAACATTAATAAGAAGGTACAATGGTTTAAAGCCTTGAACTAAGCAAGATGCAAGAGCAATCCGTGTGCCATTAAGGATGGATTTTTCTTCTTCTACTTTTTTCTATGTACTTGTTCATCTAAATTAACATAAAAAGAAAGGCACAAAAGGCACCATCTAGCATTGTTAGATTTGAAAACATTTATGCCCAAATTGAGGACCCTAGTGAAAAACAAGTGATTGCGATCATGGTACAGTAATAGTCAAGTGCAAAATCATCAAACTCTCCATCCCAACACTTGGGGCTATCTCTCCTGCTTTTCCACTATAAATAGCACCCGCCCATTGTCACTTCCACTTCATGCAAAGCCTTCAACATCCACAAGCAAACTTCTCCCAAGAAAAAATATCTTCACCTTTCCTCTAAACCTAGTTCTTTTTAAGTTGATTTTGTGATAATGGCGAAAAATGTAGCTTAGTCTCCCCACCCCCATTTCTAGGTAAGGTCCTTTCTAGTGGGCGGTTCTAGGTTCCTTACAAGTTTCTCCTAGAGTTTGGAATCTACCCCTAGGTATAGGTTTTTGGAACGTGGAACCTACCTATTGGAATCAAGAACCTGGGGTTGGTTCTAGATTCCAATATGTTTTTTTTTTCTTTTTTCTTCAGTTTCATTTTTAGTTAAAAAAAGGAAAATGAATGCAATAATAATAAACAAGCTTGTCATTTATCAAAGAGAATACAAAATGAACAAAACTATCAATATAGGAAAAAAAAAAATTCTTGGCAACGTATGCACTCATGGTAGGGGATGAATCTTCTTCATTTTCATCGTCAAACAATTCCAATTCCGTGATCGGAGTCATCTCTTCACATCTCTTCACCTTCATTGACTTGTTATCTTAATATATTAACTTCACACTAAACAACAATAATAGAATATAATTAGAAATTTCAAAATAAATATCAAACATTTATAAAATGGCAAACCAACTACTACTCGTGTATTTGAATTTGGAATGATATGTCAAACATTAATAAGAAGGTACAATGGTTTAAAGCCTTGAACTAAGCAAGATGCAAGAGCAATCCCTGTGCCATTAAGGATGGATTTTTCTTCTTCTACTTTTTTCTATGTACTTGTTCATCTAAATTAACATAAAAAGAAAGGCACAAAAAGGCACCATCTAGCATTGTTAGATTTGAAAACATTTATGCCCAAATTGAGGACCCTAGTGAAAAACAAGTGATTGCGATCATGGTACAGTAATAGTCAAGTGCAAAATCATCAAACTCTCCATCCCAACACTTGGGGCTATCTCTCCTGCTTTTCCACTATAAATAGCACCCGCCCATTGTCACTTCCACTTCATGCAAAGCCTTCAACATCCACAAGCAAACTTCTCCCAAGAAAAAATATCTTCACCTTTCCTCTAAACCTAGTTCTTTTTAAGTTGATTTTGTGATAATGGCGAAAAATGTAGCTTAGTCTCCCAAATCCTACAATCACAACTTGAGATTTGAATTATCTTACCTTTCAGAGCCGCAACTAATCAATTATGGGTTGATTAGACACCCAAGTAAATGTGGGAGTACACTTTACTTCTACGAAGTAGAAATTCACGAATTCGGGGACTTGGTTACCATGCAGTCTTTATCCATTTTATCCTATACTGTTAACATATGAGGGATGATCATATAAGTGCGCAATCAGAAAAATAAAACCCGATAATCAAAGTACTAAATAGATTACAGAAAATTTAAGGAACCTATATTCACTAAGCCAAAGTGAAGCATGTCAATACCCATCACCACTGGGTTTTCTGAGTGCCAGCATTTAGTGTGATATAAAGAGGGCCCGACGAGAGTGACGACTAGCAATGATCAACGGAACTATTGGGCGTGCGATGAGGTGCCAAAGCTTCATTGAGAAAATCGGCGGGTGTCACGGCTAGATGATGGGCGTAGGAACTTACCGTGGTGCTATAGAAGGGATCACCGGGCATCCCTCAAACTTTAAAGGAAAATCCCCAAGTGCAGCCTCGGCGTGAAGGCCAAGTGTGATTACGGCACCACGACGTGGAGATCAAGAGTTAGCAATGGTGCGCTTGGACTTTCTCTGTTTGACCGATGTTCTGCCCTTTCTTCTATGTTGATGGAGGCGTAATGAATTGGAGGGGATAATAGTGGAAGGATGGTGATAATGATCATTAGAAAGATGATAGGAGGTGTCAATATTCTGAGGACTCCCTCGGACGTGAGATGACCTTTTTGCATGAACGCACTTGACACTGGGAAGACCGAAGGATCAACGCGACATTACCTTCAGGAAGTCCTCCCTTCCTCTCCTTCGTGCATTCACTCATTTTGCGATTCTCTGCCCTTTTCCTCTCTCCTTTTCCACAGGAGTTTAATCTGGACAAGAAACAAAACACAATAAATAAATAAATTTGAATAGCGAAATCGAATTTCACACAATCAAACTAAAACTTAAAAAAAATGCTTGACTTTATGCTTGTCGTCACTATGAATGCGGGACGTCGAGAGGACTGCCAACACCATAGTCCAATCGAAGAATTCTCGAGATAGTGGACATGAGATGTTTGAGGGTGTGTTCATCCTCTTTTTCTCCTTTTCTTCACCTTCTGTGGAATGCTCTCTTTATAGTGAAAACTTCCGCTTACCTTTAGAAAGTTCGAACCTACGCTTCTCTGATTGTGGGGATTGCCGAATTTCAGCCTCGATTTGCCACCGCGAATTAGCACTTCGATTCTTCTCACTCATATTACCAGAAGTGCATCCAAGTTCATTCTTGATTTCGCGAACAGCTCACCCGATGAGTATAATTCCTTGATTCTTTCTCTTCGAGTTATCAATCTGACATTGTCCATTACTCTCACAGATCCTTATTCCCTCTGGATTTTGGATTTGGTTTCCATTTTGCCTTCCTATTCACTTGATTTCTTGATCCTTGGCTGGAAATTTGGCTCCACATTTACCAAGATTGAATATTTGTCAAAGCAAGAATAGCTAGTCAAAATTCCCACCTTTCATGCATGATCAATCAAATTGATCTTCTCTTATTTTCATTTTATTTGCTTCCTACGCTGACCAGCTGCTTCAATTTCCTATCATTCATAGAAATAATCCCACCAATTCCTCCACTTAGTTGATTGAAATTTATTGGAGAGAAGATTTTTGCGATTGATTCGTTGCCTCCTTGTGGAAATTGTGACCCCTAGGCATCCAACCGATTTCCTTCCGAATTTCCTATCTTTCTTCGCGTGTGCAATTTATCAGTCCCCTTCCTCATATCATGGGCGAGATTCATGGTCCCTCATTAGGCTGAATAGTTTTGTGAGGATTTTTGCTAATCCATATAACATCAACCGAAGGTATTCCCTTGTAAGCATGATGATGTTAACTCAAATGAAAATGATTGGATGTGGACATAAATAAATGCCATCTAAAATTATGCGATGCCAATTTTGCTTAGGGGTGGGGTTGATCTCTAAATTTTGATGCATTAAATGACCATATGTGAGGCTAAAATTTAGGTGGCAACAACCTTCAAAATATTCTCTAGAGTTTCTAAGCAAACGGTTACAATCCTTGGATCAGGGCACACAAGCATGACACTCCCACGTCTCAGAAATCAACCAAATAAAGCAGCTAAAACGTAAATCTAATAGTGAAGAGTAGGAACGACATGATGGCGTAGAGATTGGACCTACGATCGAGGCGGTGGTGAAGGAGACGAGTTTCTTCGAGGTCAAGGGTGGCGAGTGGCATTGAGGGGGGTGAGTGGCGTCGAGGGTGTCGAGGGTAGTGAGCAGCGTCGACGGGGATGAGCGGTGTCAAGGGCGTTGAACGGTGTTGGGGGCTGAGCGGCATTGAGGGCGTCAAGGGGGCCGAGGGGCGTCAAGGGGGTTGAGAGGCATTGAGGGGGTGTCGAGGGGCGTCGAGGGGCGCAACCAACGTTGAGGGCGGCGAGTGGCGTCAAGTCATTGTCGGAAATTTCAGAGTGATAGAAAAGGGAGTCGGGGACACTGGACAGGGAGAAGAGGGTGAAAGAAAAACTCTGAAATAGAAAAGGGAGTCGGGGACGGGGAGAAGAGGGAGAAGAAGAAACAAATTGAAAATTAGACTTTTTACTTTTTAGGGGGAGATTCTAGTTTAAAAAAAAAAAATAGAACCGGGAACCGGAACCTCCCTCCTTGAAACCAGGAACCGTGCTCACCCTTAGTCCTTTCCCTATCAATGGTCTCTTCCTTGGTTTCAAAGCCCAAACCTTTTAAGGAATCTACTTATCATCTTGCTTTATACTTTACTTTTGACCAACCGGTAGATGCATGTTTTAAATAGTTTATGTTAAACATTTCAACCTTTTTTTTAAGAGTTAATGAAATTCACAGATATAAATAGCCTAAGTATTTGTTTGGATTAACTTTTTGCTTTTTATCACTTGACAATTCACTTTCATTAATTGCTAAAACCCTCGAATCATTGCAAACCCTCATATACAAATAGTTAACATCATCCATGATCATATAAAACTATACACATATGGGCGATATCACTCATGTAGAATATTTTTTACACAAGCAATTATGAAATGAAAACTCTCATCTACTAATGAAATGTTTTCATTTACTGACGTTAAAAATTAGATATGTGCGTTACCATTTAAACCATCATTCATCATGCCCTTCAAGTATATATTGTCGCGTATAAATAAATAGCATATTTCTCACTTAAATTGCTTATATCTACTGGCATATAACAATCTTGTTATTACTCTCTCATAACAGTTTTGCCAAGTGCAAGAATACTTGCATTTTTTCATTGTCACATGTTTTCTTGATTCAAATTAGGGGTAAGCAGTTTTAGGTTCTGTCCAAGTTTTATTTGGAACTTACTCTTTGAAACAGGTTTCCTAATTTTTGGAATCTAGAACCAACCTATCATAGGTTTTGGGGTTTACTCATATTTCACCTATACTTTTAATTAAATGATCACAGTGAATCATCACCTCTAATGACCACAATTTGCTACAATTTCGTTAGCACTACTCATATTTAGACATGCAGAGATTACGAAATATTACTGAAGTAAAATTTTTAGTTATAGATATCATCAGAAAATAGAAACTTAGACTAGTAATTTCAAATTACACACTCGTCATTGGACACTATGGAATATCGCAAAATTGTGTGAAGACGTAGGACAAGAAAAACACAAACACTTATTCTAGGTTGGGAACTTGAAACTTGCTTGTCGAAATAGGTTTTCCAATTTCCAAAACCTGAAACTTACCCAACATATTCTAGAACCTCGAATTTGTTTGATTATTAGGTTTTCAATTTTACTCACGAATCATGTTCATCCCTAGTTCAAATGACAAACGTTTGACGTTGTAATGATGATAGATGTACAGAGTGGAAAGAAGCTGGTGGAGATATTTGGGGCGAAGCTTGAGAGAAGGAAGCGAAAACAAAATGAGAGGACTGATTTGATGGATGAACTAATGCAAATCGAAGACGAGAATGGGAACAAGTTGAGTGATGATGAAGTGGCTGATACTATTCTGATGCTTGGTTTCAGAGCCCAGCCCTTTAATATTCCTGGGACAGCATACCGTTATGCCCTACAGGTATATATTCCCACATATATATAAAAATCTTGTTATTACTTTCTCGTAACAGTTCCGCCGAGTGCAGGACTACTTGCTTTTTTCCATTATTACATGTTTTTCTTTGTTCAAATGAAAACGTTTGATGTTGTAAGGATGACGGTTGTCCAGTGTAGGAAGAAGCTGGTGGAGATATTTAGGGCAGAGCTTGAGAGGAGGAAGCGAAAGCAGCATGAGTGGAGTGATCTGATGGATGAAGTGATGCAGATCGAAAATGAGAATGAGAACAAGTTGAGCGATGATGGGGTAGTTGATAACATTGTGAGCCTCATCATGGGAAGCTTTGAATCCATCTCAAGTGCATGCACTTGGGCCTTTTATTATCTTGCCTTGCACCCAGATGTTCTTCGTAAACTCAGGGCAAATTGATCGATTACCTAATTGGATTCTCTTTTTAAATCATTCTGGGGCTTAAAAGATCTGCAATTGAACGTGCATAACATGGCTCTATAGTTGCCTCCATTCGTTATGTGAATTTTTCTGCAGGAGGAAAACCTGGCTTTTACCAAGAACAAGATTGGAGAGCTCATAGCAAGTGAAGATGTTACAAAGATGAAGGACACGAGCAAGGTCCATTCATTGTCCCCCTTTATCTTTAACCTGCATGGTCACCTCAAGATTCCCCTCTCATCATCACAAAACTGTCCAACTTGAATTAATTCGTCTATTTTTCTTAAGGTGTTAGAAGAAACACTCAGACTGGCCAATGTGTCAGCTTTTGTGTTTCGATCCGGCGATCCGGACGTCGAATATCAAGGTATTAAAAACAAATTCAACGGGGAGTTCTGTTGATATCAAAGTTCGTTCTTGATAGTCATTTTCTAATTATAAGGAAAGGCTTCCAGGTTATGCCATTCCGAAAGGATGGAAAGTTATTGTGTGGCTTCGATACGGTTCTACAGATTCAAGAAATTTCGAAGATCCATTATGCTTTAACCCAGATCGATGGAATGTGCGTTGATATTATTTCACCCATTGACTGACTATTTTGAATCATTCATCGCAATGTTTGTCCTAATAACTTACCAATTACATGTATAGAAACCGGCAAGAGTGGGAGCCTTCCAAGTCTTTGGCGGGGGATCAAGAATATGCGCCGCGAACATGCTCGCCAGTATGCAAATTGCTCTTTTCCTGCATCATTTATGTGTAGGATACAAGTAATTACCTAATGCTTTCATTACATCCAGGCAAAAAGAATTTTCTTGCTTTATTTTGTATTCAATCGGTTGTGTTCTTAAGGTCATGTGATAATTTTGTTGGTGGGAACTGAAAAATCCAGATGTGAAAACTACTTATCTACCATATCCAAAGCCCGCAGATGGAGTGAAGATTGTACTCAGCAGAATGTAGTCAGACTCTTGTTTATTTTGCACGCTTTAAATTGGCTTGCTTATGCTGTAAATCTTCCAATGCGACCTTATCTTTATGTGTCATTTGGTCAAAAATTAATGTACGAAATAATATGAATCGTCATGTCCGAATTCAAGAAATGAAAAGCGAAATCCGGCAAAGCTGTGTTTGTGTTTGTAGCAACGGTTGATGATGAGTTGCTACAACACATCCAGGATGCGACGATAACCCATGGAAGCTGGGGACGCTCTGAACTCTCTCTTCAAAATGGCAAACGGCGCAAAGCTCCAGAAGCTGGAGAATGCTGGAGAATGACCTTCTATCTGTTACTCAACCCGATCTGTCCATGACTCAACATTTTACAAATGTCAAAAATCTTTGTGGTGAAATTACGAAGTTAGATCATCAAAATCCTATTCACATAAACAAGGATGAAGAGAATCATCATTCATGGCCTAAGACCAGAATGTACTGGTCATGTCCGCAGTCTCTGTAAAAGACATACAAGCAATCTTTCTATAGCAGAAAAGGTTTGAAAGATAAAGGTCAGGCAAGCTTGAGATGGAAGACTAGAGAAAGCTCATCCCATAAAGCGACCGATCTAAGTTCCAATCCAGGAGAAGTTTCCAACGCCGATGAGTTTAAAGTAGTTGACAGGAATCGCATGCTAATTCTAAAAAATAACACAAACAAACAATCCACAAAGGCAAAATGTAAGAATAAAATAAGAAAATCGAAAAAACACACCATAAAAAATTTGTTATCAAAATTCACCCAAAGTTTGGTTATGTCTTCATACAAAAATACCCTTTGAATTCACTAAATTTTGAAGAAAATAGGAATATAATGATAATTTTCTCTCAAGATTAGAGTTTAAAGAGATTGAGAACATTTACAAAAAAAAAAAAAAAAAAAAAAAAAAAAACAGAAAAGACAATAAAAAAGCCCTTAATAAAATATATGTCTTCACCCAACAATAATCTCCCACTTGAAAATAAATACACCCAATGCTTCAGGCAATTTTGCATTCATCTACTCCAAAAGCTAGCACTTGGTGTTTGGGGAGAACCGGGTACAAAAATTCACTACGGCCAAATGCAATCCAGGATCAATTTCTCCCCCGAAGCTAAATCAACTAAAAATTTCTTAACCCCCAGCAACAACCAGCAATGTATAGCCTCACAAAATGCAAATATAACGCCAAAATGATAAGTAGACAAAGCAAATAACGACAACAAGGATTTAATGTGGAAAACCCGATGTGGGAAAAACCACGGACCGCCCAAAAAACATCCACTAATCACCAAGAATAGCAGGATACACGAAGTATTCTTTTCTAGTCACACACTAGAGGCTCAACATCAACATTACAATCATCTTCTTCTCACCACATAGGTAGACAAACAAGTTTGGAGTAAGAAAACCTTAACCGCAATTGGAGAATTTGGAGACGGTTCTCGACGAACAAAAACCATCAACTCGTAGCCCTCGGTCTCACGAACAACATACTGAAATTTGAGCCGATTCCGTCAATATTTGGCATTCGAATCAAAGTCGCAAAGTTGCAGCCCTCTTCCTTTCTTCTCTTCTCCCTTGTGCAGTTTTTGTTTTCTCTCTCTCCTCTCATCACTTTTCGAGCGCACCCCCACATACGACAACTCCACTTCCTTTTGTTTTGTTTTGTTTTCTCTCTTTTTTTTTTCTTTCTTTTATTTAATGCTGGCTGGGCCCCACATGAAGTTGGACCCATCCAACAAATCTCCCCCTCCACCTCATGTGGGAAGATTCGTCATGCCCGCTTTTCTTCTACAAGCATCAAGCTTCATCATGGACAAGGCCTTGGTCATCATGTTGGACTTATTGTTGTCGGTATGAACTTTCTCAAGTAGGAAGAGCTTCTCTTCTAGCTTTTCTCGGATCCAATGATACTTCACATCAACATGCTTCGATCTTGAATGAAACACCGGATTCTTGCTAAGATAGATGACACTCATGCTATCGCAATATAGAACAAACTTCTCTTGCTTCAAGCCCACCTCTTGTAGGAATTTTTGCATCCACAAAAGTTCTTTACCTCCTTCAGTAATAGCAATATACTTTGCTTCTGTTGTAGACAAATGGGTACATTTTTGCAATCTCGATTGCCATGAAACAGCTCTCCCTGCAAAGATTATTATAAAACCTGATGTGGATTTTCGGGAATCAACATCACCGGCATAGTCCGCATCCGAGTAACCACTCAACTCAGGCTTCGTATTTCCATAACACAAGCAAAGTGTAGAAGTACCTCTAAGATATCTCAGAATCCATTTAACAGCAATCCAATGCTCCTTACCTGGATTAGAGAGAAATCTACTCACAACACCAACTACATGAGCAATATCGGGTCTTGTACAAACCATGGCGTACATCAAACTACCCACGGCCGATGCATAAGGAATTTTCATCATCTCAACCTTTTCTTTCTCACTTGAAGGACACTCATTACTACTCAACTTGAAATGGCCTGCAAGTGGAGTACTCACCGGTTTACATATGCTCATGTTGAATTTTTCAAGCACATTCTCAATATACTTCTCTTGAGATAACCACAATTTATTATTATTCCTATCACGAGTAATTCTCATGCCTAAGATTTGCTTAGCTGGGCCTAGGTCTTTCATTGCAAAAGCTTTACTCAACTCAATTTTCAAGCTCTTAATTTTCCTGGCATCATGCCTAACAGTCAACATATCATCAACATAAAGTAGGAGAATAAGAAAATCATTATCTAAGAATCTTTTCATAAAGACACAAGAATCGAAGTTTTTCTTACCATATCCTTGTTCTTCCATGAATGATTCAAACTTCATATACCATTACCTTGGTGCTTGCTTGAGACCATATAAGTTTTTCCTCAATCTACATAAAAGGTGCTCATTACCTTTAACTTCAAAACCCTCCGGTTGCTCCATAAATATCTCTTCTTCTAGGTCTCCATGAAGAAAAGCCGCCTTTACATCAAGTTGTTCAATTTCTAAATTCAAACTAGCGGCCAACCCAAGAACAACTCAAATAGAAGACATCTTTACAACCGGTGAAAAAATCTCTTCAAAGTCTATGCCATTCTTTTGATGAAAGCCTTTCACAACGAGTCTAGCCTTGTATCGTGGTTGCAAACTATTTTCTTCCGTCTTCAACTTGTACACTCACTTATTTGTGAGTGTTCTCTTACCCTGAGGCAACTTCACCAATTCAAATGTGTGGTTCTCATGCAAGGATTTAAGCTCCTCTTACATGGCTTCATGCCACTCATTCTTTCGTTCAGATGATATAGCCTCTTCATAAGTTTCTGGCTCCCCTGCATCAGTGAGTAACATATACTCATGTGGCAAATATTTTTTAGAAGGCCTATGTTCTCTTTCAGATCTTTTAACTTGAGGTATGAAAAATTGCTCTTACTCAACTATTTCACTTATCTCAGCTGAAGAGTCAACATTATGTGAGGATTCACCATTTTCATGATTTCCATGCACTTCTCCCCCATGATTTCTATTAATATTAGAAGGATTTGGGCTGAAGCTAACTGAACGTTGAGCTATATTCTTTGGTCTCTCGGCCTTGTCAATGTATTCAATAGTTTGCTACTCACAAAACACCACATCTCGACTTCTAATGACTTTCTTTGCAACTGAATCCCATAACCTGTAACCAAAGTCTTCATGTCCATAACCTAAGAATATACACTGTTTAGACTTGTCATCAAGCTTGGATCTTTCATCTCTTGGAACATGCACAAATGCTTGACAACCAAACACTTTTAGATGGTGAAACATCTTTGCCACTCCAAACTCTTTGTGGAACATCCCTTTTAAGATGAACCAATGGAGAAAGATTTATCAAGTCTACTGTTGTTCTCATTGCTTCACCCCAAAATGACTTAGGCAACTTCGCATGAGAAAGCATACACCGAATCCGATCATTAATTGTTCGGTTCATTCTCTCTGCCACTCCATTATGCTGTGGTGTTTTTGGAACAGTCTTCTCAAGCTTGATACCATAATCCCTGCAATAGTGTTCAAATGGGCCTCTATATTCACCACCGTTGTCAACCCGAATACATTTAAGCTTCTTCCCGATTTCTCTCTCTACATTGACATGGAATTGCTTGAAAGCTGCAAGTACTCGATCTTTAGATTTCAAAGTAATAGCCCACACTTTTCTAGAACAGTCATCAATAAATGTCACAAAGTATAATGTACCTCTAAGAGTTCTAGCATCCATGCAACAAACATCAGTGTGAACAAAATCAAGTACATTTAATTTCGTTTGTGGAGAGGAACTATGAAATGAGAATCTATGTTGCTTACCTATAAGACAATGAGTGCATTCATTTAGATTTTTCTCTTTAAAGGTAAAATGTTCTTTCTAGCAAGAGTTTCAAGTCCTTTCTTGCTAAGATGACCCAACCTCATATGCCATAAATCAACTAAGGAATCCTCCACTGCATTTACCTCTTCTTTAATCAAGTTAGCTTGCATGGTGTAGAGAGAGTCTGTCTTCTTACCCTTTGCCACTACCATGGAACCTTTAGTCAACTTCCATTTGCCATCAAAGAAGGAATTACAATAACCATCATCATTTAAGGCACTTGTAGAGATCAAGTGAAGTCGAATATCCGGAACATATCTCACATTTTTCAAAAGCAAATTACATCCGACATCAGTTTCCAAATAAACATCTCCCATGCCAATAACCTTGGAAACATCACTATTTCCCATCCTAATGCAACCAAAGTCATCGCCGCTATAAGAAGCAAAATAATCACACCGTGAGGTGACATGAAAAGAAGCCGTGGAATCAACAACACACGTAGAGTCTTGGCATGTAAAATTCACATATTCGTCATCACATACAAACACAATATCGCCATCGGATGCAACCGCCGTTGTAGCTTGTTTCTCTTCTTTCTTTTGATCTCCATTTCTATCATGGAATCTATCTCTCTTTGGCAACCAACACTCTTTTGCATAATGTCCCATTTTGCCGCAATTATAACACTTGACACTCCTCTTCGGTCTTGATTTTGACCTTCCTCTTGACTTGCCTCGGGTATCATTTCTTTGAAACCTTCTTGATTGACTTCTCGCGCTGTTTTCTATAACAAGAGCATCCGATGTAGAAGCATAATTCAAGCCTTTTCTTCTCGTTTCTTCATTGAACAAGCTTTCTTTAACCATGCTCATAGAAAGCACACCAAAAGGAGCCGAGTTGTTTAATGCCACAACCAAGGTATCCCAACTATCAGGAAGAGTACCAAGTAATAAGCATGCTTGCAATTCATCACCAAGATCAATCTCAAGATTTGTCAATTGATTTACAACATCTTGAAATTCACTCAAGTGTTCCGCCGTATTACTCCCCTCCTTGTATCTCAAATTCACAAGTCGCTTAACTAGAAGAGCTTTATTTTGTGGAGTTTTTCTCTTATAGAGATTTTGTAATTTCTTCCACAAAGTGTCCGCCTTTGTTTCTTGAGCAACATGATGAAACACACTATCATCAATCCATTATCGGATAAACCCAACTGTTTTCCGATTCATTTTCTCCCATTCTTTGTCTTCCTTATCTCCTTTGGCTTCATCACCCTCAATAGGATCAAATAAGTCTTTGCAATATAACACATCTTCCATCCGAGGCTTCCAAATAGAATAATTCGAGGCATTTAACTTAAACATGGTGCTGCTGGTTTCTTCTATTTAACACTAGAATTTCGACCTTAGCTCTGATACCACTTTGTTTGGGGAGAACCCGGGTACAACAATTCACCATGGCCAAACGCAATCCAGGATCAATTTCTCCCCCGAAGTTAAATCAACTAAAAATTTCTTAACCCCCAGCAACAACCAGCAATGTATAGCCTCACAAAATGCAAATATAATGCCGAAATGATAAGTAGATAAAGTAAATAACGACACCAAGAATTTAACGTGGAAAACCCGATGCGGGAAAAACCACGGACCGCCCAAAAAACATCAACTAATCACCAAGAATAGCAAGATATACAAAGTATTTTCTCTGTCACACACTGTAGAGCCAACATCAACATTACAATCATCTTCTTCTCACCACATAGGTAGACAAATAAGTTTGGAGTAAGAAAACCTTAACCGCAATTTGGAGAATTTGGAGATGGTTCTCGACGAACAAAAACCATCAACTCGTAGCCCTCGGTCTCACGAACAACATACTGAAATTTGAGCTGATTCCGTCAATATTTGGCATTCGAATCAAAGCCGCAAAGTTGCAGCCCTCTTCATTTCTTCTCTTCTCCGTTGTGCAATTTTTATTTTCTCTCTCTCCTCTCGTCACTTTTTGGGTGCACCCCACGTACGACAACTCCACTTCCTTTTGTTTTGTTTTGTTTTCTCTTTTTCTTTCTTTCTTTTTATTTAATGCTAGCTGGGCCCCACATGAAGGTGGACCCAACCAACACTTGGAACTAATGCTTCTATGGCACTCCTCATCAATTAATATGGAGTAATATCAATGGTAGCTGTACATAAAATATTTTTCTCTTTATCGATTACCTTCGTAAACATGTCAGTTGATTTTTTGAGCCATCAATTATACGTAACTTTAACTCATTATCTTTCAATGCTCACTTGATCAAATGATAAGGCCTTTCGATATGTCTAGTTCTTGAATGAACATTGCATTCTTTTACTAAGTGCACTGCACTTTGACTATTACTCTCAATAGTGTGCTCATTAGTTGCTTTCGATGTAGCTCTTTTGTAAACTACATGATTTCCTTGGATGCTTCTGTGATCGTCACGTATTCCGCTTCTGTCGTCGATAAAAAAATTACTTTCTACAGTTGAAATACCTAACACACTACTATACTTGCAACTATAAAAGACATATCTGGTGGTACTTTTACCACTATCTTGATCATTCGAGTAATCTGCATTCACATAATCCCGCAGCTCTAGAGATGTGTGTGACATCCTGATTTTTAGGTTCTGATTTCGATTGAATAAATTGGGCTTTTCGTCGATGCGCCTATAGTGTTTTTCTCTGAGTTGGTCACTTAAGAGATAATTGACCTATTGGGTGAAGCCATTAAGAAATTTTAAGGGATAAATGCTGCGGAAGTCCTAAAACTTGTCACAAAAATGCAATTGAGTCCTAAAACTTGCAAAAGTGCAATTAAGTCTTAAAGCTTGTCACGAAAATGTAATTGAGTCTTAAAACTTGCAAAAAGTGCAATTAAGTCCTAAAACTTGTCAAAATGGTTCAATTGAGTACTAAGGTTAACAACGTTAGCCTTTTCCGTTAAAAATGCGACGTATTTTAAATTATTTTTTATTTTCTAGCTGGCTTTTTAAAATAATTTTTATTCATTTTTTTTAAAAAGTTGGCCCCTCAGGCGATGGGCGGCCACCTCCTCTGCCAATTTTTTAACAATTTTTTAAAAAATGAGTTTTAGTTTTTAAATATAATTTTAAAAAAATTGAATAAAAATATTTTAAAAAGCTAGCTGGAAAATAAAAATAATTTAAAAAGCCACGTCAACATTTTTAACGGAAAATGCTAACGGTGTTAACTTTAGACTCAATTGAACCATTTTGACAAGTTTTAGGACTTGATTGCACTTTTGCAAGTTTTAGATTCAATTGCATTTTCGTGATAGTTTTAGGACTTTCGTAGGACTTATCCCAAATTTTAATGCAATAGACTTGAGAATTCGACCAGGAATCGGTTACTTGACCGTGCTCATCTTTAGAGGTCATTACGGCACAATTACAAATCGATTAGAGATCGAGATAGGTCGGTTCGATTGAGATGTGTGACTAAACATGAGTGACTCCACTAAATTGGAAAATTCTCGTCACCGTGACTAGGGCGATTTTTCTATTGTTTTGGTACTGTGTCCGTATTTTAACAATTGAAATTTTCACAACAATTGAGAGTCGCCAATGTGTCGAGTGGGTTCATTGTGGCTCAAGAAAAACGACCATGGGTCAATTGCACCAAAAATTCATAAAAGTTACTTAGTAGGTTAGGTTACGCTAAAATCGCGTCGGATTGAAAGTAACTGCGAATTTGAATTCGATTTCAGAATTGGGAGTTATGTCATGTCACGAGTCATTTTAGGAATGTTGACTCATATTTTGAGGAATTTTCGGTGAGTTCGAGATCTTTACGGAAAATCGATTCAGATGATTTGGAAAACAAACGAAAATTCGGATTGGCCAATTTGAAGGGATTTTTAGCATCTGGGGTGAGTGAATCAGTGACAAGGAATTTTGTGGGTTTTTCCTCAACAAATCGGACCTCAATTGGAGAAATTTATTTAGAAAATCGGATTTCGAGAAAAATGAAATAGAATCTGGATTTGAAGAAAATTCGTGGGATAGAGGGACTGTCTTAACTTGGTCTTCAATTAGACTTCAATTTGTGCAAGTTAATGTTGATATTGGCCTTGAGTGACCAATTGTTCTTCTTGCGAAGTTGAGTAAAAATATAATTGTGTTTGATTTTTCCCCCTTCTCTCTTTCTCTCTCTCCCTCGCGCAATTCTTCCCCTAGTCGACGGTTTCATGCACATGGGTCTTTCTTCTTGATCTTTGACTTGTGGGGCCCTTGCCTATTCAATCCAAATACGTTTCTTTCTCACCCTCTCTTTCTCTCTCCTCTCTTTCTCTCTTTCTTCGCTCGTTGCTTTCTCTTCTTGGCTGACACTTCTTGTGGCCTTATCTTCTCTTCTCTCTCTGTATTTGACCAAGCCGCCAGTTGCCCCCAATTTCCCCTTCTGTCTTCGGCTTTGACTCTTTCCCTCCCAGCCACACGTGCCGTGATCTTCATTCTTTCTTCTTCAAGCATTCTTCCCCCACCGAACTGCCTGCTTCTTCTTGAATTGTTATTATTTTTCCTCTGCATGACTTTGCCCCACTGACGTCGCCCTCCAATGATCAGCCCAAGCTTTCACTGCTACCGCACGTTCGAGTCTTCAATTGTTCGATCAACCAGCGAAACTGAAGCTACTTCTCCAGCTATTTCGCTGACTGTAGCAGCTCACCGAACAGTTTGCATGTCAGCCGCGTCTCCGCTGAGCAGCCCATCTCGCGTCCTCTGTGGATCAGCCGCACTGTAGCCTCACTGCAGCCCACATCTCTCCGAACTTCAGTCGCCGTTTCACTCTCGTGGAACCGGAACAACATGACCAGCAACATAGGAACAGAATTCCAGCCAAGTTGCAGGCTCGCCTACCCGATTTCAGCTCGTTTCGGGTCTCTGTCGGCACCGCCACTTTGGGGTTTATTGGCTGTCGTCGCATCCCTATCATTTTGGTCCAAGCGGATCGCAAATCAAGTGAGTTTAACTCACTAATCCTCATTTAGTAAGTTAATCACGCTTAAGGGTTGATTAGTTTAAGTTAAACATGGTTTAGGTGGATAGTTAGATTAGATTAGTTAATTTAATTATTTACCGATGCATGTTAGGTGGATAGTTAGTGCAATTAGCGAGTAAATAGACTCTAGTATTTATTTAACGAGTCTCGAAAATTTTCTAGGTCCGTTTTGGCTTCCAATTAGGCATTATGGGCCTAAGTTGGATTTATTGGCATTTATTGGCATTTATTTACTTTCCGGAAATTAGTCTGGGGTAGCCGATGACCAGAATTTTATGCTGATTGCTGTGGTGTGGTCTGTTTATTTAATTGAGGCCTAAATTGTGTTGAATTGACGTGATTTGTATTTTAGGAATTTATTCCTAAAATTAATTATTTTTAGAAATTGATTGGAAATTAACCGAGTGTCAGTTTACAACGCTAAAAATATTTTAGTGGACTATATAAAATGGTGGGATTTATGGAAATGAAATTATTGTATTTTGGCTAAGGCTAACCGTGTACTCACACACGAATATTTTTATCGGGTATGATAAAGATAGAGAATTGGTTAGATGATTAGACCAATATTTGTGGCAGCTTTTGGTGAGCATAAATAGTATACTATATGAGAATATTTGCGGTAGCTTCTAGTGAGCATAATAAATATATCAGATCAGTGGATCTGGTAGCTTTTGGTGAGTATATATAATTTTCAGCATACTATAAAAGTATGGCTGGCAGCTTTTGGTGAGCATATATAATATACTATATCAGTATTTGAGGTACCTTCTGGCGAGCATATACATAGTATATTATCTCAGTATTTGGGGCAACTTCTAGTGAGTTATACTATATACTATCGGCTTATAGTAAGCAGTCTTGGGTATGATCGGACTTATAGATAGTATTAGTTGAGATGATTGGGGAATGGTCTTGTTGACATAAAATCGACTGAGTCGATTGATTGATAATTCGATCTGATTGAGTGATTTGGTTTGTTGATATGACTCGATGAAATATTAAATGGTATTGACTTGCAGGAAGGAAATTGAGGCCAAGGTAAGTCCTCTGACTTGTGATTGTGACTAGGCGACCCTTGGGGTGCGTTATCTTCCTAATTGAGTCTTAGGGGGTTGAACTTGCTGAGACATCGTCTCACTGGTTATTGTATAACCATTTTCAGGTCCCTAGGGTGAAGAACCCGGAACTTGAGGTGGAAGGGTTAGGAACATGGATAGCTCAGAAGTTCTTCTCGGAGATAAACCTCCTGTATTTAGACCCTAGAGTTGGCCTCTATTTGTAAACCAGATTGTAATTTTTAATGATGTGTTGATTTGAAAATTGTGGCCCTACTTTGCTATCCCATCTTGTTATTGTCCGGGGATTAATAATTCGCTTTCGCATGTTCATTTAAAAAGAATAGGCCGGCGACGCGTTCTGGGACGTCACTATTAAATCGACCAAAGAGGGATGGGCACGCGCTTGGAGGATCAAGGCGTGACCATGTGTCTCGATAACAAGAAGAGTAATTTGATATATCTGCTAGACATCTCGATATCTATTTTAGTGCATTCCAATACTCTTTGCCTCGGTTTTACAAATATTGACTTACAACTTCTATTGCCAGTCTAATGTCTATTGTCATGCTCACTATGTCAAACATCAAACTTCCTATTGTTGATGCATATTGGACTACTGCCATATCATTTTTCGAAGTTTGAGTATTTGGACACATATCCTTTGAAAGTTTATAATGACTCGCTAGAGAAATTGCAACTAGTTTGCCTTATCTATGTCGAATCTCTTCAATACCTCGTTCACATAGTCTTCCTACGCCAGCCATAATTTATTATCTTTCCTATCCCTGATGATTTTTATACCTAAAGTCTTCTTGGCCTCTCCTACATCTTTCATAGCAATCTGTGATGCCAACATCTTCTTCACTTTTGCGATTCTCTTCATATTTGAGCTAGTCATTAGTATGTCATCCACATATAAAGATAGATAAACGATATCACTGTCACCATACTTGTGAAAATAAAGTCAATGATCAACCTCGTAGTATGCAAATCCTTTTTCTTCCATGAAACCATCAAACTTTAAGTACCATTGCCATGGAGCTTGCTTCAAGTCATACAAACTTTTCTTAAAGCAACATACTATGTGTTCATTACCTTTAACCTTAAAACCTTTAGACCGTGCCATGTATAACTCTTCATCTAGGTCACCATACGTAAACACCATTTTCACATCCAACTACTTGAGATGAAGATCCTCCATTGCAACTATAATCAGCACAACTCTGATTTGATGTCAATTTCATTATTGATGAAGATATCTTGGAGTAGTTGATCCTTTTTTTTTTGAGAAAAACCCTTTTGATCACAATTCTTGCGTTGCATCTGATACTGCCATTTACTTCATTTTTTTTTTTTTTTTATCATGTACATCCATTTGTTTAACAAAGCCCTTTTATCAGTGGGCAACTCAAATAATCCTCAAGTTTTGCTTTGAAGTAACGAGCATTGTCTTTCATAGTATGCTCCTACTATACGTGATATGCGTCTTTCTTTGCTCATTATAAGTCTTCAATTCTCTTGAATCTATATATAACATATGGTTCAAAATAGTGTTTGTTGATGGAAAAAAATCACCTTTAGTTTTCTCACGTGTATACCTCCTTAAGATAGGTACTTCATGGTTGTAAGTCTACTCCAAATCACTACATTTCTCTTGAACTGCCTGTTTCATTGATAATAGGTTCATCTCGAACATCCCCTTTGAGAGCACTTTGATCTAGTGGAACTATCTTCACGGGCATTGTGTCTAGCTCAACTTATTTCGGTCCTTATGCTTTGTTTGACGATCATTGTACATCTTTTCTTCACGGAATACCACATTCCAATTGCAAATGATTTTGTTATTTTCATAATCTCAAAGCCTATAACCATTCTCATGGTCACCATATTCGATAAAAATGCACTTTTGGGACTTAGCATCAAACTTCTTCTTATCTTCTCTATAAATCAAATCATATGCTATACAACAAAAAACTTTCAAATATAAATAATCATCTTTTTACTTGATCACTGATTTTATGGTAGTCCTCCATCTAGCGCTTTAGATGGATTCCTGTTGATAAGATAAATAACTGCATCAACTGTAGTAACCCATAAGTATAACGGGAGACCCACATGTAGTTTTTTGCATCTTGTGCCCCAGAATGGTCATGTTCCCAAAGGTTTAATTAGAGAATCCAACTGTAACACAATAGAAGTATATTCTGTTTCTTTTTTTTTTTTTAACTCGCTTTTCCCCTTCTTTATAATGTAAGCAGGGCATATGAAACAGACCCTTCGCAATTTTCTCCCCGCGCCGTAAGCATATACGTCATTTGTCGCTGTGGGCATACCCCAATGTTATGCAGTTATATCCTTCTTCCTACAACCATAAGTAGTCGAGAGCAAACTTCTGCAAGTGTCCAAGCAGCTTCTCCTTCACTCATTTGACGCTCTTCAACCAGCATCCGATTGACATGGGATCGAAACCGATCCCGGTTTGCCATGTGGTGGCCTTGCCTTATCCAGGCCGAGGTCACATCAACCCCATGATGAACCTTTGCAAGCTCCTGGTCTCCAAGAAGCCCGACATCCTCATCACCTTCGTCGTCACGGAGGAGTGGCTCAGCTTCATCGGCTCCGAACCGAAGCCGGCTAATGTGCGCCTCACCACCATCCCCAATGTCATACCGTCAGCGCTCCATCGAGCCAAGAACTTCCCTGCCTTCGTGGAAGCCGTCTTCAAGAAGCTGAAAGCTCCAGTGGAGCAGCTGCTGGACAGGCTGGAGCTGCCGGTGGCGGCTATCATAGCAGACACGTACATGCTATGGGCGGTTAGGGTTGGCAAGCAGAGGAATATCCCGGTGGCCACGCTTTGGACGATGTCAGCGTCGATGTTCTTGGTGTTACATCATTTCGAGATGCTTCAGCAGAAGGGCCATTTTCCGGTTGACTTGTCAGGTGCGCCTTCTCATAGTATTGGATGCAAAGGAGTTCAGTATCTGTAGCTGTACGCGATTAATATTTGAGAAACATGTGGTGCTTCCGAGACCCCGTATCGGCACGACAAAAACCCAATATCACAGATTGTACGAAGATGTTGAGGCGTTCGCGTTACTCAGTCTAGCGGAGATTTTTTACTTGTAAGCTCAACAAAAACCATCAGAAAAGACCAATGAAACCTGCTAAAGAACTGATAAACATATGTGCACGCCTAGTCCATTGTCGCGTCTTTATAATACGCTAAAGTCCAAGGAAAAAAAACCTTTAAAGTTCAAACTCCAAGGCAAGGCCATCGTAATTAGAGAAAGGATCGCCTTTCGATGCGCAGTAGGTGGTTTGATTATACCGAGATTAGATCTGTGCACATGGGTAATCTTTCTAAATCGGCTACGGGCTGGGTTCGTGCACCTGGTTGTTTTGATCGATCTGTCGTCGACGATGGCCCGCAAAGACGAAATCTCCTCACCACTTCTGGACTGAGTGTAAGGTCATTTTTTCTTGATTCTTGAATGGGAAAACAGTGATTGATTCGCCCGTTCTCTCTCTCTTTTTTGTCTGTGTGTTGGCAGAGAGGGGAGAAGAAGAAGTGGACTACATTCCAGGAGTCGCCAGGACCCGCCTCGCGGATCTACCCACGTTCTTGTTCGGAAACGATAGCCAGTTAGTGGGCGGAGTCCTGGAGTGCATCGCCTGGGCGTCCAAGGCCGACTACTTCCTCTCCACCTCCTTCTCCGAGCTCGAACCTCGGGCCTTGGACGCCATCCGGTCTCAGCTCTCCGCGCCCGCCTACTGCATCGGCCCTGCCATCCCCTTCCTCGACAGCGACGGGGCCGGCGACGCTGCTTATCTCCGGTGGCTCGACGCTCAGCCCATAGGGTCGGTCCTGTACGTCTCTCTCGGGAGCTTCCTCTCGGTTTCTGAGGCTCAGATGGAGGAGACGGTGGCCGGGGTGCGGGACAGCGGCGTGCGGTTCCTGTGGGTGGCGCGCGAGGAGACGTTGCCGGTCGGGAGCGCAGGGGAGGAGGGCGCGGGCCTGGTGGTGCCCTGGTGCGAGCAGCTGAAGGTGCTGTGCCACCCTTCGGTGGGCGGGTTCTGGACCCACTGCGGGTGGAATTCCACGCTGGAAACCATCTACGCGGGGGTCCCCATGCTGACGTGTCCCTTATTGGCGGACCAATTCCCCAACAGCAAGCAGATCGCGGAGGACTGGAGGATTGGGTTGAGGGTTAAGAAGGAAGGCAGCGGCGGCGGCGGCGGCGGCGGTGATGAGAATTTGGTCACCCGGCAAGAGATTGCACGGCTCGTGAGGAAGCTGATGGATGCGGAAAGCGGCGAGGGGAGAGAGATGAGGAAGAGAGCAAGAGAGCTAAGGGAGGCATGTAGACGGGCCGCCGCGAGAGGCGGGTCGTCGGATCGGAATCTGGATGCCTTCATCGGTGATATTTCGAGGGCCGAATGAATCCATTTGAGTAATTGGTGCGGTGGGGCTAAGTCTGCTTTGTATTTGCAAGGAACTATTTCATTTTGTTGAAGAGAAAAGTTTAAATAAAAGGTATCGTAATGTTCGTTGGATTTAGTCGACACATTGGGGGGATTGGAATTTCAAGCTGTGAGGTGTGGTTTTCGGTATGGTCACAAGGTGGGGATGGGGAAAATTGTCTGAAAAATCTTAAACTTATTACATTTTTACTTATTTAGTTTTAAATCTTTCAATTTTATAAATTGAGTCCATTCGGTTAATTTTAATTGGAAGTTGATGACGTAGGACAAAACTCCCTGATATTCGTCCCGCCTTGTGAACATGCCAAGCTCAAAAAATTCGTCACTGCCATCATTGATCGGCCGAAAGCTCTCCACAAGACTGCTCTTCTCATCCGGCCTCGCTTTATCGCTGTCGCCCACTCTATAGATGTGGCGTATGATCTTTTTGTGCCACAATGAGATGTGCTCCTTGTATTGCAAAACTCATTTGAAGCGTTCATAGATGATATTTCAATACATTGGGAGGTCTTTGTAAGCATTGAGCCAGGCCATTTCTAGGTGAGGTTCTTTCTAGGGGTAAGCGGTTCTAACTTCCTTACAAATTCTGTCTGAAGACTAGAACCTATCCTCAGATATAAGTTCCTTATTTTTTGGAATCTAGAACCTACCCGTTGGAATCTCAAACTTGAAACCTACCCTGTCATAAGTTCCAGTTTCAATAGTGTTTTTTTTTTTTTTTTTTTCGATTTCATCTTTAGGTATAAAAGGGAAAATGAAAATGAATGCAATAATAATAAACAAGCTTGCCATTCATCAAATAGAATATAAAATGAACAAAACTATCAACATAGGAAAATGAATTCTTGGCAATGAATGCATTCATGGTAAGGGATAACTCTTCTTCATTTTCATCGCCAGACAATTCTAATTCCATGATAGGAGTCATTTCCTCACATCCCTCCACCTCCATTGACGTGTTATTTTGATACATTAATTTCACATTATACAATAATAATATAATATAGTTAGAAATTTCAAAATAAAAATCAAACATTTATAATATAGCAAAACCAACTACTACTCATGCATTTGAATTTGGAATGATATGTCAAATTCCAATTTGGAATGATATGTCAAACATTAATAAGAAGGTACAATGGTTTAAAGCCTTGAACTCAGCAAGATGCAAGAACAATTTGTGTGCCATTAAGGGTGGATTTTTCTTCTTTTACTTTTTTCTAAGTATTTGTTCATCTAAATTAACATAAAAAGAAAGGCACAAAAGGCACCATCCGGCATTGTTAGATCTAAAAACATTTACGCCCAAATTGAGGACCCTAGTGAAAAACAAGTGACTGCAATCGTGGGACGATAATAGTCAAGTGCAAAACCATCAAACTCTCCATCCCAACTCCTAGGGCTATCTCTCCTACTCCTTAAAGCCTAATTTTTCCACTATAAATAGCACCCGCCCATTGTCACTTCCAATTCATGCAAAGCCTTCAACATCCACAAGCAAACTTCTCCTAAGAAAAAATACCTTCACCTTTCCTCTAAACCTAGTTCATTTTCAATTGATTATGTGATAATGGCGAAAAGTGTAGCTTAGTCTCTCCCTGAGATATCATTCGGGCACTTTAAACTTCTCTACATTTTAGCCAAAAAGCATGCCCGATTGCTTGGGCCATCACCATGAATTAAACAAATTAGTCCAAGAAAGAATAGTCATGCTCACATCAAATGGGAACTTTCTCTACATTTTCGCCCTTGAATATTGCAAGTAAACAATTCCATCGCTAATCCTATGAACATAAGCTCTGGATCCACAACCAGGAAAATATGGAAAATCAAGAAATGTATATCTGACATTGAACTGGCATCATCTATCATCTGGGCGTAGACATTATCCCCAGTATTGCCCTGTTCCTTCTCTGCTTGCCCAACCTTTAGATTATTCTCTAGAGGTTCTAAGCAAACAGTTACAATCCTTGGATTGGGGCACACAAGCATGACACTCCCATGCCTCAAAAATTGACCAAATAAAGTAGTTACAACATAAATCTAATAGTGAAGAGTAGAAACAACATGATGGCGTAGAGATTGGACCTGCGATCGAGGTGGTGGTGGAGGAAGTGAGTTTCTTTGGGCTTAGGGGTGGTGAGCGGCGTCGAGGGCCTCGAGGGTAGCAAGCAACGTTGAGGGGGTCAAGCGACGTCAAGGGGGTTGAGAGGTGTCGAGGGCCTCGAGGGGGCTAAGCGGCATCGAGGGCATTGAGGGGCGTCAGCGACATCGAGGGGGCCGAGGGGCATCGAGGGCATCAAGGGGGTCGAGTAGCATCGAGGGGCATCGAGCAGCGTCGAGGGGGGCAAGCGGCGTCGAGGGCAGCGAGTGGCGTCAAGTCATCGTTGGAGATTTCAGAGTAATAGAAAGGGGAGTCGGGGACACTGGATAGGGAGAAGAGGGCGAAAGAAAAATTTTGAAACATAAAGGGGAGTCGGGGACGAGGAGAAGAGGGAGAAGAGGGTGAAAGAAAAACTCTGAAATAGAAAGGGGAGTCGGGGACGGGAGAAGAGGGAGAAGAAGAAACAAATTGAAAATTAGGGTTTTTACTTTTTAGGGGAGGTTCCATTTTTGAAAAAAAAAATAGAACTAGGAACCGGAACCTCCCTCCTTGGAGCCGGGAACCAAATCGGACCCACCGGTCTAGTTCTCTGGTTCTATTCGGAAACCATGCTCACCCCTAATCCTTTCCCTATCAATGGTCTCTTCCTCGGTTTCAAAGCCTAGCCCTTTTAAGGAATCTACTTATCATCTTGCTTTATACTTTACTTTTGACCAACCGGTAGATGCATGTTTTAAATAGTTTATGTTAAACATTTCAACCTTTTTTTAAGAGTTAATGAAATTCACAAATATAAATAGCCGATGTATTTGTTTGGATTAACTTTTTTCTTTTTATCACTTGACAATTCACTTTCATTAATTGCTAATGTTGGAGAAATCTTCTTGAAGTGTTTTGAAGTTGACAAAACGTTTCTATCGGTCTAGTCTGAAGGCTTGCAGACTCTGTTATTTAAAGTCTGAAGACCTCCGTACAGCTAGACTCAAGACTCAAAGTCTATCCTCATTGACAGTCTCTAATCCGTTAAAGAAAGGTTATCCAGAACTGGATGTTTCGTTAAGGATTTAACCTTATCAACTGGAGAAGATCTCGTGGCTGGAAAAGACATAACGAGTCCTTTGATTGATCGAAGATTGACTCGATAATTGAAGATCCGGTGATTGTCTAAATATTATTGGAAGGTTCTACTTATGGAAACCGAGATCCTGATTGTATGGGCGAACAAGATTGATGGGCTATCAACACGTTCCTTTAATAGCTTGAACAATCTTCCTAATTGATTCCGTCCAACGGGTAGATTGGAGGAATTCCTTTGGTAAGTGCCAATGGGTATGATGGCATAAAGGAGTATATAAGGAAGACGGTCTTAGTTGTTCAAGGTGTGCGCGACAGAAGAATTCCAAAGTCCGAAGCTCCTTTTTGTTTAGACAATTCCTTTGAGCGAATACTTGTATACAAAAAAGAGTCTATATTTGTGAGAAATCTTGAGGAGGTGTGGTAGAACATCTACACTGTGGAATCAAGGCAAAGCTGTGCTGTAACTTCTCTTTTGTTCATAGTGGAATCCAGCCAATAGGCTGTAAGTGAAGAAGAGTGGACGTAGGCTTGATATAAGCCGAACCACTATAAACCGCGTGTTCAATTTTCTCTTCTCTCAGTCTTACTTTGATTATCGTTTGTCTAAAATCCATCAACTGTCTAGTATTGTGCGAGTGTTGAAGAAAAATCTTTTATATACCTATTCACCCCCCTCTAGGTACTCATACTAGCAATATCGGCTAAAACCCTCAAATCATTGCAAACCCTCATATACAGACAGTTAACATCATCTGTGATCATATAAAACTATATATATGGGCGATATCACTCATGTAGAATATTTTTTACACAAGCAATTATGAAATGAAAACTCTCGTCTACTAATAAAATGGTTTTCATTTACCGATGTTAAAAATTAGATATGTGCATTACCATTTAAACCATCATTCATCATGCCCTTCAAGTATATATTGTCGCGTATAAATAAATAGCCTATTTCTCACTTAAGTTGCTTATATCTACTAGCAGATAACAATCTTGTTATTACTCTCTCATAACAGTTTTGCTAAGTGCAAGAATACTTGCATTTTTCCATTGTTGCATGTTTTCTTGATTCAAATTAGGGGTAAGCAGTTTTAGGTTCTATCCAAGTTTTATTTGGAACTTACTCGTCGGAACGGATTTTTTAATTTTTGGAATCTAGAACCTACCTATCATAGGTTTCGAGTTTACTCAGATTCCACTTGTACTTTTAATTAAACGATCGTAGTGAATCATCACCACTAATAACCACAATTTGCTACAATTCCGTTATCACCACTCATATTTAGACATGCGGAGATTATGAAATATTAATAAAGTAAAAGTTTCAGTTATAGATATCATAGGAAAATAGAAACTTAGATTGATGATTTTAAATTACACACTCATAATTGAAAACTATGGAATACCGCAGAATCGTGTGAAGACATAGGACAAGAAAAACAAAAACACTTATTCTAGGTTGGGAACTTGAAACTTGCTTGTCAGAATAGGTTCCCCAATTTCCAAAACTTGAAACTTACCCAGATATTCTAGAACGTCAAACCGGTTTAATTATTAGGTTTCCAATTTTACTCCGGAGGGTTCACCCCTAGTTCAAATGACAAATGTAACATTCTCGATTTCGAGCTCGTGAGGATTGGCCATAAGATCCTGAAAGAATCAATCATGGGCCATTGGCCATGGATCGATCAGTTTGATCGGTAAGGAATCAAGGATCGGTCATGGTCTGACCGATCGATCGATCAACCGACCGGCCATGAACCGGTCGAGGTGTCGGCCGTGAATTTTCTACCAACCATTCCTATGGGATAGGATCACCACCTTATAAGATGAATTTTTGATCATGAGAATTGGTCACAGGATGATTTTGGATCAGCAGATGGTCATAGGTCAATCTAATCGGTCATAGTGCCCGGTCGCAGGTGATTCCGACAAGCTATGCACCGATACACAAACGATCTGACTTGATCAAATGCGATCATCTTATGACCAAAAATGAATCATTCCTTATTTAATTCTTAGTGATCGGAAAGGAATCTTGAATTGGTGATGTCCGATCATGAATCAATAATACATCGGCCATGAGTCATACGGATGGATCGAGTATCAATTGGAATGAGCTTAGGGTTAGACCTGGCTATTCTGTCACTATTTCTAAGGTCCATGAGTGCCTTAACTTAGTGCTAGGCCATGGTTAGCCTTAGGATTGGCCTTGATTGACCGAAGGACCAAGGATTGCTGTTTAGGCCGATCGACTGTCCAAAGAAATGGTTCGGGCGAGCATGGGGCGTGATGGCCAAACCTCATGTATACATGATTCAATTTTTTCAGGTGTACGTAATGATCCATTTTCTGGCCCCATAACCAACTTAGACGATGGAATTCTTTAGACTACCTTTTTAATGAAGAAAAGAACAAAAGAGAAGAAAACTTTATAACACTCTCATTAATGAAGAGAGTGATGTGTCCTTTGACTTTTCAAAAGTAATGATGAAGTTGTAGATATCCTTGATGGGCAAGAAAGGGGTGGTGTACACATGGCTCAATCAGAGAGCAAAACCCAAGCCTCTCATTAATGACCTAAGAACCTAGGTGCCGAGTTGGCAATCTTGATAGCCTTATCCTCAAAGTTCATTAAATACTCATTAAATGTAGGGTACAAGTGGTCCAATGAGAGGGCAAAAAGCAGGTCATCATCGATGATGCCTACAAGCTAGATTGTCAAGTAGGATCTTTTAGCTATGCCACCTCATCATTTTAGATGCAATTATTGGACAAGTAGGCTTGCCAACTAAGGACTTTAGGTGGGACACTTGGAATAATTAGAGTGGAACATTTGGCTCGGTAATGATGGCTTGAGATTTGCCTTTGAGAAGAAGTTAGTAATTCATGCTTACATATCCTTTAGACTCTTAGGTTATAATGACCCTAAAATATAGCTTTGGTGAACAAGGCAAGAGCCAACCAATTAAAAGAAGACATTAGGCATCAAAGGGGCTTATGTGTCTCTTAGGACCATAAGCACATCATGAGTCTAAATTGAGCCTTGGAGAGTAAGCCAATAGGTGGTCTAATAAAAAAGATGGTAAGTGTTTTCTTAGGACCGTAAGCATGCCACCTTACAAAATAGGCTTAACACCTTGATGCCATAGCCGTGCCACTCTAAGAAATGTGATTAGACCGCTTGGATGAGTAATGATTAGCTTGGTGTCTGTCGCGACCAATTTTTTCAGGGGTGTGGATCACCTAGGGTTTGGCTAATGGATTGTTAAGCCTAGACTTAACTCGGGCTCTCCCAAGCCCATACCAATTCGCGACTTAGGTTTGAATTGTTAACATGCAATTTAATTTTAACTAAGAGTCGCCACTAATCTATTTTTGGTGGGTCGATTAGAAACCCTAGTAAAGTAACAGGAGATTTACTTTACTCCTACGAACCAGAGACTATGGGTACAGAGACTTGATTACGTTAGATTTCTCTAACGCCCTTTCGGTACCTTTCTTTTTATTTTGAAAAATGTTTGGCAGGTAGCTTGGATTGATTTTAAATCTATTTCCCTAACATGTGAGGTGTTCATGCAAGTGCGCAAACCACCAATTTAACACCCAAGAAAGCAATTAAATGATGCAGAACTTACCTCCAAAGCTACGAAATCATTTGCAATGTTAAATTAAAATCCATATCAACAATCCTAGATATGGTTTCTAATTAACAAGCAATTACTCAATTTTTGTTTTCTCTTTCTTAATGAAAATATAGTCCATGTGCAATGCAATGCTTCTAATATAATATGAAATGGTATGGCATGGCAATATGTCCTAAACTATATGAACGAATAAGAATTTTTGTAATTTCTTAATGAACATGAAATAATTAAATATGCAATCTAAATTAACCAAAATGACTTAATCCTAATGACGTGCAATGCAATGCAATAACGTACAAAATTATTTCAACTAAAATGACATGCAACATGCAATTTAATATGCGAGCTATATGTCACGCGACATTTATTAAATGACCTAATCTAATGACGGGCAATTTCTAATTAAATGAACTTAACAACAATCACTAAATGACGTGCATTTCATGAATTTAATTCTATATGACATGGGCATTTTTATTTTCCTAACAAAAACATGCAATTTATCTAGGAGAGATTATTTACCTATAATTGATAAACATGCAATCCTAACATGCAATGACGTGCAAAGAATGCCCTAATTCAACATGATATATGCATGATGATTTTTTGTGTTTTTTATTAATTCTGAAATTAAAATTTTCACATGATTAAATAATGATAAAACTAACATCCAAAATGAATGTGTTTTCTTTTTTTTTTTGGTTTTCTTTTCCATGATTCAAAATAAAATTAATATTCTAAATATAAAAAAACCTAATCCTAATTCAACATTTTTGGATTTTTAAATTTCGAAATAAGATTGCAATTTTAATCCTAACGCTGGAAATATTCTAAAGCAAATCTAATCCTAACTCAAATATTTTTTGGATTTTTTTTTTACAAAAATAAGATTGACTCAACCAACTTAACGACATGAAATCAAACAAAATAAGATTGATATCTAAAAATCGACGAACCATATCTCGCGCATGAGATCGGGTTGGCCAATTTTAAATTAAATTGCGAATCAAATCTCGAGCTTGAGATTGGATTGTCGATTTTTGTAAAGGATTGCGAGTCGGATTTCGGGTACGAAAATCGGACTGTCAATCTCTAGCTTGAGGGAAACTTCCATGTTGGAACATCAATCATATATTTAGGAATAATCCTACTAAAGAAAAAAGTAAATAAGTGAGAATAACATAAAAAATAAAATAAAGTAAATAAAAAAGAAAAGAATTACCTAAATGATTTTTTTTTTTTCCTTTTGTTACACGCGGTTGGTGGTGGGTCATCGAAAGGTAGTTGGTCGAGGTCCAAGCAGGGGATCGGCTGGCGAGGTGGTGCGGGCTGCGGGAGATGCCGGGCGGAGGTGCGGGCTCGGGCTGAGGCGGATCACCGGTGAAGTGGACACACAAGCAGCAGAACAGGGAGTCACTCGAGGGGAGACTCGGATCGGCACAGCGGCGGCTTCGTCGGGCGGAGCGAGGCGCTAGGCGGCTGGCGAAGCGTCGCGGGCGGAGGGCTGAACAGCAAAGTCGAGGCGGAAAGGACTGCGATCTAGCTCGGGTCTAGCTCGGTGGAGGCCAACGGGCCGAGCTGCAGTCCCGGCGAGACCGAGGCGTGAGCGTCGGGGGAGGCAAGCGGGGCGCGGGGCTTCGGGTGCGTAGATCGGCGAGATTGGGACAACGATGGTGTTGTGGGTCGGCACGGGCTGGAGGTACAGCGGGGCGACTCGGACTTTGCTGCAGGATGCGGGATCTGCTGCAGAAGCAGGTAGCAGTGGCAACGTGGGGGGTTCGCTGGTCCTGGAACGGCGGTGATCGCGAATTGTGAGGGTGGTCTGGCGGCGTCGGTGGACTAGTTGCGGTGGCGATTGGTGCAACGAAGATTGGTTGTGGCGCGGCGATGCGGGAGCGAGGCGAACGGAGCAGGAGCAGCGTCGGTGGTGCTCGGTGATGGCGAGCGAGAACAAGCGGAGCACGGCGGTGGGCGAGATCTCGGCCTCTGGACAGCAGCTGCAGCACGAGCTTGCAGGCGATGGAGCGACGGTAGCAAGGCAGCAAGGGCGTCGTTGTTGCGGCATCGAGCAATGGACAGCGGTCGGGGTGGGCTTCGGTTCCGGGCGGCGTCGGTGTAGTGAGGCAATCGCGTCCGGCGGGCAGCGAGCGCGGGCAGACAACAGTCGAGCTCACCGGGGAAGAAGAACAGTTCTTCTTCCCCTTTTTTATTTCTTTCTCTCTCCTCCTGTCTCCTCTCACGTCACTTTCTCTCTGTCTCCTCCTGTGCTCTGGTGCACTTTTCAGCAAAAGGAGAGCTTTTTATTCTTTTTTTTAGACCAAGAGAACCCTCGAAACCCCAATGAAACCGAAGCTCTTCTCTCTTTTGGTGTGCTTGATTTTCGTTTTTTCTTCAATCCCCAAAAGAACCCTCGAAAAGCCCCTAATCCGGCCCTTTTATATGCAAAAAGAATGTGATCTTCGTGGGATATTTCGAAAATTTCTATAACCTCTTGATCATAAAAATCTTTTTATTCTCCTTATCTCCTAAATATTTTATACTTATTTTTAAAGATAAGATCATAACCTGATTTTCTTAAATTCCAAAAATCCTCATTTCAAAAAAATATTCTCCCGATTTCATCATCTATTGATAAAAATAAGATTACAATGCGATTTTTTAATTTCCAAAATCATCGTAATATCGCATCAAATCTTAATTTTTCACAAGATAATTAATTAAACATAACGACGTGCTTGGGTTAATTTTCTCCTTTCGTGGGCCTAGCCCAGCCTGCTAATTTAAAACCCAAAACCACTAATTCGACCCATCCGCCATCGGTCCAGTAAATAAATGTAAAAAAATGCAAATTAAAAACAAATGCACCTAAATCTATATGCTATGCAATTAATATTTTTTTAGGTATAAAATTAATCCCTAATTTTTTAAGGCGATAAATGACTAAATGGGTCGCCAAAATTTAGGTGTCAACAGTGTCTATAAATAGGGGAGGCTCACATTCATTTCCACCACTTTACACCCCTTGCCATTCACTTCTACCCTCCCGCCCCTTCTCCTTTCTCTCAGCCTCGCATTCTCAACCCACCAAGCTATCTAGGTTGATTCTTAAGTTTGCCGAAGTAAGTGAGGTTCATCTTTCTCCTCTTGGAGAGTAGATTTCATTGTCGAGGTTAGCTAAGTGCTCACCGGTCAAGTCGTGGGTGGTGTGTGATGTCTTTTGTTTGGTTTTACTAGCAATTGTGTTTGGCCGTGTGCTTATGTCATGTACGTCCAGAAATGAAGCCGAGGTTCGCTTGGATTGAGTTCATTGTAAGGCAAGGCCATCCAAACCATAAGGCCTTGAATAGGCATAAATAGTGTACCGGTTTCGAATCTCGCTTGGTGCGAGGATTGCCTAAGGCTGCAAGGTCCTATGGCTGCGTTTGGTTCAGCATTTGTAAGGGGCTTTGAGTTCAAAGCAAATGCTGAAAGCCCAAAGCTACTTGAGGAAATGCAATTGTGTTTGATAAATTTTTTTTGCAAATGGACTTTTTGAGTTGAATGTGTGTTTGGTAAAAGAAAAAAATTGCAATGGGTTTTGATGGGTATAATATATGTATATATATATCTTCTTCTTTTTTTGAAAATTGAAATAAACCCTTCGCCGCATCGGCAAAGGGCTACCTCTTTTTTCAATTAAAAAAATAATAATCAGGGGCAAAATCGAGAATATGAAGAATTAGTGAGGGTAGTTTTGGAAGGGAAAAATAATTTCGGCATTTTGAAGGCAAATTGAAAGCTGAAAGCCATCTTCAAAGTTGAACCAAATGGTCCAGTATTTCCCCAAGGGGCTTTCAGGCATGAAAGCCCATTGGAAATGCTTAACCAAATGCAGCCTATATTGACATTGAGGCGTGCCGATTCTAAACCTTGATTGGTACAGGAATCGCCCAAATCCACGAGATCTTGGTAAGGCACAAAAGGGTGCTGATTCTAGGGTTCAATTTGGTGTGGAGACCTTGCGCTTGATGTTGAATCAAATCAGAAGCTGAGGATCATTCATGGCATGTGGTATGTTCACATTGGGCCGTACCGAGGTTCATTTTCGAGCCTTGTCCAAGAAGCCTCAAGGTTACAGATCGACATTGAGGCATGCCCTTGTCCAGTGTGGGGATCGACACTAAGTGATCGGTTCAAGTTATGGACCAAGGATCGTTCCTAGCATGTTTATTAGAGTAGTGCAAGAACTTATGGCACACATGACCGAATGAGCACGCCTTCAGGCTATGCATGTGTCAGCTAAAAGAAAAGATAAGAACCGATTTGTGTTATGCACTTGTGTGTGTGCACTTAAAGAGGAAAAAGCGTCCGTTGTCACATAACGTTCGTGGCAATGCCTCGTTCATTGAACGGAATGCCCCAATTGAGCTAGAAAGCCCCTAAAAGTATGGGATGATTGGCTTGATGGCCGAATGCCCTGATTGAGTTAGGAAGCCCTTGAAAGTATGGGATGTCTGGCTTGATGGCCAGATGCCCTGATTAAGCCAGGAAGCCCCTAAAAGTATGGGATGCCTGCCCTAAGGTCGGCTGCCTAGCCTGTGGCGGGAAACCCCTAAAAGTATGAGAAGAACTGTTTATATAGTTAATGAACTTATTGAACATGTTACTATGTAATGTTGATAAGCTTGTTTGGTGAAATAGCTTATTTGGTAAGTTGAAAGTGGATCATGTACAGATAGTTGAGAGGTGGCAATGGAATTGCAAGTGATTTGCTGTCGACACTGTTTGTGAGTGTTGTACTTGCTAGGCTTTAACGATGATGAGATGCTTTCTTAGTAGAGAACTAGGAATTTTACTTACTGAGTTTCCCCAAAACTCATTCCTCATCTTTCAGTCTTGTAGGCATGGAAGTCTCACGTTAATTTTGGGACCTATAGTCACTCTAGAGGAGATAGGATTTCCCTTGGCCTACATGGAAACCTTGTATTGTGATGTAAAAAGAAAAGAGGGCCGGTAGAGAAAGGACTTGTAAAAGTATTGTTATAATATAAATTAGTGTGTGTTATGCTTGATGTAGGTCCCAGTCTTCTAGCTGTTGTTTATCCGGGAAGTTGTTTATTCATGTTTCCATATGTGCATGATAACAAGATAAAAAGAATCGAGACGGTGACAAGCTAGGGACGTCACAAAAGTAACCCCTGCTGCTCATGACCTTGGAGATAGAGTTGGGGTCGTGACAACAAACGTTTGACATTGTAATGATGATGGATGCACGAAGTGGAAAGACGCTAGTGGAGATATTTGGGGTGGAGCTTGAGAGAAGGAAGTGAAAACAAAATGAGAGGACTGATTTGATGGATGAACTAGTGCAAATCGAAGACGAGAATGGGAGCAGGTTGAGTGATGATGAGGTGGCTGATACTATTTTGATGCTCATTAGTGGAGGCTTTGAATCATTACAAATTGATTTTGCTATCATTATAAAATAACTCGCGGTCAAATTCTGATGCTCACGAGGTTAGTGATCATTGATTTGAGATTTACATGTTCAATATAGACTTTCTCGCTATGTATATATGTTACAGAATGTCGAATGTCAATTAGACTCATGGCTTGTGGAGCTAAACTCAACTCAACAAAAAACTTGAGTAATTTGAACTCGACTTGAAATCAAACTAGTTGATTTTAAGTATTTGGTGATCGAACCTGAGCTTTTCGTGAGTAGCTTAACTCAATTTTGCCCCTATAAAGAGCATAAAGTATTAACCAAGGAGATGTACTCCATCTTTCAATCAATTTTGGTGGGTGTCGCAATAAGAGGTGCAATCAAGCCCCATTAGACCCAAGAATTGTATAAACCAGCCTAATCAATGTAGTTTTAGTTGATTTTGAGGAATTGGTCCAATTCTTGATTTAAGGGACCTATATCCACTGATTCAATGAGAAGGATTGATTAGGTGCCTAATCACTTTTCCCTTTTGAAGACACAAATTTGTGTTTATTTGTGTTTTGCACCCACTAAGGTTTGAACCACGAGACTCCATGATGCTCTCACAAGCATCACATCAAGAGCAACTATTATGTTTACAATGTACGATCATGAATGTTATAATGAACTTTTTATTTCTTTGTGAAAGAGGAGCACCCGATTCGGACTCAATTGCTCTCTTCAATTAGTTGATTTGGAGTATGTTTGGTAATATTTCTGTTTTTTGGGAACAATTTCTTTTCATAAATAGTCTTTTTTATTTTTATTATTTGAAATTATTTTTGAGTAAAAGAACGCATTTAGTAACTATATAAAATTTCTATTATCAAAATATAAAAAGAATATGAATGCATTTAATATGATCCATAATATTTTTGTAACGTAGAATTTCTTTTAGTTTTTTAATAATTTTTTTAGATTTTCTTTTTTTCCTTTTCTTCTTATTCTTAGTCCTCCTCTAGTGTCACTGCTAGCGATTGACGGCAGCCAGTGGGAGGGGGTAGCAGCGGCGGCTGGTGGAGGCAAGCAGGTAGCATGCAGTGGGGGGGGGACAAACCGCGAGGAAGAAGAAGAAAAAGAAAATGACTATTTCTAAAAATTGTCCCTAGAAATAAAAAAAAATTACTTTTTTTTTACTTTTTATTTTTGTTTCAAATCTATTCCAAACTACTTTTCTATTTTGGAGAATATAATTTTTTTAAACATTATCAAATGGATTTTTTTTCTTTTTTTTTTTTTTATCTTGAGGAATAAAAGAATAAAAGAAAAAAAAAAACAGAAAGATAAATTACCATGCAGGACCTTGGTTTCCGACCCTCCCAAGGAAAAATTGCAACTTAAGTAATGTCCCAATTCAAGGTGAAATAAAAGGGTAAAAAAGAAAATAAAAATTTCGCTCTTACCATCCGGCATTATTGTGACTTGTGAGCTTCGTCTGTATTTCGACCCCCAAAAAAAAAAAAAAAAGCTTCGTCTGTACGGTAGCAAAATCCGGCGCACGTGTTCTGGCTTTTTAGACCAGACAAAGTTTTTTCTTTTTTAGTTTTTATTTTTAGAAAAAGCAAATCAAACCCTTTGAAAGTGACTCATCTATTACTGAAAGGAAAATACTTGGTGTGTGTATATATTATTTTAACATTAGTAGAAAATTAGGTAAAGCAGTATCCCAGGTTCCAGAGTCCCAAGAACAAAACCATTCATTTTGGATTTATTTTAAAAAATAGAAATGATGAGAAATCACTTTTTCGGGCCGCTTATGTGTCAATTCATAATAATTTGAAGTTAGTAGCATCGTATCAATCGATTTAATTGTGTCTTAGCAAGGTTATCTCACTTTTAGGACGACGGGCCTTGTTGTATTAAGATTTGTTAGCCTCAATGCTTGAGTTCGAGTTTCGTTAAAATTATGAGTAAATTTTACTAGCCAATGGCGTCGAGTCAGGTTGAGCATTTGAATGTTTTTATCAACTCGAAAACTGCCACTGCTGCAAATGCTTCGTCCATTCCCAATAAGACGAATTGCTGCAAGAGTAACGCGACAGTAATAGGAGATTCGTACGAACCCCGGCTTAAGGCCGACTCTCGACGCTTCCTCTCCACAAATCCAGCCACCAGCACGTAGAGAATCGATATGATTATCCCTGTGCTGATCCTCCGCTGCATTGTCAACCTTTTGTCTTTCTTAATGATTCTCCGCACCTGGGGGATGTAAATGCGCTAATAGATGAAGATCCATATCGAGAGCGCGATCATCGAGAAGAGGGTCATCCAATCTGGCGGGATCCCGAAGTGGGGTCCGATCGATTTGTTCATCTGAATAGCCTGAAGAATCCCGAATGTAGTCTGCTGGTCCATGGCAATGAAACAGGCTATTCCCGATATCCAAACTGGCAAGATTCCTATCCAGCATTTGAATTGCTCTGCCTGTTGGACACTGCACAGCCTCCAGCCCTTCTTCGACATTCCTTGGCCATCCGATTCATTGATAAGAGCTGCTTTATTTAGAAACCGGAATCTGTACGTACGAGTTAGCCAGACCACCCCCAAGTCTGATTCATCTGATGAAGGATCATAGGATGGTTGCTCCCAATTGGGTCCAAGAGTTTGGCGACGCTTCGGACATGCGGCCATGAGCACCTTAGCCATATCCACTGATGGGTTTAGTCTATGACTTGATGGGCCTAAGTAGGCCCGTCCACCCATGTTGGGCCTAAGAACCCGACCCGCAGGTTAATGGCCCATAAATGAAGGGTTGAGATATGAAATGATGCGTTGAGGGGTTGCGTCTTTTGGGATAAGTATTACATTGAGGGGTTGCGTCCTTTGAAGGTGACGCTTTGAGGGAAAGAAACAAAAATGGGAACATACCTTTTGGTGTACGTACGTTAGACATTTTTTCTCCCCCTCCCAAAAAAGAACGTAAGACAATAGTATCACTCGAGATAGAGTTTTCTCCCCCTAACAGTAACAGTACGCTCCTCGGTAGAACATGATTAGCATTCTTCCTCGAACTTCAACATTGGTGTTTAATTTGTGGAAAAAAAGGTATGCTCGATTCCGTAGTGTATCTTTGATCAGTGATATATGTGTTTCTTGGGCTTGTTTTTCGCGTTCGTTTTAGGGGTTCGATTGAGTATTGGATTTATTTTAGGGAATTCGTTATTCCCAACATTGGTATCAGAGCCATTGTTCATGTTTCCCGATCCCTTTTCATGTTTATGATTTGGTTTTTATTAAATTTTCGTGAAACACCGCCGTCGGCCAATCGGGGACAAAAAAATCCTGACACCCGTCATCGTTCACCCCGTTTTGTGATTTTTGTAAATTGAAATTCGTTCTAATAACGTAGGGTCAAAGCTCTCGTAAATATGAGAAAAACGAGTGGCGGATCACTGCTGGATGCGCCGCCACGCGCAGCCGGAATGAACGGGGGTCATTAGCACGTGCAACACATGCGTCGATTTGGTCCCCCTTAGGCGCGTGCGTGGCACATGCCATTTCTGCCCCAGGTTCGTGCGACGCATGCGTGGCACATGCCAGTTGATTTGTCCGACTCGACCCGATTGATCCGACCTGCTGACCCATTGACTTTGACCTTTGACTATTGACCTGTGTTGACCACCGTTGACCGGCATTGACCATTGTTGACCGGTGTTGGCCCAAAAAAAAAAGGAAAAAGGAAAATTTTGTATTTTCCAATTTGTTCTTTGTGGATTATAAGTAATCCATTTTTGTTATGCATTTGTTGCAAAAATTATGATGCGTTATGCACGTATACCTGCATTTCCAAGAATGGACGAAGAAGATGCAAGACTTAAATGGCTAATAACAGAGTTAGCTAATTATCGGTGAAATGACGGTGATTTAGTATCACACGTGGTCATGGTCAATCAGATGATACAAGAAATCATCTGGAATGATTATCTCATGCCGGATTTTGAGAAGGTATCGGCCTTAATGAACACTTTTCCACCTGAATAACAAGTAGTGTTAGATCGCCTATGGGAAGTCAATGTGGTCCTAGATTATAGGAGGCTTACAGTAACTTTTGTAAAAGAATACTATAAGATCGAGTTTACCAAAACTTCAACCCTTGGAATAAGTGTCACATGGCGCAGAGTGAATGCGCCTTGGAGGTGGTATGAGAGCTCTCCAAAAGTTTTTCCTTTGTTGGCCAATGTGCCTTTAGATTTCTTAGACCATTTTACTAATAGATTAGAAGAGACTTTCCATACTTATTTCTTAGACTAGTTTGAGATGTTTTAGGTGTAAATATATCTTTCTATGTTGATATTTTTCCTGTGGATATATTACTTAGTGTAATTGACATGTTTAATTATTGAAAGTTCAATGTTATTTATTGTTGTAAATTAGTATGTTAATTTACAATTAGTTGTGGGAAGTTCAAGAAAGTTTTAGTGACTTTACTAAACTTATTTTGCATAGAAGATTATATTAATGATAATTTTGAGTTAGGTTTCTTTGGATGATGATTGGAAACATAGTGACAATTTGATTCTGAAACCTTACTTAAAATTATTTATTAATATGATGGGTTTGTGCAAAATAGATGCATAAATGATAGGTATTAATAATTCGTGCATATGTGTCTAATATGTTCATATCGATGATTTCAGCAACTAATAACATAATTGTTGATTTGAACAAAGAAGACAAATTGAACGGCGAGAATTGTAACATATTGAATATGAAAATTCAATATGTGAAAAGCAAGAAGTATTAAAAGATCTTAACCATGTTGTAGAAGATCTTGAGGATGCTATGTGCCATCTTAAGATATCGGAGGACCGCCTAAAGGCATTTGAACGGGAAGCAGATATTTACTGTGTTGCTTCCAACTTAGTAGGGGCTTCAAGCTCTAAGTGCAAGTGCATTGATTCGTTCAATGGATGGAAATGTAAGGGATCAAGTCCTTCTTGCAAGAAACTAAGACCTAACCAACATAAGAGAGGAAAATGTCCTTGAGTGAAGAGTATTTCAAGGGTGGAGTGTTACAACTGTGACCGGAAGGGTCACTACGCTCACGATTGTCGCAGGCCAAAGAAGGTACTCACCCCTTGTACTCTTAAGAACTTTGCTAATGTGTTAAGTTCTGTATTCTTAACTAAATCTAATCTTTTGTGGATTGTAGATTTGAGAGCAATAGACCATGTAGAGTATCATAGAGAATCCTTCGTGGAATTTCGATGAGTATCAACTGGGAACTAAGTGGATCTATGTAGGAAATAACTCCAGAGTAGAAGTACAAGGGATTGACACTTGCCAATTGAATATGCGTGGTGGACGCACTTTGTTCCTACATGATGTATTGTATGCTCCGGAGATTCGTCGAAATTTAGTATCTGTCTTAGTGTTGGTTAAGCTTGATTTTAATATAAACTTCCATAATAGTGGTGTGAATTTGTATTTGGATACAAATTACTATGATTGTGGTTATTTTCTAAATGGTTTTATTGTATTAAATATCGACTATGGTAATGTCAATGTTTGTTATTCAATTTTCACGTCTCCTAATTTATATGATAATGATGTGAATAAATGGCAATCTAGACTTGGTCATATTGGTCAACAACGTATGAATAGACTAGCTAAAGAGGGCTTGTTGGACAAAATTGAAAAAATCGATTTGCTCATATGTGAGCATTGTCTAGTAGAGAAAACGACAAGAAAACCATTTAGAAAAGGCATAAGAGCTTAATTTCCTTTGCATTTAATCCATTCTAACATTTGTGATCCAATGAATGTGAGAGGAAGGCATGAAGCTATTTATTTCACTACATTTATAGATGATTATACTCGATTTAGATATGTCTATTTGATTTCTCATAAATCTGAAGAATTGAGTTGTTTCAAAAAGTTTATGAACTTGGTAGAAAATCAATTAGACAAGAAAATAAAAGTATTGAGATCCAATCGAGGTCGAGAATATTTATCTGATGAGTTTAGAAATTTACGTGATGAAAAAGGAATAGAAAGACAATTGTCTATTCATATACTCCTCAACAAAATTGTGTTGTGAAGAGAAGGAACAGAACCTTACTGAAAATAGTTAGGTCCATGATGGCGCATGCTAACTTATCTATCACTTTTTGGAGTGATGCGTTATTTACTACTGCTTATATACTTAATTGGGTGTCTTCCAAATCAATTACTTCCACTTCATATAAGTTATGGACAAGTAGAAAACTGGACTTAAGTTTTCTTAAATCATGGGGTTGTGTTGCCTATACTCATGAGCTCTCTAATAAGTTTGGGAAATTGGGTCCCAAAGGAAAGAATAGTATTTTCATAAGATATTCTGAACACTCGAAAGGGTATGTGTTCATAGGTGAGTAGGAAAGTGGAAGTATAGTTGAATTCGAATCACGGGATGTCATATTCTTAGAGAATGAATTTCCTAAGAAGGGCAAAATAGGTGGGGATTACTCCCCATTTGAAACCTTGGATCTGGATAATGAATTTAGTGGAGTTCGTCCAAGTGGGAGTAACATGAGAAGTGATGAATTTAATTCAACTCACTCTCAATTACAACCACATGATAAAACGATATTATCATTATCTAATATGAGTGGGAGTATAATGTGGAATGATGTGTAAAGTGTATAATCTCCCATACGACGAACAAGTCGCAAAAGTATTTCCCGTAGACGTTTTGATATTGAAGGGGAAACTTTTATGGTTGCTCCATAAGATGAAGATGAGTCAAGAAATGTTAATGAGGCTCTAAATTGCCCTAATAAGGAAAAATGGATGCATGTAATGGAATATAAGATTGAGTCAATAAAGTCAAATCATGTTTGAGAATTGGTTGATCTTCCAAAAGGACGCAAAGCCATTGGAAACAAGTGGGTTCTCAAAATAAAGCTTAAAGCTGATGGCTTGATAGAAAGGCATAAAGCTCGCATTGTGGCAAAGGGATATAATCAACAGGAATGAATTGATTATGATGAAACATTTTTTCCTGTAGTGAGATTTACCTCGATTTGCATTATTCTGGCAATAATGGCAAATATGGATTTTGAGTTACATCAAATGGATATAAATACTGATTTTTTTAATGGAGAATTAGAGGAAAAAATATATATGGAACAACTTGCTCGTTTCATTATGGAAGGCCAAGAAGGAAAGGTATGTCGACTTTTGAGATCGATATATGGTCTTAAGCAGTCGTCGAGATAATGGTATATACGTTTTCATAATGCCATAATGGCATATGATTTTATAATAATTGATGATGATCATTGTGTATATATCAAAAGATCTAAAAAATCAATTGGTGATCATATCATTATATGTTGATGATATAGTAATTGCCATAAGTAATATGGAGTTTGTTAATACTGTCAAGAGTTTGTTATCTTCCAACTTTGAGATGAAAGATATGGGTGAGGCTGCATACAGTTAAGATTTCAAGAGATCGTTCGAAGAAGTCATTATCTCTTTCGCAAAAAACATACATAAATAATGTTTTTGAACGGTTTTGTATGCAAGATTGTAAGCTCATAGATACTTCTATTGCAAAAGGTGAAGGATTGAGTTATAGACTGTGTACAATGACTCAACAAGAAAAGGAACAAATGAAACATGTTCTTATTGCTAGTGCTGTGGGATGCTTAATGTGCACTATGATGTGTACAAGACCTGACATATGTTTTGCAGTTAGAATGGTGAGTAGATACCAATCCAATTCAAGTCAAGCACATTGGAAGGCCATTAAAAAGAATACTGAGGTATTTAAAGGGAACTGTTGATTACAAGTTGAATTATCAAGGCAATGATCTGCGACTTGAATGCTAATCGAATGCTGATTGGGAATGGGATTTAGGTGAAAGGAAATCTACCTCTAGTTTTACTTTCTTATGAAATAATGTCGCCATATCTTGAAGTAGTAAGAAATAAACGTGTATAGTATTGTCCACGATGGAAGCTGAGTTCGTGGTATTATCAGTAATAGTACAAGAATGTGTTTAGTTTAAGAGATTTTTGGATCATTTATGTATTATTGGGTATGCTGCAAGTCCATTATTGGTTAACTATGATAGCCAAGCAGCTATAACGTACACCAAAGATCCAAAATATCATGGCAAAACCAAACATATAGATACCAAGTATAATTTTGTTAAAGATATGGTTGTACGAAAAAATGTGAACTTACAGTACATATCTACGCATAGAATGGTAGCAAATCCTATGACATAACTCATACCTAGAGATGTGTTTTGTGATCATGTAAAATCTCTAGGACTATGTAGAGGCTGATGTACTGAATATTGTAATTTCCCTGAAGTGTTCACATTTAATGAATTTGTGTTTTTCATTATTAATGCCTATGAATCTTTGTTTGACATTTATGCATCTTAATGCTTATGGCATTATATAAATTTGAGAAAGTATATCGGACAGATAAAAGATTAGCCCATTCACACGGGTAATCGCTTCTATTTATTATGTGATAAATATAGATGAGACGGTTTTTAAGTTTCTTATCTAGGTGATAATTGAGAGCTTAAGTTTAAAATACATATGTTACCTTAACTGAGTGTTAAGATGATGATATACTATTTACTATGTCCGAAAGTAAAATAACCAACATATTTTACTTTATCTGTTTATGATGTCAGATGTGAGTTTTGATAAATTATGTGAATGAGTAGATATGTGAACTCAAGTTAGACATTAGGTATGTCTGAACTATCATATGTACAGTATTGATGGTGTAGACATATGCTCCATGGGAAATGAGTTAATATCATAATACCTATTTCATACTACGTATGTATGAGACGACCAATCAAAGTGGTAAAAGTTTGATTTCAACTTTTATGCCGTATGAGACTCTTGAGGAAAGAGTTCCTCAATTTAGTGCTCCTATGACTTTTACTTATTCTCAAAATTTCTATTAAGTATTTACTATTTTAGGATGTTGCCGATGATCATGAATTGATTCGACCTAATGGGACATTTCTAGAAAAGCAAGCTGAATTGAAATTGAGAGTTTGAAGAAAAGAGGAAAATCGAATTTGGAGAATCACATTCTAGTTTTGTATTCACTGGTCGACTAATTATGATTATTTTTGGGATAATCATAATTGTGAATACAATATATCATTGTTTAAAAGGAGATCAAGAGAGATATAAATGTGATCGATCGATTTAGGGTATTGTATACTAAATCTACTCAGAGTGTGATGTCTATTATGAGCTGCTATATATTCCTAATAAATGTATAACAACGAGTTCTCAAAGTATGCCAGTCCACGAATTATTCACCGGTATGAATGTTGTAGAGAGGTAAATAGGATCATGTTCGGCCCACCATGTGCGAGTGAGAGATGATAGGTTTAGTCTATGACTTGATGGGACTAAGTAGGCCCGTCCGCCCATGTTGGGCCTAAGAGCCCGGCCCGCAGGTTAATGGCCCATGAATGAAGGGTTGAGATATGAAAGAATGCGTTGAGGGGTTGTGTCTTTTGGGATAAGTGTTAGTTGAGGGGCTGCGTCCTTTGGAGGAGATGCTTTGAGGGAAAGAAACAAAAAGGGAAACGTACCTTTTGGTGTACGTATGTTCGACACTTTTTTTCCCCTCCCAAAAAAGAATGTAAGACAACAGTACCTCTCGTAGAGTTTTCTCTCCCTAACAGTAACAGTACGCTCCTCGGTAAAACAGGATTAAGATTCTTCCTCGAATTTCAACATTGGTGTTTAATCTGTGGAAAATAAGGTACGCTCGATTCCGTAATGTATCTTTGATCAGTGATACATGTGTTTCCTGGGCTTGTCTTCCACATTCGTTTTAGGGGTTCGATTGAGTATCGGATCTGTTTTAGGGAATCCGTTATTCCCAACATCCACAAAAATGCTTCCTTGAGACTTCTTGGAGATATAAGTCTTACGACTAAGCAAGAAAATGGATATGGACAATCCAAGGCAAGCGGTCAGAATGGCGAACCGAGAACCCAACTAACATTAGTCTGAACGTAGATGACAGAGGTGAAAGCTGTGAGGAGTGCAACGGTGGAGACGTACCAACAGTTGAAGAAGCTCTCCAATGGCCATGAGGGCGAGTCCAGCAAAAAGAAAACCAACCTGCCAACTCTGAAGCTGTGGGCAATTGGATTCGCCGGTGCACTTGGACAGGTGCAATCGCGGTATACCCGCAGTTAGAGTCATGGTCAACATGCCCTATGAATGAAAACTTCTGTTGATTATCGAACTCGAGACTGACACCTGCAAAATTTTTGGAGGATGACGAATAGGGAGGTTACCAAGAGACACGCCAAGTAGCCATAAAGGGGAGTTTGGAACCTGCCCAGGTACGTATCAGAAATGAAAGCACCAGCGAGGGATGTGATGTTTGAGGAACCGGACCAGATGTTCACCACGTTAACCAAAAGAATGCCGCCCATGTTGTACTCAGTACGCAGATACATTGTCGTCTTAGACACCAAGCTCATCGAAGCTAGTTTCTCGAATGATTCATTCCTTCAAAGTTGAAAACACGAAATTCTAACTTTTTAGCATCAAATGATAAATCCCTAGAGAAAGACAGGAGACAGAGAGAAATGATCACTCGAATGGTCAAGAGTAGTAGCTATTAGAAGCTGAAACTGAAGTGAGGCGTGTAAATTGAGGACCACATTACCTAGGATGTACTTAATGGCTCTCCATCCTCCTGCTTTCTTACCATCTGCAGCAGAAAGTGAAGGGTTCTCTTCATTTACCGAGTTAGCCAAGCGGATTGAATCCTCTATGCTACTCATGTTATTGTGCGCGGAAGCGGATATCCTTTCTTTCTTGATGCGACCCGGTCTAAATGTTTTCAAAAGTCTGAGAGAAAACTCTCCAAGTTGGTGACGCACCGAGTGATTACCAGCTGATTGATTAAACTAGAAGAGCGTGTCTCTGAAGAAGCTGCAACAGTGAAACGAAAGGCGTTCCTCGATGCATTTCCAGGGATGTGAATCACCATGTCTGAATCTGATCCTGAGTTTCTTAGTCCCACGTTTTCTAGGACCGTCAGGATTTCAGCTGATTTCTAGCGGGTTTTGTCATGGTTGCGTCTGCATTTGTCCTAGCCTTAACATGTTTGCCTGCCCCCACTTTCTTCGCCCTCGGTATTGTGGAAACAATTCAGGGCCGAACTGGTCAAACTTGGACATTCATGCCAATCTTATGATGTCAAAAACTTTTATATCTATACGTGCATGTACAAAGAGTATATAAATTCCGTAAATAAATGACATGAGATAATTTAACATCCTTCTCACGTGTAAGTTGGATTAGGAGCGACATATAAAATTTGACAAATAAGGCTGCATATGTGAAAATTGGGCAGAAGGCAGCTCTAATACCACACAGTAAGAATATGTGGAGGTGCATTGCATGATGTTTGTGTACATTGTAACGAAGAATGGGTCTTGATCCTAGATGTAGCATTGCGGGTAGGGTCGCCCAAGGCCGGCGATGCCACTGGTGGAGGTCGCAACCTACGTAGCTCGAGCAAAGAGACATGATGGAATAGCCATCATAGTGAGAAGGCCGCAAGCCAGCGGAGGTAGGGCGAAGTGCAATGGCACGGGGACTCGACACCACGACAATGGTGTGGAAACGGCAGAGGACTTCAACCGATTGAGTTTTCAACTAGTTCTAGGTTACCAAACTTTCATTGGGTTACCTAATTAGAAAAACAATTGTAATTCACTTTAAATTTTGGCCATTTCATAAATAGTTGGTATATTTAAAGCGTTGATAAAGATAAATTAAAGTCGGTTAAAGATAAGAGAAGTATTTTTTAAATATAAGACCAAATAGTATTTAAAAGAAACAAATAAATGTTGGTAACTAATTCATATAAGAGATGGTAATACCAAATTAGTTGCTAATCTAATTGTAGAAAAATAGATGGTCAGAAAACAAATAAGAATCTTGTTATTACTTTCCGTAACAGTTCCGCCGAGCGCAGGACTACTTGCTTTTTTCCATTATTACATGTTTTTCTTGGTTCAAATGACAAACGTTTGATGTTGTAAGGATGATGGTTGTCCAGTGTAGGAAGAAGCTGGTGGAGATATTTAGGGCAGAGCTTGAGAGGAGGAAGCGAAAGCAGCATGAGTGGAGTGATCTGATGGATAAACTGATGCAGATCGAAGATGAGAATGGGAACAAGTTGAGCGATGATGAGGTGGTTGATAACATTGTGAGCCTTGTCATGGGAGGCTTTGAATCCATCTCAAGTGCATGCACTTGGGCCTCTTATTATCTTGCCTTGCACCCAAATGTTCTTCATAAACTCAGGTTAAATTGATCAATTACCTAATTGGATTCTCTTTTTAAATCATTCTGGGGCTTAAAAGATCTGCAATTGAACATGCATAACATGGTTTTATAGTTGCCTCCATTCGTTATGTGAATTTTTCTGCAGGAGAAAAACCTGGCTTTTAGCAAGAACAAGATTGGAGAGCTCATCACAAGTGAAGATGTTACAAAGATGAAGTACACGAGCAAGGTCCATTCGTTGTCCCCCTTTTTCTTAACCTGCATGGTCACCTCAAGATTCCCCTCTCATCACAAAACTGTCCAACTTGAATTAATTCGTCTATTTTTCTTAAGGTGGTAGAAGACATACTCAGACTGGCCAATGTGTCGGCTTTTGTGTTTCAGTCTGGCAATCGGGACATCGAATATCAAGGTATTAAAAACAAATTCAACGGGGAGTTCTGTTGATATCAAAGTTCGTTCTTGATAGTCATTTTCTAATGATAAGGAAAGGCTTCCAGGTTATCTCATTCCTAGAGGATGGAAAGTTATTGTGTGGCTTCGATATGCTTCTACAGATTCAAGAAATTTCGAAGATCCATTATGCTTTAACCCAGATTGATGGAATGTGCGTTGATATTATCTCACCCATTGACTGACTATTTTGAATCATTCATCGCATTGTTTGTCCTAATAACTTACCAATTACATGTATAGAAACCGGCAAAAGTGGGAGCCTTCCAAGTCTTTGGCGGGGGATCAAGAATATGCGCCACGAACATGCTCGCCAGGATGCAAATTGCTCTTTTCCTGCATCATTTATGTGTAGGATACAAGTAATTGCCTAATGCTTTCATTACATCCAGGCAAAAGAATTTTCTTGCTTTATTTTGTATTCAATCGGATGAGGTTATGTGATAATTTTGTAGGTGGGAACTGAAAAATCCAGATGTGAAAACTACTTATCTACCATATCCAAAGCCCGCAGATGGAGTGAAGATTGTACTCAGCAGAACGTAGTCAGACTCTAGTTTATTTTGCACGCTTTAAATTGGCTTGCTTATGCTGTAAATCTTCCAATGCGACATTATCTTTATGTGTCATTTGGTCAAAAGTTAACGTACGAAATAATATGAATCGTCATGTCTGAATTCAAGAAATGAAAAGGTGAAATCCGGCAAAGCTGTGTTTGTGTTTGTAGCAACGGTCGATAAAGAGTTGCTACAACACATCCAGGATGCGAAGATAACCCAAGGAAGCTGGGGACGCTCTGAACTCTCTCTTCAAAATGGCAAACGGCGCAAAGCTCCAGAAGCTGGAGAATGACCTTCTATCTGTTACTCAACCCGACCTGTCCATGACTCAACATTTTACAAATGTCAGAAATCTTTGCGGCGAAATTACGAAGTTGGATCATCAAAATCCTATCACATAAACAAGGATGAAGGGAATCATCCTTCATGGCCTAAGACCAAAATGTACTGGTCATGTCCGCAGTCTCTGTAAAAGACAGACAAGCAAGCCTTCTATAGCAGAAAAGGTTTGAAAGATAAAGTTCAGGCAAGCTTGAGATGGAAGACTAGAGAAAGCTCATTCCATAAAGCGACCGATCTAAGTTCCAATCCAGGAGAAGTTTCCAACGCCGATGAGGTTAAAGTAGTCGATAGGAATCGCACGCTAATTCTAAAAAAAATAACACAAACAAACAATCCACAAAGGCAAAATGTAACAATAAAATAAGAAAATCGAAAAACACACCATAAAAAATTTGTTATCAAAATTCACCCAAAATTTGGTTACGTTTTCATACAAAAACACCTCGTGAATTCACTAAATTTTGAAGAAAATAAGAATATAATGAAAATTTTCTCTCAAGATTAGAGTTTAAAGAAATTGAGAAAATTTACAAAACAAATCAAAGAAAAAAACCCATTTTCAATCTTTCTTTGCCGCACACACTCACGTTTTCTTCTTTTTTGGCCATTACAACCTCTTTTGCTTCTTTTTTTCCTCTGTTTTCTTTTAAGTTGTTCCCAACTACTACCTGTCATTAATTGATATATGAAGGGTAGTTTTTAACCTAAAAGCAAAATGAAGAGAAAAGACAAAAAAAAAAAAGAAGCCCTTAATAAAATAAATGTCTTCACCCACCTAAATAGTCTCCCACTTGAAAACAAATACACCCAATGCTCCAAGCAATTTTGCATCCATCTACTCCAAAAGCTAGCAATTGGAACTAATGCTTCTTCGACACTCCTCATCATTAACATGGAGTAATATCAATGGTAGTAGTACATAAAATATTTTTCTCTTTATCGATTACCTTCGTAAACATGTCAGTTGGATTTTTTTAGCCATCAATTATCCGTAACTTTAACCATTATCTTTCAATGCTCACTTGATCAAACGATAAGGCCTTTCGATATGTCTAGTTCTTGAATGAACATTGCATTCTTTTAATAAGTGCACTGCACTTTGACTATTACTCTCAATAGTGTGCTCATTAGTTGCTTTCGATGTAGCTCTTCTGTAAACTAGATGATTTCCTTGGATGCTTATGTGATCGTCATGTATTTTGCTTCTGTTGTTGATAAAAAAAACTACTATACTTGCAACTATAAAAGATATATTTGGTGGTACTTTTACCACTATCTTGATCATCCGAGTAATATGCATTCACATAATCCCGCAGCTCTAGAGATGTGTGTGACATTCTGATTTTCAGGTTCTGATTTCGATTGGATAAGTTGGGCCTTTCGTCGTTGGTCACTTAAGAGATAACTAACCTATCAGGTGAAGCCATTAAGAAATTTTAAGGGATAAATGAGAGTGCTAGTATGAACAAAATAAAGGAGTTAGGGAAGAGAATAAGAACACAAGATTTATAGTGGTTCGGCCTAATCCAAGCCTACGTCCACTCTCCCACGCTAACAGCCTTCTTGGCTGGATTCCATTATGCAATTAACAAGAGATTACAACTTCGAGTGCAAACACTTAGTAGTAGATCACATTATCTCACTAAGTCACTCTCTTGGTATTTCTCTCATGATTACAAACGTTTAAGCTCTCAAGAGACAAGTGAAGATCGCTCAGACTTTGGAATTATAAATTCTACGCTCCGTCTCTTACTTGCTCATTGGTCCTTCATCTCCTTAAATACTCCTCTACTTCCAAACTAACCGTTGGACAGCATCCCGGAGAATCGTCTTCCAATATACCCATTGGACAGCTACGTATCTAGAAGATTTGGTAGCCGTTGAGTGACAAAGGTGGAATCCCAAATTGATTCCGATCGCCCATACAAACGAAATCTTGGTTTCCATAAGTAAAGCTTCTTTGTATAGAAAGATCTTGTCTTCAAAGATCCAATCGTCAATCAAATAGATTGAATCAATCAAATCAATCTTGATGTGGAATCCAAACCAGATCACTAGCCATTATATGATTGGGCTTGAGTTACGTTCTGTCGAATTCTGGATGTAAAGTTTGAGAGCAATAGACTTTACAATCTAAGTCTGAGTTGCGATAGACTTTGCAATCTGGGTCTGAACATATCTGCTTCTGAACAGATTTAGCTTTAAGGTCATACTTGGTTCGGCTTCAAAGATAGAGTCTGTCTTACGGTTCATCATTCACGTTCGATGCTGGAATTAGTCGAGTGGCGAGACTTATGATGTAGAACAGACTTCGACACTAAAGTCTGGCAGTCTTCAGACTTTGACACGGCAATCTTCAGACTTTGACACAGAAGTCTGGAAATCTTCAAAATATACTCTGGACATATGTTACGTTCAGTCTTCTGGTAGTCTTCTGACTTTGACAATATCATTTATATGTTCTATCATCTGCATGGTCTTTTACTTAACCATTAAACACGTTAGTAGTCTTTGATTTATTTTGTCATCTTCAAAACATCATAAGAGATTTCCCTAACAATCTCCCCCTTTTTTATGATGACAAAACAATTTCTGAATATGCAGATTTGTAAACACGCTTTTATTAATTTAAATCAAAGGATATCATAAGATAACAAATAGATTGAGCATAATAATATATAGAAAATAATCGCAGCTCAATATTATGCAATAAATAATATCAACCAATCAGCACATATGCATATTCATATCTTCTCCCCATTTTTGTCATAATCAAAAAACGATAATAATGGATTCACGTAGAGAATGATAACAAATATCTTGCATGAATCACAATTTCCAAAAATCAGCTTTTATCGAATATTGAAGATATGCAATATAGCTCACTTCGATTATATCATCAAATATCCAATAAAAATCACGGATGCATCATAAAATGCACGTACCTTTTTTGTCATAATAATAATATCAATAAGAGATTTGTTAATGACAAAAGGTAATAAAATATGCACTAACCGGATTTTGTAGATCTTAACAATTCTGACACATTTACCTTCCTTCTTTTCATAACAAGATCACGATCAATCAAAAAAGATTTTTCCATAATTGATCAAAGCTCCCCCTCAATTTGTTGCCTTTTTGAGATGATCACGATTCTTTTCCTTTTCTTTTGGATTTGATTTCTCCCCCTGTCATCATGACAATATTTTCGAATAGAAACAATTGTTGTTTGTGCACGTTGAACATAATATTTTTCCAGTATTTCCTTTGTAGCAACAACATCTGCAACGATCACTTGCATTTTGAAATTCGAGGCAAAAATTTATTTTCTTCAATCAAGCTCGTCTCGAATTCAACCTGCATAAACTTAACAAACAATTGTCGCAGGAGATAATTTTTTATTGCACCAAAATTTACGTAGATTCGCAATCATTCTGGCCTTATTGAATTTCCTGCAATAAACTCATTTCCTTTTTGGTATCCATCAATTTGGATCCTTCCATGACGTTAGAGCAGAATATATAATCTCCAAATATTCTTTCTTAATTCATCATAACAGAGTACTCAAAGAAAGAATATTATGCATAATGATATTTTGAAAAATAAATTCTCACTTAGTCAAAACACAATAAAATCAGGAAGAATGAAATCCTTGAGTATCTAGGAATATTTTGCATAATTAACATCACGTAGAATCAGATTTTTATTTGGCAAAATATGATTAAATCTGAGACTATAAAATTAAACCAAATAAATTCATTTGTCTTTAAGCATGATATCAAAAATGATTACACGTATCAAATTAAATCTCGTCATAAAAACAAATCATGCGATTCTTTCTTCAATAAAACAAATCAAGGAATATGATCATTATAAAATCTCAATCACCCAAGGATATATCGAATATCAAGTATAATGAGAATTTTTAAATTGTGTACTCAAACCAAATTGAGAATAAAAATATATACATTTCTTACCAAACTCTCTTTCTTCTTTCTTCTTTATATCCTGCAAAAATAACTCATCTTTTCTTTGGTACCCATTTTTTCTTGGGTCCATGAGAGTTAGTAGAATATGTTGTTTTTATCCATTCTTTCTTGGTAGGTCTCCAGATTTTAGGACATTCTTTCTCAAAGTGTTTTGAATCTCCACAATTTGAACATTTGAGGGCATTTCGACCAACAGGTTTTACAAACACTTTTTGAAAATGATTTTTGTAAAATGCCTTTGAAGATCTTTGTCTAAGTCTCTCCTTGACTTTAGGAAAATTAATTAGAGAATCTCTTTCCTTATTGAAACCAAGTCCTGACTTATTATAGTAAGGAACTTGTTTAGAAAGAATATGCTCTAATGTTTTTGAACCATTTGAAAATCTTGTCGAAATATTTGAAAATTCTTTCTTCAAAGAATCATTTTCTTTAACAAGCAAATCTCGATTTTCTTTTATTTGTAGAAAATCTTTTTGCAAAATTTCAAAATTTTCTTTTTGAGAAAGATCTTTTGCCTAAGCCGAGAATTCTCCTTTTAAGTTCGAAAATCCTTTTAAGAAGATTTGAGATTTGAACAAAGCTCATTTATATATTTTGAAACTTTGAAAGGAATTGCTAAATGACTTACCTTGATTTCCTCATCGGATTAGAGTGCAGTTCGAATCGACTCGATCCCCGAGTACGTATGCAGTCGAGACTCGATTCTGAATGTGCCATCAAGCATAGATTTCCTTGCTCATCATCTTCTTTCATTGTTCTTTTCTGGCCATTCTGCTTGTATTGTCTTCTTTCACTAAACTTCCTTCCTTTTCTACTCAGCTTTTTGAATTTCTCGATCTTAAAAGCAAGTTCTTCGTCGTCCATGTCATTTTTCTCTGTTTCATCAAAAACAGCATTAGATATTAAAGCAATGGACTTCTTACCTTCGGGATCTTCATCGTTGATTTGTTCCACTTCATAGGATTGAAGAGTGCCGATCAATTCATCAACGGTGAGTGGCATAATCCTTTGAGTCTCCCGGATTGAGGTCTTGACATGGTTCCAATCTTTTGAGAGACCTCGCAAGAGTTTGTTGACATTCATTGAGGAAGAAATTGGATGGCCTTGATATACCAAACCATTTACAATTTCTGTAAAACGATTAAACATATCTCCAATTGACTCTCCTTGCTTCATCTTGAAGGATTCATATTTGCCGAGCAAGAAGTTTACTTTTGTCTCTTTTACACGATTGGTCCCTTCATATGTAACATGAAGTCTATCCCAAACTTCTTTTGCTGTTTCACATGAAGAGATTCTGTTATATTCAGCAAGAGACAAAAGCGCAATATAAAGAATAAATAGCTTTTGCATCAAGCGCTTCTCTTTTGGACAACTCCGTCCGAGACATAAGAGCGGGGGGTTTGGTTTCTTTGTCTTTGCCATTCTTATTTGATGTAGACGCATCAATGGGGTTGATTCCTCTTTCCACAACATCCCATTGTAAGAGATCTCTGGATCTTAGGAATGCTTTCATTTTGTTCTTCCATACATCGTATTCCTTTCCATCAAAATATGGTGGCCTTGTGTTGCTTTGCCCTTCCATAAGTCCTGGTGCCAACATACTAGCCATAAAAATCTTTAGCTCAAAAGTAAAAACACTTTTATAAACCGAGCAAAGTTGGCTCGATACCAATTGAGAGTGCTAGTATGAACAAAATAAAGGAGTTAGGGAAGAGAATAAGAACACAAGATTTATAGTGGTTCGGCTTAATCCAAGCCTACGTCCACTCTCCCACGCTAACAGCCTTCTTGGCTAGATTCCACTATGCAATCAACAAGAGATTACAACCTGAGTGCAAACACTTAGTAGTAGATCACATTATCTCACTAAGTCACTCTCTTGGTATTTCTCTCACGATTTCAAACGTTTAAGCTCCAAAACTTGGACATAAAAAGTCTTCTAACTTTGACAATATCCTTTATATGTTCTATCAAGTAACCATTAAAAAACTTTGATTTATTTTGTCAAAATGGTTAAATTGATTCATAAAGTTAACAACATTAGCTTTTTCCGTTAAAAATGTTGACTTGGCATTTTAAATTATTTTTATTTTTAGTTGGCTTTTAAAATAATTTTTATTCAATTTTTTTTTAAAAATATATTTAAAAACTAAAATTCATTTTTAAAAAACTGTTAAAAAAAAAAAAAGAAGAAGAAGAGGGCGAGAGGAGGCGGCCTGCCCATTGCCTTGGAGGGGTTAGCGACGGTTGCCGGCTGCCGCCCAACCGGGGTGAGGGTAGGCGACCCTCGCTAGCCCTTGCGTGGGGTCGGTGAGCCCTCGCTTGGTGCTAGTGAGGCCTTGCCCTAGTCGAGCAGCGATTAACGATCACCGTCGGCCCCTTCGGCGATGGGCGGCGCCTCCTCCGCCTTTTTTTTTTTTTTAAAGTTTTTTAAAAATGAATTTTAGTTTTTAAATATATTTTTTTCAAAAAAATGAATAAAAAATAATTTAAAAAGCCAGCTTGAAAATAAAAATAATTTAAAATGCCACGTAAGCATTTTTAATGGAAAAGGCTAACGGTGTTAACTTTAGGACTCAATTAAATCATTTTGACAAGTTTTAGAACTTGATTGTACTTTTTGCAAGTTTTAGGACATTTTCTGAAAGACTTATCCCAAATTTTAATGCTACTGCAGTAGATTTGAGAATTCGATCGGGAATCAACTACTCGATCGTGTTTATTTTTAGAGGTCATTACAAAGCATAGTTAAAAATTGATTAGAGATAAGAGATAGGTCGGTTCGGCGAGATGTGTGACTAAACGTGAGTGACTCCACTAAATTGGAAAATTCTCGTCGGCTAGCACTATGGGCGATTTTTCTATTGTTTTGGTACCTTGTGTCTGTATTTTAATTATTGAGATCTTCACGACAATCGAGAGTCGCCAATGTGTTGAGTGGGTTTATTGTAGCTCGAAAAAAATCAACCACAAGTCAATTGCACAAAAAATTCATAAAAGTTACCCGGTAGACTAGGTCACGCTAAAATCGTGTCAGATTGAAATTAAACGTGAATTTGAATTCGATTTAGAAATTTGGAGTTATGTCATGTCATGAGTCATTTTAGGAATGTTGACTCATATTTCGAGAAATTTGCGGCGAGTTCGGGATTTTTATGGCAAATCAATTCGAACGATTTAGAAAACGAACAGAAATTTGGATTGGCCAATTTGAAGGGATTTTTAGCATCTGGGGTGAGTGAATTAGTGACAAGGAATTTCGTGGACTTTTTCCTCAACTAATCGGACCTCAATCGAAGAAATTTATTCAAAAAATCGGATTTCGAGAAAAATGAAAGAGAATTCGGATTTAAAGGAAATTTGTGGGATAGAGGGACCGTCTTATCTTGGTCTTCAATTAGACTTCAATTTGTGCAAGTTGATGTTGATATTGGTCTTGGTGATCAATTGTTCTTGTTACAAAGTTGAGTAAAAATATAATTGTGTTTGATTTTTCCCCTTCTCTCTTTTCTCTCTCCCTCTCGCGCAATTCTTCCCCCTAGTTGACGGTTTCATGCACATGGGTCTTTCTTCTTGCTCTTTGACTTGGCGGGTCCCTTGCCCATTCAATCCAAATACGTCTCTTTCTCTCTCCTCCTTTTCTCTCTTTCTTCACATGTTGCTTTCTCTTCTTGGCCGACACTTCTTGTGGCCTTATCTTCTCTTCTCTCTTTGTATTCAACCAAGCTGCCAGCCGCCCCCCAATTTCCCCTTTAGTCTTCGGCTTTAACTCTTTTCCTCCCAGCCAAACGTGCTGTGATCTTCATTCTTTCTTCTTTGAGCATTCTTCCCCCGCAGAACTGCCTGCTTCTTCTTGAATTGTTTTTATTTTTCCTTCGCATGAGGAATTGCAACTAGTTTGCCTTATTTATGTTGAATCTCTTCAATACCTCGTTCACATAGTCTTCCTACATCATAGTCTTCCTACATCAGCCATAATTTATTAACTTTCCTATCCCTGATGTTTTTTATACCTAAAGTCTTCTTGGCCTTTCCGACATCTTTCATAGCAATTTGCGATGCCAACATCTTCTTCACTTTTGCGATTCTCTTCATATTGGAGCTAGTCATTAGTATGTCATTCACATATAAAGATAGACAAACGATACCACTGTCACCATACTTGCGAAAATAAACTCAATGATCAACCTCGTAATATGCAAATCCTTTTCTTCCATGAAACCATCAACCTTAAAGTACCATTGCCGTGGAGCTTGCTTCAAATCATATAAGCTTTTCTTAAAGTGACATACTATGTGTTCTTTACCTTTGACCTTAAAACCTTTAGACCGTGTCATGCATAACTCTTCATCTAGGTCACCATACATAAACACCATTTTCACATTCAACTACTTGAGATGAAGATCCTTTATTGCAACTATAATCAGCACAACTCTGATTTGATGTCAATTTAATTACTGATGAAGATATCTCAGAGTAGTTGATCCTTTTTTTTTTAGAAAAACCCTTTTGATCACAATTCTTGCGTTGCATATGATATTGTCATTTGCTTCATTTTTTTTTATCATGTACATCCATTTATTTAACAAACCCTTTTATCAGTGGGCAACTCAAATAACCCTCAAGTTTTGCTTTGAAGTAATGAGCATTATCTTTCATAGTATGCTCCTACTATACGTGATATGCATCTTTCTTTGCCTTATTATAAGTCTCCAATTCTCTCGAATCTATATATAACATATGGTTCAAAATAATGTTTGTTGATGGAAAAAAAATCACCTTTAGTTTTCTCACATGTGTAGACCTCCTCAAGATAGGTACTTCATGGTCGTAAGTCTACTCCATATCACTACATTTCTCTTGAACTGCCTATTTCATTGATAATACGTTCATTTCGAACATCCCCTTTGAGAGCACTTTGATCTAGTGGAACTATCTTCACAGGCATTGTGTCTAGCTCAACTTATTTTGGTCCTTACGCTTTGTTTGACGATCATTGTACATTTTTTCTTCATGGAATACCACATTCCAATTGCAGATGATTTTGTTATTTTCATAATCTCAAAGCCTATGGCCATTCTCATGGTCACCATATTCGATAAAGATGCACTTTTGAGACTTGGCATCAAGCTTCTTTCTATCTTCTCTATAAATCAAATCATATGCTATACAATAAAAAACTTTCAAATATGAATAATCATCTTTTTACTTGATCATTGCTTTTATGGTAGTCCTTCATCTAGCGCTTTCGATGGATTCCTGTTGATAATATAAATAACTGCATCAACTGTAGTAGCTCATAAGTATAACGGGAGACCCACATGTAGTTTTTTGCATCTCATGCCCCAAAATGGTCATGTTCCTAAAGGTTTAATTAGAGAATCCAACTGTAACACAAATATAAATATATTCTGTTTCTTTTTTTTTCTTTCAAACTCGCTTTTCCCCTTCTTTATAATGTAAGCAGGGCATATGAAACAGACCCTTTGCAATTTTCTCCCCGCGCCGTAAGCACATACGTCATTTGTCGCTGTGGTCATACCCTAATGTTATGCAGTTATATCCTTCTTCCTACAACCATAAGTAGTCGAGAGCAAAATTCTGCAAGTGTCCAGGCAGCTTCTCCTTCACTCATTTGACGCTCTTCGACCAGCATCCGATTCACATGGGATCACAACCGACCTCGGGTTGCCACGTGGTGGCCTTGCCTTACCCCGGCCGAGGCCACATCAACCCCATGATGAACCTCTGCAAGCTCTTGGTTTCCAAGAAGCCCGACATCCTCATCACCTTCGTCGTCACGGAGGAGTGGCTCGGCTTCATTGGCCCCGAGCCCAAACCGGCTAACGTCCACTTCGCCACCGTCCCCAATGTCCTACCGTCGGAGCTCCATCGAGCCAAGAACTTCCCTGCCTTCCTCGAAGCCATCTTCACGAAGCTGGAAGCTCCGGTGGAGCAGCTGCTGGACAGGCTGGAGCTGCCGGTGGCGGCTATCATAGCGGACACGTACTTGCCGTGGGCGGTTAGGGTCGGCAAGCAGAGGAATATCCCGGTGGCCACGCTTTGGACGACGTCAGCGTCGGTGTTCTTGGTGTTTCATCATTTCGAGATGCTTCAGCAGAAGGGCCATTTTCCGGTGGACTTGTCAGGTGCGCCTAAATATTTGAGAAACATAGTATTATTGGATGCAAAGGAGTAAAGTATCTCAGTCATGCGCGATTGCTTTACATGATTACGGTCAACACGCGGTGCTTCCGAGAAGCCGTGTCAGCCACGACACAACCCAATATCACAGATTGTAGGAAGAAGATGAGGCGTTTACGTTACTTACTCTAGCGGAGATTTTTAATTGTAAACCCGAGAAAAACCATCAGAAAAGATCAATGAAACCTACTAAAGAACAGATAAACATATGTACATGCCTAGTCCATTTTCGCTTCTTTGTAATACGCTAAAGTCCAAGAAGGGGTCGCCTTTCGATGCGCGGTCGGTGGTTTGGTCATGCCGAGATTAGATCTGTGCACGTGGGTAATCTTCCAAATCGGGGATGGGCTGGGCTCGTGCAACTTGTTGTTTCGATTGGCCTGTCGTCCACGATAGCCCGGGAAAACGAAATCTCCTTACCACTCCTGGACTGATTTCTACTGCTAAGGAACGCAGGAAGCATAGGCCGAGTTTAAGGTCATTTTTTCTTGAATCTTGAATGGGAAACCAGTGATTGACTCGCCTGTTTTCTCTTTCCTTTTTTCTTTTCTGTGTTTTGGCAGAGAGGGGAGAAGAGGAAGTGGACTACATTCCAGGAGTCGCCAGGACCCGCATCGCGGATCTACCTACGATCTTCTTCGGAAACCAGCGCCAGCTATTATTGGGCAAAGCTCTGGAGTGCATCGCCGGGGCCTCCAAGGCCGACTACTTCCTCTCCACCTCCTTCTCCGAGCTCGAACCCCTGGCCTTGGACGCCATCCGGTCTCAGCTCTCCGTGCCCGCCTACTGCGTCGGCCCCACCATCCCCTTCCTCGATGGGGACGGCGCCGGCGACGCGGCTTATTTCCGGTGGCTCGACGCTCAGCCCATAGGGTCGGTCCTGTACGTCTCTCTCGGGAGCTTCCTCTCGGTCTCTGATGCTCAGATGGAGGAGATGGCGGCCGGGGTGCGGGACAGCGGCGTGCGGTTCCTGTGGGTGGCGCGTGGGGAGACGTCGCCGGTTGCGGGCGCGCGCGAGGAGGGCGCGGCGGGCCTGGTGGTGCCCTGGTGCGAGCAGCTGAAGGTGCTGTGCCACCCGTCGGTGGGCGGGTTCTGGACGCACTGCGGGTGGAATTCCGCGCTGGAGGCCATCTACGCCGGGGTTCCCATGCTGACGTGTCCCTTGCTCATGGACCAAGTCCCCAACAGCAAGCAGGTCGCGGAGGACTGGAAGATCGGGTTGAGGGTTAAGAAGGAAGACGGCAGCGGCGGCGGCGGCGGCGAGAATTTAGTCACCCGGCAAGAGATTGCACGGCTCGTAAAGAAGCTGATGGATGCCGAAAGTGGCGAGGGGAGAGAGATGAGGAAGAGAGCAAGAGAGCTAAGGGAGGCATGTCGACGGGCCGCCGCAAGAGGTGGGTCGTCGGATCGGAATCTGGATGCCTTCATCGGAGATATTTCGAGGGCCGAATGAATCCATCTGAGTAATTGGTGCGGTGGGTTTAAGTCCGCTTTGTATTTCCAAAGAAACATTTCATTTTGTTCAAGAGAAAAGTTTGAATGAAAGGTATTGTAATGCTCCTTGAATTTAGTCGACATATAGGGTTCATTTTGTTCAAGAGAAAAGTTCGAATGAAAGGTATTGTAATGCTCATTGGATTTAGTCACCAGATGGGGGCGAAAAGTCTTAAACCTATTGCATTTTTGCTAATTTAATTCTAAATTTTTCCATTTTGCTAATTGAGTTTTAAATCTTTTAACATTTTACCAATTGAGGTCACTCGGCCAATTTTGATGCGGACTTCGCTACGTATTCCGCCCTGCCCTGCAAACATACCAAGCTCAAGTAATTCATTACTGTCACCATTGATTAGCCGAAAGCTCTCCACAAGAACGCTCTTCTCATCTGGCCTTGCTTTATCGCTGTCCTCCGCTCTATAGATGTGGCGTATGATCTTTTTGTGCCACGATGAGATGTACTCCTTGTCTTGCAAAACTCATTTGAAATGTTCACAGATGATGTTCCAATCCATTGGGAAGGTCTGTGTGAGCATTGAGCCAGGCCATTTCAGGATGATCCTTCCCCTATTCAATGGTCTCTTGCTCAGTTTCAGAGCCCAGCCCTTTAAGGAATCTATTTATCATCTTGCTTATACCTTTATCTTGCTTTATGCTTTACTTTTAACCAACCGGTATATGCATGTTTTGAATAGTTTATGTTAAACATTTCAACCTTTCTTTTAGGGTTAATGAAATTCACAAATATAAATAGCCTTTTATTTGTTTGGATTAACTTTTTGCTCTTTATCGCTTGACAATTCACTTTTATTAATTGTTGAAACTCTCGAATCATTGCCAACCCTCGTGTATGGACGGTTAAGATCATCCAAGATCATATAAAACTATATATATGGGTGATATTACCCGTGTAGAATATTTTTTACACACGCAATTATGAAATGAAAACTCTCATCTACTAATGAAATGTATTCATTTACCAATGTTAAAAATTAGATATGTGCATTACCACTTAAACCATGCACGTGCAATGATTCTTTTTAACCATCCTTCACCATGCCTTGTAGGTATATATTATTGCATATAAATAAATAGCCTATTTCTCACTTGAACTGCTTATATCTACTTGCGGATAACAATCTTGTTGTTACTTTCTCATAACAGTCTCGTTGCACAAGATTTCTTGCATTTTTCCATTGGTGCATGCTTTCTTGATTCAAATTAAAGGTGGTCGGTTTCAAGTTCCGTATAGGTTTCATTTGGAATTTACTTGTCGGAATATGTTTTCTAATTTTTGAAATCTAGAACCTACCTTTCATAGGTTCCAAGGTTTACCCAAGTTCCACATGTACTTTTAATTAAATGATTGCAATGAATCATTACCTCTTATGACCATGATTTGTTATAATTTACTTATAATAACTCATATTTACACACGTGGAGATTACTAAATATTAACAAAGTAAAAGCCTCATTTATGAATACCAATAGAAAATAGAAACTTATACTAGTAGTTTCAAATTACGCACTTATCATTGGATACCATGGAATATCACATGATCATGTGAAGACGTAGAACAAGAAAAAACAGAAAGACTTATTCCAAGTTGGGAACTTGGAACTCGCTTATTAGAATAGATTCCCCAATTTCCAAAACCTGGAACTTATCTAACATATTCTAGAACCTTGAACTGGTTTGACTACTAGGTTTTCGATTCTACCCTATAGCCATGTATATACCCCTAGTTCAAATGACAAACATTTGATGTTGTAATGATGATGGATATACTGAGTGGAAAGAAGCTGGTAGAGATAGTTGGGGCGGAGCTCGAGAGAAGGAAGTGAAAGCAGAATGAGAGGAGTGATTTGATGGATGAACTAATGCAAAATGCAAATCGAGAATGGGAACAAGCTGAGTGATGATGAGGTCGTTGATACTATTGTGATGCTCATTAGTGGAGGCTTTGAATCGTGACTTTGCATCATTATAAAATAACTCCCTGTCAAACTTTGATGCTCATGAGGTCAATGATCATTGATTTGAGAATTACATGTTTAATATAGACTTTTCTCGCTATGCATGTATATGTTAGAGAATGCCAATTAGACTCACGGTCCGTGGAGCTAAACTTGATTCAATAAAATACTTGAGTAATTTGCACTCGACTCAAAATCAAATTAGTCGATTCCAAGTGTTTGGTGATCGAAGCTGAGCTTTTCGCAAGTAGCTTGACTAAATTTTGCCCCTATAAATAGCATAAAGTATTAACCATGGAGAAGCACTCCATCTTTCAATCAATTTTGGTGGTGTTGCAATAAGGGTTGCAATTGGACCCTATTTGACCCAAGAATTGTCTAGACTAGCCAAACTAATGTACTTTTAGCTGATTTTGAGCAATTGGTCCAATTCTTGATTTAAGGGACTTGGAACAAACATTAGGCTTGTTTGATTTCTTATTCCACGAGAAGAATCAAGCAAGCACCTAACTGCTTGTTTCCCTTTTGAAGACACAAATTTGTGTTTGCACCCACAAAGATTTGAACCATAATTCCTATTATGCTCTCACAATTATAAATCGAGAGCAACTATTATGTTTAAAATGTACAATCATGAATGTTATGATGAACTTTTTGATTTCTTTAAGAAATAAGACCATCCAATTCGGGATTGATTGCTCTTTTGAACCAGCTGATTTGACTTTTAGGTGGGAACCGACCCTCCCACGGGAAAATTGCAACTTAAGCAATGGTCCCAATTCAAGGTGAAATGAAAGGGTAAAAAAAAAAAAAAAAAAACAGTTCGCTCTTACCATCCGGCATTGTTGTGACTTATGATCTTCGTCTGTCTGTACGGTATGAAAATCCTGCGCACATGCTCCGGCTTTTTAGACCTGACAAAGTTTTTTCTTTTGAAGATTTTATTTTTAGAAAAAGCAAAGCAAACCTTTCGAAAGTGACTCATCTATTGCCGAAAATAATACTTGGTATATATATTTATTTTAAAATTAGTAGAAGATTAGGTCAAAGCAATATCCAGATTCCAGAGTCCCAGGAACAAAATCATCCATTTTGGATTTATTTTAAAATTAAAAGAAACAATGAGAAACCACTTTTTCAGCTTACTTATGAGATAAAATAATAAAAGCATAGCATTGGTGAATGCGATTGGCAAGTTCATTTGCGTCTTTTGAGTCTTTTCATCGTTACTTGAATGCTTTTAATGTGGTTTTAATATATTGATTATTAAAAATGGATGAAAGTATATCAATTCATAATAATTTGGAGCTAGTAGTGTTGTTTCGATCAATTTAGTTGTGTCTTAGCAAGATTATCTCGCTTTTAAAACCGCAGGCTCATTTCCTGTTAAGATTTGCTAGTTTTCGTGCTTGAGTTCAAGTTTAGTTCAAGTTATGAGTAAAACTTATTGTTTGATGGAGTTAAGTTAGGTTGAACATCGAAATTAGAATGTTTTAATTAAGTTGAGCTCGAGCTTACTAAAAATTCATTAGAGTATAATTGGAGCCTCAAATATTCGAATCAAGCCGAATCGAGCCGGAGTACTGAACCACGTCGACCATCCCCCAATCGATTTTAGCTCTAATCGCCTCTTCGATGACGTGAAGTTGACGTAAGGTCAACAACATAATTGCCGTACTTTCTTAAAGGGAGCTAATAATAACTCACTGCTCAAGATATTATTATTTATTAAACATGGCAGTAGCATGTTAACTAACATTCTGGATTTTGTTCAAATAAAGAAAAACTAACATTCTGGATACGTATCATATTTACTCAAAAATAAAATCTAATAATTAAAAGAAATGTTTTTTTTAATGGCGAGAGGCCGTTGGAGATTATCCTTCGAGGATCACATGATCCTCTAATTCTCGGTAGCACTGGTAGGACCTTACCCCAAGCTGCTATTTAGACGTAAATTTTCGAGATTTGCTTAGTAAGATCCCATTTAAGTCATGAGTATTCAAAGATTCGAATTTGTTCTTTCAGCAATGAGGTAATGAAGCCTAACCATCATGTGGGTTATAACTCGAAGAAAAGTTGATGCATTAAAAATGGCATAGTGAATCATTAGTGATTTTGGTATAATTATATAAAAGCATGAAACAAAAGCTTTAAAAAAAACTAATTTTCTTCTTCTCCTCTCTTTCTTTCTCTCTTTTTTTAAAAATTCGTCATGGGGGCAACCAACGGCTACCCGCTTCTGCGCGACAGTCGATGCAAACTTTCAAATATTTTCTGTCTTCTCTCTCGCTGCTGCTGCTGCGTGGCCAGTACCAGTGCTCATAAAAAGAGGAGGGAAACATTCAAGAAAACCTGTCTCTCCTCTGTCTCTCTCTCTCTCTCTCTTCTTTCTCTCACTTCGTGCTTTAGGTTTCAATTATTAAAGTTTTTCCCCACATTGTAATCCTCCCCCATCATCGCCCCTCCCACTCCACCCCCTCCTCCTATCATGGCAGTTTGAAATCTCCCCCTCCTCTTTCTCTCTCTCTCTCTCTGTGAGGAAAGCAAGACAGAGAAAAAGGAAAGGAAAAGAAGGGGACCCTTTTCCAACAACACTCCACAGGGCCGCCGAGGCTTCTCGGATAAGAGAGAGATCCTCCTCCATTTTCTCTACCAAGAAACGCGGATGGGGCTCCTCATTTGTCTCTTCTCCGCGGCGTTCGCGGCGGTGCTCGTCGGCGACGGCGCTCTTGCTCTGACTCAGGATGGTACGGCTCCGTTTTTGCTCTGAGGTTCCGTTCTTGGGCTTCTTTCTTGCGTTTTCTTGGTTTCCCCCCGAGCTGGGTAAAGTGGAAGAAAAAGGGGGAGAAGTTAGTGATTCCAGGTTCCCTTTGGGGGTCTGTTTGGAGGGGAATATTCAAGATTCTTTCTTTTTCCAGTTTTCACCTTGCATTGCCCACTTTTGCCGTGAATCTTGAGCGGCCAAGACATTGATTTGTTGGTGCTTTTGGCGTTTTTATGCAACGGGTTAGGTGCGAGAACACGTTTACAGTCTCTTCTTCGATTTCCAGGTGTTACGTTGTTGGAATTCAAGGCCGCTCTGAACGACACCCAGAACTTGCTCAGCAACTGGCAAGCGACCGATCAATCTCCCTGCAAATGGACCGGCATATCTTGCCATCCGGACGAGAGAGTCCGCGCCATGTACTTTGCATCAGTCGTCTTGTTAACTTGCGTAGTTGAATCCGAGTTCTTGAATTCTCGCTTTCTAAGTCTAATGTGTGTTTTTGAATCCTGGCATTTCAGAAATCTTCCTTACAAGCAATTAGGAGGGATTATATCTCCCAGCATTGGCAAGCTCAGCAGACTGCAAAGACTGTGAGTTTGATAGAGCCCATTGTCTCTAAAGAGCCGAAGAAATAGTAATAATTCAAACCACTGAAATATGTTATTTTGTGACAGAGCACTTCACTCGAATAGCCTTCATGGTACCATTCCAAGTGAGATTGCCAACTGTGTAGAACTTAGAGCATTGTAAGCGCAACATGTCTTTTTCTGAGTTGTGAAGTTTCACGGTTTCTTGCATACTTCACTCTCTGCTATGATTGATGCTTCTGTCATTTCATTATTTAGGTACTTGCGAGCTAATTATCTTCAAGGAGGCATTCCGTCGGCCATTGGGAACCTCTCGTCTCTCAGCATCCTGTAAACTTTCTGTCTCTTGTTGGTTATTCTATTTTGGTCTATTTCTGCCATTTTTGAGGAGGCATGACGAGTTTGATTCACTCCTCAACCGCATACATGCTAAATTCATTAATATCCAAATATTGTTCTGACCATAAGATTTGGGTGTAGGGATTTATCAAGCAATTCTCTCAAGGGAGCCATACCTTCCTCTCTTGGACGTCTCACACGACTTCAAAGCTTGTACGTTCATTCATAATGACCATGCAACTTCCTCGAGTTTCCAATTGCAATTCCCACGTTGGTAATTCTAACTGGTGCTTAATACCAATTGATTTTCAGGAACTTGTCATCCAACTTCTTCTCAGGTGAAATCCCTGATGTTGGAGTCCTTAGCACTTTTAAACGCAGTTCGTAAGTAACCAGACCAGAGTCTCAGACAAGCTAATTATCGTTCATTTGAGAAGTATTGTCTTCTAAGCAAGCGCATGCAGTTACCAAGTCAAAATAATCTCTTATACCCTCTTCTGCAATGATGGGTCAAGTACCTCACACTGTTTGCAATAAAGGAAATGAATGAGTGGGTAATAATGTACTTGAAATTAGCGGCAATGAACATTGTGTGAATAAGATTCAGGGTAATTACTTTGAAGTGGAGGTGTGTTCTGCAGCTCAACTAGGATGGAAATTAGCGGCATTTATTATGCATGGTAATGGAGATGCTTTTCTGTTCTATCCAAGCAATGGAAATTGAGTTAACTGTGGATTTTTACAATGTGGTTTCACCTCACATAATTACCATCACTAAATATGGTGGACATGAAAATTATACATACAAATGCAGATATATGCCCATGATACTCAGTGCTCTGCCTGGGTTGACCTTGGTCAGCCATTTATAAGCTTTAGACTCCATCCATTGAAACACGGTTCTCAAACTGTGCTTTATCTTTTGCAGATTTACTGGAAATTTAGATCTTTGTGGCCAACAAGTGCAGAAGCAATGTCGAACCTCGATGGGATTTCCTGCGGTGCTGCCGCATGCTGAGAGTGACGAAGCATCCGGTAACATTCATAGAGTGATTAATAGCACTTTAGGAGGAAGAGATATGTTACTTCCATAAGAATATGTTAATACTGCAAGGTATTAATGCGTAACTTACTCGGTTTAATTGCAGTCCCTGCTAAGCGATCTTCGCATTACATCAAAGGAGTTTTGATTGGTGCCATGTCCATGATGGGTCTTGCACTTGTCATGCTCTTGGCTTTCCTATGGGTTTGTTTGCTAACAAAGAAGGAAAGGGCAGCAAAGAGATATAAAGAAGTCAAAAAACAAGTCGAACCAGAAGCAAGTGAGATCCGATATCTTGAAATTCGATGTATGCCATTTCTATGTAACTTCTTGCTGTACTAAAACGTCCTTCTTCTACAGGCACGAAGCTTATTACTTTCCATGGAGATCTTCCATATCCCTCGTGCGAACTAATAGAGAAGCTTGAGTCTCTTGATGAAGAGGATGTGGTGGGATCTGGAGGATTTGGCATTGTGTACAGAATGGTAATGAATGATTGTGGGACATTTGCTGTGAAAAGGATTGACAGAAATCGCGAAGGATCTGATCAAGGATTTGAAAGGGAGTTAGAGATACTGGGCAGCATCAAGCACATAAATCTAGTGAACCTGCGTGGATACTGCAGGCTCCCTGCAACAAAACTTCTCATCTATGATTATTTAGCCATGGGAAGCTTAGACGATCTCTTGCATGGTATGTGTCATTTCCTAGACCTCAAAACTTAATCACTGTCTTCTCCAAGCCATATTCAGAAACAATTAGGCGGTGAAGGGTGCATTTTTAGCTATTCTTCAGGACTTATGTTGTTTGTCCTTTTGTCAATTGATTTGTCTCCTCTCCATCCCTCTAATTTTTTCTGTCCCAGTGCATGGGGAAGCGCGACCCTTGAACTGGAGTTCTCGACTGAAAATTGCTTTAGGTTCAGCTCGAGGGCTTGCATATCTGCACCATGACTGCTGTCCTAAGATTGTGCATCGTGATATAAAGTCCAGCAACATTCTTTTAGATGAAAACTTGGAGCCCCATGTCTCTGATTTTGGACTTGCCAAGCTTCTGGTAGATGAAGAAGCACATGTTACAACTGTAGTTGCTGGCACTTTTGGTTATCTTGCGCCTGGTTAGTGTCTCTGCTTCGTTTTCCTCCTTTCGAATAACTAAAGAACTTATTAGTTCGGCCTTTTTTTCTATGGCGCAGATGATACGCACTTTAGTATGTATCTTATCATGCATCTTTTTCCACATAGACATCAGACATGAAATGCCGGACTGTGGAAATTGGCACTGCCTAAACGGCATTATTTCCATGGTTACATCAAGCAATCGTATATATCTTCTGTATCTTTTGTTGCATGCTTCAGTGATTTTCTGCCAAGTTGGCCTAAACTGGACTTTGTCCAGTAATAACTTTTAGATAACAACATGACGGTGCCCCTAATTATTCTGGTAGTTTGGTGATGCCTCTATTTGTCAACTAATTCTCCGTGAATAGTTTAATTGGAATGCTTACAAGATCTTCTGAACACACCTTGCTGAGTTAGTTCTCATACAACGGACATGGGATGAGCAAGTATCTGATTCTTCTAGTAATTAATGCTCACATTGACATAGCATGGGATGAAGTGATTGTTGTACGGTAAGGCCCATTGAAAATGAATTGTGGCTAAGTTCCTGCTGATTTAGTCCCATGACATTTTGTTTCATAATTAGCAGCAGAATCCTGCATATTGTTAACTCTTGTTTGTGCTATTGCTTGCTTAGTTTTATTTTGCTTTCTGAATTTAGGCTGTCACTATCAGCTGGAAAGTGGAATCTTAAAGTGCATGTAAAAGTAAAATTATGTGATAATTTGATTGTCAAGGTTTTCTAGTTAGTGCAATATATGCTTAGCGCTTCTTTTGACAAACTCTCACCAGTTAGGTTGTGATCATTTGGCAAGCAGAGTATCTTCAAAGTGGAATAGCTACTGAGAAGTCAGATGTGTATAGCTTTGGAGTTCTGTTGTTGGAGATTGTAACTGGAAAGAGACCGACCGATCCATGTTTTGTGAAGAAAGGCTTGAATGTTGTTGGATGGGTGAGCTTTCTTGATACCTTCTTTGTCCAAAAACTCGAGAAAAGACTACTTCTTACTACTGTGTCAAGTGTAGATAGTAATGTGTTGTCATTTGCAGATGAACACCCTATTGAGAGAGAACAGGCTGGAAGATGTCTTGGATAAGAGATGCTCTGGTGCTGATGCTGAAACTGTAGAAGCAATTCTTGATATAGCTGCTAAATGTACCGATGCAATCCCAGATGAACGGCCATCAATGAACCAGGTGTTGCAGTTGCTCGAGCAAGAGGTTATGTCACCTTGCCCCAGCGACTTCTACGAGTCACAATCTGACTATTGTTGAATGAGGAGTCAGATGATTGTCGCTTCTTGCCATCATTATCATGCTAGAATGTAACAACTTGCTTGGAATGTTTCGCTGTCATCAATTTTCCCCTCTCTTTGGGGCCTGTAAATTATGTTCTTAGATGCTGTCTAGGGTATGATTCCTTGCAATGGTTGGTTTGGATGTACAATTTCTCTTTGTTTCCTCGAGGATATGGAAACAATATGGAAAGTCTGTCTAGCAGAAGGATTGCTGCCTTTCCAAAGGTGGCTTGATTCCTTCATCAATTTTTGAAGGTTGACTTGCCCACACCAATTCTCATTGTTTGATTATTTATCGGTTGCAGTGTCCCTTTTGATGTTGATTGCTGATAAATTGAAAATATTTTGTACTACAATTGAGTGGCAAATATCTAACAATTGGCCTCAAAATGACAGAAGCCATCTTCCTCTCTGGTGATGTTGATTAACGGCAGAGTTAGCTTTTAGGGTAATTTGAAGCAGTGGAAAAGATATCAACGTTAATATGCTCTGCATCCTAAAATCTCTGACCAAAGATTTCACTATTATATCACTTGAGCAGCACCAAATGAAAGCAATGTTTCTTTCTCTATGCCATTGCTGAAATAGTGACATTTCTAGCCTTTCCAGTTTCTCAGTGGCAGCAGCATGAAATTTTATACTCTGTTGTATGGGTTCAGAATGATGTATATCAGAGGCTAACATGCATTTTCTCCCGAAGTAAATGTTGGCTGGTGACCTCTCACTAATAAGGTGATGGAAAAGACTGTTCATAAGAATTGTAGAAGATTTGGTCAAGTAAAAGTCAATTGAGATTCATCCGGGTTTTGAAAAACTTTCTTATTGAGCTGGCATTGCTAACCTAACACTAGGAACTCATTTTATTTTTTCCAAACATATTAATCAATGAAAAAACCAGCCTCCATCTGAATTCTCTCTAGTTTTATGTATGAAGGGGATCTCCATCTCCCTGATATAACTCAGAAAACCATTTATGGGTCCATCCTTTATCTCAACCTTTGCGTAGGGAAAGGATGATAGACCATGCATTGAAAAAGCTCGGTGGAAAAGTAGCCATCATAACCGGCTGAGTGGCATTGCTGAGGACACTTGTCAATTCGTTAATCATGGTAAATGTGTTGTGATCATTGATATCCAGCTTACTCTGATATTTTTGCCTAATACTAAGTGTGGATATATTTAATTGGAGAGGTAAATTGGGCCTAGAAAGATTTGAGCTGAAGACTTCCAGCTTTGATTCCATGTGAATAGAAGATAAGAAATCATTATTTTCATAATTACGGATTACATCAATATATATATATATATATATATATATATATATATATATATATATATATATAGTGAGCATTATGGTTCACCAACAATGAAAAAGACTAAACTACCCTTCAATAGAAGAAGACTAAACTACCCTTCAACAACGTGAAAGTACATGATCAAGTAGCTATTGTGTTAAGAACTTTTGGTTAGGCATTCTAATAAATCTATGGACTCAACAGGAGTTTGAGAAATGAAAAAAAAAAGAGTGAAACAAGCATAGGCAATAACACTAAGTTTTGCCTTAATTGAGATGTGTGATTCTTATGTTGGACTTGGCAAGCCCCAACCCATTTATGTGGCTTATCAGGTCTATTATTTAACATTTGACATGAGTTGAATTTAATTAAATATATCATGAGCCATATCTCATGTAGAATCCATATCCTGAATCTTGATGGACAGTTGAGATTTGATAGCCTTAGGGTTGGTCCCATCGCTCCCTCTATATAAGGTCTCTCTTTGGTGGAAAATGTTGGCATCCACTTATCAGGCTTATGCTATTTTCCATAAAATTGCTAATGGGATCCTTTAAGGAATGTAGCTTGGCTAGTTAGAAATGATATCATTCTGGCATCATTGTATATGTTTATGCTATAAATCAAATCTCTAGGTAGTCCACAGCTAAAAAGCAAATCCTGAATGACTTAAACATGTGGTTTGCCTACTGTGGGATAACATACCTACTACAACTGACCTGGTTTTCCCTGGTTTTAAACATAGATCCCTTCATTTATAGAGGTGAATGGTGAAGATTCATATTGAAGGAAAGACACCTCTCTCATTGGATCAATAATGACTTCCTTTGATTCGAGCACGCTATATTTATCAATTTGATCTCATGTTTATATGATTGAAAGATCCTATTATTATAACATCTTAAACCCTTAAGTGATTGTGAAAAACATGTTCATTTTGTTGCGAAAACGAGAGATTGAACAATAATATAGACAAAAGAAAAAAAAAATTGAACACCGGATTTACGTGATTCGGTTGTAAAGACCTATGTCCACGGGGGAGAGCAAGAAGAGCGAATTTCACTATAGATCAAGCGATACGAGGAGATTATACACTCGAGTCACTTAAACACTCTCGGTGTTTCCTAAGCCCCAATTACACCTAATAATGCACTTAGTGTTTAGCTTCGAAATTTCTCAAGAAATAATCTTTCAATCTCACGAATGAATTACACGCCAATCTTACCACAAGATTTAATTGGCTTGAACACTAAATCTTCTTGGATGTAATTTACGGACAAGAACGACAAAGAAAAAAGTCCCTTCCAAACACTCGAAGATGAGACGATGCTTCGAGACCAATTCTTCATTGATCAACAGCTACCCACGAACAAGCCTTAAGAAGAATAATATAATCCACCACCAAAGAATTCCATGCACAAGGGAAGACGAATCAACCAGGATTCGATCAACAGAAGTAAAAGGTTGGACTTTTCTTTTGCAGTTAACTTGCCGATTTCAACGAAAACATATCTTCATGTATTTTAAACAAAATCCAAGTCCAGGTCAAAGTTGGACTTTCCTATTTTAGTAGTCAAATTCTCCAACGTACATTCAAATTTTGGGAAGTTGATATTCGGATATTCTTTGCTCAATTTCGAATGTCCGCAACATATCCAATTTTGAATATTCGGAATTTGACATTGGACTCAAATTCGAGATATATTTTAACACATTTTAATCTTAAAAACCTTAAACACGATCCAATCCAACCTAATTGCTTGGGTTATTTGAACTTCATCTCAGGTTAGGTCAAACACTCTTGTAGTGTTTCGGGTTGGGTTAGGTATCATAGAAAGCCCACCCGACCCATTAACACCCCCTACTTGGAAGCTAATGTATTGATTGATACATGCTTTCGCATCCTTGTATGTGGTGGATTCGAGTTCTATTTTTAAAATAAAATTCAATCAAATCCCATTTGTTGTAATGTTAATGCTCGAGCTCGAGAATGAGGTCGTTGACGCTCAGAAAAATTATTTGATATAACATGTGTATTCGTTGTATCACACAAATAGTGCATGTCACTTTTGAAATTTGTTGTTATTTTCCTCATTGATATATTTTTCAGTTGTGAAAATTGAGCCAAACATTGAAAAATGTTGTTATTTTTCTAAAAAATGAATTTCTAGAAAATATATTGTAAAATGTCACGTCTCTTAGGAAACAAATCAAGCCAAAAGTTTTGCAATTTCCTCTCTCGATATATAGACCAAAGAAGCCAATTTGATGAGGAAAAAGCTGGGAGTCCTTTTTCCCGCTTTTTTTCTTCTTTTATTCATATCTGTTGAAAAGTCATGGACTGGAGCTGATAGTAGGCGGCTCCAGGTGAAACTTTGAGTTTTATTAGGTGGACAGTCAGCATCAATGCTTCATAAAAAATAGCAGCCACGGAAAATTCTAAAGTTTGAAGATTTCTCTTAGTAAGTTCCCTGGAATTTGCTGAAGTTTGAAAAAGAAAAAAAATTTCTTGTTGGACAAGCATTGCTAGCTTATAACTAGAGATTTGTTTTCCTTCAGGCATCATAACTGAAATAAGGGCAGAATTCGGCAAGTCATCATTTGTACTTCCATTTTGTTCCGGCTTCGCTGAGGGAAAAGGGATGACGAGCTCTGCCTTGAAAAAACTTGAGGGGAAAGTAGCCATTGTAACTGGCGGTGCAAGTGGCATCGGTGAGGAAACGGCTCGCTGTTTCTCCAGTCATGGTGCAAAAGTCGTGATCGCTGACATCCAGGATGAAAAGGGCCGAGCCCTCGTAGAATCGATTGGCTCCCCCTGCTGCACCTACATTCGCTGCGATGTCGCAGACGAGCAACAGGTGATATCCTTAGTACAGTCGACCCTTCAATTGTATGGTAAGCTGGATATCATGTTCAGCAATGCAGGAGTGATAAATTCCGTCAAACAAGACATTCTTGATTTCGACATACCGGCCTTTGAGCGCCTTTTTGCCATTAATGTCAAAGGCATGGCCTCGTGTGTTAAGCACAGCGCCCGCGCAATGGTGGATAAGGACATAAAGGGAAGCATAATTTGCACAGCGAGCGTTGCTGCGACCATCGGGAGTGACGAGTTCATAGACTATACCATGTCTAAGCATGCGGTGCTGGGCTTGGTGAGGTCGGCAAGCAAGCAACTCGGAGCACTCGGTATACGCGTGAACTGCGTGTCGCCTGGAGGGATCGCAACGCCACTGGTCTGCAACAAGCTTGGCAAGAGTGAAGAGGAAATCGAGAGAATCTTCGAGCCTAATTCGAGCTTAAAAGGAGTTTTGAAAGCGAAGCACGTAGCTGATGCTGTGGTGTTTCTTGCTTCTGAAGATTCCGAATTCGTGAATGGCCACAACCTGGTCGTCGATGGAGGGTTTAACACGGTTTAGCTAGCGCTTGCAACAAAATAGGTTTTCGAGTTTATATTTTCAGCTTTGGCACAACGAAATAAAACTGTAACTCGGAGGAAGTTCTCATGATATGATGTTATAGGTTATAGGTGTTTCTAGCTATAGCTTCGTGCGACAAAGGGTCATGACTGAAATGAATTTCTCTTGGATGATCAAAAGTAAAATAATAACTTCATGTTTACCTACTATTTTACCATTTCTATGCGCAAGAGAGCAAATACTACTCGGAGATTTTTTGTACTTCATAAAATGTTTGCTGAAACATCAGGTAGATCGACACAAGGAAAATATTCTTCAGGTACATCGATAACATGTCTCGAAACAACTCGAATCCCACATGTTTGAATGCAGACCCGATGCATGCACACATTACCCGTCCTCTAGGGTAATGACCAGATGCTAGAGAACGGAAACCATATATTCAATATTCTCCCCCTCCCTATCCCCCTAAATAAAAGTATATTATGAATTATACACCAGATAACATGCATAAATATCGAATATGGTTCACTTGTTAAGGCCGGTCTATCATATCATTTAAACTCCGTTCGTTTCAAGGAAGATAATTTCCAAGAAAACGTTTCTAGGATTTTTTGACATTTGTTTTACGGAAAATGAATAGTCGGGAAAACGTATTCGCTACTAGAAAAATACATTCAAAAGTAAGGAAAATATTTTCCACTTTTTAAAGTAAAAATCATTTTCTATAACTTATTTCACTTTACTTTCTTTCACCAAACACATTTTAATTTTATTTTTATGTTTTTTTAATCGAGTTTTAATTTTTTTCCTTTTTCGTCCTTTCCTTCCTTTTCATCTTTGACCTTGGCGGTTGTCAGCCATTGCGGCAGCTGTCCATCTTTGACTATCGTCTCCGTCCGATTAGATTTTTGTTTTCCTCCAGTCCTTCCATTTGTAGGAGGTCTCGATCTCTTAGGGCACACATGATAAAATTTATATTTCTCCGTTTCTCTATTTTTCAAGAACGATTTGGAATAGAAATCTATTTGGTAACGTAATTTGATTTTTCTATTTCCGGAACAGATTTCTATTCTAGAAATAGATTTGAAGAAGAAATCGAAACTAAAATTTTTAACTTCTCAGTTTCTAAAATATAAATTGAGAAATCAATTTCTTGTCGAAATCAATTTCCATTCTAGAAATTTTGTCATGCACACCCTTACTCTCACTATGCAATTTTGATTTCTAATGTTGCTCTATCCGCAATTGTCAATGCGCTTTAGGGTTTTGCCCTAGGGGGCTTCCATGGTTTCCACCATGGCCAAGCTCTTCCTCTCGCTCTCTCATCCCGAGGAGAAAATATTGCACAGAAAAGGACAGAGAGGGAGAGTGCTTTGCTCTTTGCAATGCAAGAGGGACCTTCGAAAAGAGAGAGAGGAGTAGACATGTTGAGGCGTTTCATCTCTGGCGGGTGCGGTCAAATATGTTCACTGAATGAATTGTTTAAAAATGTATTGTCACCATTAGGATATCCAATAATTTTTCGAACGGACTCGCATCGATAATGATATGGAGGGCCCGGTCTATGCAATAATTTCTCCTATGTTTAGTGCTCTCCACACTTTCACTGCTGCCGAAGGACAAGATATCTTTTAGGAATCTTGTGGACTTTTCTTTGCTTGTTTCTCACGTCCACTGTAGTAGCCTAAAGGGTTGTTTGTTTGTGTTTTTTTTGTTCCATGGAACATAATTTGTTCTTTTATTCCGGAGAACAAAAAAGAATAAAAACAAATTTGTTTATATTTTTGTTCTCAAAAGACAAATTTGGAACGAAACAAGAAACAAAAACAAGAAAAAGTTATTTCTTATTCTTGGGAACACTTCCGATAAATAATTTTCTTTCTCTTTCTTTTTTTCTTCTTCTTTTTCTTTGGCTGGTCGTCGGCCTCAGCCATGACCGGCGACCGGCCGTTGAGGGTCGGCGATTTCGCCAACCCCTGGCGAGGCCCCTGGCACTAGCCCCTCGCCTTGGCTGGGCGAGCTCAAGCTCACCTAGATTTGGTGAGGCTGAGCTCGCCCAACCATTGGTGAGGCTCGGCCTCGTCGGGCCACCACAAGGCGACACAAGTTGCTGTGGGCTACAGCGACGGCGTCGACTTGGGTGGTGGAGAGTAGTAGCGTCGGGCAACAACGGCTTCACGGGGTTAAGGTGGAATGACGATGTTCGGGCATAGGCACCTGGTGACGGGCTGAGGGCGGAGTCGTGGTGGTATTTGCAAGGGACAGGTTGTAGGCGGCGGCTCGGCGTTGGGTTGCAAGCGATGCGATTGCTGCGAGTGAGGCGGACGTGGTGGTGCGGGCGCGGTGGTGCAGCGTGGAGCACCAACGAAGGGCGTTTGCGAAGGAGATGAACAACCCTTTTTTTTCTTTTCCTTGCTGCACACGTCCTCTCACGCGTTCTCTTCTTGCTGCACCCTCTGCTGACCCTCGTCGGCTGGTTGCCGGCCATGGCCGAGGCCAGCGACTGGCCAAAAGGAAGAAAAAAGAAAAAAGAAAAAAATTAAAAGAAACAAAAAAAAAATTATACAAGTTTACCAAATGTGTTTTTGTTATTTTCCTATTTCAGGAATATAAATTTTGTACGATTACCAACCAAATGGGTTCTTCTGTTAAAAAATTGTTCCTTGGATTTTTGTTCTATTTCCTAGAATAATTTTTAAACAAAAATATTGCCAAACGCAGCCTAAGATTAAACTAGGATTTCTAGATTTCTATGCCAAGAATGGATCACCAATTTTCGACAGTAGCCTGTTACGAGATTTTTGTTTTCCCACAGGCATGTCTCTGATCATTTCTCATTCCTTTTCGTTCTGGCTTTGCATACAAAAAGGGATGACGAACTCTGCCTTGAAAAACACTCGAGGGGAAAGTAGCCATTGTAACTGGCAGTGCAAGCAGTATTGGCGAGGAAACGGCTCGCCGTTTCTCCAGTCATGGTGCAAAAGTCGTGATTGCTGACATCCAGGATGAAAAGGGCGGAGACCTCGTAGAATCAATCGGCTCCCGTTGCTGCACCTACATTCACTGCGATGTTGCGGATGAGCAACAGGTGATATACTTAGTACGCTTGACCCTTCAACTGTATGGTAAGCTCGACGTCATGTTCAGCAACGCTGGAGTCTGCTGAACAAGACATTCTTGATTTCGACATGTCGACTTGCGAGCGCCTCTTCGCCGTAAATGTTAAAGGCATGGCCTCGTGTGTGAAGCACGGTGCCCACGCAATGTTGGATAAGGACATAAAGGGAAGCATAATTTGGACGGCGAGCGTTTTTGCGACCGTCGGGACCGACAAGTACATAGACCATACCATGTCTAAGCATGCGTTGCTGGGCTTGATAAGGTCAGCTAGCACACGGGATACGCGTGAACTTTGTGTCGCCAGCAGCAGTCGCGACACCAATGGTCTGCAACACCTTTGGCCGGAGCGAAGAGGAAATTGAGAGAATGTTCGAGCCGAGCTCGAGCTTAAAAGGGGTTTTGAACGCAAAGCACGTGGCTGATGCTGTGGTGTTCCTAGCTTCGGAAGATTCCGAATTCGTGAATGGCCAAAACCTGGTCGTCGATGGAGGGCTTAACATGCTTCAATTGACTCCTGCAGCAGAATAGGTTTCATCTTTCCATGTATGCCATATTTGAGATTTTTAATTTTAATATTTTTGGATTTTCGAAATTGTTTTTAAAAAATATTAAAATTAAAAAAAATTGAATCCCGGACAAACCGGTCGGGTCCAACCCGACCTAGGTTTGGCCCGTCGGCACGGATTGGGTCCAGTTAGGAGCAGGTGGGCCCGAATTGCAAGCCCAACCCAAGAGGTCCCCTCCTCTCTTTTTAAAAGAAACTAAACCTATAAGCCCACTAAACAGCCCAAACCCACAAGCCCAAAAACCCATAAGCCCATATGCAAGAATAACCTAAATTTGGCCCGAATTGATTAAAAGAACATACCAGGTTTGGGCCAAAACCCTACCCACGGGGCTTTCGCCTGACTCGGCCAAGACCCGGTTCGCCTCACCTCTCTCCTACGTGTTGCAGCGGCGAAGAGGATGGTCGAGATGCCGAGCAGCGGTTACAGTGTCGATGGTGGAGGCGAAGTAGCGGGTGGCAGAGGCGATGCAGTGGGCAGCGGCGGCGTCGGCTTGGGGCTCGGAGGGTGGCGGCTCAGACGACGACGAGTAGGAGGGCAGCGGCTCAGACAGCGACGGGCAGCGCCGCCCTGCCCTCCTCCCCTCTGTTCCTTCTCCTTTTTCTCCCTCTCCAAATTGGTCTCCTTCTCCTTTGTTTTGTTGTCCCTTTCTTCTTTTTCCTTTTTTTCTGACATTGCTGCTTTTCCTTTTCTTTGGTGCAGGCTCCGCACGCGAAGACACTAGGAAGAAGACAAGTGGGGATGTGGGCTGGGCCAAAGGAGATGGCTTTGGCCCATGCAGGGGAAAGAGAGGAGGGCGATGAGCCGGGCCAAAGCCAAATCTAGCTCAACCCGACCCCCTAGGCCTTTTTTTTTGTGTTGTTGTTTCTTTTTTTCTCTTTTTCTTTTTTTTTCTATTTTTTTGTTTGTTTTTAGTGACTAATTTCAAATTTTGTACACGATTAAGTCTAAATAAAATGACAAAATTTATGTGTCAACTTGAGTTAACAATCGCTCATACGTCTGTTCAGTGTTTAGGACACAGGTTGAACTTCAAAGCTTTCAAGTATTTATAAATAACACCTGATTTGGATATAAATCATTTGCATAAAGTACCGGCATTTAAGTTCGAAACAAAAACGCGTGCGGCTCCTTGTAACTTGATGTGTGCGGCTTCTTTTCTTTCGTAGCCGCTTCACACGCCAAAGGGAAATTCGTGTGCCCAAAGGTCAAATATTTGACCTAGGCCCACTAGCTCTATTTTCGGCTCCACGTGCAGAGAGATTTGCTTCCTTTCTTCTACGTGCAAGGGCTTCATTGACTCTTGTAAGGCTGCAGCAACTTCGGGTTTGCATGACAGTATTTTTGTTTCTCTCAATTTCTGTTATTTTGTTTCGGAACAAAAATATATATATATATATATATATATATATATATATAAATCATTTGATAACGTCGAGTTATTTTTAACGTTAAAAATAGAAAAAGTTAGCCCGAGAATGGATTTGAAGTAGAAATGAGAAATAAAAAAGTTGCATTTTGTTCTTGGGAACAATTTCTAGAAATAAGCCAATTTTATTTTTTTATTTTTCTTTTGTTCCTCTTTCTTGCCATGGCCACCTCCAACCGCTTGGAGTCGTTGCCGGCCGCCACCGCCTAGCGGTCGGCGATTCGTAATTAAGAATAAAAAAACGAATAAATATAAAAAATAAACTGTTTTGTACCAAACGCATTACTATTCTTTTTCTATTTCTAGAGTATAAATTTTGTGTAGTTATCAAACACCTTATTTTACTTAGAAATTATTCCTTGAAATAAAAGTATAAAATAATTATTTCTGAAAAAAGAAAAACTCTTCCTTAACTAATAAGCGTTGTTATGTGCAACCTTCACACCAAAAGGAGATTCCTATTTTATTATTATAGGTGTGCCCGGAGTCAACAACTTTGACTTTGGTCCCCACGGTCTGATTTCCTTTTTCAAAGGAATTCGTAGCTGCAGAGGAGAAGAAAAAAACTTCCTTTTTTATTCCTTTTTTATATCTTGTTTCTTCATTTGTCTTGCTTTGCTCGTCCCATAGAAAAAGTCCAAGAAGAAAATTGTTACTTCTTTCTTCATCTGATTTCAATCCTTAGAAGAAAAAACTTTATTAATAAATTCAGTTTAACTAATTGTTATTTGAATTCAAACTTGGGACATTAATTTAACATTTTCTTAGGCACAAAGAAATGCCATTGTAACTTGGAGAATGTTTCTCGTGATGGAATGTTACTAGCACTTCTAGCTAAGCTTTCTCGCGACAAATGGTCATGGCTTTGTAAAAATTGGACATTAAATACTCTTCATTGGTGTAAACTAAGCCAAGAAGTCCATGTTAACCAATTGCTGCACCATAGCACGTGGTCAGGGAGTTTTTCATCTCTTGATTGTTAAGAGAAATTTTAGATAAAGGGTTAATGACGGTAAATTTGAGACTTAAGTAAAAGTTGGTAAATTTTTATAAAGTATAAAAAAAATTTAAGGTAGAATTGAAATTAGACTTAAATTTTGAAATTTTTTAAAAGATAAAAAAAAAATTATGATAGAATTAGGAATAAACTTAAAATTTTAAAGTTTTTTAGGGTATTAGGTGTGAAAAATATGATGAAAGACTTTACATCCATCTAGAAATTATGTTTGTGGTGGTTGTTATTTTAGAAAACAACAAAGATACTCCTTCTCATCTGGAGATGCATTAACACTTAAATTTTGGTGATTTGGTCATTCATTTTATTACATAGAAAATGATGAATTAATTTTTAACTCATAAATAAAAATATTAGAAATAAATTGCATAATATATAATTTTGGGACCAACTCAGCCGTGGCACCGTTGATGCCCGCCACCCGTAGCTGCCCATGCCAGAGTTCCTCCTCCTCCAACGGAAAACAGCTTGCAGCATCACTGACACCGAGGCCGTTTGGTTCGAACTTTGGGGAAATGCCCTTAGGAGAATGCAAATACCTGAGATAAAGGGTTTTCGAAGTGTTAGACTGTTTGGTAAATTAAAACTGAAAAGTGCTTTAGGGAAATGCAAAAGCATTTGGTAAACTTGTATTTGAAAATCCATTTGGCGTGACCAAATTAAGTGTTTTATTTTTAGTATTTTTAAAATTGCAAAAAAAGAAACAATGAGTATATAACATTTTTGCATTTTCATGTTGAGAAGTAATATAAAAGATACATATTAGTAAATTTATTTAAAAATTATATTCAAAAAATTTGATTATAGATTAAATGCAAAGCTTAACTTTTAGCCTAAGGTTCTTTAGGTTTTGTTTTAACTTTGAATAAAACCAAGTTTCTCTCGTACAAATTTGACTAGAAAGAGTCATTTCATGATAGTAAACATGGGCATATATGTCGGAAAAAAGAAATACGTTATACTTAGTATTACAAACAGCAGTTACAGAGTATAATTGGTGCTCAGCAAAACCTAACGCGTGAGGACAAAAGTATAGGAAATGGGCCCCCTTGAACTTTTCGTGACATCTCAACACAACAAGATGCTTATACATTCGGGTCGCATAGGGGAGGGTCTATGTTAACTCGAAAGAGATTGCATTTTAGTCATAGATATTCGCTCTTGCAATACACATCTTCCTTACTGGGCTCTGATAAGAAATCATCCAACTATCTTCCGTCCGGGGGTTGATCTTAGTTAGTATGCTTTTATGTGTCGATCTTACCAGTTCAGAAATTTTCGTGCGTTACGACATTTTGTGCAGGATCTTAAAGTTCGGATACTTTCATGTGTCGATCTTAAAGTTTGGAATTTTCATGTGTCATGACATTTTGTGCAGGAGTTACGAAGATTTTAATGTATCGCGACCCGTTTAGACTTAGAGAATCCATCATCGGTGAACCATATAACCTCCCCCTTGCCTCTTGTCACACACATTCATTAAATAATGGAACATCGGCTGACATACGGACGAACAAGCTTAGAAAGTGGTACCATTTCTCTATTGATTCTCTTTTTGCCGTTTTCATAATTAGTGTACAGCATATATGAGAAAACCGAAATGCTACAAAGAAATTTCATTGTCGATTAATAAAAAAGAAGAAGAAGAAGGGGACAATAGAAAACAGTTTTCTTTTCTCTATAGGCACTTCGCGGCTCTACATCATTACCAATTACCGTATTACAAAAAGCGGCGTCGAACGTCATGCTCGTTTGAGGCAACCACTCGCTCCCTTGGATGAACGACCCCACCATGAACTTCCCGGCCTTAGTCGCCGTGAGAGCTGGCTTATACCCGGCCCACGCGACCCATTGGGGCGTGCTCGGCCCCACCCCGCAGTTTGGTACTCCCGTAGAAGATCGTCCTCAGGGGATCCACGTCCTGTCTGTATTCACAACAGCAGGCGAACAGGATGGAAGAAAATGTCAAATTATTACAACAACAGGACAATCAACTTCAAAAGCTATAAGTGCTGGTCATGCATGAAAAAAAAGAAAGGCAGAAACTTGAAAGGTTCCCATTCTTGATCTAAGAATGTGCAAAGTGCAGTCCCTGCAATGTTAGGAGGCCATATAGCTCATGGTTTATCATTATAACGGAAGTAACCCAGAAAAGCATTCTAGATTTGGAGATGTTTAACGTTTAAATGAAAATGGAGACAGGGCAAACCGCATCTTCTGATCTAAGTGTGAATCTTCCATGAGTCCCATCACAAATAGGCTAAGCATGCATCCGCTTTAAGGAGTTTGGCTGCTTTAAGAGAATTTATCAACCTAGTTCTATGACATAATCATCATGACATAATCAGAGTTCATAAGCTGTTACCAAATTCCCTGTTATTTCTTCCTTGGATCTTATCTATCAATTCAATTGAAGAATGTCCAAGATGAACCTAACTTCCTTCACCACCTGAGAGTTCTGTTTATGTCTTGATGAAGACAACAGGAGACCCAATCAATGGCTTAAATGGAGACAACCCACTCGTTGGTTTGTACTCCCACAACTAATTAGTCTAAACATAACTTGCCATCCCCAACATCCGTCATACTTCTCTGCGATAAGAATGGGCTAGTTCTACTTTGACAGCTCTAGACCGAGAGGTAGCAAATAAAGGCCAAAAAAACAAATGCGAATATCACAACCATGATAATCTGTTCCCAACATGTCCAAAGCAATGGTTAAAGTGGCTGTTTGCAATTGGAAGCATTTACATGAAAAGGTCAATCACAGCACTCATTATTTTGGAATTGTGTTAACGGATTCATGAGCTTCACCTTGCTGAGTGAAGAAACTAAATTCCTAGTTTCCACTGCTTCATCCACCATGTTAAGTAAAATAAAGAACCGTATAACAGCGCCACAACAAGTGGATAATACAATCTTTGAGGTAAATGGCTAATTTTGTATTGAGGTGGACAAAAAGGCATGACAGAGAATGTTTTAACAAAGAAGTCAATCTGAATGTACAACAACATTTATTGAGGAAACAAGCCGTATCCTCTTGGATGACTTAAAAGCAAACGGGCAGAACTGCACAGATTACCCTTATCTCTGCTTGAAAGATTCAAGCAACATCAGCTAAAGCACGAAATCACCAACAGCTAGTGAGTTAGGACACGATTCACTTATTGCTATTATCCGTGAGTAAGATCTACAAAACAATTTCTCCACGTGAAGCAAATGATGGCACACTCCAAACTCCAACCTTTGACCCATCTTCAAGACAACAAAAATTAATTAATTAATTTTTTCTTTTGGGTGAAAGACAACAAAATTAATTGATCCATGAGATTTTCAAGACACCTGTGAACAAGATGAAAACATGGGCATCCTCCAGCTTGTGTGGAATTCCAGCAAAAACAATTGCCTAATGAAAAGTACATAACCAAACTATCCATGAATTACAATCACATCATATGATCCTACTTTTTGTTCTTTTCCAACTCCCCACATTGTTTCATGCCAAAAGTAGCATAACTAGGCGATTGTATAAGCATTTTGCAATCATGGTCAATGCCTACAAGGGAATTTTGAAGTCCCTCTCATCACACCTTACTGAACAATCAGTTTTCAAGCTAATCATACTTTTCCCTCCATGAGTACACCAAATAGAGGATCCAAGAAACTGCATCATCTTTTAAGCTCTTGTGCCTCTAACAACTTATGCATTCATCTATGCAACGGGGAAGGGATCAAAACCCCTCCTACTCTACAACACAGGACATCGAACTATCACTCATTCAATTCTACTATCGCTGTCTTCCAGCTATAACAATTTACAGCTACCATGATGAAAGGTGGTGAAACCGAACCCACCATTCAATAGGGCACAAAAATTCATAACAATGCATCAATCAAAGCAAGCAAGATCGTAGACCAACCTATTGCGGGGTGTGTTGGGGGTCGAAATGTGAACGAGATCGGAAGCACGGGAGGCCAAGTGATCGCACCACGTCGAGCTTCGACCCACCCGGACTCGGCACCACATAGCAACTGCGTCCTCGCCTTCTTCGGTCAGGTGTTTCTGAGAGAAACGAGTTGGCACATAACAGAACGAAAGAGCCCGAAATTCAGCTAGCAAACTTCACCAAGCACACACCCACTTCATAGAATCTGTGTGAAATTCAAGAACCGAAAAACCGCAACACTCCTAGATCAATCGAATTCCAAACGCACCGACAACGCCTATCGGCCCCAATCACGGTTCGCGCGAGACCTAAGAAAAACAGAATTATACGCACGAATCGAAATTGAACAAACACCCGAACGGACGAACAAGAACAGGGAGAAAAGAGAGAGGGATCGGGTGTGCGGAGAGAGAGAGAGAGAGAGAGAGAGGGGGAACAAATCGAGAAGACTGATATAAAAGCATAGATTCGTTTACCATCCGGTGACGAAAAGGAAGTAAAGAGGAGAGAAGAAGAGAGAGAGAGAGAGAGAGAGAGAGAGAGAGAGAGAGAGAGGAGAGAAAAAGAATCGGCGGGCAGATACGTCTTTGCGAGAATCGGCGGGCGGATGTGATGTTGCGAGAATCGACGAAAGAAAAGAGCTTCGCGTGATGGACTGTGGGAACAACGGAGAGGAAAGAGTGTCGAGTCGAGAAAGGTAGGGTTTTGTTTTGGGGTAGGGTAAAATTGGACTTTTAACAAAATTTTGGTAAAATAGACAAGAATGCAAAATTTATTAATCCTCCCATGAGCATGCTTGAGAATCTTTGGAATGCCCAAGCGGTGTCCACCTTTGGGCTTTCCACATTCAAAGGCAAGCATTTGCCAAGTAGCCTTTGAAAGTCGAACCAAACACTCTTAAATTTTTCCCAGGGCCTTTGGGGGCTCAAAGCCCCTTGGGGAAAGCAACAAACACCCCACCAGATGCACTGCGTCATTCCGGCCGTCCTTTGTGACACTGCGACGCGCAAGCCATCCCGATGTCCTTGCCGATCGCATCGCTCACCGTCCTTGTCCCTTGCGATCGAGCTGCACCCGAGCCCCCTCGTGGTTGAGCTTCACTCAAGCATTGCCTCTGGCATCGTCATTCTGCTTCAAGCTTGCTGATATCTCACGAACTCCCACGGGGTCCTTGACATCCCACTCTCTCCTTCTCGGCTTGATCTCGAGGAGACCAACATCGGAACGTTGCGGCACGAGTCCGGCCCACTTCGTTGAGCCTCTGCTTTCTTCGGAAGTTTGTTGGACTTGTTTAAGTCAAGTTCGGTGGGCATCGGCACGGCTGGGTCTAGTCTAGACTAGTTAAACGGGTGGTCGGGTCATAAATGATCGACCCAAATTAATCAATTTAATCCGACCCTTTTGGACCCATACCCGACCCGGCTTATACTCGATCTATATCTTATTCATTTAACAAAACCTAAAAAAAACTTATTTCTTAAATATATATATTTTAAAAATGTTATTGCTAAAATGGTTTTTATACAATTAATGGACAATTTTTATAATTTTAAAATAATTATTTTAAAAAATTAATTTTAATTAAATTTTAAAATTAAAAATTTAATTATTTTTATTTTAAGAAAATAATTTTATTTTTATTTTTTTATTTTTGTTCTTCTTCTTTGGCTAGTTCTGGCCACAATGACAGCCCGGCGGCCATAGGCTAGCCTCGAGCTCGTCGACAGAGACGAGCTCCAGGCTCGCTAGATTAGCGAGGCCTCGCCTCCCTAGATCTAGTGAGCTCGAGCCTCGTTGGACATCGGTGAGGCCTCCGGCCAGATTCGGCGAGCTCGGGAGGCTTGCTAGAAGGCGAGCTCGAGCTCGCCCCTTGCTGGATCTAGAGGCTTGAGCCTTGCCGGCGTTAGCAAGTTCGGAGTCTCACTAGATTAGCGAGGCCTCCGCCTTGCCAAATTTAGCGAGGCTCGAAGCTCGCCTGGCCGGTCCGCCAACCATCGCTGTGCCGACCACGAAGGAAGGAAGAAGAAAAAAAAGGAAAAAAAAAGAAAAAGAAGAAGAAAAAGAAAATTAAAATAAAAAAGTAATATAATTTCGATTTTACTATCTAGTTTACAAGCACTACCTATTGAGAAGTTGACATTCGTATAACTGAAACAGCTAATACATGTGGGTGATAAGAAAACCAGATAATTACACTAGGAAAATAATTTTTGAAGAACTATGAAGTACCCTTTTAGTTGGTCTCTTCTCTGGATGCCTTTCAAATTTGAGCTGATTATAGTCTAGCCAATTCTGAAGACTGTCCCTCTTTTTCACAAGTTTAGCAAATTCGTTGGCATTGTACACTTCCTGGAGTTTAGCAAAACAGAAAAGGTCGTCACTACAGAGAGAAGAAAAGACCTTAGATAAAAAGAGACAACTCTACCCATTAAGGCATGCCCGTGACTTATACAAGATAAATGCTTGATAAAAATGTCAATGAACAACATAGCAGTACTAAAAAAAAAATTAAGAAAAATTATTACTTGGTGACAAAGATAGTGCTCTGGGTGGTTAGTTCGAAAGAAATGGTCGACTGTATCTGGTATTGACTGGCGAGGAACATGAGGCACATTTTGAACCACTACCTGCAAAAGAGTATGGTTTGACAGAAGTCTTTCACATTGCAGGATTGTGGCAAAGATTACTAATCTCTGATCAAGAAATTTGCACGAGTAAAGTTCCATTATATCAAGAACTAGACCAGCTCAGACCTCCAAATCATGCACATCCTCTTACGAAAAACAAAATTAACAAAATACCATTAACGTTTTAGGTACTATTTTCTGAGTGTCAGATTGGTCAAACCCCTCCCAACCTTGACAACTCCATGGCATTCTCATTTACACCTGATCTATCTTCAGTAAGAAGCCCATAGATTGGATGAGATGGAAAGAAATCGAGAGATCATAAGAATATCAAGATATGGTTTGAGCATCCAAACTGTGAAGCAACTTACATGAAGAGAGACAATAAAAAATTACTGTTAGATTCCCCACCATCCGCATTATGGTTACAAGGTGCAAAATCATATCAACATATAGCTGACACACGAACAAATAGCAATCCGTACATCAAATTCTAACATAGACAGACATAATGAAGTTATGTAAGCAGGGTGCTAGCTTAAATATTCTTCAGCAACACAATAGTCATAATTACTGGAACAATAAGCATAAGTGCAATATGCTAGTTTCTTCACAAACAGTTAAAGGTAATTGCAAGTGGCATAAATATTAAAATGACTATTAGCATTGTAAGTAGCAGATGACTGCCAACAAAGTGATTTGCGGGGCTTCGAGTTATTACAGGTGGAAAGTCCGTATTTGCCATACTTCTCATTAATGTAGCAAAGCATGAAAAGGATGAGGTCAATATTGAGAAGATACATGAAATTGCATCTTTTGCTTGCAGCCCGAAGCAAATTATAGGTAAAAACCTTCACAAAGAAAAGGGATAATGACAGAAATAGTCCCTGAACTTTGATCCTATGTCCAATGTGGCTCCTGAATTTTTAATTTGTTCAATATGGTCCTTGAATTTTAGCCCAATGTGCAATGCGGTCCTTGAACTTTCAATTTGTTTAATGTGGCCCTAAACTTTTGACACATGTTTAACCTAGTCCAATATTCAATGTAGTCCATGTACTTTCAATTATTGAAAGGACAATATTGAACATTTTCATATAGTTCACGGACTAAACTGAATATATACCAAAAGTCCAAGAACCATATTAAACAAACTAAAAGTTCAGGGATTACATAGCACATTGGGTTAAAGTTCAGGGACCATATTAAACATTGGGCTAAAGTTCAAGGATTCTTTGTGTCATTTTCCCCAAAGAAAACTCTTAAATTATTGGACCAAAGTTTAGGGACTATTTGTGTCATTTTTTCAAAGAAAACTCTTAAGTTCTTAACTCCCGACAGATGAAAAGGCAATCTAGGTTATACTGCAAAAGGCATGTTCCTTCCTGTGGAAGCTAGCTCGTTTAATAGAGCAGTTAATGGTAGAGACAAGGTCCCACCTTGCTAGATCCAGATTCCCAAGTGCAACATCAAGGATTGATTCTTCTAGTTCATATTATGCATGACCAATCCAATGGTGGATTTTAGGATGTATAGCTTGTTGACAACTCGTGACAGGAAAAATGCCAACAGGAAATTAGAATTCAGTCATCTTCCACATCATGGTTGCTTATGCTAGGTACATAGCATAAACAAATTACATCTCCCAAAATAATAAATCTGCTTAAACCAAGCTTTAACAAATTATACTGCTTAAGATAGGAACTTTAACTGTTTCAAACATGGTGCTCCATGAGTGCCAATTATTGTCACGTAGGGCTAAATCAGTTTGTGCAATGTACATGATAAACTGACTTGTTTAGCATACATAAATGTTAAGGTCTTCTTGCTTGAAGAGATCGTCATCACTTAGAGAATAGTGGAGACCTCATAAAGTCAAGTAATTTGTAGTTGCATGCAAAATAAGGAGCAAACAGTTATATAACGTGCCTAGGTACACCTATGTCAAAACCACTCGCATTTCTTTGTTTGGCAACTTAAGTTGCTCAATAAATCAACATTACAGACTACCAAGTCTGCTCATGCATGAATGAGATGGAAAAGTATTTGGAACTTTTGGGAGAAGATGACTGAAACTAAAGACTTCAAAGAAGACTTTTAGTTATCAATGATGGAATGTGGATTAACTTTGTGTTATGTAATTGTAGTTGAAGTCTTTGGCCCATATCGCAAAAGAAATATCAAATTGTAGAGCATAATGACAAAGGCAGATCAATTACATGGTCTTAAGAATTAAAACTAAATACAATGAAAGGGTGGGTGCACTGAGAGTCAACTCACAGTGAACTGCTCAACACGTCTTCCCTGTGAGGCCAGGAAACGAAGCCTCATTGATGCTACATTGTCATATTCTTTGTAAAGCATGAGACAAGTCCATATGGTGAACAGGTACTCCAATCCTATATGAACAAAGAACCTGAAACAGGTATAATTGAGATGCTTAGAATGTCATACATAAGCAAAGTTCTCACAATGTTAGCCCAATTGCTTACCGTTAAAACACTATAGGAAAAATTAACAAAAGGAACTTCTTTTTAAGTGAAAAAGAGAGAAATAAATTAGGTGATTAGAACAGTTACAACTGTCTAGCTCCTATGAAAGGCGTAACATGGGACAATATTCTGCATGTATGCCCAGTTTTGGGTCTTGAACAGATATCTCTCTGTATGTACAAGAGACATGAATTTACCTCATTGATTGAGGACGGACATTTGATATAGAGAGTTTGTCAATGTCACTCATAACCAAATCTCTCTTCAAAAAGGATAATGTTCCATTTGATACATTGACTGGAATGAGAACGAGAAGCGCAATGATTGTGATCGGCACAAAAATCTTTAAGCTGTCAGAGATGAAAAATATTAGTCACAAATATATTCACGGCGAACGTATCTGAAAGTTGCTGTTCAATGCATGCATGTTATGGCGAAAGAAGATATATCACTTGCCAAAGACTTACGATACCGTTAGAGAAAATGCAGAGAATTAAAAGAACACTGCTACAGCAGAGCAAATAAAAGCATCGAAATGTTCACGAACATATTCATCACTTAATTTATTTCCTTTTTGGATTTAACACCACCCTTACATTTGGACTTTCGAGCACGAATGGTATAGACAACTTCTCAATTAAAAAACCATGCTTCCTCACAGAAATGCCGATGCACATTGAACAGTGCCGTTTTCTCCGTTATGTGTGGACATAACACGCCGATGTGTGTATGCACGTCTCAGACACCATGACCACTTTTAGAAAAGCCAAAATGAATGCAAAATCATTTTGCAGAGAGAGGGAAAATTTCTCAGGTCAATTTCTCAGGTCATTAAAAGATGGAGAAAGAAATTATTCTTGAAAGCGGAGAAAACTCCGTCAAAAGATCAGGAGGTGCACCGTCACGAGCTCAGATTCTAGGCTGAAGAATTAGGGCCACATGCAAGCCACAAGTCCCAAATACCATTATGACAGGAACATAACGGGGGCATCTCAAAACATCAAATCTCATATGAATGCTTCAGATTGGGTGAAACAGAACCAGGTCAAAGATTACGTGATCACAGACATCGTCGAATGTGACAAGAAGCGGAAGCAAGGACGACTTTAAAAATGAAGATGAGCAAGTAGCTCAGGCTCACTCATGACTGCACTCAACAAAGCAAGAGGAAACACGAAAATGTCGGAAAAGATCAAAACTTTTCAAGCCAGTCGAGCGAAAAATGCTTGCTTTAAGCACGCTAATGACAAGACTCGCTCTACTTTTCGCAGAAACCAAACAAGTTCCCAGAAAGAAAACAGGCGTAGCATAACATGCAGATTCCACGACATTTCAGTTTCTTTCAGCGAAGCAGCGCCAAATATCCAAAAAAAAAAAAAAAACAAAACAAAAAAAGCAACCCTCTCCTGGTTTTCTCGTTTCTCTCGCGCTAAAAGAAAGAGTTGGGAGGAGAACAAGAGAGTGAAAATTCCAGAGCATACCCAAGAGTGTAAGTTCTGAGAAAAACGGCAGAGTCGAGCCCCGCGTGGCGAACGATCTCGTCCTCGCTCATCTTCAAGGCCTGAGGCATCCAGTTCAGGAAAGTGAGGTAGGTCCGGGGGTTGAGATTGACGAACTTGCCGACGAAGTGGGCGGAGCTCCGGGGGCTGGTCCTGGCGCGGTCGAGGTACCATTTGGCGAAGTAGACGCGGTCGTTGACGGGCTGGAGGCGGAGCAGGGCGAAGGCCAGCAGGAAGGCGAAGGCGGTCAGGATGTTTATGAGTGCCGAGACGCCTATGTCTTGGAGGGTCGCCATGGAAAGCGCAGAAAGCAGAGACTGTGCGTAGGATGTGTTTGTGGGTATGACACAGAGAGAGAGAGAGGGAGAGAGAGTTTATGCTGCGCGCGAAGGAGGAAGAGAACAGGGGATTGGGTGCAGAGGAAGGAAGCAGAGCAGACACTGCGCAGCACAGCAAGGACAAGGTGGTGAAGAGAGACACAGGAAAGGAAAGAATATTTTGCCGCTTTTACGTATATTTGTCAACTTTTTTTATACTATTATTTTATTTATTTCATTTCCTTTGCTTCCTTCCTTTCTTTCTTTCTTTATTTATTTTTATTTTTTCATTTTGATAAAGTATTTCCTCTCTTTTTTTATACCTACTCCACTGTAACAAATTACCGTGGACGGTGCGACTTGTCAGGCGCCGGTGAAAAGGGTTTGACTTATGGAACCAAAGAAGCGCCGTTTCCGTGATCGATATCTTTCCCCGATACGACACGATTAGCAATATCAATAAATTTAGATTTAGCACCAATGAATCTCGTATTATGAATGAGCAATCCGTTCATTGATATTATTAGATCGTATGGTGCATGAATCGAACCTGCTTAATTCATTGAGACACGATCTACGCATTTAAGTTTCCGTGTAAACGTGTCATTTGTTTTAACTCGTCACAATTAAACACGCTATAATGCGGTTAATACTCGTACTTAAAGATTTTTAATTACATTACCACCCGTGTCAAAAAATAAACAAATGGTAAAATACAAACAGAATTAGGGATTAAAAACAGTACAAAAAATTAACTCATATATTACATCTCATACTAATGCGAAGTGAAATTATTCATTTATTTAGAGATATGTTAAGAGTGTATAATGAGTAACGTGTTTATAATGTGCACGGGTTGTCGAGAGTAGATAGTAGCGCGTTAGATAATTATGTAAGTTGCGTGAGTCATGTAATGTTATGACATTCGTTTTATTGAACATATTATTTTTGGTATCGAAACAAATAGACACATTTATTAAACATGTTGCATGCAAGTTAGACATATTCACGCTTGTTTTGGCACGACAAGTGTAATGTCATGACATTCATTTTATTAAACATGTTGTTTTTTGTATGAAAACAGAGAGACACATTTATTAAACATGTTGCATGCAAGTTAGACACATTCACACTTGTTTTGGCACAACACGATTAACATGAAACAATGCAAATTGCTCGCTCTAGTAATAACTACATCATTGTTTTTGCTCGAGTCGTGTAATGTTATGACATTCGTTTTATTAAACATATTGTTTTTGGTATCGAAATAGATAAGACACATTTATTAAACATGTTGCATGCAAGTTAGACATATTCACACTTGTTTTGGCATAGTACGATTAACATGAGACAACGCAAATTGCTTACTCCAGTAATAATCACATTATCCACATTTTAAATAAAAATCACTCAACGTGAAAAAGAAAAAGAAAAAGAAGAGGGGTTTAATTAATTAGTTAAGTGATAAGACCAATTATCTTGTCACGACTTTTCAATAATGCTAACTACTCCACGTTTGGTGATAAATTAACGATTTTTTTTTGGCTGGAAACTAATCAATTTTATTATTTAATTATCAATCATTATTAAATAGATTTTTATTTTCATTTTCAGTACTTTAAAATTTCAACGCTTAATGTTCAGTAGTTAAATTTTTACCACTTATTTTTCAATTTCGTCAAACGAGCTCCGAATAAGAATCCTGTATTTCAATTTTACTCATCCTTTGGGCTTAAATGCCCTGTCGAAATTACCTATCTATATAGAATGAAGTTCTTGATGTTTTATAAAAACAAATTTGATCGCAAACGAATATGCAAAGAGCGTGTACGGTAACTTTATAAAAGCACAGGAAAAAGGGAAAAATACTGAATGGGGTTAAACTTGCTTAATAATCTTACTATTATTGATTAAAAGTTTTTAAGTCTAAAAAATTTACCGGATGTGGTAAGTATTTATTCAATTAGAAAAGGCAATCGATGGTAATTAAGATCTTTTGAGTTTTACTGCCAAAATCTACAAGTAATGGTTCGGTATCCTTATTTGATAAGTTACTACAATTATTTAATGAGCAATTTTCAATTATTATTATCACCAAAATTATCGGTCTACTGGTAAAGAGTCATATGTTTTCTATGAGACCTGCGTTCGTTCATGCCGAGCTCCTCATTTTCTCATTTACTTATCAATTTCAATTACCATTAATGAATTTTAGTTTATACTTTTAACATTAAAGATTGTCTAAGCTTAAAATCGAATTCTTAAATTTTGAGCACTCCTTTTTTAGTTGCAAAGAAAAATAATTCGATTCTGTCAAGAATAAGACCGGTTAAACTTACTTAAGATGAGTTAGTCACAAAGATATGACCACAAAAATATATGAAAAGCCTAAAAACTCGGACCATTCCAACCTGAACTAGTCCGAAATTCATAGGTCCGAAAATGGTCGATCCATACTTCGGGCGGGTTTTTCACATGTACGTTTGGCCCTGGCAAAAATTTCGGGTTCCAAATGGCCTGGCCCAGACCGAAATATTTAATGATCAGTTGGTCATAGCTATTCTTAGTATTTATAATACTATGGACACGACGAAAGTCAGAAATACTGATTGATTAATCTACTGAGAAAATATGTCGAAAAAAAACGGGATGTTTAGGTCGGAAACCGCGGGCTTCTTCCTTCAAAACGAAATGAGTCTCTCTCAGACGTATCTCTTTCGGGCCAAATCAAATTCTAGGCGGAAACAAAAGACGAGGAAGAACATTCTTTTTTTTTGGGTGTTCCTTCTTGTCCTCAACATAGCTATCTTCCAGCATTGAACTCTCAACTAATTTATACGGTTCACAACAACAGGAGGTATCTCTAACTTTCTCCATTGACATACACCAAATGGACGAGGACATTAAATGCACCTCTCTGTACAAATAGCCTGCGTTCAAGATCCCAAAAAAATGTTAAAAAAAGAAGGAAATGCCCGTATGGATTCAGCAAATTTGTAATTGGGTTCCCATGAGTGAATTGACGAAGGCCACTTGCTGCATCTTAGGAAGTATGACCTGAGATTGATATCTTGCTTTGCACTTGTTGCAGTGTCGTCGTGTTACTATTCAGAACTTATTGCTCGCATTCGTTCCACTGAATAAAAAATCAATTGTGTTTTTGACTTAGTTTATGTTGCAGGATATCTGGCCATTCATAGGAATTATATGAGGACCATCAACTGAAAACCCCATCATCCTATGAAACAAAGTGTTCTCAAACATTAGCAGTCCTAAGTTTCGGTAGACCATCTAATGTCACACAATAATAGCTAAACAATACAAAACCGCAATTGTCTCCTGCATCTTTCCCCTTCTGTTTTTTACTTTGTATTATGATCTCCCAATAGCCGGAGACCAAGAAGAAATTGCTTCCATGCCAAATGCAAATCAAACTGCTAGGTCAATCTACTTCTAGTAGCAATATGAATCGAACATTGAAGGAACACGATGCACATAGAGGCAGAGCGAGCAGGAGAAAGAGAGAGTTGAAAAAGCACAAAAATGGGAAGAATCAGAGTTCAACCATAAGCATTGAGCTGCCGCACATCAAAATACTGAAAAGACACAGCAAAGAGATTTCACAAGAAAAACTTGATCCGAATTATGTGGTTCAAGTACATCCACAGTGAATTATTATGTCGTTTCACTTTGAAACCAGTTAGAGGAACTTCCTGTATGGCCTTCCATTATCCTCATCCTGCATATGCTGTTAAACACCATCCAAAGTAGATATGTCAGTAACACACCTCATATGCTTTCAGCACCAGTTTGAAAATACCATCCAGAAGAATCCATTATTAATCAAAGGAAAGCCAACACACATGTTTTTATGCTTGAAGATTGAAAATCAAGATGTCAATCATATCCACTCTGCCAGTGAGCACGAGTCACATGTTGAAGATACAGACATCTCAGAATAGAGTGATTAGAATTCTTAATGCTCCCACCAGATAAGAAATTTGCCAAAGGTCAAACAACCTGCCCTATATGAACTAGACTCCAATAAGCCCAGACCCAATGCGAAAAGATCAAAAGACCACTATTTCTTTCTCAAGATAGAAAAGCAATTAGGTTTGGCCCATCATTGTAGTTGAGAACCTGAGGATGTGAACTTCCACAAGGTTAACGTGATAAAGCAAATTCCAGTGAGCCTGTTAATCTTGGCTTTGACTATATAATTTCCAGAGCAAAGCCACAATGCAAGTTAAGGATGTAAAGGCTCTTGCACTTTGCCAATTGATTCTGTTTCAACAGAAATGGCAAATGGGCTGTGGTGTGCATCATGTACTCTTGGATATCTAATCTGCCTTTAACCCCTTTCACCATCCTTTTAACACGCTTCACTGAGTGAACTCAACATAATCAACAGACCCATTCATCTCGTTTCTCCAAGGAGACATTCCTCCAGCCCTGCCCTTTACAAACTGTGCTCAACGCTGTGTTTCCCCCGACCAGAAGTTCAGATTATTTAAACTAGAGCCAATCGATAAAACTATTGTCATCAGCAAAAGCAGCACAAAAATAAACAAAATTGTCTCGATTTGGATGGGCCACTAAATTCTTCTAACCATTGAGCTTTCCAAGCTCATTCAATCAATCAATCCTTTTCAAAGTTAACAACCCGTGCCTTTACACATATCAAAAGATGGCCTTTTTAGCCTCCCTTGTCTTCCCTCTAACCAAAACTAGATTACCGTTCATGAATCCCGCAAATTGCTCTCTTCCCGGAATGTCCATTTCCTACACTAGAATAAAATTTCAATGCCCTCCACCGCAGGATGAATAAAGAATCGCTTCCCTTAATTAAAGAGCACACAGAGTTGAAAACCCATAGAATCCATTATCAAGCGTTCAGCTCACTTCTCATCCCTCGGCGCAACCCAAAGCCAACAACAATTAGAACACTGAGCCGACTCCCATAGGAAGCGGCGGTGATCGATTCAGTGGCAATCAAAACTAGGGCAAATGCGGAATCCGAAAGGCCAGATCAATCAGAATCGATCGATCGATACAGCGAGGAAGAGAGGAGGAGTACGTACGAATTCGCGGACGATGCCCTTGTAGACGAGGAGGGGGATGGCGACGCCGAAGATGCCGACGAGGGCGAAGTTCCGGCGAGTCCACCGGAAGTTGTGCTCCAGGGTCTCCCGCGCCGAGCCCCAATCTTCTATGAACTTGTTCTTGTGCGCTTCCATTCCTCCCCCCATCTTCGCTCCCTCTTTCTCTCTCTCTCTCTCAGACTCTTCTCTGGTAGCTGCGTCCTCCCTCTTACCCAGGCTACAATTTTATTTCGAGTATTTTGGGGTATCCCTGTTTTTCGTTTAATTTTATATTGCTTTTATGAGTTTTGTTTCGCCCTTATTATTACGTAAGAATGCGCCTCTTTGATTTGATTCTTAACAAATCAACTAGAAAGAAATAATATATAATTGTTAATATCTAGTCGGCTTAAAATTCTTCATTACTTTAAAGAAACAAAATAATTTATAGTTCGGCGAAAACGGCAAAAAGACTATTTTGGGACTTAAGTTTATGAAAGGTATTTGCTCTTTATCTCTCTCTATCTTCTTTTTTTTTTTTTTTAATAAACAAGGCCTGAAAATTACATCATTACTCTCTTAATAAAACATGATTCAACCTGATCCCCTAACAACAGAAGAAACAAACCTATTGGTGGCTTATCTAATACATAATTATCATCCGCACTGTTGAGTTTAATAACCCAATTTGCTAATTAATCTGCACTTCCATTACCTTCTCTAAAATTATGGAGAATCTTGATCTTTGAAAATACTTGAGCACGCTAACAATTTGAGAAATGAGTGTGTCACCAAAATAAAGCGATGAAGTTGATTATGAGAAATAGCTACTTGTGAAGCCACTTCCATAATAAATCCTGTTAATACCCAAAGAAATTGCCAATTTGAGGTTTAAGAAAAAGCCCCACAGTTTAGTTTTGAGTGAAAAACACATTCTTACTATTTGTATGAATCCAAAAAGCCAATTGCCTGAGTCATCACGAATAAGTCCACCTATTGAACCTAGAGCTAGGTTGCCTTTGAAGGCCCCGTCGGAATTCAGTTTGACCATGGTCCAGCCCACAAACTTATCTCTGTTCTCCCTTTTGGCAAACAATCTATTTTCTATTAATCAAGCAGATAGGATATCGTTGACATATCCTAAGATCAAATTCATAGGTATACCTGGAAAGGAGAAGTATGTCTAAAACAAATTTTGATTCCTCCAATTCTATTGAAGCCAACAAGTTACACCAAATGTTCGTGGCCAATCATATTTTCTATAATTGCTATTGCAACAGATTGCTAACAACCACTTATGCAAATGAAAAGTAAAGAAATGACCCCTTAAATCTGTAGGCAAAATTTTCTGCCAAACACCCTTTGCATACTTACAGTCCCGAAGTACGTGTAAGGTGGTCTCAGAAAAAGATCGTGGACAAGAAGCGCAATAGGGATCCGCTATGATTTTACGATGGAATCTTTCGTGATTAGTAAGTAGATGTTAGTATGAAACCAGTCATAGAAAACTTTTGATCCTCTGCGGTCCATCCCATTTCCATACTAAATCCAGAGCTTATTCGTAGGTAAATATTGTTCTGTTGAGATTAAATCAGAGGCTTCCTTTACAGAGAAACTCCCACTGCTATTTCTAGCCCAAAGCAATAAATCATTATCATCAAAGTATGGACTGAAGTCTCAGCAAAAATTAACTGAGGCAAGATAACCACTAGACTGGTATTTGAAACTTAACTTCTTTTTCTTTTTGCATTCAAAATTTATAAATGGACAAGGAGACAATGGCGACGTCAACGATGCCGCTACTACTGTTACTTCATCATCTTCCTTTGTGAGCCCATCTTTTACAATCTCATGGGACCGTCGTGTCGTCACAATAATTTCACGCCTTCTTCCCTAATTTTCAACAATTGTTTATCCGAAACTCGTTCTATTTCAAAAGTAAGATATGTATAGAGCTGCTAAATCACATATACCAAAAAGATCAAACCAAGATCAAAAGAAGGAGCTAGGCTTGGAATGGTAGCGATATAGAAAAAAAAAACGGATGGATTACAAAGAGAATACTTGCATTTTAGGGGTTTGATAAGTCATAGAATATGGAACTTCTTCGGAAAAAGGCACTAGTTGGGGAATAAATCATTTCCTTTGATCCGATATTTGAAACAAATTTCAAGACCTATGAAAGATTTTGGATCGTTTGTGCAACAAAACTCGAATTGCTAAGTTGTCATTGTACTCACAAGTTAACGACTAAGTTTGCATGCATTTGGCAATTGTTAGGAGTTCATCGATACGAACTTAGGCCATACAAGGCAGCACTTTGATAGATGACATTTGCTTTGGGACAATTTTTGGAGTTCACTCCCTTTCATAGAGTGCACGAAAAGGAGGATTGATATCAGCCCGATGAGCTTTTCAATGTGATAAGCTAGTAATTCACGGATCAAAAGGTCGCATCGATGAATATGGACGCTTTTACCAAGGATGGCTTACAACCACTAGGCTAACATTTGGATTTTGAATAACATTCGGTAAGCGAACATCTGTTTATACCATTCGAGTAAAAAGGGAAAAAGAAGCGAACACCAATGCTCATAACATATGACAGATGTAGCGTACCATGGATAGACAAGGAAAGAAGAGCATAATGCTCCCAAAAGGTCCCCATCCTCATGGCATTGTGACAGTTTTACAAGAGAATATGATGCCGATATGCCCGCTGTTTGAACATATATACCGAGGCCTCATTTTTTTTTGTTCTTTTGACCCCTCGATAGCTTCGCACCGGCTGGGGTCTCTCTCTCTTTCTCCAACCATCTTCTTTCTTATAGTCCACTTCAAAATTCTATAGTGCTCTCGCACTCCTCACTTCCCGCGTTTCTTTTTTCTCTCTGCTTGACCATTGCCCCCATCAAAATCAGTTCCACAGGACATTAGCTGATACTCAATGGGAGAGGAAACAGAAGCCTCAGCGAATGGTCCTGGTGAAGTCACGATGGATAATGATGTAGCAGTGATGCCGGATGTTCACAACACCGGAATGAAGATCGAGAGGGCGAGAGAAGTTTATGCGGAGCATCTGAGCATCGAAGAGAAGCCATCCAAAGTGGAGGTCTACTCTTGGTACTTGTATGGGCTTTGCTCATACTTCATCCAGACGGTCCTTGTGCCGATAGTTTTCCCTCTCCTCATCAGCCAAATTTTTAAAAGAGTACCTCCGCCCACTCAAGGATGGTACAGGAGTTTCAGGGGATTGGCTTGTGACAAAAACGAGATGACACTGTAAGTCTTTGCGCACTCTCTTGCAACTTCTTTCTGAAGAGAGAGCTCATGGGAACACAGACCAATTTACTTGGTAGAAAAAGATAATTCTAACCAACTTTCACTCACAATAGTTTTTCAAGTTCATGGCATTTCCAAATCATCCATAACAGCTAAAAACTAAAAACCTAATGCCATATGATTTCTTAACAAGTGGAACATATATATTTTGGACAGCTTATTGATGGAAACATAGTGTGCGTGCACTTATGGGTCGGTGTCATATGTTCCAGTTGTGTCGTACAAGATCGAATGGTATAGACTCCATATCATGGTTAACTCTATGTTACAAAGCTCAACCTATTAGGAAAGCAAGTTCGCTGCATGCATCAAACGTACTCTTTTACACTTTTATGCTGAGCTTAGGCCTATGAAGAAACTCAAGATCAAAATGGAACAATGATGGATAAGGAACTAGGAGCACCGGAGAAATAACGATGACCCAAATAGAATACCAGGTTACATGAAGTTGGAAATACTTGTCTCCTGCTCCATTATCATATGCTTCCACAGGCGAGGAATTAATGAATACCTGACCTTATATCAACACATTGTACATACATAACTTATAATTGTATGATCTCGAGAACAGGTATCAAAGCATAACTTACCAGTCAATTAACGTCGGCCAATGGATATTCTCATCCCTAGAGTGGGTATCAGCTTCTTGGGTCATAGGCCTAATCCTGGCAGCTCCATTCCTTGGATTCGCTTCTTTCTACCTCGACCACAGCCGCAGCCAACAGATCATCGCAGGAGCTGCGACAGTCATTGGCGTCGTGTTCTGCCTACCTGCCGGATCCTTCCGCTTAACATGGATCTTCCCTCCTTATATCGCGGCCATCGTTGCCGCCCACACCATTGCCACCGCCGCACACACGCGCCACCTTGGCCTCATGATCCGCGGCTTCACTGGCCCTACCCTCAACAGAGACCAGTTCCACCTTCGGAGGGCAGCATCCACCTGGCTCTCGCTCATCGCCACTGCCGTTGGCTCCTTAGGCTGCGCCGCCTTCTCCTCCTTCACCTCCCACATGGTCAACGAGAAATTCGTCGGTCTGTGGGTCGTCTCCATCTTCAGCGGCATCATGTGGCTTGTCGGAATACTCCACGTCGGCATCGCACAAAGATCCGGACTGCCCTCAACCAGCACACCAATATCCCACTTTTTCTCCACTTTGGCATTTCCACAAGCAGTCGGGGGGCTCGTCAGCGTTTTCTTGGGATCTTTCACAGCGATGTGCATTTTCACCGGGGGTGTCCTCTTTGTGATGGGCCAACTATGCCTAAAGCCCGTTGCTTTCCTCTACCTCCTGCTCACCTACTTCTTGTTCCCCATAGTCTCTCTCCCCCTGATGCACCCGCTCCAACACGTGCTCCGAACAAGCGCAGTGAAGATGAAAATCCTGGGCTTCGCTCTCTCGATGCTCACATCAGGAATGGGGTTCTACTTCAGGGAGAAGACATGGGCGAAGGAGCACGTACTCCTGTTCGCGGCGATACAGGGCACGTCGGCGGGGACCCTGCACGCGTTCGGCCGAGTCCTGATCCTGGACTCCGCGCCGCGCGGGAAGGAAGGGGCTTTCGCGGCGTGGCACTCGTGGGTCGGCGGCATCGGCGCTTGCGCCGGCTTCGCCGCGGCGTCCGCCGTTCCCGGGAAGATAGGCACCTCCTTCGGGGTGGCGTTCCTGGGCGCGGCCCTCGGAGCGATCGTGCTGGTCTACGGGAACGTGAGCGACTACGGGGGAGCTTTGAGAGCAGGGCACGTGAAGGGGGACGGTGCAGGGAGGGGACTGCCCGAGCACGCGTTCGACGATGAAGTGATCGTGAAGGAGCAGTCCGCGGCTCCATAGAGAGAGAGAGAGGATGAGAAAGAGAGGAAATGAACAGAGTGGGAAATGCAGAGGTTTGCCTTTGTGTTTTCATTGGATTTTTCAGCTGATGTAATAAATAAAAGCAGATTCTTTCTTTTATTTCCTTTTAAGCTTCTTTCGGCCACGCGATTGTTTCTTCTACCTCGTAGGTAAATTCGTACTACTACGCATATCACACAAGTTTGTTCTCGCATATAATGCCATGCTAATTATTTTATTTTGTGATAATAACATAAATGATCCATAATCTTTAACATAATACACAATGTGATCCTTCAATTTTTAATTTACTTAATATGTTCTTAAAATTTTAACTCAACATATAATGTTTTCCTTAAATTTTTAATTTGTTTAACGTGATCCTTAAAATTTAGATAAATGTTCAAACTAATCCTTAAACTATATAAAAAAATCCAATGTTATTTTTTAAGGATAATATTGAACATTTTCATATAATCTAAAGACATAAACTATATTTAAAAAGTAAAAGTTCAAGGATTATATTGCAAATTGACTTAAAATTCATGGATTATATTGAACAAATGAAAAATTAATGAATCATATTGCACTTATGGCCAAAGTTTAAGGATCATTTATGATATTTTTCTTTTACTTTTCCCTCCACACTAAACTATTCCTTTCCCTTTCTTTTAATGTTTATTAATTGTTTTTTTTAATAGGAAGTCCTAAGTAGGGGACAGTTGCACAAAACTAAAAATACAAAGAAAAAATATGGAGATTGCAGTAGGAGAATTTTATTTTTAGCATAGCCAAAAATAAAATAAAATGAAATGAAATGAAATGACGAAATGAGCATCGCTTGTACGTGGATTACCTAAACCCGCCAAACAAACACTCCCCGTTCTTCTTCTCAAGCCCCCAAAGCCAAAACCGCACTCGTCTCCCCCTGTCGAGGTTTTAGAGCAAGCACTAAAAGCAGCATCACAGCAGCGGAGATCTTCTCTCGATTCGCGCACGCTCTCACCACCGGTCGCCGAACGATGCAGCGATGGTGCACGAAGCTCCGGCCGCTGGCGCTTCAATCGCTCCGCTGCTCTCCGGCCCCGAGCTCTCGCCGTCTCCTCCACGCCGCCGCGCTCGTCCGGCCGCCCGCCGCAACCTCCGCGCTGTACCGAGCGCCGAGCTTCTGTAATGCGCCTCTTCCGAACGCTTCTCTGCCCGCGCGCTACTCGCCTCTCGGCTTTCGCTCGCTTCCTCCCCATAACTTCTCCGTAAGTTTCGATGCGGTCTCTTTTCGGACTCCTCCTCTCGTGCATTTTCCGTCGTTTTTCCTCGTTTCCGTTTTGGCTGGGGAGCAAATGGTTGCGGGGAGAGGAAAGAAGCGAGCTTCTCGTCGATCGGATGTAGGTCGGGGTTAGTCGTGGGGTAGGGATTGTGGATGTTTGAGTGGGATTCTTTGAAATGAAAGGGACTCTTCTTGTTTGTGTTGATGTTGGCGTGTGGTTAGTAGGCTCAAGTGCGGCACGTGTCGTCTCGAGACCGCAGGAAGAAGAGGAAGCGGATGACGCCTATGGTTTCCAAAGTGAAGAAGATCAAGATGAAATTCTATTCGTATGGTTTTGCCCCCCTCTCTGTTGATGATTACCTGATTATTTAGTGATTGGAGCAGTTTGCATTATGAGATGGTGTAACTGGACTGTCCGTGTGTCGTCTCTCAGATCGTACAAGTCGAGGTTCAGACCAATGAACGATGGAAATATCAGACGGTGGAAGGAAGGCAAACGCCATAATGCGCATCTCAAGGTTGGTCCTTTCTTTCCTGTCAGCTTTTAGCTGAAGATTTATTATAACAAACTGTAGTGCCGGAAGTTTCAGTCAGTTGATGACGCAGCTGGTTTAGCTTTTTTGTGGTAGGATCTGTGTGCGTGTGCGTCGAAAGATGTGGTAGGAGACGTTCTCCCTTAGATGTTCATTTTTATGCGAGTGGCGCACTACAGATGCACTTGGTTTTGCCATTAGAACATCTCTCATTCATCTTTTGGAAAATGTTGACGGTTGCTATCTCATTAAAATCTCAAAAACTAAGGGGCGCTATTATCCCAATGGATTGCAATCATTATCCCCGGCCAAATAGGGTTTGGGATAGAATACAGTGCTTGTGTGGAGCAAAGTAGTTTTTGGGTGTCTGTAGGTTAGCTTTGTGGGTAGGACTTAGAGGAGTTGTGGTATCTGTCCTCAGGTTGGAGGAACTGGAATGAAGTGAGCCAATGCTGAAGCATGATGAACATTTCAGCATAACACAAGATATTTTCTAGTTATAGTGGGAGATAAGAATCTGAAGATATGGAGATGGTCCTTGTCCCACTATGTGCTGCATTTGGAACATTATGTCATGGAAATTACTTCCTCTTAACAGTAATTGGACTTCTGTTCAAAAAAAAAAAAAAAAAAAAAAAAAACAGTAATTGGACTTTACTATGTTGATTCTCTGAGTATCTTATGTTGGCAGCTTTTGCCATCTTGGCATTCTTGCGAATGCATTCTTTTAGAGGTGAAGTTTGCTTGGAACATAAGGGATGCAGTGGTCTATTGCAAGGGGCATTTGATTGCTGAACTACTTTTCTTCCAGGGAGCTAGTTTCTTAGCCTTCCTTACATTCTTTGAAAACTTTACGCAAGGTGTTGATCCCGCATGAAAAAGTATAGGTCACCCTATTACAAAGGCTCAGTCAATGAGGATTACGTTTTCTGGTCAAGCAATGGTTATTGCTTTTTTACCTGCTGTTGCCGGATTGCTGGATGAGTCACGGGTTGTAATAATTTATTTTTCTGTCATTGGGCTTCACTGAGTGGCTCGTGATGTGATATACTTCAGTGTCACTGCTACAAGTTTATTATCAGGAAAATGTCAGGCTTTGCTGGATTTTCATATGTTAAATGAAGTTTCCACTTGCCACAATCAATGATAGGATCAACTTGGTCACTGTTCCGTTTTCTCTCCCTGCCCTGAGTAGGTAGGGGTATTCTGGGAACTTTAAACTCTCTGTATACATTTAGGTCGAAATCTTTCTGTTAGGTGAACGCAGTATGTTCTAAAGACCTTGATGACATAGAGATGCAGTTCTTTTTGTACAAAACGGTAGTAGAGTGCTTCTCCTAGGGGCATTCGATCATGACCTTGTGAAAAAGAAAATGCCATTGTTGGCTTCGCAACAGCCCTTTGGTTGCATTTATTCATGGAAATTGATGATAAGCAAGTCTGGTGAGTGATACCTGTATGCGATTGAATGCGATTAGACAGATATAACACTTCTTGAGCTTTCTTATATCGATAGAGTAGTTTGGTTGTATCTTATGCCTCTCCACCTGTACACGTTCCATTCTTGTTGAAATGCTCAATGCTTGGGATAAAGGTTAATAGGCTAATGAGACTTTATGGCCTCATGCAGTCAAAGAAGTCAAAGAGGAGGCTGCGAAAACCAGCTACTGTGCCGTTGGCGTATGCCAAGGTGATGAAGAAGCTCAGCTTCTGCAGTTAATCACTGCAGTCCATTGGACGACCGCTGTTAAGGCTCTGGCAACGGGTGGAAATCGTTAACACCAACCTTTATTTTTTCTTGGGGAAAATTCCTGTTCCTTTTTTCTGAGTTTAGTCAGCTGAGCTTTTTTGTTGGACAGCTCAACCAAATAGCAACATTTGATTTTTGTTTTCCCTTCTTTTGCTGGATAAGCAACCATTGGATAATTGATAAGCAAATTATTGATGATGACTCTACCTTTGTTTAATTCTGGTTTGCTTTTCGATACTAATCCTCTGTTTGGGAGGGACAGGACGAGGAAAGCGGAGAGAAACTTTCAACTTTCCCTCCTCGTTGTACTTCTCAAGAATCTCAGGTACTCCACATTGACCCCTAATCTTCCTTCACATACCCTCTTTCCCAAACAAAGCATTAATGCGGCTTGCCTTGCTACATCTTATGAGGATGATGAAATTTTAGGCTTAGGGGTCTTTGGGGGACATGATATTCTTGGGGAAAATCCGAGGCAACCTAGGCCGGATGATTTTATGTCATTATCAGGAATTGTGAGACGCACTTTAATTTTAAGCATGATTGCCTCGGAATAAGGTGAACTTTGGGTTGTTTCCTTGGATTTTGGCCCCGAATTTGGTGCTGCGAAACTGAAATTTAGGAAATGTTACAGGCGAGAAACTAAATAAATTCAAATATTCGTTCCCTCGGCTAGCTTTTTCACCAGAAAACTGCGGTCCATCACCTTTTTTGATGGATCATAACCAGGCTCGACTACAATATCTCCAGAGGAATCAAAAACGTTCTGAGTTCCATTTTTGATGAAATCGTTAAAGGAATTAATCTGGTGACTAATTAGACCACCGTGCTCATGGAAGAATGCAGTGCGTGCCATCCTACGAAAGTTTCTCAGAAATGGCTCTCCAAGATCATGTAAGTTAGGAGAGTCACCAAGTTCTTCGCCATCACTAGATATGTCCATGTCCCTGTCACTTCTTCTACCCATTTGTCCCCTTTAAGAAGAAGATTCATCCATAGAGAACAAAATCTGCATAGACCATGAAACATCCTGGTGAGTAAATAATCATGTGTGCAAGGGACAGAGCACAACTTAAGTATGAGTGCGAGCATAACTAGATGAATCTAAAATGAAGGAGTTAAAACGATTCCGATGTAGCCATAAAAGGACAAAACAACACAACTTACAACAAATCAAGATTCAGAGATGTGATGCTTCAATTTGAACATATTCTTCCAAAATGTCAAACCATGCTGAGATCCATTTACTTCCCCAATCTTTAATTGTCATAGGATATGAGCAAAGTGGTTCAGTTCTGCTCAAGTGATTTTCTAGAACAAAAAAACTAAAAGGTTGATGACGCTCTGCAGGGAGAAACTGTACAAAGACAGAGAAGGAAATGACGCTCTGCTTCGAAAGTTATCACTTGACTTTGAGGATCATGAATGACTTATTGCCATCCTGTACTGGGTATTCACAAGGCCATATAGGGCGTTAGTTTTCATTTTCCTTTTGGTCATCAAGGCAAATAAAAGAACAAGTTGAAGCTATCTAACAAGCGAATCAAACCTCAGTCAATCCCGTGTTTTATCTTTGCTTCCTCATAGTCCCGGCCTTTTGAGGTATCAAATTGTCCATGGATACGATATTCAAGGCGAGCCGGAATAAGGAGGATTTTACGGGCATTGAGAGGAGAACAGGATGAAAATCAGAATAAACAATGCACTTGTTGAAAACTTGAAAAGCAATGGGACATGTCTGTTTGGACTGCCCCCTGCCAATACCAGGTCATTTTTCGTTGGAATTGGAAGACAAATGTACAGATTAAGGGATTGATTTTCTTCCTTTTACCAAGAATTAGATTTGGCAAAAATAAGATCGTATCAACTTAGCATAGGGCAAGCATGATCAGAAATCAATTGACGGAAGGAAAATCATCGTGCCTCAGACAGGGTACACTAGTTGTTACAGTAACATAATTATAAAACCGAATGCAGATGGTAGCCCAGCAATTTCAACGTGATGAAAAGTGCAATTTTTCTAGAGAGATAATCAACTAGGAGTACCAAATTAAAACCTCTCAATTTCCTTTGATGTCTACAGAGATCTCAAAGGAAACACTACAGTCATCTACTGGATCCAAGAGAGAGGAGGGAGATCAATATGCTCACAGCAGAGCATTCACATGACTAAAGATCTGAGGCTTTTTAAAAAATTAACTAATCCAAAGAGTAATTTAGGGCGCATTTAGTAATACTCTAAGGGTGCGCATGGAAACGCTTATTGTCTGGGGAACAGTTTTTTTTTCATAAATAGTTCATTTCTATTTCTACTCTGGGGAACAATTTCTGAGTAAAATAAAGTGTTTTGTAACTATATAAAAATTCTATTTTTGAAATATAAAAAGAATAGAAATATGTTTTGTACGATTTTTTATTTTTTTATTTTTTATTTTTATTCTTACTCACGGAATGCTGACCGCCACTCACCGATGTCCATCGCCCGTTGTTGCTCACCGCCGGCCGCCACCGTAAGACCCTAGCCACCGACTAGCGGTCTTGTGGCGGTAGCTGGCAACAACGGGCGACGAGCAGCAGCAACAGGCAATGGGCCGCGGCGGTTGACGGCTACGACGATGATTGAGTGGCAACGACGATGGTGGTGGCGGTCTTGCGGCGGCAGCTAGCGGTCGATGGCGGGAACAACGGTCGATGGCGGTCATCGGCGGTTGGGGGTGGTTGGTGGGGTGGGCTGCGTGACGACGATCGACGGAGCGGCGACAATGGTCGCCACCGGTGGGGCAATGGTCAACGACGGCCGATGGTTGCCGCGGCCGGTTGGAGGTGGTCGGCGGTTGGTAGGTAGCCACCCAAGGCCGCAAGCAAGAAAAAAAAAAAAAAAAAAACTTGCTTATTTCTAGAAATTGTTCTCGGGAACAAGAACCTACTTTTTTTGTTTCTTGTTTTTTTCCCGGGAACAAAAATTTTACCAAATGGATTTCTATTCTTGTTTTATTTTGGGAAACAAGAGAACAGAAATTGGGAGAAATAGAAATGTTACCATACATGCCATAAATAGTGAGTGATTCTATTCTTTTATTCCCAAAACCAAAAAAAAAAAAAAAAATTCGCTTGGTAAATTTTTTGCTCATGAGAACAAAAATCCACTTTTTTATTACAAGAAATAAATTTGGAACATAATAAAAAAATAGGAAAAAATTTGTTTCTTGTTCTCGAGAATAATTCCTAAAATCAAGCTTAATTTTTCTTCTTTTCTCGTCTTTCCTCTTCTTTTCTTTCCCTTTTTTTCTTCTTCTTCCTCCTTTGGCCGGTTGCTAGAGCGTCGCCGACCCCAATGACACCAAGCCATGGCAAGGCTCGTAGGCCCAAGCCTTGTTATGGTTGCGTGAAGCTTGACCTTGCCCAAATTTGGAGAGGCCAAGCTTGCCCAACCATCGGTGAGGCTGAACTTCGCTGAGGTCGACCTAGCGGTGGCCTGACGAGAGGTGGCTCAACAAGGCTGACCTCACCGGCGGTTGGGCAAGGCTCAGCCTCACCATATCTAGGGGAGGTCAACCTCACCCAACTCACGATGAGGCTCAGGACATCGGCCCTCATCTAGCCTATGGCCAATGACCGGAGAAAGGAAAAGATGAAAGGGAAAAAGAAAAAAAGAGAAAATCTTAATAAAATTATTAAAAGAAAATTATTTTGATTAGAAATTTTAAGGGTTTTACTAAATGTATTTTTATTTCAGAAATAGAAATTTTGAACAGTTTACTAGGCATCTTTAAATGCTCAGAAATTATTCCTAGGAACAGAATTAAGAAAAATCATTTTTGAGCAAAAATTATTTCGGGAATGGAATGATTACCAAATATATAGACTGTCATGAATAAAGGGTTTTTCATTTGCATGACTTGATCTCATTAGCCACAAGATAGTATTGGCAACATATGCTTGAAAAGTAATTCACAATCCAAGTTGCTAAGGATTCACCTCGATGGTGTGAGAATACTTAAAGATTTACAAATTTGTCCCAAAGTAAGACAACGTGATGTAACACATTACACAAACGAGTTTAACTTCCATGAAGAGGAAATATATTGGCAGTAAATAAGGAAAGGAATAAAAACATAGGACAAAATAGACATTTGTGTTTCACAAAATAGGATTAGCATAAAAGCACACCTAGCATCAGAATTCCATAAATATGAATGAACAGAAAAAAAAAAAAAGGTCTTTTTTTTTTGAGTCAAAACCCACTCTTGAAACTTACTCGTCTCCACCCATCTCCTGAGAAGGTGGGGATTTGAACCCCTCACCCCCCTTTCATGTTGGAAGAGAGAGATTAATCTTCATGAGAGTGAGTCTCAACGGCAACCGCAACCACCACAAAGTAGCAAAAGATAAAGCCATACCAAAACTCCTCACTTGTCACTGTCGCATACGTCTCCAAAGGCACAAGACCGAGCTGACAGCATAGAGAACTAGATACTAACGGAGAATAACCCTGAGCCAAGACATAAGGCAAGACTGAGCCACCGGAGCCGACGGCATAGAGAACTAAATACTAACAGAGAGTAACCAGAGCCAAGACATAAGGAGAACCGCCTCGTCGGAAACTTGAATTTCTAGTTTTCTATCTGGCCCTCTTCTGGCTATCCAGTTTACCGTGGACTCAGCGAGGACAAAGGTATTCCCTACACGCCGTGCCAACTCACGATACATGCAGGTAGCGTAGATCAAGTGAAAAACCTTAAACACTCCACTATCACTGGATAGAAAGGGTCCTTTCACTAAAGAATCTCTTGGATTTGATCAAGTTCGATCACAAGTAGGATATTTCTTCCACGGAGACTGATAGGAACTTAATACAACGAAACCCCAGTAAAACTTAGTACTTAAATTATCAAAACTGATTCAGACCAAAAAAAAAATTATCAAAACTGATCTACTTGGCGGAATCAGACTTGGCGTCCACTATTGGATACAACATCGTAGAGCCAGTAAAGGGAAAAATAAACAAAGTCTGAGAACAAGATTAACTATGATGGACTAGAAGACCCATTCACCATGAAACATGGTTGCAGGCCATCTTTTCGTCATTTATCATATGCTACAAAGCTGGTAAGTCTTATAGTCCCACCCAATATGAACGGCCGTTGCTGTTGTGGACAGCTGATGGAGATGGAGATGTCACACACCACTCGTACCAAACCTTCACGAAAGTTTAAATAATGAGTAAATCCGTTATCCTTAAGAGGTGCCAATGGATAGGATGATTTTGATTCATGAGATAGTTTACCTTTGCAGAACCAACACAACGCCAAAAATGTACTTCCAGAGGAGAACCAGGATGTATACGCAGCGGAGTCCTCAGAGGGAAAAATATTGGGAACCTGTATCCAACATTAGAGCGTGGCAAGAAGGGAAACAACACATAAAAGCAGTCATGGAACTTTTAAAGATGATTATAAGATGCATTATTTTGGTGAGGCACGGCTTACACCAAGTGGACTTACCAGCTAAACATATTTGGGGTGGCAACTGATGGTTCAATTCCCAGATGAACGTCTTTGTAAAGTGTCGCATCGAAGTAGCCAGCAAATCCTACAGATCATGCAAAGAAAAGAAATTAAAACGAGTTCTGCCAAATACTTCTCTCTAGGCCATGCCTTAATCTCCAAGGCATACTGATTATGAGTTCTTCCAGCACAAACCACATCCTCTTTTCTATAAAAAGGTACTCTCAAATGATGTCAAGAAGCTTGACTTAGTAGAAGACTCGGCCTACTCACATGAAAAGCTGTACTTACTAAAGAGGGATGCCAAGACCTATAAATAATATGTTTTCTTTCAGAAACAAATTGTGCAGATTACAGAAATAAAATTGATACAACATACCATGGACAAGTGCTGATCCCATATCGCTAGGTATCTCAAATTGCAGCTTTTTGTAACGTTGATTATTTCTCTGAGGTGAGCACTCTGGGTGGGTAAATGTGAAGACCTAATCACACGTAAAAGACAGTTATTAAAATGAGAAAGTGAAAGCTCAAGTTGAAGGTAACAAATCATGCGTTGATGGCTTCCATCACAAATAAGAACAGCAAATGATTCCTAATCATACAGTCACAAATGCCATTGGGATAGAGAGCTCACAGGTTGCGTAGGAGCAAGCCTCGCTACACTGTGCAATTTGACAACATAAGCTGTTTCAAAGTGAATGAGATCTTTATGTGATTTCACCTGCAATGCCACATTAACCTTTGAGACAAGGCATACATATAGTGAGTGGTAACTCTGATACAGGAGAGGGGCATACATCATTATATAGCTTTGATGTTGTCACGGGTTGTATGAAGCTTGTGTACCTAAAATGGGCATACAGATAGATACATGCTACACGTGAGTGTCCCTAGATAACAGGAAATATGGACTTTAATGTCAGCTAGAAAATTTGAAAGTCATTAATTGGCCATAGTCCCAAAAGTACAATTAATGGTAATCCTGACTAATTAATATGAGGCATCGCTTAATCAATTCAATGCCCACAAAGTACAAGATTTTGATATTTATTCTGTGTCAGGTGTGTGATACAAACTCCCAATATAAACATTTATCAACCAGAGATACTTTGCTAGCTCAATCCATCATGTACTCAAAAGTAGTTTAAATTAAAGTAGAGCTATATCAAGTCCTCAGCAGAGGGATATTGACTTTTAAACCTTTAGCTCTTTCGTCCAAATAATAATCGAGCTTATAAGGAAAGTTACAAGTTCCTTTTTCCTCTGTTTCTAACAGGTGATGTTCTTGGTTGATAAAACAAGCTGCAATGTCATGTGTTTCAAAAAGAAAATCAATGATTGGAGTTGTGGAGTCAAAAGTTAGCAAAGAATTAATGTGAACAACTAAGACAAAATGAGCCAATCTGGTATTGGATATCCATTTTAGCTAAAAGCAACATGGATCACAGGACTTACCCAAAAAACAAAAAAAACATGGATCACAGGAATCTCACTAACAAGATTTGAGTCGATAAAGTAAAGATGCAAACATAAAGTTTCATTTTTTAAATAATGTCTGATTGGAGAATCACACAACTCGAGATATGCTAAACAATTGTAATCAAGCCGCTCATAGTCCATGAAATTTAAATTAGGGAATCAACATAATTATGCACAGTTACAAGCATTGTCAGGAGGATGTCCAAGCAAATTATACATACAAGAGAAGATGAGATTAATTCTTATCATCATATAAAGAAAGGGCCCTGATGGGGCCAATGCAGCACAAAAAGCTATGAAAATGGGTGTTCAATCAACCAAAGTTACAAATATGACAAAGAAACTCATTTGTAATAGTTTCAGAATGTGAATTCTGACCAATAGAATTAACTACAATACTACAATACTTCATTACTTTTCTAAGTAAACATGACATGCGACTTTGATTAATAGTTTCAGCGAGTGAAGGGATGCTGTGGAGGAGAGGGCTGGCCCCGGGATGGCCCGGGGGGGGGGGTTGATTAATTTAAGGAGACCAAGAGCAGGAGAATTTTCAATTGATCTACAGTGCGCATGAGGTTTTAAAATATAGTCTATCCATCATATGATCGCAACAAGCTCATTTGTTGCCCGTTGGTGTCCTCCTAGCATACACATCATGCTAAATCAAGTATACGCATAAGCATCAGCTAATTGACAGCATTTGTCCATTATTTTGAATTACTGAAAAGAACACGTACGATGATGGAATTGACAATCCATCTTCCTTCAAAAATCTCTGGGCTCCATCTAGACATTCGGGAGAGAGCTCATTGTCGCCAAAAGAACCGAGCAATTCACTAACCTAAGATAAGCAAATACAGTAAACACTAGCTCACAGGGAGATTAAAATAATCAATAACATTTGACTAGATATACCTACCAATATGTCAGCCTTCTGAGGAGCATCCCAGGAACGCATATCACTGGAAACTATGGTCACAGAATTTTCCCACCCTTCTAATTTAACCAAACTCTGTCAAAAGTATACATTATCATATCAGAGTTCAAGAAAAGCATAAGCAGAATTGCTGTAATAACGGTTCATGGTAGAGACCAAAAATTAGCTGACTCACGTGTAGTGTAACAATTGCATTTGGATTTTTTTCCACAGCATAGACTTTTATCTTACGGCCAGTTTCTTCAGCAGCCTAAATATGAAGAGGAAAGAAATTACATATCAGATGCCCAGCTATGGAATATGAGTAAACAGAATTGTCAACAGTACAACCTGCAATGATGCCCTTACTAGTGGTCCACGTCCTGCTCCTACGACCATCAGTACCTTTGCAAATATAAAAGAATAACAATTGACCTCATCATAGACATAACAACATGCAGAACAAAAAAAATAAAAAATGGAGCAATACCAGCAAAAGCTGGAGAGAGAGAGAGTGAGAGAGTATACAGTGGTTATAACCGATGCTTTCTCATCAGGAACTCTGTCAATCAAAGCTTGACTAATCGCCCTTTGATACTGCAAAAGAAAATTTGAATGCAGACAATCAAGGACAAAGGGAAAACAAATCATAAACAGAGAGAGGAAAATGTATGCATCCAAAAAGCTAGTGTAATTTCATAGGGAAAAGATCTGGAGTGTGGATGTGAATCCCACACTTGTACTATCCATGTTCATAACACTCTATATCCGATATTAAATACGCTGATAATAGTTGCACAAACTAAGGACACGGAAATGGACACTGTTAAGTAATATGCTAATATACATCATTGTCCCGTTTCCTAGTAACTTATGTTTTCATGAGAAACTGTCATTAGGGTAATCGGTAATATAGCATAGGTCAAGAGTTCAAATCCTAAAACTCCCTCTATATTTCTTTGGTTATTGTGTTCTAGTCCAAGGTTATCTCATCAATGTGGTTACTGCTGTTTTTCTTGTGTGAGGTCTCGCTCACACATGAGACGGCATTTTTAAGAAACATGATAAAATACATTGTCTGCTTGTTTCCTTATAGCTTTTGGTAAAAATGGTCAACTCACAAAAGTCATTGATAATATAACTTCAACATGCAATACAGGCATTCTCTTCTTAACTATTGGAGTGAGAAATTATGAGTAAATGACAGACCAGAAACATAGGACAGAAGTTCTCAAAGAACCATTACAGAAGTATAAGGCAAAAATTCTCAAAGAACCACATCTTAAAACTACAAACATATCATTTCTTTGAGCCATGTCACCAGTACGATAGAGCTATACCTGGGTGTACTTTACTGTATCTTTCTCAAATGTCTCATAGGTTTGAGCCTCCAGATTATCCATAAGAGGCTGTAACAGAAATATATACATTAAACGGAATTCTAAACTTACTTCGGCAAAAGGCAATGTCCACAAACATGGAAAACTTACTTGTAATGGAGACTGCAGGAAGTCCCGGTAACCCAACTGGACCAAAAGAATGAGTTAGCCAAAGCAAAAGAATCAGCTGATGTTAAAACGTTCAAAGTAACCTTCCCTTTCATTTGGAGGGAAGGCAGATGAGGTTCCTCCTTCCTTCTCTTCATTTTTTATTTTTTATTTTATTTTCGTGGCCACGTTTTTTTTTTTTTTTTTTTGGGGGGGGGGCGGTTGGGGTTTGTTTGTTGTTCAGTGAATTGATGGTTACCTCAAACCTCTCTTGCTCAGGAAGTGGATCCAGCTTCTGATAGAGATAACCAACATACTCCAGGTATGGCCTCAAAGAATTGTTTTGTACACCTAGCTTAAGAACATTTTTGTCAAACAGTGACGACAGCCAGGATCAACAATGTAGTGCAGACACAAAGATCTGTGAGAGTTTCTTAATGAAATCCTTTATTGTTCATCAAAAAGTTCAGACATGAGACATGCTAGTAAGAACAAATAAAGAGAGTGTTAGAATAACGAATCGCCAACCTTAGTTACCTCAAGAAACTTCAAAGCCAAAGAAATATTTTTGTTCATTCATGTTCAAGCTTATGAAATAAATCTTCTACCAAGTCATATTGCTCCACGTGACAAAATAATGCATCAAAAGAACTCCAATACAAAGCACAGAGCAATATTCTAACAGGACACTTACAGCCAACATTGTCCCCATTATCCAGAGTAGCTGGATCTGCGCTTCCCCTCAAAACTTTATGTAATGGTTTTCCAGAAATGACTATCTAACAAAACATATTTGGCAAGAAGCACATAAGTTTCATAAGGCATGCATAAAAAGCAATGGAAAAGGCAACTGCCCACATTAGTTCTGATTAATTACTATGGTCACCAAAAAGCATGTATTTGATTCACGGAGACTAATAAGTAAGATTTAAGGGCAAAAATATCTCTTGAACATCTTCACAACAGTAAAAAGGAAACATTAGCATGATTAACAGATGCTATGAGAAGTTTATGCACTTAGCCAAAGCCGGAAAGCAGTGATTCGACTGAAAGTTTCTGCCACCAATCATCAGCCAGCTTAGTATTGGTTCTATGCCATTTCCTTTCTTACAGTTGACTACCTCCTTATACAATCTACAATCATTTTCAAACATCTATGAAATCACCAAATCCTTATTGTCACCAACACCTCCAATAACCTTAGCATAATTGGTCAAAATGGTCACAGGACATCACCAAGAATGCGTAAAACCAGAAAAATGTAAAGGAAAATAGAGGCTTTAAGCTTATTTCATAGTTATCTTCTCCAACGCATGAATATCTATAACAAGAGATTAAGTTACAAAAATCCCCCCCACCAAGACATGTAACACCAACATAAACATGCCACCTCCATCAAGAATCACTTTGTCTTGTTCCATTTCTTGACAAAATCTCCCTAGGCCATCACTAAATACTATTTCTTTCAACTCACTTTAGCTAGTCCCAAGATACAGACCTTGACACCAAAGAAGAGTCCAACCAAACACTTTGTATATCCTAGTTGATGAGATAAAGCTACAAAATCTTCCCCCCACCAACACATGCAACACCAACATAAACATGCCTCCTCCATCAAGAACCACATTGTCTCGTTGTTCCATTTCTTGACAAAATCTCCCTAGGCTGTTGCTAAATACTATTTCTTTCAACTCACTTTAGCTAGTCCCAAGATACACATCTGACACCAAAGAAGAGCCCAGCCAAACGCTTAGTTATATTTTAGTTGAAGAGATAAAGCTACAAAATATTCCTCCCACCAACACATGTAACACCAAAATAAACATGCCTCCTCCATCAAGAACCACTTTGTCTTGTTGTTCCATTTCTTGACAAAATCTCCCTAGGCTGTCACTAAATATTACTTCTTTTAACTCACTTTAGCTAGTCCCAAGATACGAATTTTGACATCAAAGAAGCGCCCAACCAAATGCTTTGTTATATCCTAGTTGAGCCGATTAAACATTAAAATACATCGAATTGCTCCAATAAAACCGAGTACTTTTTGTCTACAATTACTGCATATCTGATTGCACCGATAAATTAATTGTCTTCCCTATGAGTTCTAGTCTCAATAAGAATGCTCGCTCTTATGATTTATTTGTATGTTACGAATATACCACATCAATTGAGCATGTACTATGTATTAATGACAAGATTTCATTAAAGCAAAGCCAATTTCATCACGTAAGTCCAAACTGAAGGACTGAAGGACCGCACATTTAGTGATGAATGGACAATAATTTGTAAAGAGTATACGAAAAATTAAAATATCTGGAGGAAAAGAGCTTTCATAGAGTATAGGAGCAGGAAATCGCAGAACTTGGAAGTACCTGTACTGAATGGTTGAAAAACCCAGTGATAAGCTTCTGATGTCGTTTTGACAGGCAAGGATAACCTCGTGCATTTGTTAAAAAGCACTGCCGCATCAATAAACCATTATTTACTTTTGATTCAGCTGAGAAGCAGCAAGTAAAGTGCTAACTATCTTTTTATAATAAATCAAGGCCCAGATATAGTACTTCTGTGTTTAGGATTGCTGCTCTAACAGGCTCTCCAAACCAACGAACAAGCGAATTTGCTGAAGGCAATGTACTCCTGGAAATAGAAAATTTTCACTACATATGGGGAACATATAGCTCCAAAGCACACTACAAGAAAATACTAATAAATACACCATAGCTAACTTATGAATGAATTAGTTAACTTACGAAACATCAAGAGCAATTGAAAGTTGGCTGTGATGCTCACAAAGAAGGCGAAAGGAATTCCACAGGTCCCAAGCATCAGTCTAAAGGCAAGTGTCAAATACTCCAATTAAGCAGATGTAGATTTCAACCAAAAATTTGACATGTAAACAGGATGATTGTTCTCTTCCTTTTACTCTTCTACTATATCTCAATTATTTATTCTTCCTTTTGAGGAGAATGTTCTCCATCGCAGCATCAGACTTGAACTAAATCTATGTAGTACAAGGACAAGGAAGAAAGTATCATGAAGAATGGACTAGAGACTCTTAGAGGACAAGAGGTAACATAAATTACTGACCATATCATCAGTACTTGTACCCATGGAGTCATCCTCGGCCTTGAACAAAGGAATTCTAAGCCACAACTGTTCATAAGAAGCTGAACATGAGAAACAAGAAGATATAGTAGAGACAGAGAGTGATCAAAAAGGCAATGTATGATCAGGCACCTGCATATTGGTCAGACCCTGCAAAATTTGATTAATGCACCGAGCATAATTTGCACAGGATGCTCGCCTAGGTGTGGGAAGCAGGCAGGCCTGCACAAGATGATAAAAGCCAAGCGGATCTTACAAGAAAAGCATTTTCTCAAGCATGTCTCTGACCATGACTATCTTTGCCAACAGAGCATCAAATTATTACATTTTCTAGTGGAGCAAACAGCTGGTTACAGTGAGATGTATAGCAAGACTGGTTTTGCTTTTTGCTGCCAATTCGAGTGATCACAGGCCTTTGCTACATAGATTTCGTGATGTGCTAGGGCTCATAGTCACCACATGCCAACAGTTCTACTAAAATCCTCTTCAATCATTAGCAATGGATTTCTCGAATTTTACTTGTTATGGCATCTAAGTAAAGCTATCAGCAATCTATACCTGCAGGGAGAGGTGAGAAGCCCATGCTATTTCCTGCTTCAAAGTGGTTTCAGAATCCAGTCGCAGGATCTCGTCTTCAGAATCCAGGTCAATCCACGAGCTAATTTTTCCTAAGCAAGAACATCATCGATAAAAGAAGATCATGGGTGCAAGTTCACAAGACCAAGAAGATTCTCTTGATGTATGATATTTGTTCTTTAAGGCATAAAACTGAAAATTAGCAGATGATGGTCAAAGCAAAGCACATTGAAATGGAAATATCTTTTAAACTAGGAAATATGGTTTTGTCAATGCTCAAATTCCTACAAGTGATGCTGATTGACAAAATAATGAGAAGGTGGTGTTTTACGGTTAAAGAGACCATCTTATCCATTTATAATTATATAATATAAAAAGAAAAAGAAAAAGATCAACACACACAAAGGGACTAGCATATCTCTCAAGTGGCACTTCATTTTGAGAAAGTTTCTTTTCTTAATTTTTTGTGATCTCTTCTATTGTTAGAGGAGATGATTCCAGCAGTCTGACTAATATATTTAAAAACATTACGCTAATGTCTTTTTCTATTTAAGGAATTGACATGTGTCAATATCTTAGTACCAACTAAGTAGCTTCTACTGGAAGAAACAAAAGTAATCCACATTTTGAAGAACTTCCACATATTGATGCAGGTAAAGTATATAAACAGAAGAAAAGTCGAAGCACATTCAAAGCTGGTTTGGTATCAAAGCTTTGGTACCAGTAATTCCAAATCATGTTTACTTGTATTTCAGAACATACATACCTAGGTATATGCACACGAATTTATACATATATATGCAGTAGGAGCTTCAAACCACTTAGAAGACTCATTTACACAAGTTGAGACGAAGATTATCTGACAGATTGATGGGAAGGATTTGAGCACAGACAAAACCTAAAAGTATGCAAACCTATTGGAGATAAGAATGGCTGAATTAAATTACGCGGGAGGATATGATAACGACCTTTGATGAGTAATTATATGCTATACATTATGGGATTTGATCGTAAAAGCCATTTGGCCAAGTCCTGACTAACGAGAACTGTTCTTTTTTTTTGTCATTTTGGTGGTGCCATTCTTGTTCTTCCCGTGAAGAGATGAACATAACCTTGTGTATGCCGATGTAAAATGATTCTGGTGTGAATGTCAAACAAACTTAAAAGAAAATCAGAACTTAAAAAAATGACAAAGAGAAAGGCCCCATACCCACAACATGACTGCTCCACTGGGAAGGGTTCAAAATTAAGTCTGACCCAGCAACCGGCAGGACACTCGATCCATTTCCATCTTTTTCTAGTAAGCTCGGCCTATAAGTTGGATTCATCTGCAGCATGAGTAAAAACACCACGCAAAACGGTTACAAAATATCCATCCTAGCATAAGCAAATCTCTCTTGTAAATCCTCGCGTTCACATTTTATAATGTAGTCCGTAGTAGCCTAAACAGCTATTCCTAATGAGTTGTCTCCAGACAAGTGATCATGCAGCACCACCAATTGTCACCGATTAAACCACGTCATGCGCACCGACTGCAAATGCACCTCAAAATGCATATGAGTCTGAAGCCAGTACCTAGCTCTTAAAGAACCAGACACAAAGTCCCAACAAATTTATCAAGCCAAAACGAGGCCAGCCACTGACGAACAATTCAGTAGTAGCCACTAAAGAAGCTATTGGAAGCAGAATCGATTCGCAGGGACACGGTCGTCGAAGCGACCGCGCCACATAAAAGCCGAGCGGATCATTTCGGCGATTGAAAGATGACGTAGGGGTCGACGAACCAGAGGAGAGACGACAAAGTCGAAGCCGCCGCGGGAGATGTTGGCAGAGAGGAGGCGGGGGACATCCTCGTCGAACTCGGTCTCCACTCCACAGTACCGGGACTCGCCCTTGTCGCCGGGGCTTCTCTCTCCGAGCGGCATGCCTGAGCTCCGGCGATCGTAGGAGCAGACGCTTCGAGCTCCCCGCGACGAGCGAAGTTGGAGAAAATGCCCTGGAGAGAGAGAGAGAGAGAGAGGGGGAGGGAGGCAAAAGTTTCTGCTCGGCTTTTGTGTTGATGGAGGAGGAAATTGGTAGGGTTTTAGATTCAAACGGTTAAACCCAGAAAAGCGATAACAAAGAGGGTTTGGCGCTGACCCAAAAATTAAGAAAATAAAAATAATATTAGGTTCTCGAACTATCCAAAAGATATTCACTTTTAATTGGGCACCATTTTCAACGCCTAGATAAGTGGTAACGATTATGCTTGCCAAATAAATCTAGTTGTACATCGAATGGGAGGTGGAAATTTATAAATTCATGTAGGTGAAAGATGACACTGACCCTTTGGACAAAAAAATTGAGATATTAAAGTCTCTGAAAAAGGTTACATGTAAATCATCCTATTGCTAATGATAATGCAATCACCAAAAGACGATGGATATATTAGAGATTGAACTAAAAAAAACAGAAGTAAATAGTATAAGAAGTGCAAAAGATTATCATTCTAATAAAAAATTGAAAAAGAAAAAATTGGCAATTCCTTCAATCACGGTATTAATTTTTGAAATGTTTGAGAGATGGTGAATTGGTTGTTTTAAGAAAATTAGAATTGTCCCACAAAAGATGTGTATATATAGTGTGGTGCTTTAGAGGAAAACAATTATGAAGTAACAATTTTTCTACCAAATTAATAACAAGGGAGTTAAACAGGATGGAAGATTTGAAAGAGGATTTATAATAGTTTGGCCATCCACTTCGTCTGCTCCATTCTTCTAGCTTTAACAACCATAAAACAAAGACTAGAATCCAATAGAAATTCTCTATATTTTACACTTTATAGAGAATTTTGTTTCCATACAAAGCTCAATAGATGATTTTACCAACATAATCAACTCTTACAATACTGTAACTCTCATTCTACCCCAAACAGAAGAACTCAACCCAAAAAAGAAAAAAGAAAAAAAGAATTATGACTAGAAAACAAAGCTTTGCATAAGTGAAACTTGGAGAGTTTGCTACGGTGGAATGACAATGAAAGTTCTTAATTTCCGCCCATCTTCATGACCATCTCTCACCTTTTCAAATAGACCTCCATTCTCCAAAGTGTCCAACATAAGCTTTCTCATGGTCAAAAGGAGTCATTGGACCGCTTTGCTTAGGGCTTGTTTGGCAACGTGCCAAACAGTGCTAGATTCTGATTTTTTGTTCCCATAATCAGTTTGGGACGAGAATTGCGTTTGGTAAAATTTTTTTTTTCCGGGAACAATTTTGGATAAGATTTGAGAATAAAAAAATTTGATTCTCTCGTCCGAGAATCGAAAAAGAATCACCCTCGCTCTTCCCTTTTGTCATCCCGTTGCCATCCGCCCGCCGCCGGTCGCCGGAGGCTCGCCAAGCAGAGCGAGGTCCGGCGAGGTGCCGGAGGCTCGCCGAGCCAAAGTGAGGTCCGATGAGCTCGTTGGAGGCAAGCCCGGCCACCGGCGGGCCGGGCGAGCCTTCGCGTGGCCGGGCGAGCTCACCGATGGCCGGGTGAGGCTCGACCTCGCCCGGCCTCGCGGTGGCGAGGCCGGCTCGCCGAGGCCGGGCGAGGCTCGGCTCGCCACCGGCGAGGCTCGGCCTCGGCGGGGCGGGTGAGCCTCGCCCGGTACCCGGCGATGCTTGGTCCGAAGGCCAACTAGAGCGTCGCCGGCCCTCGTCTAGCCGGTCGCCGGTCAGTGACCGGCCATGAAGAAGAAGAAGAATAGGAAAAAAGGGAAAAAAAGAAAAAAAGGAAAAAATAAAAGTAAAAAAATTATTTAAAAATTAAAAGAAATTAATTTGGAACATAATCAATTAATACGATATCAAACACAATTCTATTCTAGAATAAAAATTTTGAACAGGTTACCAAATGCACTTTTTACTCATAATCGGTTCAGGAAGAGAATAAAAAATAATCATTTCTAGTCAAAATCGGCTCAGGAACAGAATCGTTACCAAACGCGCCCTTAGCCACCTGACCTACTTCGTACGTGATTAAAGAAAACTATGTGAACAAAGAATGGGATAGTAAGAAATAGACTCCTGTACTTTTATGGTGCATTTGGTAATGCATTCACGGGAATAATTTCGATTAGAAATAATTATTTTTATTCTATTCTTGAGAACAATTTCTAAGTATTTTAAGCGGTTTAGGCGGCGCATGGTAACATTTTTATTTCTCTAAATTTATGTTCTTTTGTTCCTCGGAACAAAAAAAGAACAGAAATCCGTTTGGTAACGTCAAGTTGTTTTTCTATTCCCTAGAATAGAAAGTTAGCCCATAAATAGATTTGGAGTAGAAATGAGAAGCAAAAAAGTTACTTCTTATTTTCAAGAACAACTTCTAGAAATAAGTCAATTTTATTTTTTTTTTTTTTTTTTTTATTTCTCTTGCTACAACCACCTCCAATCGCCCGCCGTCGCGCCGACCACCACAGCCCGGTGGTCGTCGGTGGTCGATGGGCTGTGCGGTGGCAATTGGCGGTCGACGGACGTGCAATGACGGCAGTGGGCAGCGGTTGGCGGTCGGCAATCTGTGAACAAGAATAAAAATGAATAAATACAAAAAAGAATTGTTGCATTACCAAACGCATTTCTATTCTTTTTCTATTCTAAAAGTATAAATTTTGTGTAGTTATCAAATGGGTTCTTTTACTCATAAATTGTTCTCTCGAATAGAAATAGAAAAAAACTATTTCTGAAAAAAAAAAAAACTCTTCTCTAGTTAAGAAGTGTTGTCATGCGCAGCCTTAGTAATCGTTAAAAATTTCAATTCCCAAAATAAAATTGCATTTGGTATTGCGCTCAAAATTTATACTCCGATTTTTTTTTAATTTTCAAATAATTTTATTACTTTTTTTTCTTCTTTTTTTTTTTTTCCTTTCTTTCTCTTCTTCTTTTTCTTCAAGTTGCCGATTGCTAGCCTTAGGATGACTGGCGATTGGCCAGACGAGGGTCGGCGACCTCACCAGAGTATTACTAGCCCTCGGCGAGGCCAGTAGTTGGGCGAGGCTCGGCTAAGCCTCGGCAGGGCTAGGCGAGCCTCACTGGTGGCTATGCTTGTCTTCAACGAGCTCGCCGAATTGGTTGTTGGGGACTGATGGCGATGGCAGTATATGAAGAAGAAGAACAAGAGAAAATAAATCCGTTTGGCAAAGTCTATACAATACTTACCTTTGCCCAAAAAAAAAAAAGAAAAAGAAAAGAAAAAGAAAAAATAGGTGCTTGATTCTAAAATTGTTCTTTAGAACAAGAATCAACTTTTTTTTTTATTCTACTCTAAATCTATTATAGGAAATAAAATTTTTATCAAACACAATTCTGTTTCAAAACTACTTTTGGGAACAAAAGAATAGAAATAAACACTGCTTGACAAGTTAACAAATAGGCCCTATATAATCTATTGGCCTATTCGATCTATCTTCACAAAAATGATAAAGTCGTTATAATCTTCTCCGGACTACTTTTTGGCGAATTCCCAAGCTTGTAAAATGCGTGAGACCTCAATTTGAATGCAAATCAAATTGATTAAGTGCATGGGTCTTCTTTGTCGAGTATAAAAGCACGTATGATAGCCCTTTGTATAATTTAGTTTAGAATTCCATGAATCATATTAAATAAATTAAAAGTTTACGAACCACATTATAGATTGGACTGAAGTAAATGGATTATATCGAATAAATTAAAAGTTCAAGAATCACATAATATATTGAATTAAAGTTCATAAACCATCACATCATTTTCCCTTAATAAAAAGTAAAATAGAGCTTTTTGTATCCAACTCATTAGTCATTGAAGGTAATCCTTAGATTTGGCACGTAATATTACATTTATGTTGATCATGTAATAAAATAGTCAATAGAGTCCAAATTTTTTTAAATAGTTCACTTTCGAAAATTAAATGCGAAGCTCTTTCATTTCACAACCATTGAAATTCTGTCCTAATGTACATTTCATTTAAATCCTAATTACTCCTCCTCAGGCATATTTCTTTTGAAGATTTTGTTAATCTATGGCCAGTAGTACTAGACAACCTAGTTTACTATTCTCAACATACCGATTGCTCTCGTATCATTCATAATCAGTACAGATAACAAAGCATATTTAAAAGAAGTCCTTTAAATTTTTATCAACGAGTGCTCTATAGTTAGTTCCTAATAAATGTAGACGTGGATATTAGAGTTTCATTTTCGCAGTGAAGGAAAAAGAGAAAAAACGGGCGTTTCGTTTATTTTCCTTGGGGAGACAATTACCCTAACGCGCCACCGGTCGGGTCGTCTTCTTTCCACTGGTTTTGCCGCCGTCTGCGACGGTAAACACCGGAGACGCCCGCACGCATACCCAGTCTCTCTCTCTCTTTCTCTCTGCGTCTGCTGGTGACTGCTTCTGGGAGCCTCAGCTGCATTTCGAGTCCGAAGTCGTTGATTCTTAGGGTTCCTTCGAAGTATTCATCTGAGGTACTCTTCTGTCCCCTGAGCTCGAGTCTCTCTGTTTCGATGCGAAGCGAAAGAAAGAAAAGAACTTCACTCGGGTCGAGTTCTTTTGCTTGATGGGTCTGGTTTTGCTGCTTGCGCCACTGCAATCGTTTCGAACTTTCTGCTTCTTTTTTGGAGTTTAACTATGTCCCTGCTCTGTTTTCATTTTAATTCTTTTGGCGATCGACTGATTCTAATTGATACTAAAGCATTGTAATTATTATTATCGGCTGCAGCAATCTGTGGACTCATTATATGAAAGGAATGCTGAATCTCTTGTTTTTACGATTCTTTGTTGTTGTTTTTGCTGTCCTCTCCTGTCTTTCCGAATGCAAAACCCCTTCAAAACCCTGATTGAAGAAAGTGATCACAGGTCGCGGAGAAATGGCTGGTCGTTCTGGTTCACTACTCCGATCTTTGAGGTCGTTGATTGGGTCCTCGCGAAACGCGTGGCCCCGCGATGATGCCCACTTTGTCCAGCCTCACCGCTCATTTTTCACGATCAACAGGTTATTCCTCGCATTTCGCGTTTTGCCTCTAAATGCTACGGAAGGCTTAATTTTATGTTTTTTACCTCCTGAAACTGAATTTGGTCCTGGGGTTGTGGTTGTTTTAGTGGCAGCACGGTGGGACAATTGGGCAGCAACCGCTTGCCAACACCGATCCAGGGTATCAACTGTTTCTCTCTAATGACAATAACTCCATTGCTTTCTTTACTTTAGACCACTTGTTATGAGAACTTCTTAGTTTTTCAATTACATACAAGGCTCAAAGGCTCTGATGTTCTTCTCGTAATTTTGATGACTTGGTTAGCTTTTGATTCTCACCAAGGCAGTCGTTAGGAGTTATTTATGTGACACAATATGGAACTTCATAATTAATTCCTAGCTAGCTCGCTGAGGTTTCAAGACCACTTATTGGGTAAATATGGTTAATTCGGTCTTTAGGGTGTAAATATCAATCTCATGGCTGTTTCACAAAGGGTTTTGACTAGAGCTAGGTCAGGCACACAGTCACTTGTCTTGATTAGGGGAGTATTACTCTTGGGGTAAAAGGGACCCAATGAATGGATCGGCATATACTCAAATCTGGAAGTCTACAAGGTGTCGTAGAAGTAGAACGAATGCAGGTGTGACTGCTGAGAGAGTGTGTTGCTTTGGTGAGTGAGATGGAGGTCCTAGTATCAACAATTTATGCATATGCCTTCATTGTTGCATAATCTTGGAACTAGAATGTTGTTTCTACTGATGGATAGAGCATAGAGTTTGTTCAGTTATTAATTTGTATGTACTCTACCGTGGTTTCTTTCGACAAGATGATCTTTTCTTCCTAATGAGAGAATAAAAGGGAATGGTCAGGAAAAAAAAAAGAATACTAGAGAAATCGATTTTTCATTGTATGAACACTATAAGGTACATATTGGTTTCTTCTCTGTGATTCATATTAATATGTTTTTTGGCCTGTCTATCAATTCAGTTTTTGGGCTTTTCGAAGTCTTGGCATGAACAATGATGTTTTTTTTGGGAAGCATGGACATATGATCTATATTGCTATAGAACCTTCATCAAATTTGAACGTTTTCTGATACTTCTTTTGTGTCTATGGTGAAAATGTTTTGGGATGCTTGATTGAGGCAATTTTGCTGCATGAGAGATGGATTTTTGGCTTCTGTTTTAAGAAATGAAACTCTCAAATTTGCCGCTCTATGCAATTTGTAAATATGAAGATTTAACCATTTGCCCCAACAATGGCTAACAATTTTTGCTGCTTCTCATTGAAAAATTGCTGATATTAGCAGCTCCTGGCCTTTTCAGTTGGATTCTGTTGTTGACACATTTCTGTGATCTTATAATACTTGACATCTGGAGTGATGAAGATGTGGTTTTAAGATGTTTCAGTTGCTCCATTCTCTTGGGCTGTGGAATCATTTTAAGCATGATTTCTGGTTTAAAACAATGGTTGAATCTCTCTTGTGAAAATAGCAAGTTGAAGGTTCTATCTTCCATGCCATAGCAATATTTTCCTATGCCTTAGCCATATTTTCCTATTATTGGTTTTCAACTTATCCATAGGTGTTATTTGTGAATGTCGAGGTTGTCTTATATTAACTGTACTTTCTTCAGATGATCTGTAACCACATAGATTACAACCCTATCAAATCCCTCCATGAAGGAGTTGCACTAAGTCTTAAATCTTTTGTGCAGAATTCTATCAAGTCCCTGTTTCCCTTGTGCAGTGTTGTTTTTCAAAAAATAGCAATTTAGTTGCTTCCTATCGTCAGGGTACTGATGGTCGTGTAGATGTGTGATTTTATTGGACTGATAACTCAAAGAGCTGGGACAAATTTTTAAGACAATCAAGGGTTGCATTGCACTAACTAAAAGGCTAGCATTATGTGCAAATGTTTAGGATTTCTTCTGTAATTTATCTGTACGTGAACTACTTATATGTGCTACCTGCTTGTATTGGCAATCTGCACTTATCTAATCTTCTGCACTTTCCTTCTGAATCCTTGCAGCATCCGCACTGAATCAATGCTTGAAAGTTACTCAAAATTATCTGTGTAAAGCAAAAATCGTTATAGCCCTTTCGGAAATGACGCTTCTCAACCTGTCAAACAGTAGCTCAACACTGTACTATAATTGCATGGAACGTTTTACTTGATAAAATTACTTGTGTATGAAATTTTATCATAGAAATTAGCAACTGCCCCTACACATCTAGGTTTGTTTTTTGCACCTTGACCTTTGTCTCTGAGAACCATGAGCCATTGTCATTGCGGGTAAACACATGGAACTTGAGCCTTCGTTGTTGAACTCGCTGTCCACTCGTTTCAAAGACATTAGGAAGCACGATCCACTTTTTGGAGCTACAGTGTTGCCCTTCTCTTGATACCTGATGTTGGATTAATTGCTTGTTATTGTTCTCCTCCTATACATGTATTTTTTCGGAGTGCATTGCATGTCTTATCTGGACTGCCCTTCATGACAGTGAGGGTATTATCTCAATACTTCCAAATTATTTATTCAGTTTCCATTGTTACTGTATTACAAAACTAGCAGGTTATATGAGACAGGGTGTTTTTACGGGTAGCTCTTCTTCGTGGAACATTTTGCACAATTTGGCGTACGGCAATTTCTTGTCTCAGGTTAGTGCCTTAGAAATTCTTTACAACTCATTCGTTGGCAGTTTTCAAGAACAGGAAAGATAAAAAGAAAGTTTCTTGACGGTGGCTTCGAAAAGTTAGCAGACTTGGAAGTACTAAAATTTAGAAACTTTTACCTAATCATATTGTAATTTTTTTTTGAACACCTATTAAATAAATATCTTCTTAATTCCGCAGCAGCGAAGGACTTTCATTCAGATGGGGACTATTCTCAAAGTGGTGGACAATTCAGGGGCGAAGAAGGCAATGTGCATCCAAGCTTTGAAGGCGGGAAAGAAAGGGGCGAGGCTGGGAGATACAATCAAGGTGTCTATAAAGGAGGCCCTTCCCAATGGGAAAGCGAAGAAAGGGGACAAATTCAGCGCCATAGTCGTGCGTGCTGCCATGCCGCGGGGCCGCTGTGATGGCAGCGAGATCAAGTTCGATGACAATGCCTGCGTCCTCATCGTGAACAAAAGCAAGGACAAGGACCCCGTGGGGACGAGAGTGTTCGGGCCGGTTCCGCATGAGCTGAGGAAGAAGAGCGTAAAGATTCTGACTTTGGCGGAACATATCGCATGAAGAAATCATAATTCATATGTGGGGTGAGGTTTCTGAACGGTGCAATGATGTCTGGATATGCGTTTCGCATGGGAGTGGTTTTGTCCCCTCTTGAGCTCCATCTACCTGTTCTTGCATCTGAAGTGATCTTCATTGATGAAGTGAGAGAAACTCCCTCTCTCCCTCTCTCTCTCTCTCTCTCTCACTGTGGAATCTTGCTTTTGTTTCCCCTTTATGCCAACTTTTCTCAGCCGAACAATGAGTACTTTCAAAAGAATTATCCGGTTTCGGACCATGGAGGAAAACCACCCACGTGAAGATGTGCAGTGCTAAGCAGTTGACGAAACTAGTGTGGTGATGATAATTGTCATTGATGAGAGATTCTCCGCATGTCATCGCAAAGTTTTTAACCAGAGAAATATGAGACGTGGAATCATCATAGTTCTGAAGTTGAAATTTTTCAGATGTAACACGTAACTATGTGTAGCGATTTTCACATTTCGTATGGTTTTCTCAGTCATTTCTCGTATTGAAGTTGAAATGGGTAGCTACGATGAGAATTATACATCGGTGTTCATATAGTTTTCGTGGCTTAAAAAGAAGAGAAGTTAACTTTCAAATACTGGATTATGATAGCGAAGGAGACTAATCATTTAGAAACCAAATACCTTATTCAAGTATAATCCTTTTCCGTCTTTGGCAAAAGCAAAACAGTCTCATCTCGTTAAATTACAAAAAAATTGAGCTGAATAAAGTTGGCATTTTATATCTTATCTAGCAAGGGTGTGTATGGTCCAGGTGGGCGGTTCCCAATCAGCTAAGAACCGGTTCCGAAAAATTGGAATCGGGAATCGTCTGTTAGTTGCATGGATCCACCCGGGAACTGGACTACCAGTCCGGTTTGGTTCCAGGGTGAATCCATAGAATCGGTCCAACCCTCGCGCCTTCCCTTTTTTGCCCTCCTTGCATTTACTTATTGTGGCTCTTCCGATCATGTTGGCTTTATTCTCTTCAAGTACTAGCGCCGCAACGGCGGCGGTTCTGACTCTTGCGCCGCTTTTGTCCCAACCACCACCACCATCTTCACCACCGCCTTTGCCGTCTCCCACTCCTCCCCTGAGACTGACAATGAGGAGGACAATGGGAACGATGAGCCATTCTTAGACTTGGAGTTTGCCCTTATCTCTGAAAATGAGGACGATGGGGGGAGGCTTGAGGAGGGGGAGGAGGAAGAGGGGAGATAGAAGCGAGATAAGCCCAACAACGAAGAGGACGATACTGATAGTGAATGCGGAGGTGGCGATGAGGATGGCGACGACGTGGAGAGAGAGTTCACGTTCGAGGGGGGAAAAGAGAATCAACTCACTTTCGTCGAGTTTGGAGTAGGACTCGAAGGGAGATGAGTAGAGTAAATTGGAGAGAAAGAGGGAGCTCGAGAAGATTTTGAACTAAAGAGAGACGAGATGGAGTTAGAGAGTAGTGAATTGAGACAAGATAGTGATTGGAGCCCTAAATTTTAGATTTTCTAATTTCGATTTTTTTAATATTAAAAATTAATATACTATTATAATATAATTGGTCCGGTTCGGGTGGACAGGTGGGCGAATCCACCCATAGAACCGGGAACCGGACTCGTATCCGGTTCTTATAAATTGGAACTGGGAACCGGTCCGATTCCCTTAAAAATCATCAGTTCTGGGCAGTTCGGGTGAGTCGGTTCTTTTGCACATCCCTATTATCTAGTTGATTTGTTTAGAATCAAATCGAATAGTTGTGTTCTCAAGGAATAAATGCTGGTGAACCAAAAGAGGTAAAAGTGATAAATGATGAAAAGCAAAAAGCTAACACGAAATTCGCGATTAGCTGAATAACGGCAGCGTCTAAAGATGCTAGCAAGAAAAGCTGGTGAGAATCTCATGGTGAGATCATGCCATGAAGCTTTGACGCCCTCCGCTCTTTGGTGGACCCAGCCAACAACTCTATTTCCCCTGAGATCGCCTGCTCCAAGCACACATGAGCTCAGCCTGATCTGAACCGCGAAACTACGTGGGCCCAAAGAGACGCCAGCGTAATCCAACGGCTTGGATCGACCGAGCTCAGTTTACGATGACCGTACAAGGACTGTTCATTTACATTACGCTTCAGCTCCTGTCAATGCAAATTAAAAAAACTCTGGCGAAGTGGGCACGACATTCGCCTCGGGACTGAGCTAGAGCTCGAGCTCTCTCTCTCCGATTTTGATCGTCGTCTCCTCCTCCTCCGCCGCGATCAGCCATGCGGCCGCCGCCGCCGCGGACCTCCAAGCGCGGCTCCACCGCCGGCTCTCCCTCCCCCCGGGCGCGCCTGCATTCTCCTCCCCTCGGCCATCCCGCGCCTCCGCTGGTCCTCCGCCCGCCTCTCCGGCGGTCGCCGCGGTTCTCTCCGCTTCCGGGACCCCCGCGATCGGGGCCGCGATCTCGCCGTGAGCTCAGTTCTCGCTTGGCGAAGCATGTCGTGGCGGCATTGAGCCTGAGGAGGTCCCCGAGGCTGGGTTCGGGCATGCAAGGTGCGGAAAAGAGCGGTACGAGGTTGGCGACCGGTTCGTGCTTGGCTAGATGCTTGAGGAGGTCTCCGAGGCTTGGTTCTGCCGTGACCGGTGCGGAGAGCGACAATGTGGCTACCGTTTCGCCTGCATTGGGCGATCCGTCGAGCGAATCTGGTCCCCGGGTGGCGGGGAGTGGTGCGAGGAAGCGCCGTGCGCCGGATTCCGCCGAAATGCCTTTGAGAAGCTCGAGTTCGGCGCGCACGAATGATGGGAGTCGGAAGAGAAATGCCGCTCTGATTTCGGCTAAGGTATGTTACATGGTAGCTGTGTTCGTTTGAAGATGAGACAACCTTGTGAACGGAATGGTTGCTGCTTTTATCCCGAAACTTAGTTGATCACGACGTTGGATGAGAGCACTCAAGAGTGGGCATGATCTAGTCAAAGTTTGTCATGGCAAAATCTTCGACTTATATTTTAGTAGCTAAAGATTCCTTTTGGCCTGGTGGTATCGGAATCAATTCATCTTAACAATACTCATTTTGGTGTCACTGTGTCAGCCGTTCCTTTAACTTTGCTCTAGGCAAACTCGGTCCATTTCCTTGGGGGGCAGCGTTTATATAGCTTGTCAGGCCATCAGGTTCTGTTAACTAACCCGGTGATATATAGCATAAACATGTAATATGAACAAATTTTAGCTAAAATATGGTCGAGGAATTAAATAACTAGAGGTAATGAATGGGTATAAAAAAAAAGAAAAAGAAAAGAAAAAAGAGAAAGCTTATGGTCTTCCTCTATACTTCAATAAAATTTGATGGAACGACCCTTGAATTTAGTAATCTCTCCTGTTCTGCACCTGGTGCCTAGACAATGTTTGTGGAAACAGGGTTTCCATGAGCAAAAAGAAGTGGGACTCATGCATCTGATGAAGTATGCAATTTGTCAAGGCAGAGGTCAACCTTTGATAAAGTAAACAGGGGTGACTTTAAATTTTTTTTTTTTTTTTTTTTTGGTACAATATAAATCTGCATGCTTCTTTCCTTGATTTGAAATGTTATTGAAACAAAATCTTGAATATATATTTCCTTGATTTCATAACTAGCAAATTTAGAGTTTGTATCTTTTTATTGCCTGCAGCTTTGTATCTTTTTCAATTTTTTTGTTGTTCAATATAAGAAAGAGCATTTCTTGCTGCATAATTGGTACTAAGTTCTTTCATTGATTTGAAATGTTATTGAAAGAAAATCTTGAATCTATAACATCATTTCCTTGATTTTCTACTTATTGGTTTCATAACTGGCAAATTTAGAGGTCGTATCTTTTTGTCGCCTGCAACTTCATATCTTTTTCGATTTTTTTAATTGTTCAATGGACAAAAGAGTGTTTCTTGCTGTATTATCGGTGCTATCCAACTTTAATTTGATGGTAAATCATTAATTGTTGAATGATGCATGTATTTAACATAATTTACCTTGGTGAGTACCCTTCTTAACACATATTTAGATCCAAATATCAAAACTATACTTGATGTTATGTTTTTTCTTGTGTGACGTAGGAGATGCAGACTTCTGCATAACTTTGTATCTTTCTCTGTGTTTTTTGTTGTTAAATAGAAAAAAGAGTATTTCTTGCTGTATTATTGGTTTTATGTTTTATTGATGTGATTTTAAAACATTAATTTAAGGGAATCAAGCTCTGCCTGAATTGAGGCTGAGGAATCAACAAATATTAAAATGATAATTTAAGGAAAAAAATTTCAATCCTTTGAACTTTGGGGGCTGAAGGCCAGAGTGGATAGCTTTCAGCCACTGGCCAAAATTGTTAGTATCTTTCAGTGATAACCTTACCAAAGGACACTCTATCTGATTATTTACAGGGGTGCTGATTTTTTCTGGATACAAGGTTACAAAGTGAGAACTCTTACTAGTGGCATTTTATAGCAAAACTGCAACCTGCATTCTGTTCTTTTTTGCCTGGATTGTCTATGTAACCTTTTTTGTCTGGTTGTCTTCTTATACCATTGTGGTGGTTAGGCAGGGAATCTGAATTAATGTTCTAAACAGTGTCTTGGATGAGTTGAGAAATATGCCCTTATAAGCTATTAGAAAATCAAGAGCTCTATTTTTTCTTGACATGGTATCTCAGAAGATATCTACTATACTTTCATGTTGGAATGACGCAGCCTTCCTTGGGCAGGTGAACCCTAAGCCTGCCTCACTAAACTGAATAAAAAAAAACGTGAGGCAAAGTCTGAGCAGGTGCCCAAAAAATGAGATTGTCTGTAGTTAGTGCTTACTGCTTTGTATAATCAAAACCCACACACAATTCTCTGCTCCTTAACCACTAATGAATATACTCAAAACAACCAATGGCATGTTAAACAGAAGAAAACCACTTGCAACCATTATCTGACTTTTTACTGATTCTAATAATTTTTCAGCAGTTCTGCAAGAGCCTGAAGTTGCATGAAAATGTCTAATGCTTCTCCCGCAAGTGTTCTTGAGAGAGAGAGAGAGAGAGAGAGAGAGAGAGATTTTTTGATATGTCGTTATATCCATCTTCTGTAGATACTTTTTCTTTTTATACTTTTTCTTTTTGCTTATAGTCCACCCTCGTCACTGATTTTCTAATTTATTTCCTATGTGTTTGGGTGTATGTTGTGGAACTTTACAGTGTCAAGGATCTGCTGGTCAGAGCTCGTTGTAAGCAATATCCAGAGACATCTTCCGACTGATTTTTTCTGCTCTGTTGATAGATAGTTCTCTATTAATCTATATTATGTTCTACTCCTTCTTGCAGTGATGACATGGGAAAACTGTTTATCAATGTGGACTCTTCAGACGTTAGAATTTTTCGACGATCTCCAAGATTGTCTTCGAATGCACCAATGCCGCTAATGCATTATCCAGAATTAGGAGGGCGAAGTATTCATTTCAAAAACTTGCTGTCCTCTCCAAAGGATGGTCTTAAATCCCTGTTATCAAAGTGTTGTAATTTAAAATCGAAGGTTATAATTAGTAAAGTCCAGCGATTATCCCTCCCCTGGCATAAGGGTGAGGAAAAATCACGCATGCATATAATGCCCCAGGATCCCAGAAATATGGACAACCTGCTGTTAAGAAGGTCTCCAAGATTTGTCTTAGCAACTCCAGATGACAACAGTAAGAATTCCTTGAGAAACTTTAACAAGTCCGTTATGAATGGTAAGCAATCATGGGGCCCTGGAAAACTCCCATCACTTCCCATTGGCAACAATGTTGAAGTCAAGGATGTCTCTAGTGGTAAATCAGAGAAAGAGCCTTTCAAGGATTATATGTCCTCTTTAACAAACCCAGATATGAGAGGACTGGATGAGAGTTACTTGAAGCAATCTCCAGCAGATTATGCCCTGCCTAAGAAATCTGAACATGATGGATCTTTTTGTTCTCCAACTACATTACTTGAGGCAGCAAGCGAGCAAACTCTTTCAGAAGCTAAATTTTCTACTTCTTTAGTGATTAAATCAAACAAACCAAAAGCTACTTTCTTTGTTGGAGATGCAATTCCTGAGAATGAAGCTAAAAAATGGTGGAAGTGGCGTTATGATATGAAGGTGATTGCTTAATCTGTTTCATTAAATTTTTGCTTTATACCCTCCTCCACAAGGTTGATGCTCTTTTCTAGCCTTAGGTGAAGCAAGAAAGCGCTTTGTGTGGACACTGTTATCGTTGTAAATGTTAGAAATTTTTATCATTTGACTCTTTAACTGATTACTTATTTTATCTTCCTAAGAAAAATTCTTGTTGCTTTTTCAACATAACTGTTATTCATGACAAATTTTGTGTTATCTTTATAACTGCATAACACTCCAGATACAAGTTTGGGTAGTGTCCCTTAGTTTCTCAAGGATCTTTACCTAAATGATACCTATCTTCAAGTGACATGTTGGATCATCTTTAAGTTAGTTTAATGCAGTGTAGTGAATGACATACTAAAGGAAAACCAAGAAATCAAAGAATCAATTGCTAGAATAGTGCTTTTTTGTCAACATATTCTAAGCTTGTATCCATGTCTTTCCCATCAAGTTCGTTGACTAAATTGTCATCACATTCTTGGACTGAATACTGATGAATGTAACAGTTGCTATGAATGTCTATCACTCAGCTCAATTGTACTGGACACCCTCGTTCAATTTTCCAGATGCTTCCTATCTCTTGGCAGCAATCTCATGGTTCAATCAATATGCTTTTCCAGACACCCTATTGGTTTCTTTCTAGGGGTTGGGTGGATTATAATTTAGCTCATCTGGAAGATAATGTTTTAGCAAATTAAGCTGTAAGGCATGATGACTAACAAATAGGTCCATAAAATGGAATGAATGCTACTACCCCTGGGGATAAAGCATCTGTTACTGCTTAATTAAATACTATTGCATATGGTCATAGCATAAGATGGTGAATTGAAGGAGGCACCTATTATGCAGTTCGAGTAAAGCATAATGGAAGCATGGAAACGTCTTTGTAAAAGGATTTGAATTGAAGAATGTAGAAACGTTTAATGAGATCGGTCACTTTCTGTGCTCTCAATTTTCTCTGATCTTAAGTTGGTCAACAAAGGACAACAATAACATTGAGGAAGTTCATTTGCAATTCTACTTTTTAGGAAAAGAGATTTTGAAACTTGTGCAATGTTTCCAGTTTTTTGGCTTCCTTGTTTGGACTTGCCTGGCCATCGGATTATGGAACTGCCATGCTTTACATCATTAGGAATCCACAATATTTGCATGCCTGTTTTCTGCTGACATAGATCAGATGTGGCTTGCTCCTTACTGAAAACTACCATTAGCTTTTCTAACAGAATGCACCTTTTTCTTGATCATTCCATGGTGACACGCTAAGTTAAATGATTTTCTCGTGCCATTTAATTGCTAGATTATTGATACTTTTCTGTATGGTTATTTGCAATCTGTCTTCCATAACACTGAAGACGTTCTTACTGATCTTGATGTCCATTGAGTTTTTTAGAGTCAAACATTGGAGGGTGGAAAGAAATCGCTGGAGTAAGTTATACCATGCAGTCTCTTATATTGTTGTTTTAGGTATCTCTTCATGATTTGTTTGTGCTCATTATTGTATCCTTCTTGTTTATGTTGTTTATGGTTTGGCATAGGTCTGATGATGAAGATGAGATCATTACAAATGTGAAATGCCATTATAGACAAGCTGAAGTTAACGGCTGCATTTTTGAAATTGGAGACTGTGCATATTTAAGGGTAAAGCTTTTTACGTCAGTTAAATCTGCAAATCAATGTCAGTCTTTCATATAATTCACGTAAGCTGTCTTTTGTCAAATTAAAAAAAAAAAAAATAACATCTGAAAGTTAATCTTTTGCAAGATTAAGCAAGTCATCCGGCTACCAGCTTTGACTTTGAAAAACTGAAAACTCATCCTTGTTTTGTATGTTGTTGTCCTAGTATAAAAAATATTGAAACGATCCTTTTGATTTCTACTTTTGCTTAATACTGCAGCTGATTTTCCCTAAGCATCATTTCGTTGTTTAATAAGGATGATACGATTTTGCACTGCCATTTGACTTAGGCATATTTACTTGTGGACAAAGTTTCTCTTATTCTCTCATGCAATTGATTGTCTTGGAATCCAAAGCTCTGTCATACTGATACTATGCATGTCATAAATGTTAATGATGCATTCTCTTTCAATTTTAAATACGTCAGCCCCAAAGTTCCTGTAATTGAAGAATTTCAATTAAGAAAGATGCTTTCGCCATTAAGAAAATTTATAACACTCCTTTTCCTTCCTCCTGATGCTCTATATCCCTTGGTGATGCATAAATCTCAAAAGTATCGAGATTAGGGGTGTTGTATGCCACTAAAATGACTTCCAGAGTTGTTGTGGTCTTCCAATGTTTGAGTTTCAAAAGTTCATTTTATCATGGGTGTCCAATGCAGATTGGCCAATGTCCTTTTCTGCTAGTAATTTATGGATGTGTTAACTTTGAAGGATTGGCTATAACATTTGCTTCACAGGAAGAATATCTTTTGTCTTAACAAATGTTTTCCTTTCTGCAATGTGGAACAAAGATCTCGAACCTTTCTCAGCTGGGAGATGCACTTAAACCTGATATTTCCAGCTTGGAAGTTTCAATAAGTCATTCATGAAAATTGTTACAGGGTGACAAAGGGAAGAAACACGTGGGGAGGATCTTAGAGTTCTTCAGAACGACTGATGAAGAAGATTATATCAGGGTTCGGTGGTTCTATAGAGCTGAAGATACGGTTAGTGTCTTTTCATTTGGACAAATTGGTATATAGAGTTTCATCTATTTTAATATTTTTGGTACTTCTTGCTGACTGTTTCTCAGGTCATGCAAAATCAATCCTCTTTTCATGACAAGAAGCGGCTATTTTATTCTGCTGTGGAGAATGACAATCCTGTGGATTGTATTCTTTCAAAAGTGAAGGTTGCAAGGTTAAATCCTAAGGTATACTTCAATAGTGCTTTAAAATTTACGTAACAGTTGATGATTCTTTTCTCTGCCCAGATAACAAGCACACATACTGAACTAAAGGATCATAAACAAGAGAAATTTCTCGAAAGACAATGGAGGAGAAGTGGCAGAAAACAAAGCAGAGGAGAGAAAAGAAAGGAAAAATATAACCACAACAAAAATTTCACATGATTTTTTTGCATCAGGGAAAGATGTATGAAAAAACCATTAATTCAACAATTTGAGGCCTTTTGTTCCTAATATCTCAATGCTCAACATATTGTCATATGCTGCACTGGAAGTCCTTCCATTATCTTTTCCCTGTTGTTGCCTTAGTAGAGTACGAGGCAGCTGCCTGGTGGAAGGAAGGCTTGTCGTGTTGCCTTGTCGTGTATGGTCAGTGGCATCATATGAATGTGACATTGCCTGGTGGAAGGAAGGCTGAAGTTTAGAAAATAAACAACAAATCCTTGAAGTGTGTAAAGAGCGAATCGGTTGTCTTACGCTGCCCGAGGCTCAATCTCCCTGTTTCATCTCATTTTATGCTGCAGCAATCCTTCCGTTCTGGCCCAAAGGAAACCGGAGTTTTCCACATTTTGCTTTATTTCTAGCTTGTGATGAATGAGACAATGGATTTTCATGCTAAATTAACATAGTGGTATAATCCTATGCCATTTTTATCATGTGAGAGTTCTGTTGTGCTTGATTGGCACCTCTTTATCTCTCTGTCTACATAATGAATTCTTCTTTGATGCTCCCCTTCTGAAATTATTGGTCTGTCTAAATTATGGCAGGTTGGTGTAAAATCAACTCACATACGGTCTGACTTCTATTATGACATGGAGTATTCCTTGGAGTATTCAACATTTCGCACTTTGATTTCTGGTGAGTGTGTATATTCTGATGTCAAGGGTAATTTAAAGTCTTTTCATGATTGGTTCTGAGCTTCTATGGGTTTTGAACTTTCTATTTTTAGAGTGAGAGACTTGTAGAACTCAATTTTCTGAATGCCACTTTATGAGTTCGGGTGAGATCCAGATTACATTTCTGTATCTAACTTTGTGTCTCACCATCAGATGGTCTGACTAATGGCAATGATTCTCCATCATGTAATTCCCTCAACGGTTCAGCCTCCTCTGACATTGGAACAACATCAGAGAATATGCTGAGAAGCGGAACTCAGAAAGAAGAATTAACACTCTTAGATCTTTATTCTGGGTGTGGAGGGATGTCAACTGGACTACATCTTGGTGCCAAACTTTCTCGCACTGATCTTGTGACGGTACTTTCATTAAATAAGCAAGTTTGTAAAGCCTTTAATTTATACTGACTCAGCTGCTTGCTGTAGAGATGGGCCCTTGATTGTGACAAGTCTGCATGCGAGAGCTTCAAGTTAAATCATCCTGAGACCAAGGTAAACACACTTCATATGACGAATTTGATGGCTTGGGCTCCACTTATCCACATAGCTCTACAGCTTTTATACTAACACATGGTCTTCATACAGATTAGGAATGAAGGTGCTGAGGAATTCCTTAAACTATTAAAGGAATGGGAAAAGCTATGTAAACAATTTGCTGTAAAAAGTGTCGAGGGTCTGCACGGATTGAGAAAAAACAATTGTAGAGTCACCCGTAGTCGTGGAAGTCCTGCAGATGTTGCTGATACACCAAAAGATGAACATGAAGTTTCTAGCCTTGTTGATATCTGTTATGGTGATCCCAATGAGATAGGCAAGCCTGGACTACATTTTAAGGTTCCCATCTACTTTCATCATCATTGCTCATTGCTTTTGTTTTACAATGCAGGATCATCTCTTTTCTCTTATGTATACACATTAAATTAGCTGTCCCATCTGTATTCATGTTGACAAGTTTCCTCGTTGCCATGTTTATAAATTTTATCTACAGCTATTGTTTCTCATGTTGTTGCAATACTGCAATATGTAAAGCTATTAATCAAAATGAGTATTAGCCTCTAGAGATTCAAGAGCAAAGGCTAAAAACATCACATTGATCTCAAAGAAAGCCATCAACAAATTATCTAGGAGTTCGGTGATTTTACATGTCCCTAAAGTTTGCAGTGTCAAATTATTTGCAACTTCCATTTTTGAATCTTTCCATGTGCAAACATCTAGAGGACATTGATTTCACCTCTTTCCTCAGTCATTTGTACTACATCATTTGATTTAACCAGGTCCCTTATACTTTAAGGTTGCATTTCTGTGAATACAGTCAGGAAACTGTTAAGTTTGCTGACAACTTGGAAAGATTTTTTCTGTTTCCACTTCTAAACTTTAGAACTTTTTGGTGTGTTTTAACCATTTGTTTAGGTATATTTTTTACTAGTTCTATTTTTCATCTCTCTTCGTAATTTTGTTCCCACTTACATAAAAGGTGAACACTTTCGACCAAAAAAAATAAAAAATAAAATTAAAGGTGAACACTATGATAAAACTTCTTCATGTTATTTCAGTCAAAGGACTTGGGAAGTGGCCTTTAGTACTTGCCCTGAAAACAGGGGTGGCTATTCCTCAAATCTCAATGTTAATGACAGCAATGTATATAGAAAACGGGTAATTGGGAAGCTATACGGAACCAAGGAGGCCCGGGATTTTAAAAGAGATGAGAAATGTGATATTAATGCTTGACCAGCTTTAAATGGTTATCAGTGAGCGAAAAAAAAGCTTTATATGGTTATCCAAGGTGACCACATGATGAACTTCTGCTTCCAATAGTTCATTCATGTGTACTCCAATTGTTTTTTTTTTTTTTTTTTCATATTCAGTATTCCTTGCCTGCAGCTTATGCAAAATATTTCACTAATCTATCCTCAGGTGCATTGGAAAGGTTACAGTTCGAAGGAAGATACATGGGAACCAATTGAAGGACTAAGGTACTCCATATTCGACAACCTCAACTTCATATTCAATATGTGCTTTTGATATCTCAGATCTACTTCTCAGAAACTGTGGAGAGGCGATGCAAAATTTTGTCAGAAAGGGTTTCAAGTCCAAAATCTTGCCACTGCCTGTAAGTGTCAGATAAATGTTTGTCCTAATCCTATTGTCTAGGATTGAAAGCCCTGTGTGATAGTAATATTTGCAGTATTGATCATCCATGTCTATATCTTCGTGGTGGATTCAGGGTGATGCTGATATCATATGTGGGGGCCCCCCATGCCAAGGAATCAGTGGCTACAATCGATATAGGAATGTTGAGGCTCCATTGGATGATACAAGGAATCGTCAGATTGTTGTCTTCATGGACATAGTGCAGTTCCTAAAACCTAAGTTTGTATTGATGGAAAATGTAACCGACATCTTGAGATTAGACAAGGCTTCACTTGCAAGGTATGCATTAAGTCGATTGGTACATATGAGATACCAAGCAAGGTTAGGAGTAATGGCAGCTGGCTGTTATGGTGTCCCTCAGTTCCGCTTGCGTGTTTTCCTTTGGGGAGCTCATCCAAGAGAGGTGATTAAATTTCGTATATCGCTGCAATATGGAAGCTGTCTTATTTACAATTGTATAAAAGGTTTAACTATAGAAGTCAACTCCAGCGATACAAGAATGAAAGCAACCCTCATTAAAATTATTGAGTTACACCTTCATCTTGGGAGTGGAAATTCTGCTTTGCTCACTAATGTTGAAGTTGAAATTCTGCTGTGCTCGCTAATGTTTGGCCTTCCCTTTTTCGCCAACAGAACCTACCTCAGTTTCCTCTCCCTACGCATGATGTCATTGTGAGATACTGGCCTCCCCCAGAGTTTGAGGTACTGAAATTTTGCTCAGAGAAAGCAATTTTACTTCCGTTCGTCTATTTCATCAGTTTAATTTTCTAAACAATTTCAAACTGTTTAAAGGAACTCAATTTCATTTTACAGCGCAATTTGGTGGCTTTTGATGAAGATCGTACTGCTGACCTTGCAAAAGCGGCTGTTCTTGGCGATGCTATCTCTGATCTTCCAGATGTAAACTTACTGCATTGTAGTCATAGTGGTTATCTGCTTTCACAATGTCCCACATTTTGAAATTAGGTGGCTCTTCCAGGTTCCAAGCCTTGAAACCCGTGAGGAAATGCCATACAAGAAGTTACCAGAGACAGATTTCCAGAAGTATATTAGATCAACGAAATACGGTACTTTGATGTCCTTTAGATGAAGAGTTAAAAATGATTTTATTAATCCTGATGCAAAAGTCACTAGGTTATGCAGATTTGAAGTGAGAAAAATTGGTGCTTTTTTGTCTGCTAAACTTAGGGTAGTTATTAGTTAACATGTGTCATTCCTACTTGCACTCAGTTTCTAATCTCTTGCAAGCTCATGGACTTAGATTCCAGGGATGATGATACTAAATGTTGACTGTTATATTTCTTTCTACTATTTTCAGAGATGACGGGATCTCTGTCAGATGAATGCACAAGAATGAGGAGGTTACTATATGACCATCGGCCACTCCCAATATCAGGAGTTAATTATTTACGAATCTGCCAAATTCCAAAAAGGAAGGTAGATGGATGTGAATTATACTTTAAGTAGGTCACAAGTGAAACTGTTGATTTTCTCCTTACGTTTCTCATATGCAGGGAGCGAACTTCAGAGACCTTCCCGGTGTAATTGTAGGAGCCGATAATGCAGTACGGCGTGATAAAACAAAGGAGCAACTGCTGCCATCTGGGGAGCCCCTGGTAAGTATTTCATCCCCAGAAATCTTAGCATAGAATCTATTCTAGCACTCGCTCTTTTCCCCCTTCCCTACAACTGCTTGTCAGCTTAGTTCTCATCCAAATTGCACTCGATTTTGTCACATAACCACAATGAGGTCACACAGGCCTTTTGGTCTTTTCTTTTTGAGGCTTCGTTGTGGAGAGAAAAATGCTATGCAGGCAACTGAATCTGTGATTTTGTTCCCTTTTGCATCTCATAGTTGATGGCCTTTTGACATTATCCTGCCAAAATAATCTCGTTGTCATGTGGCTCCCGAGTTGAATGTGTCATTCAATGAAAGACTAATGCGCAATCCACTAACGTTGCAATGTAAAAGCCATGCTTGCCGTGCTCAAATAACATAGAACAAATTCTCTCAAGTGGTATATGCTGTTGACAAAGTAAACAACTTTGATGGATATCTACTTTATTCTTTAACCCTACAGTATCAACACAGTAGAGGCAATAATTTATGGTCTTTGTGATTGTTCATACACTTCATCAAATCTTCAACTTGGAATCTTTTGCCTCTGTTGTTACTTTTGCTATTGTATCTTAAGTAATGCATTTTTGTCTTTAATTTCATTTCATGTGTCTGGCGATCACAGAATTGATCCCATAATCTCAAACAATATTCTAATAGATGCAGACACGGGCCATCATAGGGTCCTCCTAGAATAATTTATGTGCTTTTTCTCAAAATGGTGGTGACTGAACCAGTTTCTGATATACTCTGTTAATTATGTGATGAGGAAAATGATTGTGTAGAGATTGAGATGACATATGGAGAAATGCACGTTAACCAAGACAAAACTCACCCGAATAGTATGAAGGGTTCTGAAGTTGAATAAGAAGTTTTGGTTAAACAGTACGACATGCTAAGCCATTTATTATATGGAACTCCAGTAATCTCTGATATGGACAATGATGATTCGTTCTCTCTATGTACTTACAGGTTCCAGATTACGTCTTCACCTTTGAACAAGGAAAGTCAAAAAGGTGAAACCTTTCATGCTCGATATCTCTGTTTTGCACTGTCATATCAAATCATGTCCTTTCTAACCAGAGGCAAGCTGCAGACCATTTGCGAGGCTATGGTGGGATGAAACGGTGCCTACGGTGCTAACCTTCCCCTATTATCAGAGCCAGGTTTGGTTTGACACATCCTATATGTCATGATACAACATTTGCGAGTAATATACTGACTTCAGACTTGTACAGGCAGCATTGCATCCTGAGCAAGATCGAGTCCTCACAATAAGAGAATGTGCAAGGTTGCAAGGATTTCCAGACTACTATAGGTTCAGCGGGACAGTAAAAGAGAGGTTTGGTACTCGAAACGTGTTCATCTTGAGATTGGAAATGCTTTGTAAAACATGGGCCACCTGATGAAGAAATTTGAGAAACTCAGCAGTGTAAGATTGCATATGTGATAGATAAACAAACTGTGAAATAGAAAACTCCGTGCCCATTCACAGAATTTGAGGAAACAGCGTACTCATGTTTTGAGAAAAGAACATTGCTCTCTCTCTCTCTCTCTCTCTCTCCCTGCAACGTTGTTACGCCCTTTAGCGTCATCATCTGATTTCGCAATTTATATTGATTTAATCACATGTATCTTTGTTCTGGATAAATTGATCTTGCCACTGCTTAATGCACTCGTGTTAAATCATGATATGCGCAGTGTATGTACAGTCTGGCACGTGCCTAAGTAATTTTTTTAAGCTCATCTATTTATTTAATTATTTTATACTATGTGAAGGTACCGCCAGATAGGAAACGCAGTTCCCATTACTGTGGCGCGGGCCTTGGGCTATGCCTTGGGGGTGGCATGTCACAAACTAAGTGGGGATCAACCAAATATGATCGTTCCGCCGAGGTTCTCTACTTCTACTTATCTTGAATTGACGAAAGCATTAAATCCTCCTGTTGATCTCAAAGCTTCACAACATCAGCCAGGAAGTCCTTGTTGAGCCAGTTTGTCATTTGTGTAATGATTCTTTGACACCGGCTTCCGTTATTTAATATTTTAGGATGCAACTGCCTGACTGCAACTCTTTAAGATTTATCATGAACCGGGGTGGTGGTTTTCTTTTGATGATGGATGGGAAGATATGACCTTCTATTTTGTCTCACGCCATGCACACACTCTTAAGAAAATTGATAAATAGAGATTTGCAGTTAAACTATAATCTACTTATTTTGCTCACGTCTAGGTTCTGTCTGACTATTTGTAAGTTCTTGATTATTGTGGAAAAAGGTAGTGATATGGTGGTGTTATATGAGATTTAAAAGGATGTTCTGATATTTTTTTTTCTTTGGCATATTATATTTGGAACTTGTTTGCACGTCGAAGTGCGATGATGCATTATGAATGCAGAGGAAAGTGAAGGTTTCAAAGTGTGAACTTTCTTTGATTTCACATGGAATTTTAGGGGGATCGTTTTCAATACATTTGAAAGCTTTAATTACATCTGTGGGAAGCTGGTCCTGTAACACGTTTACACGTGGTTGTAAATATTAAGATCAACGCTCGTGTTCTCTAGTTGAAGGAAATTAGTGGGGCATTGACTTTGGGAGATTTAATACAAGTTGTGAAAATGCTGAGGGAATATGGATGCAAAATAATTTTCCGACCAATTGAAGTAAGGTATTTTAGCGAGATATTGTTAAGTTTACATCATGAGGAAATGTGTTGATTTTCTATGCTGGCATTTGGAAATTACAATATTTTTATGGGTGTCTTTTAAGTGGCTTGCTCGTTGACAGAATCTAATGAAATATATGATAGAAATGTATTTTTACCAAGTGTCGAGCTAATGTTGCCTTTTTGTGAAATTATAAGATGATGAAAAGGTGAAAAGGAAGGTTATCAGAAAGAGGAAAAGTTCGAAGGTTTCATTTATTTGATTTGGAATTGAAGAGGCATGCTGTAAGTTCAAACAAGATGTGCTCCTCTTCCCCGTGCAGAGTTTGTGTTGAGAAATCTAATTGCTCAAAATTACGATTATGGTCTTCATCCGTGCCGTGTGTTTTTTGTCATGCATATTGATTGATAGTTTTTTTTTTTTTTTGGGTATAAGTAAGGAATATTGAGGAAAGGCCAAACTGTACAAGTGAAACGGCTTCGAAAAACTTGCACTCGAGATGAATAGGCTCATTATGAGTAGAAGGAAGCCGCAAGAAAAGACCAAACGGCTACAACAAAACACCGAAAAAGAGAGCCCCAGGCGGCAAAAAACAACCGCCAGTCAAAGGCAACCAGCAAAGACCAATAGCTTAGACAGGCGGTTGAAGATCTTGAGAAGATAATGGGGTCTAAATCCCAAGAGCGTTGCAGCCTTCTGTTTCTAATGGGGTCTTCCACATTCCTGAAGGTGACAGTCTTATCCTTGACGACTTGAAGGAGGTGCTTCTTCATGGCCGGAACAGAAAGCGTCTCCTCCCTAAAGAGAATATTGTTCCCGTTCTTCCAAATGATATGGCAAAGTGCACCAAAAGAAAATCGGGCAACACACTTATAAAACTCCTTGCTCGGAAGCAAAGTTATGGCCTAGTGGATTTTCTCCTCCCAAGATTTGTTTCCTTGCTCGGAAGCAAAGTTATGGCCCAGTGGATTTTCTCCTCCCAAGATTTGTTTTGCCAGGGAAGGTTGCACCTGGCCGCCCAAAAGAAAGCCAAACTAGCTGTAAAGCGACACTAAAAAAAGAGATATCTATAGAGTCTCAGGTATGTCATTGCAAAAGAGGTAGGAAGTAGCATTAATCCTACCATATGACAAAAGAAGAGATTGAGTAGGAAGCTTACGTTTGGTGATGAGCCAAAGATGTAATTGATACTAAGGCAGAATGACATTGTTCCAGATGAAGCGATGCCAATTGACACGAGCCTTCTTCCGCCTTAAAGCCTCCCAAGCCGAGTCGACTATGAACACGCCCGATGAGTCCTCAGGCCAACAGAAACGATCCTGGCTCCCAGGCAAGGAGGGGAGAGGCGAATCCCAAGACTTCAACACTGATCTGATAGCCTGTCCATCGTCAGAGAAGAGATTTGCCACCATGGCTTGTCGAGAGAGACCGGAACTGTAGATGAGCGAATATGAGAAATATAAGTTTAAAGTCTCCTAGGTGCCAGTTGTCAAACCAAAGTGACACTGATAGGCCATCCCTTATCCTCCAAAAAATGTTGAGCTGGATTTCTGTCCTGAGTTGAAGAAGCTTCTTCCATGCCCAAGTGCAAATAGTCGGCTTCTTTACGATCCAGAAATTCCTCATTTTTAAAAAAAGTCGAGTGAACCCACTTGCATTATAATGATTCCTTATCTGAAAACAAATTCCAGATATGTTTGAGCATGGTCGCCTTGTTGCACTCGCGCAGTCTCCGGATACCAAGCCTGCTCTCCACTTTAGGGAGGCACACATCCTCTCAAGAGACTTTGGCACCCCTTTTGCCCAACTCGGGACCTCTTCAAAGGAATTGTTTGAGAATATGCTCAATCTGGTCCAGAACTGGCACATGAAGAATAAAGACACTCGCTCAATAGGCTTGAATAGCATGAAGAACTGACCTGATCAGTTGTAGACACCTAGCAAAAGACAGAAAACGATGGGTCTGCGATTGCACCCTTGCTGTGATGCATCTGACAAGAGCAACACAATTCGACTTTTCCAGCCTTAACGTGATAATCGGTACTCTCAGGTAACGGACTGGCAAGTTCCCTTATGGAAAACCAAGCTCCAGTAGGATATGATTCGCTAGGGATGGCGAGCCTCCGGATAGGAACATCTCGCTTTTTCTTGAATTCGGTTGCAATCCACTCCAAGAAGAGAAGGTTTGGAGTCCTTCCTTGAGGAGCGTTCACGGAAGGTAGGTGTTCTTCGCAAAAGAGAAAAACATCATTTGCAAAGAATAAATGTGAGGGAAGTAGGTTTGCACCTCCAAAAGAATCTAAAATCCGGGTGTAGCGAGCATTTCTCGAATATCCTAGAAAGCACCTCCATAACCAAGGTGAATAAATAGGGAGATATGAGATCACCCTGATGCAGGCCACGCCCACTAGAAAAGAAACCATGAAGCTTCCCGTTCAACGCAATAGAAAACCGACGTGTCCGAACACAAGTCATGATAAGCCGCACCAGAAAATTAGGGAAACAAAAAGTAAGGAGAACACTCTCAAGAAACCGCCAATCCATGGTATCATAAGTCTTTATGAAGTCTACCTTAATAGCACACTTGGGAGTTGTAAGGAAAACTTGCATTGTATTATTCAATAAAGTTTAATATATATACACAAAAAATAAACCCTAAAAGTGGTAAAGACTAATTTACCCTAAGACTAATTTACCCTTCTTACTCCTAACACTCCCCCTCAAGCTGGAGCATAAATATTAATCATGCCCAGCTTGTTATAAATATATTATATCCTCCCATTACCCAATGACTTAGTAAAGATGTCTGCAAGTTGTTCACTAGTTCGAACATGACTGGGAAGAATTACTCCATTCTGCAACTTCTCTCGGATAAAATGACAATCAACCTCAATGTGTTTTGTTCTTTCATGAAACACGGGGTTGGAAGCCATATGCACAGCAGCTTTATTATCGCACCAGAGAGTCATGGGTACTAAATCTTTAAAGCCTAACTCAGTCAATAACTGTCGAATCCACACTAATTCACATGTCACTTGTGCCATGGCTCTATATTCTGACTCAGCACTAGAGCGAGCAACAACACTTTGTTTCTTATTTTTCCATGATGCCAGATTTCCTCCGACTAAGGTACAATATCCAGTAGTTGATCTTCTATCATCTGGAGACCCAGCCCAATCAGCATCAGAAAAACCTTCAACTCTGTTATGACCATGGTTTTGGTAGAGAATTCCTTTTCCGGAGCTTTCTTCAAATACCTCAATATTCGAATAAACTGCATCCCAGTGAGATGTACGAGGGGAAGACAAAAGCGGCTTACTATACGACAGGAAAAGCAATGTCTGGTCGAGTAACTGTAAGATAATTCAGCTTACCTACCAGTCTTCTATATCTCTAAGGATTATTAAGAATTTCTCCTCCATCAGCAACTAATTTAACCCCTTGTTCCATGGGTGAATCAAGAGGCTTTGATCCCAACATACTGTTTGGTGAGCAAATCCAAGACATATTTTGTGACAGAACAACACCTTTTTGTGATTGTGCCACTTCGATTCCTAGGAAATATTTCAATTTTCCTAAGTTCTTAGTTTGAAACTGTTGCTGAAGATAGGCTTTTAGCTCAGCTATACCAACCAAGTCATCTCCCGTGATGATAATATCATCAACATACATAATCAAGAATAGTTTGCCTCCCCTTGATTGTTTATAAAAGAAAGAATGATCATTCCCACATCTTGATAGCCCAAAAGACAATACAACCTCAGAAAATCTTCCAAACCATGCTCGTAGAGATTGTTTCAAACCATATAAAGATTTTTTTAATTTACAAACTAGTCCAGACTCCCCCTGAGCAACAAACCGTGGAGGTTGCTCCATATAAACTTCCTCATGAAGAGTGCCATTCAAGAAAGCATTCTTAACATCAAGCTGAAATAAAGGCCAATTATACGTTGCAGCCAGAGAGATCAAAATACGAACAGAAGTAAGTTTGGCAACAGGAGAAAATGTGTCTAGATAGTCAATTCCATACACCTGAGCATACCCTTTTGCAACAAGTCTTGCTTTTAAACGAGCAAGAGAACCATCGGGGTTAACTTTTACAGCATACACCCATCGACAACCAATAGTAGTTTTGCCTAGAGGAAGTGGTACTAAGTCCCAAGTTTGATTAATCTCAAGAGCCTGTAATTCTTCTTCCATTGCTGTCCTCCAACCAGAACTTTGTAACGCCTCAGCGACAGACTTGGGGATAGGATATTGTTCGACAGTAGTTAAAAAGGCTCGAAAAGTAGGAGATACAGAAGAGTGAGAAATAAAATTTGCAATAGAATGTTGAGTACAAGTACGTGTACCTTTGCGATGAGCAATAGGAAGATCAAGATCAGATACAAGAGGAGAGACAACTAATGGCGGATCTGGAGCTAAAGTTGACGTAGTAGTGACATGAGGAGCAGGGGGAGCAGTAGTAGCATCACGATGACGTCGTGTATAAACCTGGAGAGGAGGTGGTTTCTCTGTAGATACTGGTGAAACATTGGGAATAGTAGACCGAATGGTGGTCACGTACATGTCTTCATCTAATTCAGACACATCAATTGGAACATTATGATAAGGAGTGGATTCAAAAAATGAAACATCAGCTGTTATAAAATATTTTCTCAGTAATGGAGAATAACGGCGATATCCCTTTTGAGTGCGGGAATAACTCATAAACATACACTTGAGTGCCTTGGGATCAAGTTTTGATACTCCAGGTCAATGATCACGAACAAAACAGACACAACCAAAGATACGGGGTGGTAAGACAAACAGTGGTTCACTAGGAAGCAAGGTGGAAAAAGGAATACCACCTTGCAGAACAGAAGAAGGCATGCGATTAATGAGATCACACGCAGTTAGAACAGCATCAGACCAAAAGGTTTTCGGTACCTTCATCTCAAATAACATGGATCTAGTAACTTCCAATAAATGCTTATTTTTCCGTTCAGCAATACCATTCTGTTGTGGAGTATTAGGATAGGAAGATTCATGGATCATACCATGTTGAGTCATAAAATCAGAAAAGGATGTGGAAAAATACTCCTTAGCATTATCAGAACGCAGAACTTTAACACGTATGCCAAATTGAGTATAAATTTCAGATATAAATGCACGGAAAATAGAAAATAATTCTGAACGATCTTTCATTAAATATAACCAAGTAACTCTGGAATAGTTATCGACAAAAGTAACAAAATATCTGAAACCTGAATTGGAAACCACACGACATGGACCCTAAATATCTGAATGAACTAATAAAAAAGGAGATGCTGATCGTTTAACGACTCGAGGTGTATAACTAACACGATGTAATTTGCCAAGTTGGCAGGACTCGCACTCTAGACTAGAAAGAGATTGAAAACTAGAATCTAACTTTTGAAGACTACGTAGAGAAGGATGACCAAGACGACAATGGATTTGATGTGGGGACGCAACACTTGTGCAAGCAAAGCGAAGAAGCATCTTCAAGTACATACAACCCCCTTCCTCACGTCCTCTACCAATCATCTCCTTCGTAGCGGATCTGGAAGACACAAGAATCGGGATAAAAAGTTACCGAACACTGAAAGTTTTTGGTTAACTTACTAACAGACATTAGGTTAAATGGAAGTTGTGGAAGATAAAGCATTGAGGACAAAGGTAATGAAGGACTTGGGTTAACTGTGCCAATTCCCCTAACATGTGTAAGTGACCCATTGGCTAGAGTAACTATGGACGAAGATGGAGAAAAAGAGGAAAATATACCGAAAGACCCGACATGTGATCGAAGCCCCCGAATCAATGATCCAAGGACGAGAAGTAGCCGAAAGACATGCGGTAGCATTACTGTCCGAGCCAAAGTAGCGATGGAAGAAACAGCTGTGAGATTTGAGACTGTGTGTACCGAGCATATTCCTCACTAGACATAACCACCACCTTGTCTTGGATGACTGTGGAGTAGGGTCAATATTAGATGCCGTATTAGCAACCGGTGCCGCTGCCCCGGTCTCCCATGTAGCTTGTAGCAAAATTTTTGAATATGACCAGGTTTGCCACAGTAATGACAAACTCGTGTAGTTCCCGAATTATCAGTAGATATATGGAATTGTCCATAAGGATGCTGATTACCTTGACCTCTCCCTATTCCAATGCCTCGGCCTCCTCCTCGGACACCACGCCCACTATATCCGCCACGGGTTCCTCCATCACTCCTATTACCACTACCAGTTCGAGTCTGGGATACAAGGGCTGAACTTCCTACCATAGATGTAGTATCCTGAGAGGACTCACGAGATACTCGAAGAACTCGAGCAAATGTATCTGTGAGTGACGCTATATTCTCTCCTCCAAGAATCTGAGATCTAACATTTTCACACTCAGAACCAAGACATCCTAAGAATTCCATTACAGCCAATTGTTCCCTTTGACGTTGCATTTGTTGAACATCAGCTGAAATAGGGAGAACAGATATTCAACTCCTCATACAATCTCTTAAAGTCGCAAAGCACCGAGTAATAGAGCGCCCCTTTCTTTCAAATCGATAAAACTCCTGCGATAGCTCATAAATCCGTGACAAATTATCTTGGCCAGAATACAGCACATTCAAATACTCCTATAGTTCTCTCACTGTATCAATATGAGTTACCATGTCAACTATATTACTCTCCATAGAATTTAGCATTTGACCAAGAATACGTGCATCAACACCATCCCAAGTAACATCATCTCTGGGCTTAAACTCAGTTAGGTGTCTATGTTGATTCCTGCCTGTTAAAGTAAGCTTCACAATTTTCTTCCATTGGTGGAAGTTAGCACTACCTGTGAGCTTCTTATCAGTAATTCGATTAGATGAAGAAGACATCACCTCAGTCTACACAGCATTGCTCTTCTCATCGCCCATTTTCCAAATAAGAATAAGCAAACTCTGACCTTAGCTTCCGTCAAATAACTCGGCCTCAATAATTCAATAACCCAATAATACCACTACCAAATAAAGTGACAGAAGCTATCAAAATAAAGTGACAGAAGCTAGCCCACAACTTTCAAATCATCAAATAAATAATTGCACTATACCCAAGCAGCAACTTGCTTCATCACAAGTCTCAAACAAATTAATCAGCCAAATCAGCAACTTTAAAGCAAACTATAACCCACAAAACCATCCCGAAATCAGCAACTTTCCTCCTCCTTCACAAACACCACCGGCATCCTCAGCTCCTCCTTCTTCACAGACCTCACATACAAGAAGCAACATAGCTACACCACCAAATCCCACGAGCGCGGAAGTCGCGCGAGCAAGCCGAGTGAGGGCGAGCGCGCCCCACGAGCAGCACAATCAAGCCGTGCGGGCAGCGTGGGTGGCGCGAGCCGAGGGAGCTGCACGAGCGAGCCCCGCGGGCAAGCCGCGCGAGCGAGCCCTAAGGGCGAGCCGCGCGAGCTGCGCAAGCACCGCGAGAGAGAAGCCCTATTCCGGTGAACCGACGGCGGTCCGGCGAGTCGATGGCGGTCCGGCGAATCGACGGCGGCGAGCGGTTGCTCTAGGGTTAAGCCCTAGGCTCTGATACCATGTAAGGAAAACTTGCATTGTATTATTCAATAAAGTTTAATATATATACACACAAAATAAACCCTAAAAGTGGTAAAAACTAATTTACCCTAAGACTAATTTACCCTTCTTACTCCTAATAGGAGCATAAGGCTCCAAATGGAAGTTGGAAAAGAGTTCCTGTGGTAAAAGAATATTATCCCTAATATGCCGTCCTTTAATAAAAGCACTTTAAGACGGGCTCATCAGATCCTTTAGCATTGAAGCAGTTCTATTTGCCAACACTTTTGTAATAAGCTTGTAGATAGTGTTGCAACGTGCAATAGGTCTGTATTCATCAACAAAAGACACATTAGGAACCTTTGGCACCAAAACAAAAACGGTATTGTTGACTTCCTTCAAGAGTCTCTCCGAGGTGAAGAAATCCCTGACGGTTGTCGTTACTAGCTGACTAACCGTCCCCTAGTTCTCCATGAAGAACCGTCTCCCAGTTCTTCATGAAGAACTCAACTGTGAAACCATCCGGTCCCGGGGCCTTACCTCGAGCTAGAGAAAAGAGTGTCTCGAATCTCGAGGTCAGAGATAAGTTGAGCAAGAGAAGAGAGATGATCATCGTTGAGTTGAAAGCGAATGACCTCTCGGGTCTTTGAAACTAGAGGTGCTTCCCGCTCAAACCGAGGTAAGAAGAGGTCTTGGAAGTATTCCAAGAAGTGTTGCTGGACTAGCTGCGGCTTAGTAATTTGGTTACCAAGGAATCCATTACAGAAAGAATTCTATTTCTTATCTGTCTCTTATTGACATAATGCTGGAAGAACTTTATATTCCAGTCGCCCTCCATAAGTCACCTGATTCTAGCTTTCTGTTTGAAGAATGACTCATCCTGAGAACAAAGCTCCAAGAATGTACAGCGTTTCTCTAGCTTCGCAAGCTCATCACTTGTAGGATCTTGAAGGAGGCCAAGCTGAGTTCGATTCAAAGCCTCCCTCGCCTTAGAAGTTCTAACGGAAATATTGCCAAAAGAATCTCTATTTAAGCGCTTGAGCCGACTTTTCAGGGCTTTCAACTTGCACACTAGTTTAAACATAGGTACCCCTACTCCCGGAGCCTCCTAGACTTCCTTCATGATTGCCTCAAATTGCCTCAAAGTCCGGATGCTTCATCCAAAAATCAAAGAATTTGAAAGGCCTCCTCCAAAACACTGGGTTCTCCACTTTGACTACCATAAGAGAGTGGTCCGAGATCCCAGGAGCTAAAAAGGAAGCCTCTGAGAAGGAAAAAGTTTGACTCTAGGCAGGGTTTACAAGGACCCTATTAATCTTCCTCGCCTTACGAAAAGCCCTAGAAGAAGTAGACCAAGTATACCGAAACCTCACATATCTGAGGTCTTCCAGTTCTACCTGATCAATACATTGACCGAATTCCTCAAAGTATGGCAACCAAAGGTCCAAACTGCCTAACCTGTTAGAGGGGTCCTTAATAGCATCAAAGTCCCCTATCACAAGCCAATACATATTCTGAAGAGTAGAACTCCTAAGCACAAGGTCCTCTCAAAGTGGTCTTCGGGAAGTGAAAATGTGCTCAGCATAAATAATAGTAATGCAACAAACAGCTCCTGAATCTAAGTACATATTTACAAAAGAGAATGGAAGAAGGAGAATACCTCCTTTTGGATGAGCTACGCCAAGTGGAAGGAGGAGCAGCATAGACCATCAAGGGTGGAGGATTTGGAGCCAAGGCGAGAAGCTTGTCCTGCATAGTCTCAGGTTTTTTGTTAGTAACAAGAGCTTCCGAAGAGGGGCACGGAGATAGAAGGTCATTATTCGAAGAGAGTCCTAGATTATCTGAACCCTCATGGTCCTCAACCAGACTGGACAAAGTAGGCGTGTTAGGTTTCGTAGGGCTGGCAATGTCCTCTGAAGAGATGGGGGGGTCAACAACCTGCCTTTGGGAGATTTTGGGCCCTGCAGGAGCTTTGCGGGTATAGGTAGAGGCAGGAGTTAGCCCCTTCTCCAAAACCACAGCCTTAAGCTTCAAAGAACACCCTTCATCACTGGAGCTGACCTGGATGGTCCCGTAACCTACTTCCAAGGCTGTTTTGGAATAGTAGGACCTCCCGAAACAGGACCGAGAGGCTGGGCTGGGTCCGAGGAAGCAGGTTCAACTTGAGTCTGCACCTTCGACAGCACTTGAGAGGGATTGGGAGCGATCTCACATTTGTGGCAAAGACTCCACATTTGAGGTATTCTACAAGCCTCCATTCGTATTTCACAACAATTGCCCTAGAGACTCCATCCAAATTTACTTCAACCATGGAAACCCTTGATTGATTTGAATGGATCTCAACACAAACTCTTGCGAAAGAGATCATCCTCATACCTCCCGTGTATTGGTCCACATAAAGAGGCTTGTTAACGGAACTAGTTATGTGGCACTAATCGCTGGGGCGGACCACAGGTTGAGAGGAAGATTCTTGAGTCTTATCCAAATCGGAACGGAAAGCCTGCTTGTCATTTTTCAAATCCAGAAGTGGCTTCCATTGCTGCAAGATGAGAGGCACCCTAGCCATGGTGAGAGGTCCCTCTTCCAATATCTTTCTACGGAACATGGGGTCCGGGACATAAAAAAAAGAACTCTTGCTCACCGGCCAGCACATCAACTAGCTTAGAGTCCTAAGTATTCTTCAGAGCTTGCTCGGTGAGCTGAAATGGAAGTCTTTTCCTTATAAAGTAACCAACTAAGTATTCATTCTATTTGGGGTTCGTAGCTTGCAGCACCTCTCTGGATAGATTAACAACTAGTCTATCCTCCACAAAAGGAGGAGGAATAAAGGTCAGCTCGTAACCCTTAGCTGCCAGCCGTGCAACATTGACCCAAGACCGGGCTTGGGGAGGCCTCGAAGAGCAAGCTGGGTTGCTCGGGGGCCTCTTAGTAGGGGCACATGCACGGCTACAGCCCTTGGATAGTCCTTCACGAGATAGCCTAGAACGCGGGCCACGCTTAACACCATCCCCAATTGAAGCAAGCCCCCCAATGGGATGAGGGGGGTGGACCGGCTTTCCAGCAAGCCAGGAGGCTTCAATACCAAGGGGGGGGGGCTAAGCCCCTTACCACTACTAACACCTATGTGAACCTCAGCCGAAGAAGACGCCATCGGTGCAAACAAAACCCTCCAACAGCCCAACACCAGCCACTACAGTACAACTAGAAGAAAAGAGTCTATACCAGGGCTAATGAAGGATGAGGAGATGAGCTTCAAGGCCACCACGGCCACTGCAAGGCCCTTTGCCCAGCCTCCGAACCAACTCGAGCAAAACATAGCAGCTCACGAAGAATCGGAGCAGCAAGGAATCGAGCCACGAGATGGGCAGCTTCGATCTCCACTTGGGGGGCAAACCGGGAGAAACCGTTCGGTGAGAAGATGGAGGGTGGCCAGAACAAGAAAAGCTCCAAAAATTGGAGCAAACAGGTGGCTGTAGCACCTGGAGCAAGTCGAAGTGCAGGCGGGATGAACAGGGCAACCCTTCTGAGAGCCTAGAACCTTCATTGAAAAGGTTTAGCCTCGCACTTAAGCATCAGCCTCCTCTTCTCCAGCCGGGGGGCGAGGAGCCCCTTGTAAGAGGGGTCCTTGGCGGGCCCCCCCATGGGGAGGAAATATTTTTCCAGCCTCCTTCCTGACTGTACCAGACTTTCGTGATGGTCATAGCCTTTTAAAGTCTTGCTAAGGACTAAGCCCCTTATAGAGAGGAAGATGAACAATATATCGAGAATGCACAAATGGCCCCTTTATATCGATTGATAGTTGACACCTGCAAAACTGGTCGAATTCGAGGCCTCATCAAAAGCATAATCCGACTTCACGTAGATGAAATTTCTGATCAAAACAAAACCGAAGGTATCGATTACCAAGGAACGCCAGAACATCGCACCCGTTGAGGGAGCACTTTTGACCTCCATGAGCTAAACGGGAATTGTGTAATTGCTTGGTGAATAGTGCACTAGACGCTACCCTTGAAAATATTTGAAAGAAATGATATGGTCGGTGGGAAAATGTACAGATAAAAGTATGAAACAATGGGCAAGAGAATCCATGCCATTAGAGGGACAAATTTCAGAAGAATTTTACAGCAAAAATGCAGCAATGATCATAATTATGCAGCTGCTTTGGAATGGGAGACTCAACGAGAGGATGTCGCAAGCGGGTGTGAAAAAAGGGACAAATATATTGGAAATCTTAAAATTTATCATGAAAGTGCAATTGAGTTATAAAATTTTCGAAAATAGTACTCAAGTTCTAAAACTTATTACGAAAATTAAATTGAGTTTTAAAATTTTTAAATTATCCAATTAAATCCTAAAACTTGTCACTAAAATATAATTACATATTAAAACTTTTAAATAGTGCAATTAATGAAATGACTTAGATTGAACTAATTTGATAAATTTTAAGATTTAATTGTATTTTTAAGACTCGATTTGTATTTTCGATAAATTTGATGACTTAATTGCACTATTTAAAAGTTTTAAAGACTCAGTTGTATTTTCATGATAAGATTTAAAATTTGCAATGCACTTTTCTTAAATTATAAAAAAAAAAAAGAAGAAGCGAGAGGAGGTAAACCGCAACCGGATATATGAATAATAATAATAAAAATAAAAAGAAGAAGCCATAAAGAAGGGGAAACAAATCAGCAAAAATGGTCATATAGAAGAAGACACGAAATGCTTGATCGTCTCCTCCTTCAAAAAGAGATTGATCGCGGCTCACCATTTCACTTTTAGATCTCTCTCTCTCTCTCTCTCTCTCTCTCTCTGTACGTCGCTCGCTCCCGGGCGGTCGCCTCAGATCGGTTCTCACTCGGGTCGTGCTTTGCCTCGGCTCCCAAAAGGAAAGCTGCCGACCGATAGGAGAACTTCACAGAGCTCCGGAGTGAGAGATTCTTTCATGCCCTCTCGTTCTTTTCCTGTCTTCGATCTGTAGATTTCTTTTTCTTTTTCTTTTTTTGGAAATACATGGGATTAGTACGTTCCGAAACTTAATCGAGGGCTCTTAAAATGGTCGTTATCCATTGACAAATGCATAAAAGGATTGCGTCTCATTCGGTGTAGAGCATCACAGGTTCGCAACTTTGCCGTTTGTTCTACGTGTAATGTGAAGTGAAGAAGAAACGCGCTGGCGCTGTGCGTACATTGTTGTGGGTGCCTGTTCGTTGACGATCGGCGAGGGTGACACGTTTGATAAAACGTGCTAGTCTCTTTGGTTATGTGACCTGCTTCGTTGGGCGTGTCGTGCTCGTCTCGCCGGCGGCTTGACGTGTTTGTTGCGAGTGTCGAGTCCGGGTTTCCCATAATCCTGTTGTCCCCTTGTCTTGGCACGAGACAAATTGCCAGCCCTATTCTGATGTGCGAACAATGGCAGCCCTTGCAAATGTTCCTTGATAGTTGAATTTCGCTGTGAACACGCGGCAAGTGCTTCGCGAATTTTTTTATCTCCAAGTCCTTCAATTTTCTTTCTGTTTTTCGTTCTTCTACTTGAGGACACTGGCATCCTAGTTAAGGGTAAATAGACCTTCAAGAAGCACCAGCTGACAAATTACATCAACTTATGATCTTTTCTTTTTCTCCTGATTGATCGCGTCAGATTAAGTGATGGGTCTGCTCAGCATCATCCGAAAGATCAAAGGAAAGAGAAGGAAATGCGCATCCTCATGGTGTATGTGTCATCCTCATCGAGAAGTTCGTTTCATTAGTTTGTGCTCATTTTGTGCTCGCAATTAATAAAGGAATGTTGTTGCACTCCATACTTGGCTTTCCAGGGGATTGGATAATTCCGGGAAGACGACCATTGTGCTGAAGATCAACGGAGAGGACACTAGCGTCATTAGCCCCACTCTTGGCTTCAACATCAAGACTATTACCTACCAGAAGTACGTTGAGGTCTCTCCTCTCATTAGGATTACTTAGTGCCATGTTTGGTTGATTACCTGTTTACCTAGCGACTGTCAGTTTCTCTTCTTTTTTTTCCTCGACTTTATTCAACTACAGATATAGCCTGCTGTGTAAAACGTTGTCTCATAGCAATTTCTACTGTAGCTGCGGAGAGATCTGTAGATTCAAAAGAAGCTTTTGTTTTCCATAGCTTGAGATCACCATAATTAGAGGAAGGGACCATGTTTTCCTCTGTTTCTGGTTGGAAGAATCCAACCATGCCTTTGATTGGTGGATTACCGATGTGGACCTCACCCACATTTATTCTTAGTAAAGTTTTTGCATGTTGGTGATGTCCATAACCTGCGATATTCCAATGAGAAGCATGTTTGGGTGAATTTGCCCCTACCTTGGTGGAGGAAAATATGACTCAAAAAGAAATACACGTTTAGTTTCTGGGGTTCTCTGTTGCTCACTATTGAAGGGCACTGAGTCATGGTCATTTTAAGTGAATCCATAGTGACAGTCGTACTTCAAAGATTGGGTCATATTCAGTGAATCCATAGTGATAAACATACTTCAAAGATTATTTTTTGTGTTCTCCTGCAGATTATGACAATTCTTAATAAGGTTAGCAGAACTTAAAGAATTGATTTTGTCAATTGCTGCTCTCCAGCTGGATATTTCTCTTTCTAAATCTTAAAAGAGAAAAATTGTTAAAAGGGTTGCCATGGGGTACAACCCACATTTACAACTAGATGCAAAATAGAGTCCATCAAATCTAACAATTGAATGGCGTGACTCAGTATTTTGTGCATCAACTAAGAAGTCCACTGTAACTGTCTATTTTTTACGGATCAACATTAGACTCCATTGTCGAAATCTCAAAAGCCCTATGATTTATCTTAAATATGATATTTCTCTCCTCGTATTGTTTAATAGCCTCTGCTTTAGTCAGAAGTGGGAACTTGGGGCCAATGTTGTGTTGCACTAAATATTTATCTCCAATTGATGTTTTGTGGCAGGTATACATTAAATATCTGGGATGTAGGGGGTCAGAAGACTATAAGATCATATTGGAGGAACTATTTTGAGCAAACAGATGGTCTGATTTGGGTAGTCGATAGTTCAGACCTTAGAAGGCTTGATGATTGCAAAATGGAATTGGATAATCTCTTGAAGGAGGAGGTATCATGCCATTACAAGATTTTCTCGCTTCCAAAAAAAAAAAATTGTTACCTCTTTATGGCTTCTACGTTGCGACTTTTGCTGATTTGTTGCCCATTGCTTCTGTTTTTATCTGGTGTAGTTTAATTTTCTCTCGATTGTTTGAGCATCTACATTTTGCAAGATCTTATGAGTCATTAGTCTTCCATTCCAGAAGGGACTGCATATTCTGATAATTACTACATGTTTGCAGTAAAATTCTTCCAATGCTTGTCCATCTAATTAAATGGAGAATCTTTCTGATATACTTCTGTCTGTACGTTTTCCCACCAATTCTATCATTTTTTCAAGTCTTTTGAATCTGTAGACTGAACAATATCCTTGTGCATACCTTACAAATGTGGGCATATCTTTTGTAAATGAATGGTACAATCGGTCTTGTTCACAAGTACTTATGGGGCACTTCTTAAACATACCGAAGGAAATGTTCAATTTTCAAGGTATTGATTGTGCATATCACCTTATTTGGTTGCATAACAAGTTCATGGGGGCACTTCTTCACAAGGTCCTAATACTAATATCCACTGTGCTCATCCTATCAATGTCGATAAAATTGGTTCATGTGTTCTCAAATGAGGAACTGCGGAATTAGTACTTCTGGCTAGAACTAGATGTATTTCTTCAATTACTGAAGTCTTTTGTTTAGACTTGTTGATAAAGGGACTAAAGTAGTGGCTCATTTGGCAGAGATTATCCGGAGCATCCTTACTTATATTTGCAAATAAGCAGGATATTAAAGGTGCTCTCACGCCAGCAGAAATTGCCAAGGTGAAGTTGTGTGCTTGCAACGTTTATCGGTGCCTGTATTAGTTGAATTTGTCTCTGTAAAGGCACAAACATCCTGGTTTCTGAGATACTTTGCTGTTTGTGACCTTGAAATCTAAATGTATTGTCATTCTTAAGATATTTGAAGCAGGGAGAATCCTAACTTTCCAAAAGTTCCCTTTAGGCTTACTAATGCAGAATCTGAAGCACCTCAATAATTTTTACTGTTCATAATTACTGACAGTAAAGCAAGTATGACAATTGAACAAGAGAATGAAGTTAGGTTGAAATTCTAGGATTGCAACTGAACCTAAGGTCCTCAAATTTTTCCTATACAATCCCAGAAGAAGATATCACAGAAGTTGCTGATTTGTGCACATGCCTGTTTGCACCAAAAATCCATGTCTCATTCTTCATCACTGTCTTGTTTTTTTTTCCCAACCAAGTCCATGGAATGGCATTTTCATATGTAAGCTTGCCTACCCATTTAACTTCTACATGTTACATGCCAAGCATAAATTTGTGGCATTTACACCCAAACACCTCAATTTAGGGTGGACAATTATACTAATCTTCTGGGGATGATCCTTTTTAGGTGAAAACTCCTTAAGCTGTTACTGATATCTTTCTCCTTTAGCTTTTGATGAAATTTTTCCTATGCTATGCTGGCTCCCTTTTTTATTGGTTAAGCTAGCATAATTTTCCTTTTGTTTTCCGTTTTTAGCTTTTGGATGGTTGTGAAATTATAAGAGAATGGAGTTTAGCTTATGTGGGCTGTAGTTCTTTATCCCTGAGAAAGCAGTGCTTGCTGCAAAGAGATCGTTCTTTGCTTTAGCAGCAAAATATCAAGTTTCTTGCTTGCTACAATACCAAAGATGTTTTTCCAAAGTGATCAACTTGAACAAATAATCTCTGATTTTTCCGTGTTATGATTTTTTTTTCTTATTTTTGTTTTGGAGCAGGTTCTGAACTTGGAAGCAATGGATAAAACCCGGCATTGGGAAATAGTGGGCTGTAGTGCTTACACAGGAGAGGGACTTCTTGAGGGATTTGATTGGTTGGTTCAGGACATAGCTTCTCGAATTTATATGCTTGAGTGACATCTGTATTATAGGAAGTGTTAAATGTAACCAGCCGGCATTGATCCAGAAAATTCATGCTGGTCATGCAGTTTCTTTTTGCCTGATTTTTTAATCCTGGTTCCTTATGGGAGAAACTGCTAGTGACTAGCTCAGGAAACCAAATTCAGTGGGATGTATTTGTAGTGGCAGAGTTGATTGTGCAAAGCTTTTGGAATGAGAAAGTTCTGTTTTGATGGGGGTCTGGTCTGCTAGATCAGAAGGAAGATCAAAATTAGCAAGTCAAGTTTCAATATATTGCTGTAAACTGTTTGATTTAAGTCTGATGAACTACTGGTGCAGATGATTGCTGTAAATATTCTCATTCCACTCATGTTCTGTTTGTTTCAAGCCTGCATGAACCAGAAGACTCTTCCACATTGATGAAGAAGGTCACTGGTACTTCTATTACATCGGGTTGTAGGATACAATAGACTGTGTCCTGAGGTTTCGTGGATATCTTCAATTGCAAGAAACTGTGCGAGTCCAACAGATTGTGTCAGGCGAGACCATAGCCAATGGGGAGTTTCTTTGTTTTGCCCCAGTAGCTTGTGATTTTTCATTTGAAGGTATAGTAGTGATAGCAGCCAATGTGACCAGGGGGGAAACTTTCAAACTTAACTGCAGCCATATAGGAGAAGGCTGAAGCAGATTCACTAGGAACTCTTCCATTTTTCCAAAGATAATAAGGAGTTGGGACCTATCGCAGTCTTCTGCTTGGGGTGTTTTGGATGCGATGAAGCAGTTTATATAGATTCCGCAAAAGGATTGTAGTAAATTTGTCTTCGGGCGGAAATTTTGATTAGTGGGTCTTTGAATGATTGATTCCTCTTCAATAAGTTTTTTCCCCCTGTGAGATGGGTCAAATATGGGAACAAAAACTCCCTAAAGCCTACCATTTTATCCTCCCCCAACAACCAAAAATAAATAAATAAATAGAATAGATGGATAGGAGGCGCTAGAATCTGCACTTCCCTTTCACTGTCGCCCTTATCTTTTTGCTAATCTCTATTTCCACGGCAACGGCTTTTACCACAGCATTACAAGTACATTGACTGCGTTTGAATGCAAAACCTACGTTAGGTCAAAGTTTGGGGATAAGGATATAAATAGTTTTTGAACTTAAAGCTTAATGTGGATATAAATAGTTTTTTTTTTTCAAAACCATTCTATTCTACTAATGTGATCTTTGAAAGGACTTGTTGCTCGAAACTCCGCCGACGGCTCGGCATGGTCGCGGTGGCCCAGAGACCGTCGCCGGGAAGGGTGCGACCGTCGCCGGGAGTGGTGCGTGTGCGGGGCGCGGCGACGCCGTGGGTCGCGGCGGGGTCGCGCGGGATTGGGGGCGGCGAGGTCGCGCGGGAGGTCCCGCGACCTTGCCGACCCAGATCCGAGGACGGCGAGGTCGCGCGACCCCTCCGCGACCCAGATCCGAGGGCGACGAGGTCCTCCCGCGACCTCACCGCCCCAGATCTGGGTCGCGGCGGTCGCCGGAGGTCGCGCGACCTCGCCGCAACCAGATCCAGGGGCGGATATGGGTCGCGGCGGGGTCGCCCGACGTCCGGCAGCCTCCCGCCGAGGTCGCGGGACCTCGCCGCCCCAGATCTGGGTCGCGGCGTGGTCGCCCGACGTCCGGCAGCCTCCCGCCGAGGTCGCGCGACCTCGCCGCCCAGATCTGGGTCGCGGTGGGTCGCCCGACGTCTAGCTTGCCTCGCCGGGGGTCGCCCAACGTCCGGCAGCCCTCGCCGGGTTCGCCCGACGCCCGGCTTCCTCGCCGGAGGTCGCCCGACGTCCGGCAGCCTCCCGGGGTTCGCCAACGTCCGGCAACCTCACTAGGGGTCTCCCGACCTTGCCCTTACCGGTTAATTTTTTATATATTTTTTTAATTTGTTTTATCACAAAAGTCCTTTGTAAGTATAATTTTTTCCAAACATCATTTTGTTCCAAAGATTTAATTTTTAAATTATTTACCAAACACAATTTGCATTCGAAAAGTCCCCTCAACCTGGGAAAAGTCCTTTGCATTTTCCTAAAAAAATTAACCAAAATCGTTTTGCACGTTTAGAGGGGATAAAGGATATAAATAGTTTTTGAACTTAAAGCTTAATGTGGATTTTGTGCCAATTAAGTATTCAGTCATTTCCGACTAATTTTAGCCAGATTTTGCTAATTGAACACCGACCAGCTAACATGGCTAATCCGTATTGACGTGAATAACTTTTAATAATATTTTTATATTTTTAATTTTTTTTTTTCCTATTTTCTTTTTCCTTCTCCTCCTTCTTCCTCCCTAACTAGTCACCGGACCTAAGTGACTAGCCCGAGGCTACGGCCGGTGAGGTTGAGATCGAGCCTCACCTAGCGAGGGTCGAGCCTCACCCATGGTCAACGAGGCTTGACCTCGCTAGATTTGATGAGGGTGAGCCTCACCCGCTCGGCACGAGGCCACCCTCAAGGCTTGGGCGGCGAGGCTCGCCCTTGTGCGCGGGCTGGCAGGGCTTGCCCTCACCGACCTCGCGGCCATTGGCGAGGTGGTCGATGAGGTCGACCTCGCCAGCCGTCGCCTCTGGCTGGTCGCTGAGGTCCAAACGATCGGCTAGAGGAAGGAGGAGGAGAAGGAAAAAAAGAAAAAAAAAAAAGAAAAAAAATATTATTAACAGTTATCCATGTTAGCCAGCTAGTGTCTAGTCAGCAAAATTTGGCCAAAATTGATTGAAAATGACTAAACATAACGTAAAAAAGGTTTAGGACTAAATTGGAGTAAATGTAAAAAGTTTAGGACTTTTTTGACACTTTTCTTGTCCTATACCAAAAGTCCAAATATCAAGTTCAACAATTTAAAAGTTTAAAGACAATATTGTCGATTGGGTTATTATTTATGGATTACATTGCATTGAATTAAAATTTAAAGATTATTTGTATCATCTCTAGAAAGGAGCATTTTTGTGGGACCATCTAATTCCTTTCTCCGCTCTTTCTTTTTCTCCTTTCGAAATAATACTTGGTGGTATCATAATATCAGGTCGGCCCTGTTGATGTGGTTGTAGTCAGTTTGGCTGTGACAATAGCCTAGTCCTATTATTTTTTTTTCAAAAGGTCCATAAGATACATATAAACGAATTTACTATTTTCTATATTCATTTTCCCCTAATTACTTTCCTTCAACGTACCTCCAGAACCTATCATCGCTTGGCTCTCCATCTATTTCCATTTCGATCCTATCTTTTTTAGCTGAATATTTCATTACTCCTTTCCTTTTGTATTGAGAATAATTTCATTACCTTAACCAGCCTAATATGGTGTTAAAATAAAAAGACAAATACAGTAATAGTCTAAAAGCTTATCATGATAATACATTTGAAATCTAAAACTTTCAATTCATGCATTTTAATCCATTCATCAAATTTGTCAAGTTTTGGATTAAAAAATTCTACATGATAATTTTTTTTTTTTACTAACGATCATGCAAAATTAAAAAAAAAAATGGCAAAAAAAATCATTTGGCATTTCTATATAGAATTTAAATGCAGGAACTGAAGATTTAGTATTGAAAGGAATCTTAGAAGGAACAAGAATCTATAATGGGGTCCATCTATCGTGTAGTCCCCTTTTTTCTTCACTCTTTTTAGTGACTCCGAACAAGAATCTCTACTGGATATTTCAACAGTTTTGAAGATATGAAAATCATTATTTTGTGACGGTATCGTAATGCCTGATTTGCTTTGCATCTTTCCAAAAATAAGATATTCTCTCCTTTAAAGTTATTGTTCTGGTTATTTTTGCTTTTTCTGTGCGGATTAAAGAGAATAATCTTTTCATTTCGAAGGGTGGAATTATCTTAAAGGTCCTTAAGCTGAATTATCATCCTTAATAAACAATTCTTTTGCCAAAAATGTGGCGGAGGACCTTTGCCACCGTTGGCGACCGCGCCCCTCACGCGCCCTCAAGGACAAGCGCTGGGACGCGCTCGTCATCGGCGGCGGGCACAACGGCCTCACCGCCGCCGCCTACCTCGCCCGCGGCGGCCTCTCCGTCGCCGTCCTCGAGCGCCGCCACGTCATCGGAGGCGCCGCCGTGACGGAGGAGCTCGTCCCCGGCTTCAAGTTCTCGCGCTGCAGCTACGTCCAGAGCCTTCTCCGGCCCGCCGTCATCAAGTAGGTCCCCTCCCCTCCCGATTGAATTAACGCCACATTTCAGAATCGATTGATGTTTACCTTACGCGATCCAATGCGAGCGCGCGCGTGATTTTGGAACGTTTGAAGGGAACTGGAGCTGGGAAGGCACGGGCTGAAGCTGCTGCCGCTGAATCCGTCGTCGTTTACGCCGTGTCTCGACGGGCGGTACTTGATGCTGGGATCCGACGAGGAGCTCACTCATACGGAGATTTCGAAGTTCTCGAAACGCGACGCGGATGCTTATCCAAGGTTTGAAACTCCTGCTTCTCAGCAATCTTAGATTCTTTTTGTCCGGGCAATACCGTCAATTTCAACGACTTGTCTGTCAAGTTTTTTAGGAAATTCTTCTCGTTCTTTCTGCTGAAAAACGTTTCTTTATTCTTTATTCTTTTTTTTCTTTTTTTGTGAATTATACTGTTATTTGGAAAATAGAAGTAATGATAAAGGTTTTCTTTTTCTCCGTAGTATTCTAGAATGACAGCCATTAACTTATAATGGAAGGAGAATTCTATGGTCCCCATATAGGTGCTTTTAACGGGATCATTCCTGCATTCAATGTGGGATCCTTGGCTAAAAAGGGAAAAAAATCATAGACAAATAATAACGCAAAAATATATATTATTAATGTTAGGTAGATTACTATTTTGTGAAATATTACCAATCATAGGGCCCGGGAAACTTATGGATCAAAGGGAAATTGCGCTCTTTAAACAAAAGTTACGAAAGGATATGTAACTGATATATTAATGCCAGTGAAGACAATTACGTATGTTGAAGGAAATTTATGTTCTATTTGTTAGTTTATTGACAATAAGAAATGATTTTACTAATAACTTAGGGAGATTGCTATTTTATAGTGGAATATTACGAATTATAAGATCCACAAAACGTACAATGACAAAAAGGAAAATTAAACTATGCAATGATATGTAACAAGTAAATTATTGTTAGTGAGGAAAATTGCAATCGATTAGGTGGGATCATTCACTTTTCTTATACTTGACTGTAGAAGGTCCCAAAGATACAAATCATTGGGTCAAAAAAAGCTTTTTCAGAAACAAAATTTGAGGAACACTCTGAAAGGGTCATCTGATCTACTGTACTTTCCCCACCGTTCAGCTCTTTTTTAGTATGTAAGGTTCTGTTTAGCATAAGTGATTCCAATTTTTCCGAATGTCATATACCTAACATTAAATTGATAACTTAGGGATTCCATATTATCCGTGTTTCCAAATATTCTGTCAGTTATCTAATTTTTTTTTTAAAAAAAATTTGCTAGTCTTATGAAACATTTCTTTAAATATGTCAGACAATTGCCTTCAGTAAGTTATCTTCATTTTGGTAGTCATACTTGGAGAAAAATGACACATTTCTTTGAATCATGTCAAATTTAATAAGATATCAACTTAGTGAAAAAAAGGAGGGAGAGTGGAGCCGATAAATTAATGCTCTGCTGCCTGTTTAGTTGCCTTTCGAAAGCCAACACGAGCTACATGTATTCTAGAGGTATTAACATCACAATATATATAATTGGATTGACTCTTATTTTCAATGAACATGTGATTGTAAGTGTTTTTCTCTAACTGTTGTTCTCACAACACGAGTGCTTTGTCTTTGCTTAGGTAAATTGTTACCATGATAACTTTAGAGTGTTTTGCACAGATATGAAAATCAACTAGAGAACTTCTGCAAATTTGTGGATCCCCTCTTTGATTCACCTCCTCCAGAAACTTTCCAGGAGATATCCTCTTTCAGCGACTGGATTAGAGATAAGTCTCGCAGATCAGTCTTTTGGGCTCGTTGCCTACGGCGAGCTCTTGACCTGGGGCAAAATGACATGGTGTAAGGCTTCGATAACTCAGTTGGAAGTTGGTTTCAGATTTACCAGGTTCTGATATTGGCAATGCTGCTTAATATTCGCGAATGTGTTGCTTCATGAATATTGGACTTGATAGATTTTGTTATCAGTTTTTATTGACTTTGGCAGGAATTTTATGGAACTTTTGCTCTCACCAGCTTCGAAGGTTTTGAATAAATGGTTTGAGGTCGTAAATTACCATCAATCCTTCATACTTTATCCATCTTGGATGGAAACTATAGAGCATCAGTTTGCAATCGCAAGAATCACAATGTCACTTAACTGGGTTAATTGATAAGATTGCTGTGTGATTGATCAGGAAATTTTTGCATCAAATATGTTTTGCCTTTTTCAAAGATTCTGAAATCCTTGGACTCTGTATTTGATAAAACAATTATTTGTCTAAATTCTCCATGTTTTACTAATTATATTCCAATCGACATATCCACTTAGATATCTTCAACTATCAACAAGTTCCTCCCTGCAGTGTTCCAATCCCTAAGGACGTCTCACCAGTCATTTTTCCCTGTTACCCTCGCACAGCCAGGGTATTGACGTGTAACAATCTATTGAAAGATGAGAAGGCTGACCAATTGGTTTAGATATCTCTATCTTCTTTTGATTGATTCTTGGTTCAAAAGAAAACTGCTTCATTTTTTATAACAAAAAAGACCACCTAGGTAAGTAAACCCCAGGCCAATAAAATATCCCACTAGCCTCATTTAATCCAGGTAAGATGAGAGCCAAAGCATGGGTAGTTGGCTCAAACATGAATTTGTTTTTGCACTGCATGGGGGTCAAATTCGTGTCATGTGCCTAATCCACACTCAAGTTTATTCATTCACCACTAAGCCAGCCCCATGGGGCTAGTAGAAAATTACTTTTACTAGTGCATTCTCTTTTATTACGGTGTCCCTTCGGTAGATGATTGGTTATGGATGAAACTTCTTCTATACTTGTTTTTATTTTGTTTATGGTACTTTTTGATCATATAAAGCAGGACGAAACTTATCAAACATCATGTCGTGAACAGATAGAACATAAAATGTCTGGAGAAATATTTGATGCACAACTTGTTGCTTTTCTTGATTATCAGTAGTTGATGTTGTGTCTATTTCTTATTGGCGCAGACAGATGTTCTGAAGGCAACCCTCGCAACAAATGCAGTCATAGGGTCAATGGTGCGGTTTGCTTTTGCACTAGTGAAGTGACATTTGGATGAGCAGTTTCTAGCTTTTGTCAGATATTAGTGAAATAAGTCCTTTCATAATTTGAGTAGCAGTGATTCATCTTTATTACTTGAAACATTAGTAATCTTTTGGCCCAAGAATTACATATGCAGGGGAGTGTTCATACACCAGGGAGTGGATATGTACTGCTGCATCATGTTATGGGTCAAACAGATGGTGCTCTGGGGATTTGGTCGTATGTATCACTATTTCCAAGCATTTCCTCAATATTCTTGAGTAATTATAAGGTGTCAATAATCACAAAAGTCTTCTATTAAGATATTTATAAGCCTATTACTCGTAAAAGGAGCACTAGATAAATAAAATCTACCTTCTACAGCCTCTCCATTTTGATTGGCATCACCATTCTGTAATGGAAGGAAGCTCCATAATGTTGAGTAACAGCATGGAAATGCTACAAATGCATTTTGCTTGTGTTCATGAATGAAGTCAACATGAAAGGCTTCTGGAATTCTCATATACTGAACCATTGACCGGTTTGTTAGTATCACAGACCACTGGGAAGCTCCCATTATGCAAAAACATGACAGTAATATGTAGCATCTCCTCTACTCATGCTTGAAAGTTTAGTCCAACAAGTTAACACATCGTAGGCATTTCCTGATATGTTACTCTTCCAGATTAACTTGGAGGTAGATTCTGCTCTGAACTTTTATTGACACGTATAATGTTTCTGGCCATACCGAGTTATTAGTTGATTTATCATTCTTGATTGTTTTTATCCTTGCTATGGATATGGTTTGTTTTGTATGGACTTTAAACTGACCCATATGCCATAGATTGGAACTTGGAAGGGCAGCTTAGAGTCTCAGAAAAAAGATCAGATTTTAAAGTAATTTATAAATTCTTAAGCTTTCTGCTTGGCTATTCATGTTTGTAGGTATGTAGAAGGTGGGATGGGTTCAGTATCCTCTGCTATTGGTAATGCTGCAAGGGAAGCTGGTGCTCAAATCATAACGAATGCAGAGGTATTAGAAAATCAGGGTCTTATAATGCCTTACTCGTTCATCATTTCTCTCAATGATGTCAGAACCAGAGATGATGTCACTTTTATCTGATACCCTACACAACATGTGAGATGTGCTCTGGGTATTGACGAGTTTGGCTGTTTTCCTGAGTTCAAATTACCTTCCTAGAGAAATACATAGAAAACGTGGTGTAAAATACAAATTAATGTTTGGTGGTCTTGTAAGTTGTCAATTTTGGAAGTACAGATAAGTGCAAAATTCAAGACCTCTATTGAGGGATCTTTGTTGTTCAGACTTCCCTCAATCTTTCTGTCATAAGTTACTGGGTAATGTTGTTTTTTAGGTTTCTCGGCTGATGCTTGATGAGTATGGCAGAGCGAAGGGAGTAAGTTTTAAACAATGAATTACCTCAGTGAACAAAATAGGGTTTGTTCAAAGAATTAGTCTAACTTTGCATAGGTTGCTATATACAGGTGCTGCTGGCTGATGGTTCGGAGGTGCACTCTTCCATTGTTTTATCAAATGCCACTCCTTATAGGACCTTCATGGTAATGTGTACCTCTTTATACTGATAATAGTTGTGGGTCAATGGCAGATGACACTTGCACTTTAATATGTAAAATCATGCCATATGAATGTTCTCAAGTTGCTGTTGCACTCTAATAGATTTCTTGGGTCTTATGTAGGAATTAGTACCTGAAGATGTTCTTCCTGATGAATTTCTACAATCTGTCAAAAATGCTGATTACACCTCTGTAAGCTCCATTGTTGCTTTTGACTGATCTGTAAAATCTTTTACCTAGTTTCAATCATCTACAGGGGCACTATTAAGCATTCTTCTTGTTTGTCCATAGGGTACCAATGTGTCTGGTGTTGCAGTTGGATAATTCTTCTTGACAGCATTCAACAATTTTATGAGTAGTCTTCCATTTGGTTCTTTAAAGTGTCTCTGTAGCTTAATGACTGGAATATGCTTATGTTTCCTATGAACGTGAATGATGTAAATCTCAAGTTCTGCATTAATGTAATTGATGAGTTGAAGTCTAAAACTAGAATCTAGTGTGGAATTGGTCCATTGTGGAGCAGGTGGTTAAGTAAATTACAAAAAGCCAAGCTTGTGAGCCTTAAGCTGCATCTTCATGACTTTTTCGATTGACGGTCATGAATTGCACATCCTTTATTGGGTGAAACTTACCTTCTAAGATGTCAAATGTAAAACAGGGAACCACAAAAATAAACGTTGCTGTTGACAGATTGCCTTCCTTTCAATCATGCAAGTTGAATTATCCTCACGCGGGTCCTCAGCATAGGGGATCTATTTTTATCAGTTCTGAGAGGTATATTTTCAGTCTATTGTGTATTATTCAATGGGGGTCTTAGTTATTTTGTCATCTCTTGGTAATGATTGGCAAACTGACCTCAAACTGCCACAAGATTGATCAGTTCTTTAGCAGCAGGAAGTAAACAAGAGTTTAGCTTAGATTGCTGAATTAAACTGTGATGATGGTCCTAGCTTAAATTTTATGATGAAGTCATTTCAACATGTATTGCAGATAAACGTGAATTGCCCTTGACATTGATGTTCTACGGCTTGTTTACTTTATTACGATTGATTATACATCCCTTTCTATATGTTGATTTATCCAGAAAGAAAGAAAAAGGGCTCTTGCTAAGCCATTATTGGATAATTAATTTGTCATTTAAGAGAGTATTTAGAGATGTAATGAACAGACTTTGTACCACCTTAAGTTCCTGTTCATGAGCATTTTCTGAGCTTCTTTTGGTGTCTGATATTTCTAATTCTAACTTTTATTTTAAAGTATGGAAGAAATTGGCTCAGCCTGTCAAGATGCTGTAAATGGAGTACCATCAAGAAGACCATTCATGGAGATGACCATTCCTTCTGTTTTGGACAAGACTATAGCACCTCCTGGTACAACTACTTCCTTTAACTAGATTTGTGTTTCCACAATGACGTACGATGGAGGAATTGTCATTTGATCTTTCAAATCCATGTTCCCACAATGATGTACCACGAAGGAATTGTCATTTGATCTTTTCAAATCCTTTGTCCCACAATAATGTGCACCAAGGAATCATTTTTCAATTTAGAACCTCGGAAAGAGAAAGCTTGGACAATGGCAGCACTGGTGCGACAACTCTTAAAACAACTTATCTTTCTCTTCTTGCCCTTGGCAAGACAATAATTTTGGAAGACCTAAAAAAATGAAGGTGCAGCTCTGGGTAGATGCACTTTATTAGTTATCGGTTGAATTTGATGTGCTTCTAATGTCTTCAGTGACAAACAAAATGCTTTATCATAATCTACAAATACGTCATCTAAATATGCCTGATTGCAAGTAGGGCTTGTAGCTTCATCTACTACTGATCGTGTAGTGGCCAAACCGATTTCTTTCCAATTTTCATTTACAACTGATCATGTAGTAAATTGTTTTGGGTGGTCTTTCGTATGTTAGACAAACTTGGAGTCATGCTCTTTATTGTTCGCTCCTTTATCTTGGACAAGTGTTCTTATGACACCCTCTTACTTGTCTATCCCGGCTGATGTCTCCCATTAGTCCATTCAACTCCTGATTATCTAAGATTTGAGTTAAAGCTCTAAATTCTTGATATGAGTTGAGCTTTATTACCATAAAAAATCTCAAATTGGTAGCCCAATGGTGCATTATCCCAAACTTGTACCCTAAACCAAATCTTCGCATTGTTAAAATGCATATAACATATGCATTTTAATGGATTATCGGACGCAATGCTAGTAGAAGGTAGATTTGGGTAAGGGGTACCGACAAAGATTGTTTGAGGTAAATCTGTCATGGGGTACCAATTTGGGGTTTTTTATGTGACAAACATTAGTTTAGGATGAATATGACATGGGGTAATAGTTTGGAGTTTTAATGGTATGAACGATTACTTAATTGGCGTTAATGAGAATTTTCTTTCTTCATAGGTAAGCATGTGGTCAACTTATTTACCCAATACACACCATATAAACCATCAGATGGCAGCTGGATGGATCCTGTTTACAGGGTGAGTTACATTTTGGACACATTTGTATTTCACTTCAAGGCTTCATTTTTCTGCTTCTTGGAATTTATGCTCAGAGACGAAGTATCTATTGCGATATGTTATTTGATGTCATTTTTTTTTTTATCTAATTCTTTGATTGCAGAAATCCTATGCAGACAAATGTTTTTCTTTGATTGACGAGTATTGCCCTGGTTTCAGCTCATCAGTCATTGGCTATGATATGCTTACTCCACCTGATCTTGAGAGAGAAATTGGTCTGACAGGTACCCATTTCTGTGGTACCTATGAGTACGACTATACAAGGATATTCCATCATGACTACTAGTACGTGAATAAGCTAAGGAAGAAGTGGCATTATTCTGTTTCTTGTCAAAGTTGTTATACATATCAACAATTGAGAATATCCCTTCTTTCATTGTTGCCTGCTATGAGTTCTCTTGCAAGTAATGCAATTATATTGCCTGTGCTCTTAGCATCTCAGTCAATGCATGCAGTGAGGCCTGGCTCAGATAGGTTCATGTGTTTCTCATTACCTGTTACTCTTTTCTTTTTTACCTTTTAGGCCATTTGTCATTGTCGTGTTCACTGGCTCTGCCCCCTTCTGCATTATATTGTCAGTCGGATCTTGTTTTGATCTGTAAAGAAATAATCCAATCATTTTAAAGTGTCGCTTACCAAAAAAAGTAAAGTGCAGTCTAATCAGATCAACAAATAGACCTTGCGAATTTGTTATAACTGGTTCCAGAGCATGTCATACATAGACAATCATTTTAAATGGGTGTTTGTCCACTCCTATCTAAGCTTCTGGTGTACCTTCTCTTGACAGAATCAATCATGAAAGTTGATGCGCTTTCCTTTACCTTGAATGTTAGAGGTTGATCTTTTAGATGAACAAGGTTTAGGCAATGACTGCAACTAGTGATTAAACTCTGGGAGCATTGTTAATTTTATTCTGCTGGATCTTTTCGCAGGAGGGAATATTTTTCACGGTGCCATGGGTTTGGATTCTCTCTTCCTCATGCGGCCAGTAAAAGGATGGTAATTTTCGAGCTGAGGATGGAGTCCTGTTTCCCCTCTCTTTCCTGGTACAATGATGTCTTTGCATTCGATCTTTGGCATTCAATCGTGGCCATTTTCTTCCCCCTGTCAATGCAGGTCGAACTATAGGACGCCGGTTCAAGGGCTGTACCTGTGTGGAAGTGGCGCGCACCCTGGTGGTGGTGTGACGGGTGCGCCTGGACGCAATGCTGCCCAGATAGTCCTTCAAGATGTCAAGAAATCTTCCAGTTAAAATGAGAAATCAGTATGTTATTTCTTAGTGGAGCGGTGAAGTCTTTTTGTGATATTCAATAATTTCCCACAAAGGAAACAAAAATCTATAATTTATTTCTTCTAATTTATATTTCTATGGCACTTGTTCAAATCAGCTAAATTTTGAAAAAAAAAACGGTACAATATTTTTGTGTTTTATACATATAATTTATATTTTAGAATAAAAAATATCATGGTAGATAAATGTACATAAATAAATAATAGAGCATTAAGCATCTTGCATTCTCCTTGAAAAACACCAACCCATTAGATAGGCCTTCTATGTTTCAAAGTAAACATTTTTTGGGAAAACATTTTCCAAATTTTTCAATGGTTGGTTCGCTTATGAAAATGAGTTAACAAAAAATATATGTTCTAATTTAAGAAAATGGTTTCCTCTTTAAAAACATTGAAAAACATTTTTTAAAAGATAACTTGGTAATGGCGCTTGAACTCAAAACTCTATGCTTGAGCACAAAAACTCAACGCTAGTTCCTATTGTCCAAGGGTAGGTCTTCATTGTTTAGGCCTAAGTCCCATTGATGCGAGGCCTTTGACCGTGGTGCTAATGGCTGATGCTTGAGCACCTAGGCCCTCGTCCATAAAGTTTAGGTGTGTGATCTCGATACCCAAGCTTGAATCCCCAATATTTGAGCTTGGGTCCATAAAGATCGTGTCGAGTCCTTGGCACTCAGACTTGGGTCCCTAGTGCTCGAGCTAGGGTCTATTGAGATCAAGGCCCAAGACCCTGGTGCCCTCATTTGGGTCCATTGAGGCTAGGTCGGGCCCTTTGGAGACCGGGCCTAGTACCTTGCACTCATGTGCTAATACATCAAGGCCAAGCCCGGGACGTAAGTGCCATTGCCCCAATCCCCTATGCCCAAATTAGGGTCCATCAAGACTAGATTCAAGACTTTGGTGCCTGTACTTAATTCTCCGATCACTTATGCATAAATTATTAGCGCTCAATTAGTGTATGGTTATTGAAGAAAATCAAATTAGATTTTTTATACTAGATAACGGAAATTTTTTTTAGTCTTTTTTAAATTTCAGTCAAACACTAGAAAATATTGTTATATTCTTGAAAAATGCTCCCAAAATATCACACGTTCTACGAAACAAACAGAAATGTAATATTTTCAAAAAATATTTTCCAAGAAACTAATTTTCAGAAAAATTAGAATATTTTTCTAGGTATTTGGCTAAAACTTGAGTGTGAACTATAGAGCAATTTCCATTATTTGATATAGACAATTTGATTTGATATTTCTAATGAGAATTACTAAATTATTTGAATTTTTTAATAATTTTTATTTTTCTTTTACTTTTTCCTTTTTCCTCGCCCAATCGGCCATGGCGACTGACGAAAGAAGGAAAAAATAAAAAAAAAAAAATTATTAAAAAGATAGTAAGGAGAATATGCTTGGTCCGAGTTAAAGAAAGAGGGAGGAAAATGATTTCTTGTTTTCAAAAAGAGGAAATCATTTTCTGCACTTTTAAAATTTTTTTTTTTTTTATTGATGAAAAATATTTTCCTCGACTAATTTATTTTATATGAATCAAATATCAGAAAAGTCGGAAATTTTTTTCTTGAATGTTGTTTTTCATAAAATAGACGAAATCTTTAATATATGAGATGTAGGGGGTCAGAAGATGTTGGGGGAGCTACTTTGAGCAGACGGATGGTCTGATCGGGTAGTAACCAAGGAAGGCTTGATAATTGCAAAATGGAATTGGATAATCTCTTGAAGGAGGAGGTGTCGTGCCATACAGAATATTCTCCCTTTTTTTTTTCTTAAAAAAATTGTTTTACCTATTTATGGCTTCTATGTTGCAGCTTTTGCTGATTTGTTTCCCATTGCTTCTGTTTTTATCTCGTGTGGTTTAACTTTCTCTCAATTGCTTGAGCATCTACGTTTTGCAAGATGTCATGAGTCATTAGTGTTCCATTCCAGAAGGGGCTGCATATTCTAATAATTACTACATGTTTGCAGTAAAATTCTTCTGATGGTCGTCCATCTAATTGGATGGAAAATCTTTCCAATCTTTTATATTATTGTCCATATGTTTCCCCACCAAATGTGTCATTCTTTCAAGTCTTTTGGATTTGTAGACTAAACGATATCATTGTGCAAATCCTACAATGAATGGTGCAATCGATCTTGTTCATAGGTATTCTTAAGGCACTTTTTAAATGTATAAAAAGAGAGATTCAATTTTCAAAGTATTGATTGTGCATATCATGAAAACAGCCGGTGCACTGGAAATTACAATATTTCCTTATTCGATTGCATAACAAGTTCCTCGGGGCTACTTTTTAATAGGGTCTTCTCACGAATATCCATTATGCACATCCCATCAATGTCCATAAAACTGGTTCATGGGTACTCAAATGAGGAGCTGCTGATAGTACTTCTAGCTAGAACTAGATGCATTGCTTTCAACACGAAAGTCTTTTGTTTAGATTTGTTGATGAAGGGGACTAAAGTTGTTGCTATTTGGCAGAGATTATCCGGAGCATCCTTACTTATATTTGCAAATAAGCAGGATATCAAAGGCGCTCCTACACCAGCAGAAATTGTCAAGGTGAAGCTCTGTGCTTGCAACGTTTAACAGTGTCCATATTAGCCGAGTTTGTCTGTGTAGAAGTACAAACATCCTAGTTCCTGAGACATTTTGCTGTTTGTGAGATAAGTAGAAAGTACCGATCAAAGAAAGATAAGTAAAAAGTAGCCTTTTTATGGGACCCGCTCGCTCATTCCTTTCTTCGTTTAGTTATTCTCTCTCTCTCGTTTTCTCCTCTCAAGATAATATCAAGTGGTATCATATTACCACGCCGCCATTGATGCGACGTGCATTTACATATTAAGATTCTATTACAAACACACGTGGCAACTGACTTAAAACTAAACATAAAAAAAAAAGTCCATTGATTAATGATGGGTTGCAGGAGTCCCATAAATCAATAATACGAGCAACTTTAATAAATGCTTATAAAAATTAAATGGCTCGCCAACCCACTTGTTTGAGTTTCTCCATTTTTTTATGTTTTTTTTTGCACAACTTTGTCATTTCATTCTATTTTTCCCCATATTTGTTCATTTCTAAATGAAAAATCTTCATTAGAGAAAAAACCATGAAAACTTGTATTTCATAAACTTCATAAGGATTACAAGATAAGTACAAATTCTAAAATTTGTTATGAAAAAGTAATTGAGTTTTAAAACTTTTAAAAAGTGCAACTAAATTTTAAAACTTATCACGAAAGTTTAATCAAGTCATAAAATTTTCAAAAAATTCAATTAAGTCCTAAAAATTATCTCGAAAGTGCAATCGAGTTCTAAAATTTTCAAAAAGTGCAATTAATGGAAGGACTTAGATTTGACCAATTTCATAAATTTTAGAACTTAATTGTACTTTTTGAAAATTTTAAGATTTAATTGCACTTTGTGGTAAGCTTTAAGAGTTAATTGTACTTTTTGAAAAATTTAGAACTTAATTTCATTTTTATAATAAATTTTAGGACTTTTAATGTATTTATCCTTTAAGGATTACCAAGGAAACCTCATCCCAGTGGGCTTCATTTTGTGTTGTTTTGCAAAACTTTTATCACATTGCTTCGAGGGCGGTTTTAAAGCATTAGACATCGATTCACCGCGAATGTCGAGCGAAGCTGAGAAGTGCAATGGTTGGGCACTCCACTTTGGTTGAACAATTGAACTTGAAGCCAGCTAGATGCGATCGTGGTCGGGGCTCTGACAATTGGGAACAACCCCAGACGGAAACTGTAAAGGACAAAGAAAAGTAAAAATAGCTTAGAATATTTGTCAAGTGGAACTGAAAAAAGGTGCAGTTGCAGCCACTTTGGCTGTGAAAATCGCCCTGCCCTGTTCTTCTTTAAAAAGCCCATAAGATACGTATAAACAAAATCATTATTTCCTACATTCATTTTCCTTGCTAAATTCATTTTCCTCCCAATTATTACTTTTTTTCCACATACATTTAAAACTCATCATCCAAATTACTATTTCCTTTTTGACCAAATAAAGAAAATTACTGTTTTCTTCCTATCCTTCCTCTCCATCTGTTCCCCTCTTTCTTTCCATTTCTTTCCTATCTTTTTTTGGCCAATCATTTCATTATTACCTTAGAGTTAAACTGCCTAATGTAGCGTTAAAACAAGACAATTACAGCAACAGTTCTAAAGCTTATCATGATAATACATTCAGAAATCTAAAACTCCCAACTCGTACATTTTAATCCATTCATTTTGTTAAGTTTTATTGTCCAAAAATTTTACATGATTAGTTTTAATTGACGGTCATGTAAAATAAAAATAAAAATTAGTAAAAAAATCATTTGGCATTTTTCTATTATGGAATCTAGGAAAAAATTTAAAATGGCCGAATTATCCTTATTTTCTCAAATAAGTTCCCAAGTAAATCTTGTTTCAAATAAAGATTTGATATGGAATTGATTGTTTCAAATAAAGGTTTGAAGTAGTAATGTTTCAAATAAGAGCCCGACCTAAATTTCCAATAGATTAAAGGCATTTTCATCCAATTTTTTTTTTCTTTTTTGGCATCAACCGGCAACCAATGGTCAACAATGGCTCAACAACCCTCGTTGGGCATTGAGAAGTGCTGGTGAAGGCCTGAAAGCACTTGCCAACTACGAGTGAGGTTGGCGAGGGTCATTAAGCCCTCGCCGACCCCAGGCAAGGGCAACCTTCACTAGATCGGCGAGGTAGCCTCTTCCACAACCAACGAGGGTTTGCAAGCCCTTACAAGCTGCCGGCATGGTGGTTAAGCCCTTACGGACGGCCATAAGGAGTGGCCTCCTCTAGGACGAGAGTTGCCTCACCCAAGCGAGGCCATCCCTTGCTTGTGGTTTGCGTGGGGGGCCATCATTGAATCAAGCAAGAGCTTGATGAGGGGCCCCTGCATTGAGCTCTCTATGGACATCGTCGGTGGCCAATTGGCCATCAACAAAAAGGAAGAATAAGAACTAGCCAAAAAGAAAAAGGAAAGAGAAAAAAAAAAAAAGATGATGAAAATATGCTTAATGCCGGAAAGTCAGTTCTTTATTTGAAAAAAATATAATCACTTCATATTTTTATTTGAAATGATATCTATTTCAAACTTTTGTTTGAAAAAGAAATAGCACTTTAGGCTTTTATTTAAAATAAAATTTATTTTGAACTTTATTTAAGAAAATGATAACACATAAAAAAAGAAATTTAAGACTTTTCCTTAGAATCTAAATGTAGGAAATGAAGTTTTTTTTAATATTGAAAGGAATCTTGAAAAGAAAATGAGAATCTATGACTGGTCTGCCGTGTAATCCACTCTCTTCTCCCCTCTTCACTCTCTGAGGAATCCGACTCGATTCGCACTTCACTGAGTCGCAACACGTCCGCGCGCGCTCTCCCTCCAACTCAACGGCGGGCCGTGGCCGGGAGCGAGCGCAAGAAGATGTGGCGGAGGGCCTTCACCACCGTCGGCGACGGCGCCCCCTCCCGCGCCCTCAACCTCAAGGACAAGCGCTGGGACGCGCTCGTCATCGGCGCCGGCCACAACGGCCTCGCCGCCGCCGCCTACCTCGCCCGCGGCGGCCTCTCCGTCGCCGTCCTCGAGCGCCGCCACGTCATCGGGGGCGCCGCCGTGACGGAGGAGCTCGTCCCCGGCTTCAAGTTCTCCCGCTGCAGCTACCTCCAGAGCCTTCTCCGGCCTTCCGTCATCAAGTGGGTCCCCGCGCATTCGCTCCGATTTCTCCGATTGAATTGACCCGGCATTTCGGAATCGATTGAAGTTTAGATTACGTTATAAATGCGCGATTTTGGACTGTTTGAAGGGAACTGGAGCTGGGAAGGCATGGGCTGAAGCTGCTGAAGAGGAGTCCGTCGTCGTTCACGCCGTGCCTCGACGGGCGGTACTTGTTGCTAGGGCCTGACAAGGAGCTTAATCACGCAGAGATTTCAAAGTTCTCGAAACGCGACGCAGAAGCTTATCCAAGGTTTGAACTCTGCTTCTCAGCATTTGAGTGTTTGTTTGGTAATATCATCCTTTACAACGACCTTTCTGTCGAGCTGTTCTTTCGGGTTATGTGTATAGGAAACTGTTCGTGTTCTTTCTGCTGAAAACATGAAAAACCATACTTGTCGGATTTCTTTACTCTTTATTGATTTTTTTTTTCTTTTCGTAATTTTACTGTTATTTGGAAAATAGATGCAAAGATAATGACTAGTCTTCAATATTCATCTAAATCATCCAATAAAGATTTTTTTTTTCTCCATAGTTTCGAGGAATGACAGCCATTAACTGATGGAAGGAGAATTCTATGGTCCCATAGGTGTTTTAATGGGATCACTCCCACATTCTGGAGAAAAAGGGGAAAACTGCGGTCCATCATATCTGCTTTGCATAATCAGTTGTCTGTCCTAAGGTATTCACGTTAAAAGGAAAGTTAGGGACGCAAAGGGGATCAAAACTTACACTTGATAATGAAAAGTTACAACAGGTAAGGCAAATCACTGACACATAGGTTGCAAAAATTTACAAAGTGTAAAGGAAAATTATGATCAAAGTCACATACAAATAATAACACAAATATATTATTAATGTTAGGTAGATTACTATTTTGTGTAATATTACAGATCATAGGACCCAGAAAACTTATTCCTCAAGGGGAGATTACGCCCTCTAAAGAAAAGTTACAAAATGATATTTTATTGATATATTAATGTCAGTGAAGACAATTATGTATGTCAAAGGAAAGTTACATTCCATTTGTTAATTTACTGATGATAAGAAAAGATTTTACAATTAACTTAGGCAGATTGGTATTTTTTTAGTGGAATATTATGAAGATAAGATCCACAGAACTTACAATGACAAAAGGGAAATTACGTTCTGTAAAGAAAAAGTTATTCAATGATATGTAATAAGTAAATTACTATAGTGAGGAAAATTACAATCAATTAGGTGGGATCCCATCCATTTTTCTTATACTGGAGTGTAGAAGGACCCAGTGATACAGATCATTGAATCAAAAAATGCTTTTTGAGAAACAAAGTTTCAAGAACTCTCTCAAAGGGTAATCTGATCTACCAGGTTTGCATGTTGCTTGGTAGTTTGCATGAAATGGACAATGGTCTAATAACCTCTTCCCTTTCTTTTCCGTTTCATTTGTTCGTCTTCTTTTTTCTTGGGCAATCTGGCGATTAAGCTTGTTTGGAGTGTAATCTACTGTACATTCCGCACCATTCAGCTTTTGTTAGTATGTAAGATTCTGCTTAGTTTAAGTGGTTCCAATCATTCCATATGCTATAGACCTAACATTAAATTGAAAACTCAGGGTTTCCATATTATCTGTGTTTCTGGATATTCTGTAAGTTATCTAATTTAAATGAAATTGTTTTGGTAGTCTTATGAAACATTTCTTTAAATCATGTCAAACAATTGCCCTTAATAAGATATCTTTTGGTCGTCTTACTTAGAAAAAAATGAAACATTTCCTTAAATTGTGTCAAACAATTGCCTTTAATAAGATATCAACGTAGTGAAAAATAGGAGGAGAATAGTGCTGATAAATGAATGCTCAGCTGCCTGTTAAGTTGCCTTTCGAAAGTCAACACTGATTACATATATTCTAGAGGTATTAACATCAATATATATATAATTGAATTGACTGCTATTTTCGATGAACATGTGAGTGTAAGTGCTTTTCTCTTACTATTGTTCTCACAACATGAGTGCTTTGTCTTTGCCTTTGTAAATTGTTATCATGACAACTTAAAGTATTTTGCACAGATATGAAAATCAACTAGAGAACTTCTGCAAATTTATGGATCCCCTTTTTGATTCACCTCCTCCAGAAACTTCCCAAGAGAAATCATCCTTCAGTGACCGGATGAGAGATAAGTCTCATAGATCAGTCTTTTGGGCTCATTGCCTACGGCGCGCGCTTGACCTTGGGCAAAATGAGATGGTGTAAGGCTTCTTTAACTCAGTTAGAGGTTGGTTTCAGATTTACTAGGTTCTGATTTTGGGAATGCCACCTAATGTTGGTACATGTGTTGCATAACGAATATGGGACTCAATAGATTTTTTATGAGTTTTGTTGACTTTGGCAGGAATTTTATGGAACTTATGCTCTCGCCAGCTTCAAAGGTTTTAAATAAATGGTTTGAGGTTGTAAATTACCATTGATCCTTCATACTTTATTTATCTTGGATGGAAACTATAGAGCAACAGTTTGTAATCGACAAGAATCACAGTGTCACTTAATGGGGTTGATTGATAAGATCACTGTTCGATTGATCAGGAAATTTTTTCATCAAATATGTTTTGCCTATTTTGAAGATTCTGAAATCCTTGGACTCTCTATATGATAAAGCACAATATTAGTAACTACATTCTCCATGTTACTAATTATATTCTGATGAACATATCCACTTAGATATCTTCAACTATCAACCAGTTCCTCCCTGCATTGTTGCAATGCCTAAGGATGTCTCACCAATCCTTTGCCTTTCCCCGTTTCCCTAGCACAGTCAGGGGTATTGACGTGTAACAATCTATTGGAAAGATGAGAAGGCTGACCAATTGGTTTAGATCATTTTCTTTAGATTGGCGCTTGGTTCAAATTAAAATTACTTCTCTTTTTACAACGAGAAAGACCACCAACGTAAGTAAACCCCAGGCCAATATAATATCCCACCAATCTCATTTAATGGACCAGGTAAGACGAGAGCCAAAGCATGGGTAGTTGGCCCAAACATGAATTTAGAATCCGTTTCATGTGCCTAATCCAAACTCTTGTTTGTTCATTCACCACTCAGCCAGCCCCAGGGGGTTAGAAGAAAATTACCTTTACTAATGCATTCTTGCTAATTATGTCGGTAGATGATTGGCTAAGGATGAAACTTTTTATTTTCTTGTTTTTATCTTCTTTATGGTACATCTTGATCATATAAAGCAGGACGAAACTTATGAGACATCATATCATGAACAGATAGGAATGATAAAATGTCTGGAGAATATTTGATGTACAGCTTGTTGCCTTTCTTGATCATCAGCTGTTGATATCGTGTCTATTTCTTACTAGTGCAGACAGATGTTCTGAAGGCAACCCTTGCAACAGATGCTGTCATAGGGACAACGGTGCGGTTTGCTTTTGCACTATCGGAGTGACATTTGCATAGCTTTTGTCATAATATTAGTGAATTAAGTGCTTTAATAATTTGAGTAGCAGTGATAACTCTTTTATTACTTGAAATATTAGTAATTTTCTGGCCCTACAATTACATCTACAGGGGAGTGTTCATACACCAGGGAGTGGATATGTACTGCTGCATCATGTTATGGGTGAAACGGATGGTGCTCAGGGGATTTGGTCGTATGTATTTCTATTTCCGAGCATTTCCTCAATATTCATGAGTAATTGTAAGGTGTCAATAATCACAACAGTCTTCTATTAAGATATTGCATGGAATACATAGACATTGTGGAGAACGGTGAGCCTGTTATTTGTAAAAGGAGCGCTAGGTAAATAAAATCTACCTTTGACAGCCTTTCCATTTTGATTGGCATCAACATTCTGTAATGGAAGGAAGCTTCATTGTGTTGAGTAAGAACATGAAAATACTACAAATTCATTTGCCTGATTTTGTGAATGAAGTCAATATGAAAGGCTTCTAGAATTCTCAAATACTAAACCATTGATTAGGTTGTTAGTATCAGAGACCACTGGCAAGCTCCCATTCTGCAAAAACATGGCAGTAATATGTAGTATCTCCTCTACTCATGCTTGAAAGTTTAGTCCAATGAGCAAACACTTCATAGGCGTCTCCTGACATGCCACTCTTCCAGCTTAGCTATGAGGCAGATTCTACTTTGTAGCATTTTATGACATGTAGTATGTTTCTGGACATACAGAGTTATTAGTTGAATTCTCATTCTTGATTGTTTTTATCCATGCTATGGATATGGTTTGATGTGTATGTACTTTAAACTGACCCACATGGCCTACATTGGAACTTAGAAGGGCCTGTTAGAGTGTCATAAAATTGGTCTGATTTTAAAGTAACTTACAAAATCTTAAGCTTTCTTAGAGATATGCTTGGGTAATCATGTTTGTAGGTATGTGGAAGGCGGGATGGGTGCGGTGTCCTCTGCTATTGGTAATGCTGCAAGGGAAGCTGGTGCTCAAATCGTGACAAATGCAGAGGTATTGTTTATTAGAAAATCTGGGTCTTATAATGCCTTTCTCGGTCATCATTTATCTCGATGATTTCAGAACCAGAGATGATGTCACTTTTATCCGATGCCCTACCTAGCATTGTGAGATGTGCTCTGAATTTCGATGAGTTTGGCTGTTTTCCTGATTTTAAATTACCTTCCTAGAGTAATACATAGAAAACAAGTGATTGAATTGAAGATAGTGCATGAACCCCTTTTTTGTTTCATTGGCTTTGGGATCATTGTGGTCTCATTAAAAAAGGGCAACCTGGTCCATGAGACTCACTGCACTGTGGGCATCTGGGGACGGGTTAATGTACACAGCCTCACCCTTGATTTCCAATAAAAAGTTCCATAGTCTGAACCTATACCTTGGGCAACAGCAAATCTTACTCTGATTGTGTTCTGTAATTGAATTCAGATAGAGATTCTTTATGCAAACGATATGTGAAGACAAGACAGGACTTGGATATCTCATGTCAATTATAGAGGCATATTTTTGGAGGCATCTCCTCTAACACTCAGTGGGATTTCTTTTGGAAATTGTCTAATTGACTTGCCCACCTTGGATTGCATTTGTCGTGGTTAGACATCATCTTGCCAACATTTTTCTACCATTTTGGTCTTTACTACTTGTTTCATTGATTAAGAGCAATGGGGTTTCTTGATAAATAGCAGGTAGGTGGTCTGTCTTCGGAGATGGGTTCCGTCCATAATTTTGCCTGTTGCACCAGTAGTCTGTTTCGAGCTCCTTGTAATCCTTATATTTGTGAATACTTCTCCTTGTGTTGGACTTCCTTCATTCTGTCTGTCATAAGTTTCTGGGTTACGTTGTTTAGGTTTCTCGGCTGATGGTTGATGAGTATGGCAGAGCAAAGGGAGTAAGTTTCAAAACATGAATTCCCTCAGCAAATGAAGTATAGAGATTCTTCAAAGAATTAGTCTAACATTGCATAGGTACCTATAATCAGGTGCTGCTGGCTGATGGTTCGGAGGTGCACTCTTCTATTGTTTTATCAAATGCAACTCCTTATAGGACCTTCGTGGTAATGTACCTCTTTATACTGATAAAAGTTGTGGACCAGTGGCGGATGACACTCGGCCTTTAATCTTTTAAATCGTGCCATATGAATCAATGTTCTCAAGTTTCTGTTGCATGAAGTTTGCCTCTAATGGATTTGGTCTAATTCAGGAATTAGTACCTGAAGATGTTCTTCCTGATGAATTTCTCCGGTCTGTCAAATATGCTGATTACAACTCTGTAAGATCCATCATAGCTTCAAATTTCTTTACCTAGTGTCAGTTTTCTACAGGGGCACATACAAACATTGTTCTTGTTTGTCCATTAGGTCACTAGGTCCTAGAGGAAACCCAGTTATTTCCAATATATCTGGAGTTACAGTCGGATAACTCTTCTTGACAGCATTAACAATTTTATGAGTACTGTCTATGTTGCTTATTGTAAACCATCCATTTGCTTCTTTACAGTGTCTCTGTAGCTTAATGACAGGAATATGCTTGTGTTTCCTATAAACGTGAATGATATAAATATTAAGTTCTGCATTAATGTAATTGATGAGTTGATAAGTTTCATACGAGAACCTAGTGTGGAATTTGTCCATTGTGCAGCAGATGCTTAAGTGAATTGCAAAAAGCGAAGCTTGCGAGCCTTAATTTCCTGCATCATCATGACTTTTTCGACTGACGGTCATGAACTGCACATCCTTTGTTGGGTGAAACTTACCCCTTTTTGTGATGTCTAATATAATTAAACAGGGAACCACAAAAATAAATCTTGCTGTTGACAGATTGCCTTCCTTTCAATCATGCAAGTTAAGTTATCCTCATGCGGGTCCTCAGCATAGGGGAACCATTCATATTGGTTCGGAGAGGTATATTCTCACTCAATTGTGTATTATTTAATGATGGTCATCGTTATTTTGTCATCTCTAGGTAGTGATTTACCTCAAACTGATTCAAGGTTGACCAGTTCTTTAGCAGCAGGAAGCAAGCAAGAGTTTAGCTTAAATTGCTGAATTAAACCTATGATGGTGGTTGTAGCTTGAAATTTTATGATGAAGTTGTTTCAACATGTATCGCAGAGAAAAGAGTTGCCTTTTACATTGATATTTTTGTGGCTTGTTTGCTTTTTTGCAATCGATTATGCATCCCTTTCTATTTGTTGATTTATCCAGAAAGAAAGAGGAAGGGTTCTTGCTTAGCAATCACTGGATAATTGATTCATCATATAAGACAATTGGTTACAGATGCAATGAACAAACTCTATACTGCCTTAAACTTCTTTTCATGAGCATTTTCTGAACATCATCTCTTGTTGGATATTTCTGATTCCAACTTTTATGTTGAAGTATGGAAGAAATTGACTCAGCATGTCAAGATGCTGTCAATGGAGTCCCATCACGCAGACCAGTTATTGAGATGACCATACCTTCTGTTCTGGACAAGACTATAGCACCTCCTGGTACAACTTCCTTTATAGATTTATGTTCCCACATTGATGTTCAAAGAAGGAATTGTCATTTGATCTTTTCAAATCCATGTTCCCACAATGACGGGCACCGAGGAATCATTGTTCGATCTTTTTAGAACTTTGAATAAAGAAAGCTTGGACCATGTCTGTATTGGTGCTACAACTCATAAATCAACTTTATCTTTCTCATTTTGCCCTTAACATGACAGTAATTATGGAAGACCTACAAAATGAAGGTTCAGCTCTGGGTAGATGCACTTTATTAGTGATCTATTGAATTTGATGCACTTGAAGTGTCTTTCAGTGAAAATAAACGTGCTTTATTGTAATCTACAATATATCATCTGAATATGCCTGATTGCATGTAGAGCTTGTAGCTTCATTCCCTGATACTACTTTAGAATGCCATCAGCTACATCTCAAGAAAATGTGGCTGAACTCTTGCCAAATTTCATTTATAACTGATCATGTAGTAAATCATTTGGGTGGTTTTATGTATGTTTGACAAACTTGGAGTGATGCTCTTTATTGCTTTCCTTTTCTTGGATAAGCTTCCTTTTGCATTCTCTTACTTGTCTAGCCCGACCAATATTTTCCATTGGCATATCCAACCCCTGATTAACCAGGATTTGTGTTAAAGCTCTAAATGCTTGCTATGGATTGAGCTTTACTTAACTGGGTTAATACCATTAAAAATCTCAAACTGGTACCTGAATGGCACATGATTACATACTTGTATCCTAACCCAAATTTATGTACTGTTACATGTCAACACACGTGGATTTTCCACATTGAAAAGTCTATCATTCTCCACATCAGATCCATCTTGCAGTCATCTGCCATGTGTGTTGACATGTATGAAAGGTTATGGAAGGTAGATTTGGGAAAGGTTACCAACAAAGATTGTTTTTGGGTAAATGTATCATGCGCTACCAATTTGGGTAGATGAATATTAGTTTAGGGTATCATGGGATACCAATTTGGAATTGTAACGGTATTATTAGCCATTACTTAATTTGCATTCTTGGAAACTTTTGCACCATTCAGCTTCTTCATGTAATGAGAATGTTCTGTCTTCATAGGTAAGCATGTGATCAACTTATTTATCCAATACACGCCCTATAAACCATCAGATGGCAGCTGGATGGATCCTGTTTACAGGGTGAGTTACATTTTGGATGCATTAGTATTTCACTTTTAGGCTTCATTTTTCTGCTTCTTGGAGTTTATGTTGAGAGACCACATATCTCTTGCTAATTTCCTCTGGCTATATGTTGTTCAATGTCATTATTTTATCTAATTCTTTGTTTGCAGAAATCCTTTGCAGACAGATGTTTTTCTTTGATTGATGAGTATTGCCCTGGTTTCAGCTCATCAGTCATTGATTATGATATGCTCACACCTCCTGATCTTGAAAGAGAAATTGGTCTGACAGGTACTCACATCTGTAGTACCTATGAATATGACTATAAAAGGATTTACACTATGACTACTACTATGTCAATAAGATAGGGAAGAAGTGGCATTATTCTGTTTCTTGTCAAAGTCACCATACATATTGACAATTGAGAATATCCCTTCTTGTTGCTGCCAAATCAAGAAATTACGGCACGTCATTGCTATGAGTTCTTTTGCAAGTAATGCAATTTTATAGCCTGTTCTCCTTTCATCTCAGTCAAAGCATACAGTGAGGCCCGGCTCAGATAGTGAGGTTCACGTGTTTCTGTTACCTGTTACTCTTTCCTCTTTCCTTTTCGGCCATTGATCATAGTTGTGTTCACTGGCTCTGCCCCCCTCTGCCTTATATGGTCAATTGGATCTTGTTTTGATCTGTAAAGAAATAATCCAATCATTTTAAAATGTCGTTACCAAACAAATAAAGTGCAATTCAATCAAATCAACAAATAGACCTTGCACAATTTGTTATAACTGGTTCGAGACCTTGTCATACATAGACAATCCTTCTAATTGTGTGTTTGTCCACTCCTATTTAAGCTTCTGATTTGCCTTTTGACAAAATCAATTATGAAAGTTGGCACACCTTCCTTTACCTTGAATATTAGAGGTTGATCTTTTAGATGAACAAGATGTATAGGCAATGACTGCAACTAGTGATTAACCTCTGGGAGCATTGTTGATTTTATTCTGCTGGGTCTTTTGACAGGAGGGAATATTTTTCACGGTGCCATGGGTTTGGATTCTCTCTTCCTCATGCGGCCAGTAAAAGGATGGTAATTTTCGAGCCCAAGAATGAGTCCTGTTCCTCTCTTTCGTTGTACAATAAAGTCTCTACTACATTCAATAGTGGTCATTCCCCCCCCCCGGGTCAATGCAGGTCAAACTATAGGACACCAGTTCAAGGGCTGTACCTGTGTGGAAGCGGCGCACACCCCGGAGGCGGCGTGATGGGTGCACCTGGACGCAATGCTGCCCAGGTAGTTCTTCAAGATGTCAAGAGATCTTCCATTTAAGTTGAGACCATCAGTTGTAGTTTTTTCTTGGTGGGAGTGGTCTTGTCTTTTTTATGATTTTCAAAGTCCTCCCCCGATGGATGCAATCAATCATTAAAAAATTTCTTCTACTTTATATTTCTACGGCCTTGATGAAATCAGCTAAACTTTGAGAAAATGTACAATAATTATTTGTCTGATATATGTAACTTATGTTTTAAAATCGAAAATGTCATGTCAGATAAATCTACATGAACAAATATGAAAGGGTGACACCTAAATGACTAGAAATGCTTTGTTCTCATTACGAGCAAAGACTTTTCTTGCATTCTCGTTGAAAAACGCCAACAAGTTAGATGTGGAGTCATCGATCTTGAAAGGTCATGCTTAGTTGGTGCGCAATTGGTAAACCATGGATGGATTATTCTACAAGGAAGACGATAAATTTGTGTGTTAGCCTTTATGTTTGTTAGCTCTTAATTGCTTTCAGCAGCTTATGTTGACAATCGGTAAGGTTTTCGCAATTGTTTGACGTTGTTAAAAAAAAATTGACTTAATTGCTTTCCTTGAATTTGGCGACTCTTCCCTAAATCAATTGATTTATATTCTTTGATAGCTAACATCAAGATTATGCTTACACTATAAATTGAACTCATGATCTCATGAAAGGGAGATAACTCATTTACTTTTAGATTCACCACCCCGGTGGTTTTCTAATATCAAATAGGCGGCTTAAGTAAACTGTGTTTCGAAGGCTTTTAACGAGAAGACGTGTTATTATATTCGAAAATGTGGCCCAAAAAGGAAACGGAATATCGGGACAGTGAACTTGAGAAGCCCTCGGAGCAATGTGCGGCATCAAGATAAGCTAGAAGCTAAGCACCAAGCACACGCTTTAAAGTTCTCACAAGCCTGCCAATACCAATCAACAGCGACGAAATGTCTTCTCGAGCTGATGCCGGCGATGTTGTTGACCCTCGACAAGAAGGAAGAACATGACGACGAAGAAAAATAATAAGACAACTGGAGGATCACCCCCTCCAATCGATTGACGCCACCCTTCGCAGGGCCTCTCCTTCCAGCTGCGGTGGCTTGTTCAAAGGGAGCTGAGAGGAGGGAGGAGACGGTGTCCGCGATGGCTCATCTGAAGAAATGATTTGGCATTGCCATGGAATGAGTCAGATCTGTTCCCCTTCGGTTTAGGATGTTCATTGCTGCCTTTCTAACTTCACATCAAACTTTGAGAAAAGCTAGCTTGAAAGGATAAACGGAGCGGACCACTTCCTCTAGATTACCGCACGTCGCGTCTCTTGGGAACTTACGAACCCGAATCGTGGACGTGATGTTGGGTTGTCGTTAATGATGTTTTCTTTACAACCAAAGCAGACTCCGAATCAATCAATCACAAGGAAACAACCTCAAACCCCTTCAGAATTCCAAACCCCAACCCACCCCCCGGGGCGCGGGGGGGCCGAGGGAAACGGTGGGAGCGAAAGAGACAAGAATCCAGGTGAGACCGCGAAGCGCAAAAAGCCAAAAGACCGAAATCGGAAGATGATACTGATGATGAGGATGCGTCGTATGGGACTGCCCCGGGGCTTGGCTCTTGGGACTTTTTGCTGCCTTTTGGCCACCCTTCGCCACGTGACTCCCCCGCGAATATTCCACTTCCCTCGTCTGCCGGCGAATATTCCACGCTGTCATCCACGTGCCCATCTCCCGTCTTTCGATCGTCCAAGCATCCCGCATCCGACGGTCCACCAGAATTCACAGGTTCATTCCACCTAGCCATAGTACAGCAATCTCTCTCTCTCTCTCTCACAGAGTATTGCTATTATTATTTGTCATTATTACTTTATTTTACCCTTTTGTTCTTGTTTACAGTTTCCCACTGAGGGGGGTAGGGCGGTATCATGTTGTTGCCTCAGATTCGTCGCCGAGGTTTCCTCTGCATGTTCTTGGTCGTGTTTCTATGTTCCTTCCTTCTTTATTAACCCACACCTTTTTTGTTTTGATTTATATGGGCTTTCGGTGAAACAACAAATAATTGCTTTTCTGCATGTCATTATCACGATTAGCGGGCGGGTTGAACTCAGAAAGCTTCTCTCTCTCTCTCTCTCTCTCTTCACTCTGCTGTCCGCACAAAATTTTAACAACAAATAATTGATTTTCTGCATGTCATTATCACGATTAGCGGCCGGGCTGAACTCAAAAAGCTTCTCTCTCTCTCTCTCTCTCTCTCTCTTCACTGTGCTGTCCGCACAAAACTTTTCCTTCATCTCTCTCTTACTGTTCTTAGGTCGTCTCTCGATTCCTCCTCCATTCATCTTTTTCCTTCTCTTTTTTAACCGCAAGTTGAGTAATTAAGTCCGTAGAGATTCGGTTCCTTTTTCCAGAGGAATTCATCGGTGGTGGTTGACTTCGGATTGTATATCAAAAAGCTGCCGCTTTGAAGAATCCACTCTTGCTTTTTAATTAGTTTTAGGTTATTCTTCGACCGTGGTTTTGCTTTTCCTCTCTCTCTCTCTCTCTCTCTCTCGACCCAGAAGGAATCGCTTCGTGAACCGATGAGTCCCATTTCGTTAAATTCCTGCTCTTTTTGCTCGGATCAGCTTCCTTCCTTTCGGCTTTTAGGGGTCCTCCTTCTTGTTCTGTGATATCTCCTCCTTTTTGGCCATTCTTTTCTCTCTATATTGCGAGGAAAACACTGCTATCTAAAGGCGGGTGACAAGCAAACAAAAAGGAAAAGGGCAAAGAAAACAAGTGAACAAAGAAGAGAGAAACTGGGATTTTGAGGGAAAAAAAGAAGTTGGTCCAAGAGAATTTCGAATTTTTGCTTTGGTTTTGGAGAGTTCGAAGAGTCTCATACAAAGGAGGAGAAGATATATAAAGGTTGGTCGGTTGGTTGATTAGCTGGTGGTGGGTGGTGGAGATCCAAGTGAGTTGGGTCATAGTTGGCGATCGAATAGGTAGCGAGAGACTCCAAGATAGTGTGGAAGAATGTATGGCGGCAGTGGTAGCGGCAGCGGCAGCGAGAGCGGCGGCGGCGGCGGCGGCGGCGGGGTGGTAATGACGAGGGATCCGAAGCCGAGGCTGCGGTGGACGGCCGACCTGCACGAGCGCTTTGTGGACGCCGTCACCAGACTCGGCGGCCCCGACAGTAAGTCCCACTCATCTTCAATCCAATCTTTTGCTTAGTTTTTGTTTTTGGCACATTTTAATTAATTTCGTCGAGTTGGCATGGTTTGTGATTATGTTGTTTTCTAGTTTTTCGCATACGTATCGCTCATTTGCCAACAAAAGATGTGGAGTGGCATTTGGGGTTTTTAGACTTTGGCATTTTGTATTCAGATAACATACTGGGAAGGACGTGAAATTGGTTTCTAGCATACTACCATGAATTTGTTTGGCATAGTATCACTGATGTGGACGCCGACAGCGTTACATAGCATGACCAATGCGAATGTGAACCATTTTTGCAAATTTAATTGGAGTTTTATTTTTATTTTTTGGTTACTATTAAGGGTTGATGACCTCACTAGACGAGGGCTTGCAACCTTCGCTCAAATCTAGGTGAGAGTTGTGACTCTCGCCAATGAAGAAGGGCTTCACAGCCATTGCCCAATGGTTGGTGGGATCATTAAGCCACCCCGGTCGGCCCTCAACAACAAAGGGAAAAGGATAAGAATAATTAAATAATGAAAAATTAACAAAATTTGTAAAAATTATGAATGTTAGTGTTGGTCGTGTCATATAAGATAATTAATGTACATATTAACATTTTTAGTCAAAATCGGCTGGAATGACTACATCGGCAAATTGTCAAAAAGTTTGATACTAAATCGATACAATTGAAAATTTTAAAACTTGATTGATGGTGATGCAAGAGATTTAGGTTTTTTTGGATAATTTTCTCAAAATATTTTAGTACTTAACATTTTGATCTACTCAATAAACAACACGATACATAGCCTGTTCATGTTAATTGTTAAACTCCATTTGAAAGCCAAAAAGTTAAATGGCCCGGGATCATGTATCTCTAGTAGGACATAATATTCAAAGATGGGCATTTGTCTACATAAGTCGGTAAGGAAAATTGAGGTCGCCACCTGCTAGTCGCTATTAGAGAATTATTAGCGCTGGTCATCCCTCTCCATCCTTTTCTCTGACAAAGACTAAAAGTAAGGATAATCGGTGACGAGGTTTCCCGAGGACTAGTTTGTTTCGGGCCCTGATTTTGTTATAATTAGTAGATTGATTAGATGCTTATGTGTCGAAAGTTGAGTGGAGGGTCCATGTATCGTTAGATGGAACTCAGAGTCGAGACCATCCATGTGGCCCACTTGAAATAATTAAAGTTCACAAAACACAATCACCGAACTAATCCAATCTTGATAATGATCTATATATTATACATTAAATATTTATGGTGACACCAAATAGTATACTTCACCGCTGAATTTATTGTTCTATCTAAATATAATGATTTAATTAAGGTAATTTATCTAGGATTCTTTTGGGTCTTGTTCATGCTGTTGGATGAGCTCAAGTGACCTCCTTACCACTGTTTCTGGGATCAGGTGGGCTGGCATGGTCCCGTGGTTGGAATAGATCACTAAAATAACAAGTATCTATTCCAAAAATTATGACTGAATTTTTTATGTTTACATTGAGTCTTGGCAATCACCTAGATTTAGGGCCAACATAAAGTTATGTGGAATTGGATTTATCTACATCCATGCTGGTTCTATATGTGTGTGTGTTTGTGTTAAAAGCATGCGTATCCTCCTTAAATCGACACTTGGGATCAAACCCATATGGACCAATGGAAAAACTACCTTTGACAGCATTGTTTAAGTACCATCTAAGACTGAGAACCTCTTGTGTTTCCCAATTGCCAGAAGCAACTCCCAAGTCAGTGCATAGACTAATGGGCTTGAAGGGCTTGACACTGTACCATTTAAAGAGCCATCTTCAGGTAACATTCTAATGTCTCTTATAAGACATCATTTTGTGCACTGATTTATGTTGTTCATTGATTTGGTAACCATAATTATTTTTATTTAAAAAAAAAAAAAAAAAAAATAAACAAGGATCTAACCTTGTAAAAGCTGAATTCTCTGCAGAAATATAGATTAGGGCAACAAATGCGGAGGCAAAATAGCGATGACACAACTAAACAAAGTGATGGTGAGTTCCTAATTTATAATATTTTCTTGGACTAGATCAAATGTAACCTATCATTTCAAATTAATACATGTTAATTAATAAATAATTAGGAAATTTGGTTGGTGTCTATTCTTGCCTCTGCAGTTAATTATTTCCGGCAGTGACCTCATTTCATTGACCAATTTTTGTTTAAAATAATTTAGGATTTCCTTATGTTCAATTTAGTCCATCCAGAATGGCCGGCAGTTCATCGCAAGCTGGTCACTTACAACCGGGGTATGTCCTTTATTTTAACTCTTTCACAACAAAAATCAAAGTGGAGATTCATAATCTCTCAAATTGCTTTTGGTTAATTTTCTACATAATTATCTAAATCTTAGAGCTAATAGTTCATGCATTACAGCGGAGAAATCCCGATTGAGGAGACACTGAAGTGTCAAATAGAAGTTCAAAAGAGACTTCAAGAGCAACTTGAGGTATGAATATGTATTTTTTTAGCTAGTTTAATTATTTCAACAAATATGCATAAAATTTGATTGAAGTATATTAGAAAAACACCAACGTGGCAACCATACCGTCGATTAAAACTCGCATCTCGATTAATATAATGAGATCTTCGATCTCGAAGTCACCGCAAGCTGTATCAATTAGAGGTGTATCCAAAGAAAATCTTCACCTAAGGTAGTAACCAATCAAGAGAATGTAAGTTGTTTATGAATGTGTAGGGGATTCAAAAGCCTTGGAAAGAGACAAATCATTACGTGCTAATAATCACTCAAATCCAAAACAAAACAATACAGGTACAGAAGAAGCTGCAGATGAGAATAGAGTCCCAAGGGAAGTACCTGCAAACAATTCTAGAGAAAGCCCAAAAGAGCCTCTCGCTCGATGCGAGCGGTCCTGTCAATCTAGAGGCCACGAGAGCCCAAATAGCCGACTTCAATCTGGCCATCTCCAACTTTGGGGACCACGGCAGAGGAGGAGGTGGTGCTGTTGCAGAGAGGAACAACAGCAGCAACTTCATCAACATGATGATGAGCATGAAAGAAGAGACGTACGAGAGAGGAGGCCATCAAAACCACGGCTTGGCATTCCAGATTTATGAAGGAGAGAGACCGCAAGCTCAGGACATCGAGGCCAAGAGGTCGGAAGGGTCGTCGATGATTCATTTCGACTTGAATATCAAAGGCGGGCATGACTTTCTGGGAGCCAAATTAGGGCCCAACATGATGATTTAGGTCAGTAAAAACGAAAGAATCACGGAATGTCGCTCCTTTGTTTATGTAGAAAAAGCACCAGCACTTAACTTTTTGGCAGCCTCTAACGTTCCATGTAGGTTGAGATTCACTGTTATACTACATATATATTCTATTATAACACACGGACACGACCGTAATCAGCAGTTATATTGTACATTAGTTGTACATTAGCTTGGCTGATTTCCTTACTGCTTTCTCTTTTAGGCAATAGATGTGGCTTTACAGAAAAAGTAACTAGCTTCTAAGAATCTTCATAACTTAGGAAAACTAGTGCCGCATCGCATCAAAGACCGCTGAGCGAATATCCCATCGCCCGGCACAACCACGAACTCTGCCACCGGTCACTGTCGAATGGCCACTGATATTGGGCATTAGCTTTGGATGGCGATGCCATTTATATGAACTTGGCGAAGTGGGATGGTAATTTAACTACTGAGTGCGTAACCGTAACTATTCCAAGGGCATATGAGGTCTTTTCAGCAGATGGGAATTTTGGGGAAAACTAGAAAAATATAAGACAAAAAAGAACTTGGTTTAGTAGCTCCAACCTTCAAAATTGATGGTAAATTTTGATTTAGACAAGTGAGGTTTTCGACATGGCTATTACAACTTATTCATCTAGCTGGTAGGTTGTAGTATAAGAAGGCGACTGTTTGTATGTATGCAAATCGCCTCATTCATGTGCATGCGATCAATAACTTTCCTATTATACAAGCGACTTTTGCTTTGTGATACCAAAAAGATTAGTGTAAAGATTAGAGAGGATAAAGAAGAAACGCTTCTCGAAAAGGCATTAGGTAGAAATTCGAAAAGCAATTGGAAATTGGCTTTCGAAATTACATGAGAGCAGTTGTGCTCGGGCCACTAGCAGCGCGGTATCATTCGCTCCGATCCAGAGAGGTTCACCTGCCCTTGCACGATTGTAAAGCACGTTATGCAGGTATTAGATTGCTTGAGATTTTTATCCCAACCTAAACAGCTCATTTTCATGATGACTAATCTACCAACACAACCAGAGATGGACCGAGGGCCAGACCCAAGAGCCCAAAAAATTACCCTACGAAATTAGAAGGTAGTTAATGAGATGGTCGCACAGGAGAGCGATCCATCTAGCACTTCGAGATAGCAAGATCCTTCTTTTTAAAGGTCCTGGTGGAGCCTGACGAGTAGCTTGCCTTGAAGCTCTCAAATCAGACCATTCATCAGACAAAGAAGTAAGATTGCAGTTTTCATCTCCTGATGTCATAAACGGGGCTAAATTAGATATCCACGACTTTGCCGAAAGCTTTGCTTTCTATTCATTGGAGCTTGTTCCAGTTCTTTCTTTTCCAAGGACGGCATTCAACAAGCCGGTTAAAAGTAGTTAATTTCAACATCTAAGCGCCGTGTAGGATGACAAACATATCATACTACCAATGTGATTAATTGGTCATATCACATCAATTGTGCAACACATAAAATACTTTTTCAAATAGAAGGGCCTTCAGAAGTTAATATTGTGTCAAAAAAAAAAAAAAAAAAAAAAAAAAAAAACTACAGATGAGGTCCTAGTTCAAATGCAATGACTTATCTTAATCTCTCATAATTTATCATTAGCATCGAGAAGGAAGAAGTTGACATCGTTGATGTTTAATTATGTAACTACAAGATCCCAAGCGAAGAGACATCCTAACTGCTAACATTACAAAGTAGTCATAACTCATCTTACCTTGGGTTTGCTGATGGTGTGGATGACTGTGGCTCAGTGCGATATTCCACTAGGATCCTTATCGTAACACCAAAAGAATGTCACTAACATTAGTCGCTAATCATTTTAGTGATTGAAAAAGCAAAACTGTAAACTTTGTCCACGCCAAATTCTCAATTTTCTCAAAAGAAAAATTGAATAGAATGTTTTTGTTTCTCTATAGTTGAGTGTGGGTTATCTACTCCTATAGGTATGCTGAATTCTTTTACTTATTTCTATAGCCTACACGTTGAAACGTTATGCAAAAAAGTAATTCGCTATTTCTTTTGTCTTGACGCCTTTCCGGTTGACACTATTGTGTATTTTCCTACGTTATTGGCTTTTCGTAAATAATGGTTAGAATATTGCAATTTCAATTTCACTGCAAAAATTCTGGAATATATCATTTTATAAGAAATGGTGATGTACTTGTTTTCTAGTAGTTTGTAATCCGTAATCCGAAGGTTGTCGGTATCTTCTTCTTAGCATCAAGTATACTTGTCTTCTACTAGGTCTGTCCCGAAAGCAGTAGCCCAAGCGAGGAAGATGGAGGATCGCAACCACGTTTGGTTCCCTCCATTTCCACCCTAACTCAGATAATACTGCAGGCAGCCCCGGCTCCATTCGTGTGTACTTGTTTTAAAATGCATTGCGCTAATCTGGAGTTGCCACCTGCGAAGAAAGATTTCGAAAGACGTCAAGAATGGCATTCCCCCGGAATGAGGAGAAAGAGCCAGCCGGCTTCTGAAAATGCCTCGTATAAGGGCTAAGGCAGGGACCGGTACTAATTCGATAACTGGATCATTTTCGACTGGCTAACCAGGGTCGAGGCGTAGCACTTCCCTCGATCTATGCTGCGTTAAAGATATAAATAAAACTTTCCGGTAACATTTTAAAATGCCAAACTTCCCTTAGTCCCAATATCCTGATATAAAAAGGCAATGTGAAAGCCAGACGCATTGCATGATAAGGTCAAATTGGCCTATAGTATTTTGCATTGGCTGAGTTTCAGTTTTCGCAGAGAAAAGAACAGCAGTAGCATAAAGTGTGTTCTCTCTTTTATAACCCAATAATTTGATGGCTCTAAGTAATGCATGATCAGAAACTTAGTCAAATAAGACTTTAATATTAGACCTATTAATGGATGGGGAAGTCGAGCTTGTGTCGCGATTCTAAAAGCATCGAAGAAATCGACAATCATTGAGCTAGAGTGATGGGACAAAACAGTTGTAGTCATCAATTCATGACATTGTTTCTTCCTTTTTCTTTTTCATTTTTTTTCCATTCTCAGAAGAAATGACCGTCAAATTATTGATGGTGATGGATTACATGTATCCAACAGTCCAACACCACACGTCCACCAACCAAATATGTCATTCAAACAACCGTCTCGGTATGGAATCCGTGAATGAAGTCCGACCGGATTAAAGTGTACTTGCCTAGCCCATATTATGGTGAAATCCGGATGTGACTTCCTTAATTAGGAAGGTACGTATTGGACTTAGATTCTTGCCGACTTGTAGGGGCATGTCTGAATTTTGGTCAGAGAAAGAGGAGCTTGAAATGCACGGAAATCAAATCCTAATTGCCAGACCAAAAAAATAAAAAATATCCTAATTGAAGTAGGTAAAAGAAGAAAGTCTTCCCGTTGACATATGGATATATCGATTTATTGGTCCGTTTAATGCTTCAAAGGGGGCAATTATTGTGCAATATATTATCGATCAATTTGATGAAATTATTGAGGAGATTTTTTACTTTTATCCCAGCACACATACGCGAATCGCATCCAAGAGACAAGCGTTCAAGCGGAGAAAAATCATATTTTGTATTTCTTTTTGAGATTATCTAATTGATTTGTGAGGAATTGCAAAGGCTTCATATTATATGAGTGGTTAGAAGAAATTGAAGATAAGGCTATATTGAAAGAACACGAGTGAATCGAGTAACTATAGTCTCCGTTATATTAATTCATTTATTGTGAAATCGTGTGTTATTTTTGTCGTGTGACAGGTCGCAGCAATCAAAAGTAGTTTCATATTTTGTTTATTGTGGTGTTCCATCGACCGTCCTTTCCAGCACATGTCATAGCTTACCGCTGAGCTCCAACTTCGAGATAAGTGGTCTTGATCAGCAACATCTGCCCATGCAATTTCGGGACCACGAACCATCCATTCATCATTTTCCCAATTTTGAATAGAAGGTGAGCTCTGCTACTGAGCAGACCCATGTGTCCTCAAATTCAAATTCTAAAGAGCAATTATGAACTGCATCATGCATTGTCTCTGTAGTAATGACGTGAAAATACAGAATGTCACTTAAATTTTTGGAGTAAATAGTCACGCACGTAACTTTAAACTTCTATAATAAAAATCTCGAATTCGATTGCTCATACCATTATGTCCTTATGCACAATAGTATTCGACCATCTTTCCAGCCATGCTCAAGGCCTTCATCTCCTAATTGGAGGTGGAGCATTGACAATTTATATATATAAATTGTCGGGTTGAAAGAATGCCAATAATTTTGAGGAATGCAACAAAATCACAAAAAAAGTAATATAGGCTATTTTCTTGCTTGACATTAATTCAATGTAAATCATCCAACATAGCTCGTTGGAGAGATTTTTTTTTTTTTTTTTTGGATCAAAGTAACACTTTATTCATTTTCATAAAAAAGAGAGATACAATGTATTTCAATTGCAAATCAAGATAAATCCCAAATAGCTTCTAAATAAAATAAGCTCTAGACTATAGGATAAATTATCAAAGTAAAATTATAAGTCACATGCTCAAACAATAGATCTATCACTTTTCAAACAAAAATCACTGAATCTATCTTAAGTGATGAGTACGCAAGACAAAATCACCATTGTGTATTATGACTTTACCTTTCGACGGTGCGCGTCTTGGTTTGATGTCTACAACAGCATCATCATTTAGAATAAAAAGGGTTAAGCGAGCACAGATCGAATACCCGCGAGAGTGAAACCTTTACAAAACTCATCCGATCCCTTTTAAAACTAGACTTATACATCATTGATTTTCAAGGGAAGTAAAATCCCAAAATCATATACACAAAAAATCCCAAAATCTAAACTAAATCGAGATAGAAACCTCCCTGAAATGGGAGAGAGAACTTCAAGATCTAAACGTTAGCCTCTATTCTTGCCCCCAATTCGAGGATCTGGGACTAAATTAGGTTGAAATCTAAACGTTAGCCTCTATTCTTTAGTTGGAACAAAAGGTTAATGATTCACTTTAGGCACCACGCCAGCCTCCTCCTTCAGCAGTCGCCACCACCATCATCCAAACTCTCTCTCTCTCTCTCTCTCTCTTTTCGAGTCCTTGGCCGCCCACCACTCCTCTCTCCACAACAAGCCTCGATATCGAACCTCCTGATGAGGCTCAAGTTTAGTTTTACCAATGTCATCGCTACCACGGGGTCATCCATGACATGGGCCACCTCCTCGCTAACTAATATGTTTGACTTGAAAGTGGAATTTGGGGTTAGATTTATTGGGACTAAATTAAACCTAATTTCTCAATTTGAGGTAAATTTATGTTGCCAGACGATGTTATTCGATAGATCACTTATTCTAAAACTTATTTTGAATAAGATTTTTCAGTGATGCAAGTGATCGTAACCAGCTTCTACAAGTTGCATCTCAATAATTAAATAATATTCTTAAAATTTATGACATCGAAATGAGCGTTGCATGAAAATTATAATATTGTTACCATTCACCTCGTTTAAAAAGATATGACATTGTGTTTTTGAGAAGATTAAATCGGATAAAGCAGGGAACATATGTATTAGCTTGTAGCGTCCGCATTATGCAAGAGTAATGACTTTTCCTTTTTTTGGTCTATCCAAGAGGAATGATTGAAAAGTGCATATTCCATAAGAGATTAAACAATTAGCAAAGGCAATGAAGAAAGAGGCCAAGCAAACGACACTTATATACCCTAACTCCTTTTGTCAGATTATCAAAAGATATTCATGATAAAATATTTTGTTCACAAAGTGGGGCTTCGAAAAATACAACAAAATCACAAAAGAATCACAAGAGAAGTACTACACATTTTTTTTTTCTATGAGCTTCCTCTTGAATTACATGAGAGTCAAGATGAGAGAAAATCTAAATTGACGAAGAAGAATGAACTTATCAATAATCGTGCGTGTGTTTTTACTTAAAACACCAAAGCCTTTTCTTTATAATGATTTAATTTTGTTGAAGAGACAATCTCTCAGGGGAAGAACATGTTCTTTTTAGATGTTCTGTGGTTTATAATTGTAAGACAGACTTCAAATTGTCATAGAATTCTTTTGGATGTGCAACATGCATTACAAGGACCAAAAACAATTGCTAAACTGAGGTGCACTTGGGGATTTTCTTAAACTAATGTAGTGTACGCCCCATTCATATGCATTTCCGGAAAGAGATAAGTCATGACCCTCGTCCAAATGCCCTAATGATACGTGCGAACGCTGTATTGATCGTACTTCTGACCAAATTTATTGTTTGTGATGCCCCACTCTCTATCAAAGATCACACGACTGTCAGTCATACTCTCCTCATAGTGCATCCACAACCACTTGGCTTTTCCAGGCCAAAAAAGAAGCAAAAGAACAACCACTTCCAAGGCTTACAACTCCTGAGGGAGTGGTGCATGTGCAACCTCCCATACTCCCCATTCTCGGTTCACCATATTTTCAAGACTCCGAAGTCCGTTGTTCAGCAAACTTCACTCCCCTTCGACTATAAAACGGTGAAGATATCGAAGAGCTCTTTCGTAAGAAAAGTGGGGAAAAGACAAGAACCATATCGTAATACGACTCGAAACACTTTGTTTTTCTTCGTCACGAGAACGATATGTCACCTGGTCAGGTCCTTGTGCTTACAGCCTTTGGCCATGGCCATCTCTTCCCTTCCATGGAGCTCTGCAAGCACATAGCCTCGCGGAACTACAAAGCTACCCTCGTCATCTTCTCACACCTCTCCTCCTCTATTCACTCCTCTTTCCACGAGAACCCCCTGATCGAAGTTGTGGAGGTGCCGTCTGCTTCGCCACGGCCAGGGTTACCGGTTCACAAACAGGCTGAGACCTACAATGAGTTGGCTCGAGTGCTTGAGGCCATACTCTCAAGGCCTCATCTGCAAATGCCAACATGCGCAGTGGTCAATGTGTTCATGCTCTTGGGGTGGACCAAGAACATATTCCAAAAACATGGAATTCCGACCGTCGCGCTCTTCACCTCTGGTGCTTGCTCACCTTCCATGGAATACGCTTCCTGGAATGCCCGCCCAGAAGACCTCGGGCCTGGGGAGGTCCGTTTGCTCCCCGGGCTACCCGACGAGATGGGCCTGACTCAATTGAACGTCAAGAGAAGGCCCTTTGGGCCTTTGTTGGCAAAGGGGGCGGCCACTGCCCCTGAGCCTTCGAAGGCTGGTGGGCCGTCTCCGCGGAAGATGGGCCCGCCAGGGCCTGGGGAGAAGCCCGATTGGTTGGACGACGTGGACAGAGCTATCGGGCTCGTCTTCAACACGTTCGACAATCTCGAGCGCCCGTTTCTCAACTACCTGGCGAACCAATTCAAGAAACCGGCATGGGGAGTGGGCCCGCTGTCGCCGGAGATGTACTGGAAGTCCGACAATGGTGCCGTGGTCGCCGACGGCGAAGTCAGGAGGAGCGGGCAATCCAGCATCACCGAGGACGACGTCACCAGATGGCTGGACTCAAAACCGCCCGGCTCGGTGCTTTTCATATCCTTCGGTAGTACTCTGAGCTTGACCCCGGAGGAGTCTAGAGGACTGGGCGGCGCATTGGCAGAGTCTGCACGGCCATTCATTTGGGTGGTCCAGCCCAATTCAGGCGGGCCTGCGCCGGGGCACTTCCCAGATGGGATGGACGATGAAGTGGGCGACCGGGGCTTGATAATAACTGGATGGGCTCCGCAGCTGTTGATCCTGAGCCATCCATCGACCGGTGGCTTCTTATCGCATTGCGGGTGGAATTCTACTATTGAGGCCATCTTGAAGGGGGTCCCATTCCTGACATGCCCGATTCGAGGCGACCAATACGACAACGCCAGGTGGGTCACGGAGCACTTGAAGATTGGGCACAAGGTCTGTGAGGACCCATCCCAGTTCGTCACGAATAGTGACTTCGTGAAGGGAATTGAGAGGCTAATGGCGGATAAAGACGTTAAGATCAGAGCTATGGAGCTCCGGTCTCGGTTTGGGCATAGTTTTCCGGTGAGCTCAGGTGCTGCTCTGGATGCTCTCTTAAAGGAGACTAGCAATCACTAAGGTTGCTGAATGTAATCTTTTGAGTCGAGCACTTGGAGGGGGAAACACCCGTCAAGATGCATTAAAGAGAATCATAATGACTTGCAAGGCCCATTTCCATCTTGCTATTATACACAAACAAAATATTTACTGGAATCCAACTATTGCATTTGACATCTGCCTCATATGTCATATCTTACATGAAACGTTAATTAGATAGTTCGGTTTCCTTTTTGGGCAAAGATAGTCTTTTTTTTTTTTATTTTGCTTTAATCAAATGCAAAGATAGTGTTGTTTGCTCACATGATTACGAATATATATTTTAGGTTAATGATAATTGAACGGAATAATTGTCCAAACAATCTTAAATCTATTATATACCGATCAATTCAGTCTTAAATTTTTCAATTTGACTAATTTTGTCCCAAATTTTCAGACAATTTGTTAGTATAATCATTCCTATCAATTTTGATTGAAAATTGTTAACATGACGATTTGATTAGCACCGATCATCCTGCATGGCACAATAGCTCAACAACTAAAGACAGAGAGGGCAGCGGTGACCACAAGTGAGCATCAACAATGGGCGATTATTGGCCAAGCAAGCGTTGATCGACAACCCTTGTTGTAGCAAATCTTGTCAACCATAAGAGTGGAGCTCAGGCAAGGCAAACAGAGCTCGACGAGGCTGGACTATTGCAAAAAAGCTCAGGCTAGAACATTTGTGAAGCTCAACTATTGCAAAAGAGCTTAGGAAAACTTAGGTAAGGCACATCGCCAAGGTCGCGACCCCAAGTGACAAGTGGCCGAGGTCGCACAACCTCAATGGAAGCAACACCGAGGTCACCCAACCTCAAGCTTCCCACATCTAGCTTTTTGACAATCAAGCTTCCTAGATTTGACCTTTCAACGGTCGATGTGACCCTAGGTAAGGATCGCAAAGGTCGCACAACCTCAGATGAGGTGACATCAAGGTTGTGCAATCTCAAGCGAGCCAAATATGTACTCCAGCTTCGCAGGAGCTAGGCGCTAGATTTGGACTTCAACGTTGTGCAAGCCAAGCAACAGATCGTTGAGGCCGCCAACCCTAGGTGACACGCCGCACAACCCCTTGCTAGCGTCCATCCAGCTCTACCTCTCCAAAGTCCAAATCCACAGGGAGAAGATAAACAATCTCGAGTGGGGCAATTTGGGAAGAAAAATATTTCATTTACCTTAGAACCGGCCTTCCAAAAATGCTGAAAGCCTAAGCCCAGTTAACCGATTGCAAACTTAGCTTTGCCAATACTAGCAACTTCCTAAGTCATCCAAAAAATCTTGCTAAACGTCCTAATTTTTGTCAAGGACTTTAGAGGCTGAAAGTCCCATCTGATAGATAAACCAAACGCACCCTTAAACAACAAGGGTAATTCTTTGTAGACATAGATCTGGAGATCTGGTTGGCATAGCCAACGATAAGAGGCAGATATAGCGATAAGATGAAAACACATAATGCAAATTAGGTCTTCGGATATTGGATATGATATGCCTGTAATTTGCAAATGCAAACTTAAAAAATATGTTGAGTGTGAACTATAATTCAGGAATATACACCAATGGCGCAGAGAAGAATTTGTGGGGTGTGAACATGTTGAACTGTATTAGAAAGGAAAATGAAACGAGAAGGAGATAATCTTGTTGCACCTTGTAATACCTCAGTCATTGGATCATTCGCAATCTATAAAGAAAGAACTCAAAGAATTGAAGTGCCGATCCCCAATTGCCTATCTACAAAGGAAAAGGATTGCATGACTGATGTCTGCGAGTCCTTGAGGGAACGAGAAGAATCGGAAGCTTCAGACCTTTACAGATCACCATGCCAAGCTTGCTGGAAAGCTCCATGTCCTGCCCAAAATCCTGTGTTAGGATTTAAGTCAAAGAAATAAGAGCCGTCCGACAAAAACAACAAAATGTTAAAGATGCGATAGACTCAAGAATAGCGTACATGCATCTTCTAGTAGAAAAAAAATCTCTGTACAAGTATTTTGGATTGTCAAGAGGTTTCTGGATCCAGTTCTGGAATAATTGCAGAAGACAACTCTATGTGGGAAACACGTACTGCCCCAATTAGCCGCTCAGGTAATTCATCAGCAGAGTTAGCCTGTTGCATGATATCACATCAAAGGGTCAAGATTCCTCAAAGAAACATATAGACATGAAAAGTCAGTCGGCAGGACACTTCTACCCCTGGAGCATAACCCCTGAGCATTTAACTGGTTTTCTAAGAGGGAAAAACCCATTTTACTTTAGACAGATTGTTCGACTTTATAAAAACTATCAAAAAATGAATGCAAAATCATAACGCAGGTTGTAACACATCAGCCAGTAGCATAGCAAGTCGGTACCCTAATTTTTGTCATTTAATTCTTCAAACAAAATCCGATTTTTCTCTTATTTGCTCTTCTAACACTTAAGATGATTCTATTTATTTGAAGTGACAATAGTAAAAGACAAACGGCATTAGACAAAAATAGGAAAGCTGCCAAAAGTATCCAAGAACCAGCCTCAAAATTCCTACAGGTAAGTGTTCAAAACCTGAACTAATCTCCTCAAATGATGAACCTCTTTCAAACTTTCCCTCTACCTTTCAAGGTCTGGAGTTGATTTATATTTCTAGCTACAAATCCATCCATCATTAAAAAATCTGCTTTATGCCAATTCTCCTGGTAAATAGTTGAATTGTCCCAGTTCTCACCCTTACTACCTCCAGAAATGAACTTCATGCCATCTTAAGCCCATACTAGCAACAGATGCAGACATGGACATTCAGACCATTATACCAAAGACAAATCTCTCTCTCCAAAAAAAAAAAAAAAAAAAAAAAAACAGAGAGAAAGAGATTGTTGAGTCTATCTATGTTAACCATCCAAATCACTTGAATCATTTAAAAAAAGATCAAACAAACCTAGAACATACCTGAGCTCAACTGACTATATTTTCCCTTTTCCTTTTTTGGCAATCTGAGTCATCTCAATCATATACTCTCATGTTTTATTATGAGAGAATGTGCACCACAAGAAGATATAACATGGAGAGGAGTACAGACAGGAAATTCAGAAGACATGTACATTTATTTCGGCCAGCAAATCTTAAGCAAGAAAAAAAAAAATTGTCTTTAAACCAATCGTGTTTAACTTCTTTAAACTTCACAGACAACGCAACTACTTCTCAGACCATAACTAATTACTATCTAATACAACATCATCAATTTGTCAGTCATGCGTAAGCAAGCTCTAAACTGGCAAGCTGCAAACATCTCCCCAACCCCAGCAGAAATACACAACCATGCATGCCTGACGGACAGACTCAGCAGAGGCGCTCACATGCATGTACAGATATGTGTAGTCAGACCTTCGGACTTATAGACAGTTCAGCTCTCCCAACCAAAAGAAGAAGAAGAACAAAACCAGGCCATAACCCAGAAAGACAAGAAAAACACACTCAAAAGAAACAGTACTAAAAGTCCAATATCCTAGACAGGACATACCTGTACAAGAAACGCCATGTCAACCACCAGCGTTGTGATAACTCCAATTACAATCCCCAATACTCCATTAGCAACAGTGGAAGAACCAATATCAACATCAATCTACAGAAAGACGTGATGATTTCATATATCTGGTTTCAGAAAAAAATTTGAAGCGACTTATAAGTTATAACTAAATAAAGAAAATTCCTTACCTCTAAGTACTTGGGGCCACGAATATAATTGCAATCAACTGCTTTCCCCAATAAACAGGGGGTGCTTCCAACACTCTGTCGCACAATCCATGAACCCTGTCCAATCCACATCAAAACAGACACATTTGACTCAGACATATTTGACTCAATTGCTATAATAAATAAGAAAGAAACAGCTCTTAACTGACAGAGCTCCAGGGTCATGTTGGCTAAAAAATTCAATTATAAGCCAACAATAGTCTACAAGCTTCTTAGACAAATATTTACAAAATATCCACCAATTCCCCATTTCATCGCTAGCATGAGTTTCACCATGCAGAATGAGCCTCAAACAGTATCGGACGAGTTCTGACCATCAATCTTGGCATAAAAGAAACTGGGGCAAGTACCTTGGGAACCGAAGGGATCAACTTCAGCCTACTATTACGGAATTCATCATCGCCATCTACAAACCGCTGCAATAGGGATCCGGATACCAATTCCTTTGTTACAAAGTAAAACACCATACTGTAATGCATAGACCCAGGCACCTGTGGGAGCACACAATTAACTTATTTACCCAGAACCCGCATCCAAACTTTTGAACTGAAAGCATTTAAGAGGAGCAACTTACTTGCAAATTAATGACCACAGAGAAAAGCCCTTTTCTGAAGCAACCTGCTTGTACAATAAGAGTATGCTCAACTCTCATATAATTGCAGTAAGAGGCCAACAAAATCTAGCTATTTTTATGATACAACCAATAATAGACAAATCGCTTGATAAGCAGGCAACATTTTACCTACTCACATGTACATAATTCATCCAACTTACATGTTCAGGTCACAAATGCAACTTCCATGCTATGCAGGGAGGTAGGCTACATGTATCTGACCCTCCCCAAAACTTTTAATATGCAAACCTTGTGCATTATGACATTAATTAGGATTAAGCAGGGAGATAGTTTCATGGGATACTAACCCATGACATTAACCATCGGTATTGGAAAAATCCTTCGGATACAAAATGCACAAAACGCGTAACCAAATTACAAGTATCAGTATCAATCACATTGACTAATGTTGCAGCAAGCATTTCATTGTTATAGGAAAATCCGAGTTACCAAAGACAAGGGACAAGCCCCACAAAAGAATTTGAGCTGATTTAGGACTGTCTTCTAATGTTCAGTTAGATTGGTTGTGACCAAATCTCTGGGTTGATTTGCCACAGAGAGTCAAGAAACAATGTGACCTAACCGATACTCCATTTTTGCGTGGAAAATGAATAATTTAGAAAACATTTTCCTAAAAAAATCACTTCTATAGCTTGAAATTAGTCGATAAAAAATGTTTTCGTTATCAATAACAATTTATGTCCAAACATTTTTGTGGACAATGAAAAATGTTTTCCATTTCATTCATTATTTGTAAGCAATCCGAGCAATCGTTTTTAGGAAATATTTTCCAAATCCTTCATTTTCACAAATGCACACTGAATATCATATTATTTCTCTAGAATACTAATATCGACTACGACTTTAGAACATCATATTTCAGGTGATATATCTTCTTCTTTTTCCATATAAGATGGACATATAGATATCAGAAATCACAGATTGAAGACAATAGAATACAGCCGGTCTTTGAGCAATACTGAAAGGGCACAAACCTATTAAAATTCCATTTAACTGACAAACTTAAGAATGTACACAACAGTTAAACCATCGGTTGGATAAGTAGCTTACAAGACATCTCATCATTGGTCTGTTCTTCCAGTTCATTGTGCTAAAACTTTGTTTTTAAAAAAAATTAATTTAGGATGCTCACATTGTTGATTGGTGTATGCACTGACTCTATTTGTGATTCCGTGTCTCACATTTCATTATGTGCCTGTTATAGGAAATTTAAAATGGCGAATGCACGTTGCACAAATGAGATTACAAACCCAATAAGATACACAGATCTCTAAGTGGGATAAGAATGTCATATGGGTACTCAATGTTTGACCTAAACGACCTATATATCTAATGTTCAAGTAAATCCATAAGCATCAATTGAAACTTTTATGGCAGAAATGAAAAGTTACTCAGGTCCACATTTCCCACACCAAATACAAAGAACCCAGCTCTAGTCATGGGCTGAGGTCAGCTGGAGCAAGCACGATATTTGTCAAATGCCAGTCCTACATCTTTGATTTAATAGTAAATTCGACGAAGTCAGACGGCAATAAGAGTGGCAGGGTAGTTCAGTAAATGGATCTGGTGAAATTGTTGGTTTATACTTATGCATCGGCTCCAAGTTTAGAGGCATAGACAGAGCAAAGTTGTATAAATAAGATAACTCTAGCAGCTTAAACATAAGGGATAAAGAAGCAAAAAATGTAGCTTTACACATACTTGTGCAGCGCATCCTTTTCGTCTAGCAACATGGTCCATTCTTTTTTTGTCCTTGAACCAGTCAACGGCAACAAGATCCATCAAATGTTTACCTGCAGGAATCTTCACAGCCACACTGCCATGAGTGCAAGTAAATCGAAGGCCTCCAAAGTGCTAACCCGTGAAATGAAGAAGAGAAGTAACATGAGTAAATAATCAGCAAAATGAATACCTTAGATTTGTCATAGCAGAAGTGCTTGCTGCGAACTTTGAAGTTGTTTCCATCAGAAATACTCCAGCAATCACGAGCCTTATCACGATCATCACGCCGCAAATTACCAGTAAAACATGATAAGTCAATTTGGTCTCCTTGTTCTTCGACCACTGCTTCCATCATGCATAGACTTCAATTAGTCAAATATTTTGTTTTACAGTCAACATTCTTGGCAAATAAATAATGAAAATGATAGGCACCATTTTTCTTGATATCATTCTCGATCCCAGTGGAGCTTCCCTGAAAATATTTCTCAAATAGAGTTAATGCAAACGTCATGACTGCAGCAATATTCATCCCACTAAACAAGTTCTGACCTCCTGTTCTGTGTCAGCTCCTTGCTCTTCGTCATCATCAGAGTATTCATCCATCATCACAGAATTTCTACCAGAGTTCAATGATTCAAGAGATGGGCCAGAATGAGCAGAAGAACCTTGCAGCTTTCGAGCCTTTGAAGAAACAGAGGTTGAAGTCATGTTAACCATCACTGGGATTCGGGGAGGAGGAATTCTTTCATCTGTTTGGGCAAACCATTCGCGTAGCCCTGATTTCAACAAGAAATTGGACCAATTATTTTAGTCAGAAATGTCAAACTATTTAAATAAACAGATTTAGAAATTTAAGAAGTGTTATAATTATTCTACTTCCCAAAAGAAGCAAATAGTTCGCAAAGAGATTGATTAAAAACGGGTTGCCAAGTTCTGCAACCCAACAACAAGTACTAATAAGGAAACTCATTTACATTCAGACTTCTTTAAACTACCCCCTAACCTTAGGCATAAACATCAAAGCAAACTGTGAATGAAGCATTCACAAAAAACTATTACAAAATCCAAGAGCCCAATAATCTTTTTCAATATGTTTTATCTGGTAGATATTCTAATTTGCCCCATCATTACAATCGAAATGAACACAAACAGAAGCATAAGGATGGCAGGAAAATTTTAATATACAGTTTCCACTGTTCAGGTGATCAGTGTGTTGATGCAGATACCAATCCACCAAAAAATCATAACTAAGCTGTAAAAAGCTCAAAACTGTAAAAGGTAATTTATGAGGATGGAGACTTACCAGCGACGCTGTTTAACATCTGAAGAAGACAATGTTGTTGAAATGACGGAAAATAACCCACCAACCATCCTTTCAAATCAATCTGCATGAGATGCTGCACTTGAGTTCTTGGTCTCCCATGTCGAGGTTGTAAGGGTGAGATATTAAACCCTCCACCTGCGTGTACAGGAAAATGTTTGACATAATAAAGTGCAGTTCAGTTCTTAGTTTAAAGTAAAGAAGGCTGTTCATATAGTTTTTTTTTTTTTTTTGGTAAAAGAAGCTGTTCATATAGTTCATTTCCAACTGCATCAAGAAAAATAACATAAAAACTTACTCTCAACATGTGCCCGCACACATCCAGGCTGTGGATCACAGTTTACATGCTCCCTGGAACGAAATAAAACAACTGCAAAAAGAAACGAATTGGTGAGAGTAGTAAAATCACAATATAATAGCTAACAAAATCCAAATAACAAACACAAGAAGCTGGACCTAGTCTTAGCAGGGAAAACATTTGAAATATAAACAAAGATTTCAAACAAGCTTAGCAGGGGAAGTAATACCATAACTTCCATCATCATTTCGTCGCCAATAGCGCACATAACAAAGATCACGAGGCCATACAAACCTGCAAGTGCATTGAAAGAGTCATTATTACAACAAAGTCCAACCATATCAAGGGGCAAAGGCACTTTCTCCACTCAGCCCATGTCCTTGACAGAAGTTATCAAGACTAGGTCTAAGTAGATACATCGTTTGAAATTAACAGAAACATCTTGCATGTGCCCTGATAAGAAGCAAGCAAAGAGCACTACAAGAACTGTAAAAATACAAATATCATATCATAAGATGTTGACCCCAAAAACCACAAAATATTGCTGAACTGTAGGCCAAAAAGCACTCTCAACATAAGTTGAAAATTGCTATGATAAATGAAGAACATTTTCACCCTCTCCAAAGAGAGCTCACATGCATTAAGGAGGGAGGTCATCAATTCAGTCTAACATTTTCAACTTAAATACATTTCATAACAGTGCAAACACTATGATGTCCTTCACCATAATTATCGGGATTCCTCAACTCCTATACATGGTGAAGTCCATCTCTAATATACCACTTACATTCTATATAGAGAAAGTTATAGGCATCAATTCAGGCAGACTCTAACACCAAAACCATATAAATATAGTGAATGAGGTGGCAGCCCTTTACAGTTGTTCACAGAAGAGATTCAATGAAAAAGATTAAATTCAACCTCCATAGTCTATTAGCAACAATATATGGTTTGGAATTTCTTTCTTTGTTGTCTTTTTCAATATTACTAGATGGTATTGTGCATACTCACATATAAGCCCCATATAAACAGCTAGCTGGCCCAGCTGAACAATACGATCCAGCACGAGAACACTCTAATCTCCTTTCTGCTTTTTAGTATCAAAAGAGCACACTAACTTCTTAATGTGAGAAATGGCATTTGGAATGGACAGCAGCCTTTCAAGATGCTTGGCAAATTACTGGAAACTACTTGCCACATTCATAAAAGCTGTGGCAATGACCAGCTTATGTAATATGGAAGATAAATAGATAACTTGTCGTATAGTTTGAGAATTCTCTCGAACCATACATACAAATATGTTTAAACAAATTTCTCATTATCTACGATCAAACTACGCCAAATAACCAGTACAGGGGAAGGGACTACTTATAAATCCTAATATCAAAGCAAGAGCAAGAAAGGAAGCATTGATCAGTCTCAACTCAACTCTATCTTGTAAGGATTCAAACCCACAATCAATTAAGCAATAAAAAAAAAAAAAAAAGAATTCCTCAAAAGGCATAAAAGAGGAGGAGACTATCATTTAGATAGAATATTACGTAGAGAACCAATCTAGCTGAAGTCTATGGTACAGTATTGCTGTATGTCCATCTACTTCCTCAACTAAGCTACCTGTGTGGAAGGTGCTATCCCACCTGCACAAGGGCAAAAAAAAAGAACAAGAACTTCAAAACGATGATGAACAGAAATAAAGTTCAAACTAATTTGACCTGCAAGGGTAAAGACAAGTAGAATAAAGGATGAAGATTAAAGTCACAGAGCCATGCCTAGGTAACTTGCCATAGCTGTTAATTCACACTTCAATGATTCTTTAATAGTCAAAATAACAGCTCAAGTTTATTCAAGATAAATTATCTTTCTCTACCAATATTCATGCCCTATGAATGGCTCCCTCATTAGCATGTTGATGCAAGTAACACATACATTAGATTTTTCTTCTCTCAGTCATCTCACACTTTCTGGGTCATCTATGCTGTACATAAACTTGAGTGTAAAAAATGGTCCACAACATTAACAGCTGCTCATTCAGAATGAAGGGCTCAGTGTTTCAAAAATAAATTCTCATCATAGATAATGAAACAGTGAAGCTATAAAGTCCTTAACATAATGATGATACAATGAGGAGGAAAACTTACTCAAATCGGGTGCTATCCATGCTCATTACAAGCCCAAATATTTCTTCACAAGATGCCTCTACAACTCCGACAGCCTTCATTGCTCTACTACAACTCCTTGGCTGCAAAAAGACATTCTAAATCAAGAATGTGCCCTAAAACAGCATATAACACAGAAACTTTCATGGATCAAAAAAAGAAGCAATTTCACGCCAAGGTTTCTATAGGAGGAGAAAAGGGACAGGCTCATACAAGGTAGTCGACTTCAAGAAGCTCTTCAAAAATGCGAAGACCTGTCAATGTCCCAACAAAGAACACAGAGGAGAAATTTCAAATAAGGCAGTGAACCATAACAACTGCGTGTGGGAGCAAAGGGGCACATGCGTGAAAGTAGGCAAACATCATATGAATGTATATGTATACAATTTGAACATGTACCATTTTGACATTGAAGAAGACGCCAGTGCTTTCTAGAAAATGCTTGATTATTGTTATCCTGGTTTGATAATTCCAAATCATGTTCCTGTGTCCAGTCAAAGACCGACTCTGGAGGACCTGCTAAATTCACAAAGGCGGTTAGATATCCCTGAAAATTAACAAAGAAACTATAGTGAGCAAAGAAAAGACAATCAACCATTTCCAATTGTTGTCCTTCGTGATAAACTAGGACGAGCATCATCTCCGTCTTCCTGCGCACTATACCTAAATAATATATAACAGGAAGAGCAAGATCAACACTAATTAATCAAGACTCGGCAATCTAAAGTTCTGTACACAACTATCAACTGACCATATAATTGATTACAACAGAAAAAAGAATGAAGGGCATCACAAAAATTAATCTATTTGCAGCCAGAAAGATCAATTCCGATTCAACCATTAGGAATCATAAGTACATGAAACTAACTAGTTCTCAGATAAATCTCCCTTGGGGGAAACACTTGAAGAGATGCTACATCAAATTGTTGAAAAGTAACTAATGCCCTATGTTTCTTCTATACCTGAAATTAGCCTCCCTGACAAGATGAGATGATGTGAGGCGGAAAGAAAGTTCTTTTGACCGGAGTCCCTTTGATGGCAAAAAGTACAATTTTCTAGTCTAGTGAATATATGAGTCCAAAAGAATTAGTGCAGAAAACATATCAAGAACCTCAAAGATAATAAAACATAGGAGGCAGCATTCTCACTAAATGCAGCAAACTAGCATGTCTCATGAAACTTGTTTCACATTTCATGATAATAGACATCGGCAGAATCCTATTCACAATAAGCCTTCCAGCATCCACAAAGGCATCCACCCAAGCATGACCATCCAAACACTAAAAGGAAACCAATGACTTACTGGCTTTCATGGTCCGAAGAAGAAGCAGTCCTCCCATTACCCATCCCAGATTTATATTCAAAAGAGGTATATTTATTACCATTGGCCACTTGTGACTCCTGGTGCTGCACAGATCGACATTGTGTGAGTCAAACAAGCATAGCCAACTCAATGCAACAAGCAGATGGGCATAGAGCAATATTGAATCTTGACATTATGTGGATTTGACAGAAATTTCTGGGATTAGGCACACATTTATGTGTCTCATTCACTAATTTCAAATATTATGGAACAACAGGGCCTAAAGCAAAGCATGTAAAGAAAAATATTCCCACAGAAGGCAAGAGCATAGAGAAGAATGGGCTTTGCTCAAACAATGTTTTTCACATAATCACTCTGTTCCAACTTTTTTTATCTCTTCTATGATGCTAAGGACTGAGAATGATGGATTATCACCCTATATAATTATCCTAGGCCAAAACTAACAAGCTTCGCAAATTGTCAAAGAACTCATCCCTGAAAAGGAATGCATATACAACATACTTCAAACAATTCAGGGAACTCCTATAGCATAGAGGAACTAAAGAAATGAGTCTTGCAGAATGTAAACCTAATCTCTGAAATGATTTTGATTCTAGTATGACATCATCACTTGTTAACCAGGGCTGAAAATAAAACCCAAGGAAAAAGAGCAATCTACGACCATGGTCCAAGACCAAAGACTGACCTGATCAATAACTGACTCAATTTTCTCCTTCCAGATCAATGCCTCTTGAATGTTGAATGCCGCCATCTGAAACAAAAGCATTGAGAAGGCTGGATAACCACACTTCATTAATAGTTCCCACTAATACTATATATTGCACCACACTGCTAAATAAAGCTGAAATTTTAGGACATAACACACATTACACAGTTGCCTAAGAAATTAATCAAACCAAGATTCCAAAATGTATACTGTCAAAAAAAAAAGAATTGCTTCCTAGGTGAGAAGGCGAGGTTGATCAGCAACGTGGATAACATGCACCATCAAATTCATGCTGTAAGTTTTATGCAGTTCTCAAACGTTCAAAAAGTACAACACAAGAACTGAGTTCATGATAATTGTCCAACACTCATACACCTTACATGGAAAGACGCATCGGTGATATATGTTCAATTCCTTGTAGTCTTAAAAAATTAAGTTTATCAGTACGATTCTTGATTTCGAAACCAGCTGCAATTTTTAAAAATACATTATGACAGACTAACGAAACTGATAGTCAATTATGTGATTAATGCTGCTTAATCAATTCAAGAATTTGTTGCAAAATCACACAATCCTCAATTTGAGTCCATAAATTGATTAAAATAAATAAGGCTTCAAATCCACAATTCAAACCTTCAGTGAAAACTGAAAAATAAGTTACCAGGACCATGACAAGAGAAAGTATAGAGAAGCAATTGACCTATAAAAAGGTCCTTCTTAATCTCCGTTGTTTCGTATAGATATAACTAATTACAAACATTGTCAATCGTTGCTGAAGTTAAATAGAAAGATATATCTCCTTAGAAAAGTAAAATGCTTACCATAATACGATGGTGCTTCTCTTTCATGTTGTAAACACACAATACATAAACCATCTGTAAAGAGAGGCCACAAAAATGAAAAGTATTATATTGCAAATTACATAGGTACATTAAAGAACATTTCATATATCAGCATTTTGGCACATGAATATGCACCACTCATCCAAACCACACCTCCCCCTAATCAACGCCACCCACCCCCTGCCCAAACCCCCTAATCCATGTACAGAATGATAACGAGAAGCACTTGCCACCTATTTGAGGATATTCATCACCAGGCTCACTAGAATAGGACATCCAATCATGTATGAACTCTTATATATTTTGTCAGTAAAAATTAAATCATATCAATTATACAAAATGATGGCGCCACTTGTCCTAAAGATGATAAGTCATTGACAATATTCACTTATGCCATGCTAAAAGTACTGTTAACAAAATATTAGCAGCAGAATGACTGAATCTGTATGAAAGGAACCCAAATCAAAAATATGAATCAATCTGTTATGGTATATCCATTATATAGCCAAAAAGTTTCCTTTAATTAAATTTTCTTTTGGAAAAACAGCAAGCATGGCGTGACATTTAAAAGAAGAAAACAGCAACAGTGATCCATATTATTGCAATGTCACTCATTTGGCAATCCATACATTACAATATCCAGTAATCTTGATTAAATGAAACACTTACTTATTTCACAGCGATATTGCACAATTATAAATCCTCGATAATATTTAAAAGCTTGGATCAATACAAACATAGTGTATTCGCACTGGCAGAAAAATCATACTTCTGGCACAAGTTACAGTTCTATACACAAAAACATTAGCACAACACCAAATTTTTTGAGAATATGTATTGTTGTAACGTAGTTTTAGTTGCCCTGAAGCCATTGAAAGGGTAATATTGTCATTTGTGGAGTTGTCGTGTAATATAAATACTAAAAGAGGTCACCCTAGGTTTTATGCTTCTCGTTACCATTGAATCCTCTTGCCCCTCTTTCTCTCAATCTCTCTCTTTCTCTAAAGATCTTCCAAGCTGATCACTTACATGGCACCAATGAACTGTCTACAGATCAGGCCCTCATTTCCCAGAAAAAGTTTGCATTTTCACCAGGATGATAGTGTGCGCAAGTTTGCATTTTCACGCCCAGTGTCGACGCTTTTTCAGTGTGCCATTCATCTCCCGTTTCCTATACAGCAAATCCATGTTGAGATATTCCCATGTCCCACTAACAAAACCTAAACAGCCTACCGCTTCACGCAAATTTCTATGAGAAGCAACGAAAATTTCATTTACTTTGAAGGCTATCACTACAGATGATTCCCTTCACATTCTATCCTACATTTCAGAGAGTACACTAGCATATGAAAGATCCTCATAGCACCATTGTACTGCACAAAGGCCGATTTATCTTTGTTCTTGCAGTTACTTGTTCTGCAACAGAGTATCCTAAGAGTGTAGTTGAAAGGATGGATCTGTTTTTCTTTTCATTTCTCTTTGTTTGGAACAGCATACAAAGCTGATCATGTTTCTCATTTTAAAGGTTACCTAGAGGCTTGCAGCACATTCACAAACGTAAGGGATGGAGAATAATTAAATGATTGAGCCAACTCACGTGCCCATGCTGGTTCTTCAAGCCTCGATCCTCCACCCTACAGTTCCCATCAATCAGCAACGTCTTGAGTGGCACCTAATAAAGCAAAAACAAGCACTCCCTGCTCAAAAGAACATTTCGCGCCCACCGGAGAAAACGATACATTCTTGAATAGAATTGAAATACTGAAAAATTGTCAATGTGCCCAAAGAAGAACTCCAAGACTTCCCAGAGAGTCTCCCCTCCTCTTGACAGACACGCTCCTAATCAAATGCCAGCGCACGCCTCTCAACTAGCTGCTCCTATTTCTCACACTAACAACTAACAACCACGTTACATGTGCAGTGTCTCTGTATTTCCAGCATCCTATGCCTGCTTTTTTCTCAAGCGGACAATCCCCGAAACAATACCAGTCGCGAGATTACCAGCTCAACGCCATCGCAACACGGAAAGAGAGCGAGAGAAGGAGAAAAAGGAAAAACCTGATTATCCTGAGGCTTCTTCTTGTAATAAGCGAGCAACCGAGGCTCCAGCACGAAGTACCGCATGTGAATATACGACCGGCCGATCTTCCTCCGCCCATATCTGACCATCCAACCTTCGTACACCGCCTTCGACATCGCTCCTCCAACCCCCCAAAAAAAAGTTCAAAAATAAAAAACAAAAAACGGAATTCCCCGAAATCCCAGAATTCTTCCACTCCTCAAAATCCGAATTCTATCTCCGCGCGGCGGCAGCGGCCAATCAAGCCACCCCGATCACTCATTCGCGAGGCGGAATCGCGGAATCCGCAGAACCAATCGCGCGGCGCCACAACGACGGAGAGCTCGAGGACGGAGAGCGGCGGCAGCAGGGAATTCGCATCCCGATGAATCCCGAGGACGCCGGCGGGCACCGAGCGGGGAGACGGAGGAGGAGGAACGGGAGGAGGAGACGCGGCCCCGACGCTGCACCGGAGATCGAATTTCACGCGACCCGAGACGCGCGCATCGGAGGAGGAAGGCGCCACGGAAAGAGAAGGAGAGAGAATGGTGGGAGGGAGGGATTGGTGCGGGGGTGGCGGGATGATGATGATGATGATGATGATGATGACGACGACGACGATGAAGATGATGAAGATTATAAAATGGAGGAGGAGCTGCTTGCGAAGATGGACAACTGTTTTCGTGTCTGCATGAAAGGGAAAGAGACTCGCGGGGGGGCGGGCGGGCGAGACGACACACCGGCTTCAGCAAAACGAGTGAAATTCCCCCTCCCTCCCTCCCTCCCCAGGTCAGCGTCTCTCTCGCTATGTTGGTAGAAAATGAAAGATGGACATTATAGAGAGAGAGACTCCCAACCTTTTTTTTGCGTATCGGCCAAGTCCAACGACACGTACCAAAAATCACATTTTCCCTCCCACCTAAATATCCATCCCCCACCCCCGCCTGACAAATTAAGATTTGGCTAATTTGGCGTGATTCGCTTACCATTTTTAAGTCAATACATGTGAAATTTACATGATCAAAAAAATCAATATAAATAAGTTTGTATGTATCTAAAGCACACATATATATTACTTGATTGTAAATCTACTTATAAACAGATAAAAAAAATTCATGATTTACGAGTTCCCATATTATAGCCAAGTGTGATTGTGGAGATTGAGGAAAGGGAGGGGGACGAGTGGATCGAGAGATGTGTACGAGGTAAGGTCGTCGGAGACAGGGAGAGACTGCTGCCACGGGTGGGTGGGTTGGGTCGGGGAAATCGCGGGTCGCGAGGCGGGGACGTAGGAGGTCGCCATTGGCGGAAGGGGACAACGTGTTTTGGGATCGTGAAAATGGCCCCCCGCCCCCGTGACGCTTTTACTTTTCCTCCCCGCGTCTTCACCGTGTCCCCTCCTTTTCTTCATTTCTTTGTCTTTCTCGTTTTTTTTTATTTTGGCTCCTTTCCTCGGCCGGTCGCCTTTTTCTACAGCTCCTTCAGTGGGATCTCTTTCTCTCTCTCTCTCTCTCTTTGCACGTCCCAGGAATTTTCCGGGGCATCATTGGACCGAACGGGCTGAATATTTAACAATCCCGATAAAGAAGTATTTTTTTTCATTTTTTAATAAAAAAAAAAAACAGTGCCATGGAATTGACAGAACTTTTTGTTAAAATATTTAAATAAGTGTCGTGCCTTGCTCACAAGACATGTTCAAGAATCATTAAGTTATATGTTGAATTCATGTACGTTATTGCTCAACACAAACCCACCCACTTAAAATGAAGATTAGTAGGCCCAAATATACCGTGCAAGACTGTTGATAATGAGATTGGGTAAAGTCAATCGGTCCTATCAACCTATCACACACGTAATCACCTCCAATTGAAGTTCTTCAAGACGCTAGTATATTTATGCTTTCGTGAAGTTGTTAATTAGGGAAGTGCAACCAGCCGTGGACCAACTCAAGTTCCTCGTAATTTGCAAGTCCCTTAATAGGCTTATCTCTCAGTGTAACAATTTCTGACGCAAAAATAAGAACCTAACTCAAACACAAGATGAATTTACCAAGAAAAATTTGAAGTCAACACACAACATGACTTTAACTCAAATTCGACACAAATGAACACGATTTCACTCATTTTCAAAATTAAAAAAAAAAAAACACTTTGTAATTGTAGTCATACCGAGACAAAAGTTGATTCTAAACACCAAACATGCGATATTAACATTTATGTAAAAGTTACGGTAAAATGCGCCGATATTAGTTACATACAACAACACAAGATAGAATGTCGCGCAGAATTTGTAAGCCCGCCGCATTATTTGCCTAAAGAGTATATTATATCAACAAAATTCATGAAATTAGGTCCTGTTAATAAGGACAAATGTACTTTCCACTTTTTAACATTTCTTCATTTTTTTTTAGTTGATGGGATGGGTAAGTAGATTGTCGGTGCATACGAGCCAAACCAAAAAAAAAAAAACAACAACAACAAAAAAATAAATTGCGTCTTGCTTAAAGGATTTTACAGATTAATTAATTATCACATAATTATCACATGATTATGGAGAACGTGTTGCGAACGCGAGGGGCAACGCTTTTTAAAGTGAAATTCACAGTGCCCGTCCCTACAGTCTCCGAAAATCCAGACGCCTTCAGTTGCTTCGCTTCAGAATTTCCGACACGTCCCAGCCGACACTGTATCGCCACTCTCAAATGGTATCATGAGAAATGTCGGATCCTCGTCCTCCCTCCGGTCGCTGGCATTCTCATCGACATCTTACTCTCGTTCCTTGCCCGAGAAGACCGCATTTTTCCCGCCAACACAAGAGCTCCTCTGGCACGCGTCGCCAGACTCTCTTCCCTCTGCCCTGCAACGCTACATCAACTCCGACAACCCTTCTCGCGGCCAAAAGATCCATGCCCACATTCTCAAAACCGGGTTGAATCCCAACACCAACGTCTCCATCAAGCTGCTCATTCTGCATTTGAAGAGCGGCTGCCTCAGTTATGCCCGCGCGGTGTTCGACGAAATGCCGCAGCGAACTCTTTCCGCCTTTAACTACATGATCGGCGGGTGCGTCAGGCAGCGGAGAGTCGGAGAGTCTTTTGAATTGGTGCGCAGAATGGTTTCTGTCGGCGAGAGGCCCGATGGGTATACTTTCTCCATGATCTTGAAGGCGTCGACTCAGGCCCAGGACGTGGACTTGCCGTATAAAATTACCGGGGTCGTTCACGCCCATATACTGAGACTAGACACTGAACCGGATGATGTTCTTTACACAGCACTGGTCGACTCATATGTTAAGCATGGAAAGGTCGGTTATGCTAGGGCTGTGTTTGATATGACGTTGGAACAGAATGTTGTCTGTTCAACCTCGATGATTACTGGATATATGAATGAAGAGTCTTTTGAGGATGCGGAAGAGATTTTCAGGAAGACAATTGAGAAAGATATCGTGGTTTTCAATGCCATGATCGAAGGTTACAGCAAGTCGAGTGAATTTGCAAAGAGATCGCTCGAGATTTACATTGAGATGCAAAGGTTGGCATTTCGGCCTAGCATATCTACTTTTGCCAGTGTAATTGGGTCTTGTTCAATAATGGCAGCATACGAGGTTGGTCAACAAATCCAAAGTCAACTAGTAAAAGCTGGACTTATCCTTGATGTGAAAATGGGCAGTGCTCTTATAGATATGTATTCCAAATGTGGGAAAGTTGAGGATGCTTGCAGAGTATTTGAATGTATGCCCAATCGGAATGTCTTTACATGGTCTTCCATGATAGATGGATATGGAAAGAACGGAGATCCCCATAAAGCTCTCATTCTTTTCAGTGCCATGCGTGAGCAGCAAATTGAGCCCAATTCCGTGACATTCCTTGGTGCACTCTCTGCTTGTGCCCATGCTGGCTTATTAGCTAAAGGCCATGAGATATTCTTGAGCATGGAGAGGGATTACTCGCTGAAACCGGGTATGGAGCATTATGCCTGCATGGTTGATCTCTTAGGACGTGCAGGGAGATTGAACTGGGCATGGGAGTTTGTGATGAAAATGCCTGAAAAGCCCAACTCTGATGTTTGGGCCGCTTTGCTTAGCTCATGTAGGTTGCATGGTGATATTGAGATGGCAAGTGTAGCAGCCAATGAACTATTTAAGTTGAATGCCGAGGGTCGGCCCGGGGCATATGTCGCTCTGTCTAATACATTGGCACATGCAGGAAAATGGGACAGTGTAACTGAACTGAGGGTGTTAATGAAGGAAAGAGGGATATCTAAAGACACTGCTTGCAGTTGGGTTGAGGCTAATTATGGGTAATGATAGTCCTGCATGTTGGGGAAATTGGTGATCAAGTCAACAGGTAAACATGTCCATTTCATGGTTTTTTACGTGTACAAAACATGTTCTATGGTGCAGATTTTCGTTTACATCACTCCTAAACTCATATGATCGTCCTAGATGATTTCCAAGCCATACAATGGCGATGAAGAGATGTTGGGGAGGCTAAACCTGATAGCAAAGCCAATGACTCAGGTGTTCATATATCAGGGCAAATGATCAGCAGTATCAGGTCGATCCTCTGCTGCAATCTGTAGCAAGGAATAAATTATGGGCTATGTTGCTGCATTGGATGCTGCTTTGGTTCGATACTTGCTGGTGAGAGCTTCTGGAATTATACCATTGTCCACATCCCTTTACATCAAAGTTAGTCATTGCATTATTTCTTTCCAAATTTTCTCTGTTTAATAGTGAATGCTAATAGTGCCACAATCTCCTTTTTGCTGTTTGAGAAGCATAATAGACCTATATCTGTTCCCTCATTGGTGACCTTGTTCGTTGTTCTGTTGTCCTATTCTGTCGTCACAGGAGCTGTCAAACTTAGTTCACATGAATTTTATGATTCTAATTGACGTTTCTTGAAGAAATGCATCTCTTAGAGTATACGTGGCAAGTTCTAGAAGAAATGACAAACCTTGGAACCTTATAAATTGCTAGTGCCCTTGTAATTAGAGTTTGAGACTTGCTGAAGGAATCTGACCTCGTAGTATGGCAGCATGTTCGAGATGTCTGGATATGGTGTGTTTCTTGAAGCTATATATGGATGAAACTTACAGAATGATGCCAATAGTGAGGCATTGGTACGTAGTTTTTGTCAGCTGTGGATATAGGCTAGGCTAAATAGACATGGGAAGAGAAAACAAACAAAGGCTGCTTTTCAAGCTGAGGAAGGGTAATCTCTAATATAGAGATCACTGTTAATCTTGACTTTTCACTTCTTAACTGTGTACCAGAGGGAAAGAGGTCCACATATGGAGTCAGTTTAATTATAGTACAGCTATTTTATGATGTTTCTTCAGGTTAGTCGAAAGTGGGAGACATTTCTTTTGTAATAGAGCATAATTCGGACGAGAATTGTGTTGAGGAGAACTCAAACGGGATCCAATAGTGGATGAATTGCTTAGGCTTTGAGAGAGGATCTTTATCTCTTCTATATATCTGTTGATCTTTTTGCCAGGAAATATATTTTTTCACATTTAGATTTTGGGGTTATTGTTAGTGTAAGGTCGATGTCGAAGATTGTCCTGCATTGTTTAGTAACTGTGATGGACTTTGTACACTAGATCGTCTTGGATGTTGCTTTCAGGTTGACACTGGATGCTTGACGAGTGTGGTTATTTGTCGAGACGAAGTGAGCGGATCTATAGTTGTGATGTGTGAGGTTGACCTTGGAGAAGTGTTGTGACTATACTGAAGTTTTGGGCTTTCAAAACTCGTTAATGGATACACTCAAATTGAGCTGTTTGAATCTGATACCTATTTTGTGTCTCGCACAATATGTGTGTGTATATGGGTGCATTTCTTTGTTAAGAAAAAAATACGTTCCCCTGCAGGATTTTTGTCTATGCTGTTCAGATGTAGGATGATTATTTAGCAAAAAAAAATTGTTGGACGAGTATATTAGATGTCATTAGACCTTGCAACGGATGAACAAAGAATAACTAAATACAAGCTCACAACATCTAAGATTTTGGACTGTAGTCATCCATCTTATGTCATGTGAATACCCATCTCATTGTTTTTGGGTAGGTTCTACGGATGACTGTTTGACGAAGACTTGCTTCTACCACTTTGGTTGATGTGGAAACACATGTGAGAGATTCTATGGAGGCCTTCCGACAATGGCATGTTAACTTCGTTGGTTTTCAGCATGAGGATCAGCCAGGCAATTCTATTAGTCAGAGTATATACTTATTCGTGCCTTTTCAGGTTGTAATATCAACTAGCATTTGGAACTTATCGGTATTACATGACCAGGAGAATGGAGCAAAGAATGAGCCAATCAAGAGGCAGGAGGGACTGATCCAAGGGCGTGGGAAATAGTTAAAGGGCCAATTGGACAAACTCAACATCCAACAGCCTAAAAGGAGAATGGATGAGACTGCAGCAAACCTGTTCTACTCTTCAACCTCTGGGTTTGACAGAAATAAATTTTAAGAAGTGCCTCACATCAATTTCTAACATTGTACAAACATAATTTATTAAGGATGCTTTTAGCTTGAGTTGGACATGACAGTCACATTTTCTGCTTCACTTAGGCAGTCATCCCTTCATTGGGGCGGGCTCCTTTTTTCTTTGATTCCTCTATTTGTTCTATGCTTTTAGCGAGTTGTTCCATTTTTATTTTTTTTTAGCATCCCTGCGACCTGTTTGCTTTGCACTTTAGATGAAGTGCAAACTATACTATGTCGATTATTCATTTGATTAAAAGTCACTTCTGTTTATGTACTTCTTTCTAATAACTTTAGCGTTGAGCAATAACTATTATTTTAGACGCTGCCGTTCGATATGTTGCAGATTTTGGGAGAAGTTTTAAAAGGTAAACTCGCTCTCCTAGACGACAATTTCATAATGACTCGTGTGCAAGAACGGATGAGAGGGCAATATTGAAAAAATTACATTATTGCGGTGTTTTCAAAAATAGTTAAAATGCAGTGATTATGTTTTCCTCCTCGGTCCATGCTTTTTGGTGTTGCTGGTGCCAAATTGCCATCGGAAGCCAATGATGAATAGCTTCTAGCTGCTATAAGTATGAACTAGCTGAAACTGGGAAGCACCCTGATAATCTTTCTTATAGTCATTACTAAGATGGAAAGAAAGAACTAATTTCCATTAATTTATTATGGTGAACCGATAAATTTATCATGGTCTAGTTTATATTCGAAAAACATTCGCTTCCCACGTCTATTTATCTATATCAACACATGAAAAGATGCCCATCTCACGGACCCAGATCAGGGCACGATTTCGCTGGTGAATCATAATATATGTTTTCCTATCTACTGGAATCACATGTACCTCAGATTCTTCTCAGTGGATTGATTGAGACCTCAGAAGGAGAGGCTGGACGTATGACGAATTTGCTTATTCATGCTTTTTAGTATATTGCCTTGCCAAGTGTGACCTCACCAGGGAACACGACACCATGGAAACACGCATATGCGTCACGACAGATACTTCTGCTTTCCACCCACTCCCTGTTGCGTCCCCCTCGCGTGCTAAAAGTCTATTCCATCTCAAGCGGTGTTTTCCACCGTCTTTCACGGAAGAAGACTTCATACAACCGGTTCTTTTTTCTTCTCTTTTTTTTTTTTAATCAATGAACTATAAGTATGAATGTCATCCACGTCACTTAAGTTTGCATGCGGACGATACCTACCTCTCATAATCCGCTAATTTGAACACGATTAAGGGAATTATGAATGAGTGTGTGCTCCAATTAGTGGTCACAAATTGTGTGTTAGATGACAAATTCAACAGCGACCTCAAAGTTGAGAATTGCATCGCGTCGTTTTCTATTTGGTCACGTTTATTGTAACTTGTCAACCTAAGATATCTATCTGGGGACAGATCCATTTAATCACTGGGCAAAATTCAAATAAAAAGAGGCCGGAATAAGAAAAAGAAAAAGCGGTGGCTAGACTCGGGCCGAACAAAACCGTGGGCACTTTTTTACGAATCCGGAGGATCGGATCGGATCGGATCCTCGAATTTCACCGACCGTTGAATCGAAGAACAATAAATCTGGGCCGCTCCTCGAAATACCCTTGAAGTGATCGTGGGATGTTACGATTTGTGTGGGTCCCAGAGAATTAGACAAAAACCCCACGACTGTCGATCAGATCTTGCTACACGTGTCGCTTTCGACCTCTCAACGTGACGCGGACTGCCCGCATCAATCAAGAAAGAGAAACACAAAAGCACGAATCGGACGGCCGCCATCAATGGCGGGCCCACCATCTCTTGACATTAAACTACAGCTTCGGTCAAGTCAAACGTCTACTTCTACGGATCCTCTCTTTTCTCATTATTAAGAAATCCTATTCTTAACGACTATTTCCGGCGAAATTATTATCTAGAACGTATCGATCATTAATTTTATGATTCCCATCATCATCGAGCTCTCGGGACTAATAGTTGGAATGAGCTCAATTTATGTTATTTGAAAATTAAAGAAAAAATGACACCAATAATTTTTAAACTTTAACATAACATACTATATGATTCCTAAGTTTTAAATTTATTTGATATGATCTCTAAACTTTAATTTAATAAATAATGTTGTTTTTGAATACATGAATTTTTTAATCTATGTTTAATTTAATCATTAAATTATATAAAAATATTTAATATTATATCTAAACATGTACAGATGGAACAAACCATTAAATATACGTGCAAAAGTTTAGAGATTAAATATTATGCAACAAGTCCAAGTTCATGATTAAATTATATATTAATTCAAAATTTAGGAATTATTTATATAATGATTCCTAAGTTAGATGAATTTATTTTAAAGAGAAAAATTTATGAATTATTTATGTAATTATCCTTAAATCAGGTGGTTTTTTTTTTTTTTTTTTTTATGGATACTTTTTTAGTGAAAAGAAAGCGTTTCTTTGAGATGTCATTTTCCTGTAATTAATGGGAGCACATGAAAAAATAAGAAGGAAGCCCTCTTCCACACCTCTCTCTCTCTCTCTCTCTCTCTCTCCTTTTCTTCCTTTTTCCTGGTTCCAGACGAGGACCGGATCCCCACCACCACCACCACCAGTACCGCCATTATTAAACTCTCTGTCTCTCTCTCTCTCTCTCTCTGAAACTCCCTTTTGCTTTTAGTTCTCCAAGATTCGTTTTTTTTTTTTTGTGTGTGCCGCGTTCTCGTGCGATTCGGCGGTGATGATGGCGTGGCTTTTCGGGTCGTAATCATGAGACGATCAGGACGCTCTCGAGGAGGAGGAAAAACGAAAGCGAGCTCGGCGCACGGTTGCGTCGGGGAACTCCCCCCCCCCAACTCCAATCACGTCTCTCTGTGACTGCAAGTACGTTCCTTTTCGATGCCCATGTAATCTTTCGTTTCCTCCCCTCCTCTTTTGCACTCTGCTCCGTACGAATTCCCCGTCGAGGCCATGTTTGTCTTGTGAATATATGCAGCGTTGACTCTCACTTCGCTCTGTGCTTGCCACTCTCTCTCTCTCTCGCTCTCAGGAAAAGGGGGAATAAAAAAATTGCTGCGGTTGTTTCTTTTTATTCTTCACTCAGATTCGTCGAGGAAGAAAGATTAATGGGTATGGAATATGGATCAGTAATTTGAGTCCCTCGTAGTCTCTCCGGGGTCGATGGTTTTTGGTGCAAGTTTCAGCGTTTAGAAAAAGAAAAGAAAAAGAAGGATAAAAAAAAGGGATTGAATTGACAGAAGGGTGAGGGTTGGAAACTGCCCCTTTTTCTTTCACTAAAAGTTCCGGTCGTGGTGGTGGAGCAATTTTGACTTTGTAAGGGCCCACTGTTTTTCTCTTTGGGAGTTCTTGTGTCTTCTTCTTATTTTTTTTCTTGTGGGGAAGAGAATAAGGTCCACCTTGATGCAACAATTTCTAGAAACAGAGTTATTTTTCTTGTTTTGCCCATTAGGTTAGGTCAGTTCTGTCAAAGAAGCCAAGAAAGTCAACCGTTGAACAACAACAGTTTTGCTACAGGAGTTGACACGTTTTCTCTGAATATCTTGTCTTGACCCAGAAGCCTCCAGTTGATTCAGCAGGAGAGAATTTGCAGAAACTGCTTCTATCCTCGACTTCCTTCGCCGTAGCATCATCCACCGGAGGGCTGTCGACACCGAAAGAGGCTGGCTTGATTGCTCGTCACAGATTCAATTCGGATAAACATAGAGGGGGATAATTGGTGTTGCAGATAACAGAAAGTTATGGGTTCTTTCAAAGGTCATGCTCTGCCGGGGACTCTCTTTCTTGTGGTCGGTTTGTGGCACGTGTGGAGCTGTGTGTTCAGGCATGTGTCGAACCCGAAGGCCTTCCGGGTCCGGGTGTGGAACCCGGTGCCTGGGTTCGAGGGGAAGCTGAAACATTTGGAGCTGTATGTCATTACAGTCGGCGCTTTCATTGATTTGTGCATTGAGCTTCTGTATTCTCCCCACCTCAAGCTGTTTGTTAATGGAGTCTTGAACCCAGCACACATGAACGATTTTGAGCATTCAGGAATGCTCCTCATGTTCTTCATCTTCGGGCTCGTCGCTCTGCTCTCAGAGAAAACCAGGTTGGTTCCTGGCTCATTAATCTCAACATGTCTTTTATGTTTTCTCTTTCTCTTTATGTTTGTTCTGGGGGGTGGTGTTATATGCGCGGTAGAACTTTTTAGAAGCGTTTCTCTGACATGGAGTCGTGAAGTGGTTTCTGCTGATGCCTTAATGCTTAACAAATATAAGCACTGCTGACTCCACACGATTTGTAACTGGGTAACAGTTGAGAGCCACTGAGTTATGGTCGATGCGGTACCAATGCTCAGCGTCTGAATACACACAGTTTGATTTTTCATTTTTTATTTTTATCTCGTATATTTCTATAATTGACTAATTCTTGATGAACATTTGTTTTCTTTTTCACCAAACAAAAAAAAAAAACATTTGTTTTTCTTATTAGATAAAAACTCAAGTCTGCTGATGCTCTCAATCTGGTGGAGATTATCAATTAGAAAATTGAAACAGCGGATGCAGGAATTTTAAGATAGTGATTTTTTCTTTCCATCAAACGCATGATATGCTTTTTTTGGTCTCTATACTTTCAATGCGCTGGTCTCTGTAGAGTTTTGCCTTCTTTGGGTACTTTTGTATCACATACTGTGGATAGCGTGTTCTCTTGTTTTTATTAAATTTTGGATAGTGTGTTAATCTCCCTTTTGGGTCGTATGATGACCTTAGAAGTTTCAGCTGCATAAAGGAATGTGATCATAAAGTTCACGACATTGCCTTGACAAATTTTTTTATGGACTTTTAAGAGAGGCATTACCATAATTGACAGAGTGCAAGTCCATATGTTTCCATTAACCAGACTACATTCTGTTCCAAAGTCTTAGTTTAGGGGAAAGAAAGATTAGAGTAGTGAGAACATTTCTGATCAAATGATAATCTATTTGATTTGAGTAGGAAAAATCTAAAGCCTTGCAATGCTCTTGCTCTCAGTCTGAGTTGAGAGGTTAGTGTTTCTCTTTTAGGACATTAATCGGTGTTTCTATGAGAATTAATGCTCTGTTATAGAATGACTCTTAGTGATTTATGAACATTGCTTCATTGTTTAGGCCAACAGTTGGTCCACTCGGCTGAGGTGACCCTTTTTTCCCTTCTCACCTGTAGCCCATGAAGAAGAAAGATAATGCTTTACGTCCTTGAGATAATTTTCTGTAGATTTCTTTCACTCAACATTCTAATTCCAAGTCCTAAGCTTCATGCCCTTGGACATTTTCGCGATGCTCTTACTAACCAATGAATGGCAAGTGCTCATCAGGAATGATATAGAATTGTAGTTGCATTTTACCATCGTCTTGAGATGAGGCAATTGCTTGGCTTCTTCTGAAGTGAGGCTTCAGAACGAAGTTTCTTTTCTTTTTTTCCTCCTCCTTTTGTTTTTTTTTTTTTTTCTTTTTTTCTTTCTGGTAGGCCTTGGCTGAAAATTGTCAACATTGCCAAATCCAGATCGCTGTGAAAATGCTGGAAGTATCTTTCACACTTTCTTCATGGACTAGTTTTATGACACATCCTCTTTCACTTGGGAATCATCAGATTGTTACCACACAGAAGTTGACAATAGAATAGTTAGAGCAAGTGTCTGCACAAATTTAACAAGATAAGAGGTTTATATTTCACTCTTTTATGCCGAGATAACCCAGTTTTGCAGCATTTTCAGTCTAACACAGCTTGACCATTTTAGAAACTTGATATTGGTGCAACAATGCCACTTGACCTATCCATTTAGGGATAGGGTCTATTTTGAGCATCCTTAGTTAAATTTTTTTCCTTGGTAAGGTTAATGAAAATCTCAGTTTGTAAATCATGTGATTCTACATCTTGAGAATTTCTTTTCTAAGAAAAAAAGATGAACTTTTTGGGTTGGGAATTACCTATGAGTACCATTAGTGCATGGCAAGTTCAAGGCTTCTTGTTTCCTCGATGTGGATTCATAAGTAAATCTTCAGATGCCTTTAGCTGGTTAGGTGTCAATCGCTTGAGGATTACTTCTTAAGCTCACCAGTGAGTTTGCTGTATTGTGGTGCTGCAGATACTTCAGAAGCATCGCTAGTAGTACTATTGCATCAGCATTTCGTGACCGACACTATTTTTATAACCTCTCTGCTTTGACTGTTATAGTTAACAGACTCTTGAGTTTTGGAAGCAGTAGCTCCCACATTGTTCTGCTGAGCAACCCAGAACTTAACTTTTACTGATGCCAATCTTCCTCCACTTGCAGCTTCCTTCCTTTACCAGAAGGAGCACTGTGCTTGATCGCTGCCACGGCATTCTGCGCGGAGTACCTTCTATTCTACTTCCACTCCACAACGCACAAGGGCCTGGAGGGTTATTATCACCTCCTCCTGGTTCTGCTCATAGGACTTTGCATTGCTTCCACCGTTGCCGGGGCCCTCCTACCGACCAGTTTCCCCATTGATCTCTGCAGCGGCATTGCCATAACCTTGCAAGGACTCTGGTTCTACCAGACAGCCTTCACGCTATATGGACCCTCCATGCCCGATGGTTGCCAGCTCAAGGGCGGTGACATTGCGTGCAACTCAGTAGAAAGCGAAGCACGTGGTGAGTATCTTGCCAACGTCCAGCTTTTCAGTCTTGTCCTCGGCGTGCTGGCTTTGGTGGTTGGTAGTTACGGCTTTGCAGCTAGACAGTTTGGGCATTCCGAGCTTAGGAGCTTGCATGTATCTCAAGAGGAATAGACTGAGAGCACACTAAGTGCAAATTTCGTAGCTTTTTCACCTTTAGTGGTTTATTCATTTGCAGTACGTCAAAGGAATAAGGGGGCATTTGGATGGCTCCGGCAGATTTTGTGGTGTATATTGATCGGAATTGCGCATCCATATAAACAAACAACAAGAGAATAGTATAAATCTTTTTCCCAAGCACTAGGAAAACCTCCAAAGATCTATTCGGCAGATATTTTTTGTTGAAGTTCGTAAATTCTCTTCGAATTTTTTCCTCTACTATGCATCTTGGAAGGTGGATGATCATGTTTATCTCGTCCTATCCAATACAGTGTTGTGGAACGTATTTGAAAGATGCTTCATTGTTTACAAGAAAGCCTTTCAGATTTGTGTAGTTATTCTGAGGGTGTTATGCTTATAATCCGAACAGCCTTGCCCATGTATTACTGACGGATTGAGGGAACAAAAATGGAATGGTTAGAAGGATGAATTACGGAAATATTAATAAAACTGCCAATACATTAATTCGCATGTTAAGCTTGAAGCCTACACTCTCCCTCTAGATATTACCCTCTATTTATGGTGAGACCTTTTCTTGACCATATTGCAATTATCCGTAGTACAAGCAGAATAACGTAAGTAGCGCCCTTTACACCACATCCTCGCTATTTATGTACCTACACACAGTAAATCCTCGCTATTTATGTACCTACACAGTAAGGTTACGTAGTCCATTTCTAATCGGGATAAAACTAGATAAGATAAAATATAAAATCCTGAGATTTTTTTATATCCTGTCCATTGTTTGATGAATTACAATATTAAAGTCGGATATATTCATATCATATCATGTACATTTTATTTTATTTTTTATATATAAACGGCATATATTATAAATAAACCTAAATATTCATAAACGGAGATGGTGAAAATCTCTCGTAACACTATTTCTTAATTTATTTTATTTTATTTTTCCTTTTTTTATATTATTTCTTTTTTTCTCCTTTCATTATTCTTTAATAAAATTTTATCAAATAGTAAACTATATTAACATACCTAAAATTCAAAAATACCTAAAATATATAATAAATATAAATATTTAATTTATAATTAAATGTTTATTATAAGATAGAATTAAAGTTGAATATATAAATTAAAATAAGATTAATTAAAAATAAACTTTAATTTTTTTTAAAAAAATTTTTAAATTAGAATTCAAATATTATTTATATTAAAATATAATTTCAATCTTGAATTTTATCCCAACTACCAAAAGCCTAAGCCCTTTCCTAAGTAGCGCCCTTCACAGGAGCTAAATGAGGAACTGGGATCAAGCATTAATCAAATTTTAATATGCAAATTCCAGAAAAACTCATGTTTGAAGATCTGGCAATTTGGTGAAAGAAATTCGCAGTTGTGTCTAGTCACTATACCAAGTTCTGATCTTATATCTAACAGGACAGCGAGTTCGAAAATAGAATTTTCTAATTGAGCAAAGTGTTAGCTGCAGGATTTGCTGTTTCCTTGACTAGAGCATTACGGGAAGCAACTCTGAGATATGCAAAATATGCATCGGTCTCCTGCCCGCGCAATCTTCCCACAGAATGACACCATCCGACAAAAGAAACGTTTCGACATAATCGATAAATTACAAATAAGGAGTTCAGTAACAACACTTCTTTTATGCAGCTCAGGATCAATACTTATATAGAGCATCTTCACATTTCCATTTGCTTTGTTGGCTCTCTAAAGAGCTTCATGTTTAGATTGCTCTCAGAACATGTTCATCAGAATGTCATGCTCTGGGAAAGATTAAGAGTCACCAGAGTTCCACAATTTCAACTGGGCACAACCTACAGCAGACGACCCATGACGGTAATTAACTAACAACACAAAATACAGCACTCGCGGCAAAGATCAAAAGCCAAGCAGCAGTTTGTTTTTATTCACTAAAGCCTAGTTCTACTTCGTCATTGGGCAGCAGACTGCATTCAATATGGAACAATTATGGAGTCTATCAGCTCTTGAAGTGGAGCCAGCTCCTTCTTGTCAATCAGCCCAAATTCCTGCACAAGTAACAGTAACATTATCTTCAGGATGCTTTCTACTGTTTTGTCTCACATCAAATGTTAACTATTCAACAGGATGTTGCGCAGCACATAGCACACACAGTGACTTGTAAAATTGATACAGGATAGGACCAGACCAAAGAACAGGATGCTGTGCTGCCAAACTATGGACTTATTTTCACCATTTTTTAAATTGAGAACCAGATGAGTTTCCTTTCCTCACTGAAGCACCATCAAGAAGGCCATTTTCATTATTCAGTATTCGAGCAGACAAACAAAATGAAACCACGTCTCATATTCCATGCAGGCACATGGAAACCCCAGCTCCACAAGTCTCCATAATCAGGTGGAAAGAAAATGGCAGGTCCTTGTTCCATGTAACACAAATACTCACCTATTATGATCCTCATAAGAGATATGAAAAGAAAACAATCGAGGGCTGAAGGCAAACTGTGCAGACATTGCATGAGTTGAAATAGTAAAAAGCAAACAGATAAATAAGCAAAATATAGAGCACCAAAAGGTTCATATGAACTCTCTCATGTTGCAGAAGGATCATAGCTAACTCATTCACTGGCATAATAAGTACTGTTTCCCATGGAATTTCCTACATATACAGACACTCAGGATCAACAAAATCACAGAAAGTTTGTAACTTCAATTTATTACTCTTCTCCTCCACTGTGTCAAGTAGACCAATAACATTTGATGAGGTGACATGTAACTATCAATTACAAGATATTCCTGACAAATCTCAATTATAATAAGTCGTAAAAGAATAACTCACTGCAGTCGCTTGGACTTGTCACTCCTTAAGAGATACTCCTAATCTCTAAACCACATATTTACAACTTCTATGTCTCCCAACCAAACATTGTAAGGACCTTGAAATACATGATATGGCAGGGCTCCACATAAGGAAACACTAGATTTTCCATGAACAAAACTTATCTAATACTATTTTCAAAGGTTTCTTATTAAGCCATTTTCACTAAACTTTTCTTGTCCTTTGAGAGATTAGATTTAGTTTTACAAATTCAATGTGGCATTACCATGAATATAAGGAGAAAAGAGGGCCCATTAAAGTAGGCATTCTACATAGGAAATCAACTTTCAACAATATAGTTGCCATCATATAAAGAAAATACATATCAGCTAAAGCCTAAATCCCTGTAAACCCAAGCTGGATGCTCGATGCTCGATGCTCTCATGGAGAGATTGGTTCCAAAGTTATCCAGTGCCTAGTTCAGCCTCATTCTTTATTTAGTTTTTCTTTTCCTCACCCCTCTGTCCTATGTTGGCAGTACTTTCCGTATACTCCCAGCGTACCTAAACTGTGCCTTGCCCATTTCAACAAGTACTGTTTATCCGCAAATGCAATGTCCCACAATCAGATGCGAATCAGATTTGACAGGGCTATATGCAAAGTCACACAATCAGACACCATCTAGGGACATCAAAACCAAATTCTTTACAATGCAATAGAAGTGACCAGTATTCTATATGCGAAAGGAACTTACACAGGTGAACAAAATAAAATGTTTGAAGCATGTGTTAAGGTGGGCCTCCTCCTTAAGGCTAACAATTTTCTGAAAATGCGAATGATATATGTGGGCATACACACGGAACAGCCGCTTGAAAATTGTCTTCACCACCTCCTTGAAGTTTGGAGGAAATGGGGCGCCTATGAAGAATTACAAAGAAGAAAGCAAAGTGAATATTATGCAAGAGATATCAACATAATTCTTTTCCTTTAAACTGCACCATTTCCAACTTCTGTAAGACCAATCAAAACTGAGGGGAATTTGTGAGGACAAGCATTACCAAGCTTCTGAGGAAATATGGACTCGTCATCTAGCTGAGCTTCGATCCAGTCCATGAGATACTCAACATATTTCGGTGCTGAAACTTCAATTGGCTTCTTGATTTGCACCCCATCAGCCCACCTATACTCGTACCTGTGAAAATGCTTATCAACATATGCCTGGCTTCATCTGCAAATTTTTAAACTAGAAATAACGGCAAAATAAAAGCCGTGTCACCACTAGCAACATTGATCAATATCTGCCCATAACATGGGAGTCACACAATGTTTGCAATGTCTATTAGGGTTATTCAAGATCAGAGTATTGTGAAATATTCAATCAATAACACCACATGCAACTATTGCACGACCATGTTTTACAAGCTAAACAGATTACATTTGGTTAATGAAGAAGCAAACAGAAAAATACACAACTAGGACATCAAGATAGACAAGGATGATGTAACATCCTAAAAGACAGATTTTCAAGCACAGTCAAGTTTCAAGCAACCATAAGCTTACTAGTGAGAGTTACAAATTGGCAGCAAATTTCCTACTTTGACAAGACAGAGAAAATTAGAGCAATATATCTACAGAAAATACTTTGATACTTCAGTTCAGAAAAGATTCCCATCAAAGGTGCAAAACAGAAAAATCAAGATCCTCCTAAAATGTTTTTGATGACCCCCCAAAAGTTGCCAACAGCATAGCTGCACAGTTATTTGTTTCCTAATGATTTGCATTGCTATATCACTCAATCTTAACCGCATATATTCATATATGAATTTCTAGGCAAACAGAAAAAAATAATAATAATAAATAAAATAAATAAATAAATAAATTCCATTTGCAATTGCCCATTGTGACACTCAAATGATGATTATCATTTGAAGCAGTTAAATTTCCACCTGCTACAGCTCTGTCAATTATACATGAAGGGAAGGAAGTCTTTATTTCCTGAGTCCCCTAAAGCACTAACACGTGATCATCAAACTCTTAACACATCCACACAATAGACAGATAATGAGAAACACAAAACAACGAGTTTTCCAAATTTGTCAGAAATGGTTAAGAATCATGACTTGCTGAGGCACACCAGAGCTGCTAGCCTTGTTATGTCTTTTACAGCTCAACAAATGCAGATAAAGCAAGAAAGGACCATTTCCAGTAACTTACTTGGGTCCTGCAGTCATAGTAGGACAATTTTCAGGAGTACAAAACTCTGTCAGGGTACCATAGAGCAGATTCACCTGGTTGAAGAAATCCACGGCTGAAATTGAAACACACGACCAGCTCATTTAGCTCAGATACTTAGAAGAAAATTAATTGCTGGAGTAAGTTTAGCTGCACGAATGTAATAATCTTAGTGCAAATGCGAAGTATGCGTGCTCCCACATGGACATAGGCACATGCGCATGTGAAGAGAGAGCAAGATTAGGTTAGAAAAGAAACATACTGTTTACAGCAAGCCACTCATTCAGATCTTCTCCAGGAGGAAGTCTCACTGCCTCCCCCAGGTTTCCACTCCCAAGAGTAGCATCAATATGCTTCCTGAGTTGTGCCCCCTGCATTGTGCCCAAAAAAAAAAAAAAAAATTAGATGTGAGACTGTAGAGCAATTATGGCTGTTTATATACAAACACCAGGGAAGCCAGAAAGAGAAGGTATCAATTGTCACTCTGTACCATAAGTGTCACACATCAGTTCTGGTCCAGAATGCCTGGTCCACCAACTAAACTAGGAAACCAACAACTGACCTTCGATGGAAAACAGATAAGCTGCTATAACTCATTTTTCATATTCTAAGTTGTGATGAATGAGAAACTCGTGAAATACCACATTGGCAATAATTTCTCTTAAAGTTAAACTAGGAAAACAACAATTGACCTTGTTCATTGGAAAACCGTTAAGCTCATTTTCCACAATCTAAGTTGTGATGGACAAGAAACTCGTGAATACCATATTAGCAATCATTTCTCTGAGAGCTTCAATTAAAGCATTCATGCATCCTTCTCTCCTCTGTTTTTCAGTCCTTTTCAGTCACTCATCCCTCAACTTATTTCGATGGTAAAAAAATCATGTCTAAAACATTTTAAAAATGATTTTTGGGGCTCAAAAATGCTAAGCCATATATTTGTAGGTAAGACCATCAATTGCAGCAAGAAAGAACATTTTAAGTACAAACACAATCAAAGAGCACCATTTGAAACTAAAAGAAAATTTTCACGATTAGTCCAACAGAGAAAGTCCAGTGGTACTAAATGAGTAAATCATTCATCATGAATGTACTCGTTATTTATTTTTCTTAGTCGATATTAAGCACGTCCATTTGTTAGATGTTTGGCACCTCATCTAACAAGGACCTGATACATACTAGACACGTGGCCATGTGAAGGACTTCCTACAAACAAGCATGTTTACGTGCAAAATTATTAGGTTAATACCTAAAAAGTTAATGGCCTTTCAGTTTCCACCCCACCAAGTTATACATAATTCATACTTCCCTACTATTCAAACATCCAGTTACTTTTCTGCTAAATTTATGTTGATTTTCTGTCTTCCCCATCCCTGGATAATGACTAGAAGTTCCGGTGTAGACGCTAACATGCAGTCCAACATGTAGTAATTCATCTCCGGAAAGAAGCTTGACCATTGACAACCATGTTATTAAAAGGTCAAAATATCCTGATTTCTCAAATGGATTTAACTTATTGGGAGGTGATGATGTTCTGATTACTAGAATGTGAAGGAGAATGCTCCAAATTTAAGAGATCATATCATCATGTGGTGATAATCAGGTCCAACGACAGACCCAGGGGGCTGGTGGTCGCCCCTGCCTGCCTTAGCTGCTACATGCAAAAAAAATTACCTGGCAATAATTTTCAGCTACATTTTTTCTAACTAAATAATAATCTTAAGGTCGTAACATGCAAAGCCTACTCTTCTGTTCACCTTCATCCATGTCACACAAAAAACCAAAGAGAAACAAGAACAGGACATTGTCACAAGCACATAAATGGAGTGATATGCAAAAATATGCTTTTAAAATTTTTGTAGATGCTCCTCAAATTGAAGACAAAAATTATAAGAGTCATGAAGAGATAGGGAAAGAGGGGCACTTATCAGCTAAGAAATGACCAGAAGGATAGCTAAACAAATCGAACGAACCTTACTCCCTGAAGGCGCACTCTTTTTAGGCCGGAATGTTCTTTGATTTCTGCAAAGCATTACATTAGCAAGGCATGAATCGATTTTAAAGAACAAAGTATTCTAGGTTTAGAGGAAGTATTTCAAGGTAAAACCAGATTAAAAAAAAAAATAAGTAAACAATGATTTCTACAGTACAGAAATGGCATGTTGAACTGAGGCCAAGTTAGGGGTAGCGAAAAAAAATAGTATATGGAAACCAATCGCACATGTTGTACAAGCTTGGCATTTAGCCCATCTTTCCAACACTTGACCTTATTACCCTAGTAAATTAACTTGCAAAACCTTCCTTTCACCACTTAGAAGCACCATAGTCTATCTAATCCAAGCACTAAAATCATTTACGGAAAAGAAGATGATTCTTTTTCCTGACAGCCTCCCAATAATAATTTCCCTTCCCTCCACTAAGGTTAGTACATTTAATGTTGGACATTTGGAAAGCCTTCGTCTCTATCAAAGCCTTATATAAGAAAACTCTTTTCAAAGTCCAATTTCATATAAGATTATCATAACACGTTCTTCAAACGATTATCTCACTACGTCAGCAGTTATAAGACATTTGATTAGTCGATAAGATCTACACAGAGAAGTATTCCAAGAACCACAATTTAAGTGTAAAAGAATTATCCAAAACCAACAGCAAAACATGCCTAACAAGTTGTTTCGGAATGACTACACTGGCATTTTTGGGGTTCAGATGTGTTAAGTTAGAAAGATAAGCCATATTTACCTCCAAAGACTGATTCATTGTTGAAATCTGATGGATTCAGAATATTTCAGACACAACTATGATACTAAAGTAATTCTTATCTTTTTAAGTCCAGAATTTTGATTAAGGCCCTAACACCAATAATTGAAAGCTAACTTGTCACAATATCCTCTACTAAGCGTTATCCCACTCACTAGAGTCACCATATGGAATAATGGACTATATTCCATTTCATCATTTCAAATGCCCCATCATATATTCTATGTCTTGTTGTTCCGCTTCCTGAACCCACTTTAACGTGGGCAGATTCAATCAAATGATATATGTTTACAACCATCCTAATGCTGCTGTTTCCAAACAAAATAAGTTCTCATTTAATGCTAGGTAAAGGGAGGAGATGCAAATTAGTGTGGCAAATCCCAAAAAAAAATCATATTTCCCTCATTTCCCTTCTCACAGAAATTTGAAAATTATCCACATTTTCCACTTAAGAAGACACTCTCCCCTTTCTCTCGTCTCCTAATCATAGCATAAGGGAAACAAGAAAATTCTTTCCTGAAAACTCAACTATACAAGGAAGATCCATATGGACATGAGTCATGCATAATTTAAATATCTAAGGCGCATATATTACACGTGATCTCACTATGTTACCCAATTTGGCACGAGCCAATATCATAGATTACATCTTCTCACCAAAACATCAATATCACTGGCTCCGCAGGAAAAAAGAGCAGCTTAATGAAGTACACCAGTGGAAGCAAGATAAATTTTATTTCCCAAAGTCACTCAAAAAAATTATTCACTCGTAAGGACCATAGTGCCATTGCCTATATAAGAAGAATGCCTATGTAAATGCATCCTTCATCTCTCTCTCCAGGGAAAAAAAACTACATGCATCAATGCCAAAGTTTAGAAAAGCAATAGCATCTAAAAATCAAACAGGCGAGACTGATTCGAACTGACTACTTTACCACAAACGAAGTGGTGGTTTGCCTTTGGCTCCTTAAGAATTATCAAAAGCTACTCATTGAGAGTATTCGAGCTCCACATGGACACCAATACTGACAAGGCTTATCTATATTGGCACTGTGTGGAGTATAATCTAGAAAGGGAATGCAATACAGATAAATGCCTGCATTAATGGTAATGTTAACATCCTCTCCCAAATTTGATGTACGGTCAACTCCAAGAGAACAGTCATCAAAAGAAATTCTAAACACAATCATGCATCTCAATTATTTCACAGGAGCTATCATAGACAAGATTCTGAGAATTTCCTAGCCATCCACAGTTTCCATTTTGTGTTGCCTACGAAGGCCTCCTCAAGAAGTAGAGTACAGTGAAAAGTGGTAGTATTGTTTAATCAGTTGGCAATATTACAAATAATAAATTTACTGTGCCTTATGGTAAAGTTGACATATACAGGACTTGAAAAATCTTCCATCTGTTTATGATTGATCTTTATTTTTTTTGTCATTGTCAACTGTAAGTCTCGACAACACGATTCGATGAAAAGCTCAACATGTGAAGAAGAACCATACATTACTTCCTCTAGGATGAGTCTGGCGTGTGCAAACAAAGAGAACTAATAATAAGATGTTTTTTTTTTTTTTTTTTTTCAATTAACTTCTCCATTTTTATTTGCTGATAATTGAGATCCTGAGCAATCAATATACAAACTGGAAAGAAAAAACAATCAAGTGCGAGATCAAGCTCACGGGAGACAGACTAAGTAGAAGTGAACCAACGTACATGTAGAGAAAATAAGTTGCTCTTGCTTATGGAAATTCTTTAAGCTTACAAGGTAGGAAACACTGTTGAAAATTTATTTGGAAGGTACGAGTGATTACACTTGGGCGTATTTTAGAAGATATCGCTGGAGGACGAGTATATATTGAGACTGTGCAATCACGTCAAACTTATTGACTATAGATCATCAACATCACAACTTTCGAAATTTTCGAAAAGCCTGAAAATTCACGCCTAGCTGTACTAATCTCGTCAAAAGTAGTAATCTAATAAATGCTTGCCATAATATCATGTAAATACAAATTACAAGGGTTCAAGTACACTTGTTGTATGGTGTTAACAATTCCCCATTGACAACAGTTTGATGCTATTCGATTCCAACAGGCTTGAGCGAGCCGAACACCATTTGGTACTTTATATTAGTAAGTCATAAGTTGTAACTACAGCAGAAAACGAAGAACGTCCAAAAGGCATCTAAAGTTTGAGCCATTTGCATGTAAACAATTGTCGGGTAAATAGTGCAAGAAGGAGAAAATAATGACAAGAGAAGATAAGGAATTTACATAACAAAGAAGAAACAACATATTAGCCTGGAAATAGCATGCTGGAATGATCATATGAGAAGGAATGCTAAGTAAACTTGTTCCATTAAGCACTTTATATTCTATGCAAAGTCGTAACATAAAGCGGAAAACAAAGCATCTCCAGAAGGTATCCAGGGATCGAGCCGTTGTGCAAGGAAAGAATTGTCAGTCAGGTCGATAGTACTAGAAGGAGGGAAAAACGAGGTAGAAAATATAAGGAATTCACATAACAAATGAGAAACAAGACACTACTCGGGAAAATATATCCCTTCGAACGATCGTATTAAGAAGGAATGCTCGGTCATACTAGACATTACCTAGAAGGCAAGACTATTAACCTACTCCATCTAAACCAAAAAGTATTTCATTCAATTCATTCGAAAAAAAGGAAAAAGGCGAATCAAGAATGGACGCTTATTAGCATCACATCAGCTCCTTTGCAATTGTAACGTTGCTAAATGGAGGAATTAGATGCTGCGGTTAATGAATTGACAACAAGGCCATGTAGCCACTGAACAAAATTCTTTGTGGATGATCTACAGAAAAGCACGGAGCTATCAACAAAAACAATCCACTCTCTTCCGCTCATCGATCCAACTGAAAAAACCATTCATCTCCTCATCCTTCACTGCGCGGTCAGAACATCCTGAAGCCGCGAGCACCGACTCATCCAACGCGGCGACAAACAAAACAACCTCCAAACAACTACGCGCGCACGCGCATCCGCACAACTTCCAAACACCACGAATCGACCCCGATTCGCTATGCGGAGCTGACGCAGCAGCATACAGGACCTAGATTCTGCAATCACGGCCAAAACGGACCGACGAAACGTGCGATTCCATTGATTCCGTCGGAACGGATCCGGCCGGAACGGCTCGGCACGCGATCTTTGAATGCGCGAATCACGGCAAAGTAAGAACGAGCAAGAATAGTGGGGCAGGGGCACGAAATTGGAGATCGAATCCCGAAATGATGGATCGTGTCACTGACCTTCCCAGCCCGAAGAGGCTCATGGCGCTCCTCTGGTTTCCCCCTCTCTGCGCGCACAAGGGAGAAGGGAAGAGAGAGAGAGAGAGAGAGCTGTGTGTTCTGTTCTTCAGGTAGTGGTGGTGTTGTGACTTAGCGTAATTACGACATTGAAAAAGGCTTTTGACTTTCGCAACTCCTCATGATTGTTCACCTCTCTGTTTTCCTTTTTTTTCCTAATTCCCGTTGTATTATTGATTGTCTTTATCTTTTCTAATTTTTTGCTTTTTGTGTTTGGGGCGATTGCATGTTCCAGAGAAAAACAATCTTCCTTGCTATGGACAAGGCCTGCAAGGCCGGTCTTCTGGTTTCGCGTTCCGTAGAAGTTGACGACGAGAGGCGATTTCGCAGAGATTCTTCTTCTTTGCTGAATTGCGCCTTTGAGGGAAAAAAAATGCATCCAAATTTGCATTGATTAGATACGACAATATATTAGAATCGGCATGACTTGAGAGTTCGATTTGGGATTTCACAAGAGATTCTTCTTCTTTGCTATAGTTTTCCATTTTGTTACAACATATTATTGCTGCTGATTAAGTTTTGACTTGTGATGCACTTTTAGTCTTTTGATAAGTGAAGATCTCCAACTTGTTGAATGCGTAAAATTTCATCCTCTAAATATTATTTCATGCGATGAAATCTCCTAACTTTCTCAACTAGTTCCATCGGATTCTTTGGTCAGCCACTCTAACTAGATGTCAAATTAATATATGACATGACATCACTTATGCAACAAAAATTGATGAATAATGCTCATTTGATGCCAAATTAGCATAAAGCAAATGGAAAAGATAAGAAAAAAAATCACAATTTGAAAAAATTATTTACAGTGGCAAGACAATGCACGTAAAAGAATGAATCGATAAAGTTTAAGGATTTGATTGTGAGGCATAAAATTTAGAGGACCAAAATCCAAAAAGCGCGAATTCAAAACATTTAGTGGACTTGATTACAAAATAAAATAAATGAGAAGACCAAGTTAATAAACAACAAAAGTTAGAGAACTAAGTCTGGGTTTACCCCTACTGAATAGGATTAAATGTGAGATCTCACACTTTTCAGGAATGAGATTTCATCATTCTATGCGAGTGAATGTGCTTATTTGCATATTTACTAAAATAACCCATTTAGATGTGTTATAATTGAGAATTTGATTTTACAAGCTCGATTTATTCATGAGAAGTTCTTCAAACAAATTAGGAAAAACGACATAAATGATTTTTAAACTTTATTTTAAAATATGGTGTGATCCATACATTTTTAATTCGTTTAATGTGATCTCTAAACTTCTAACTTAAATAACGATGTTGTCTATGAACTTTTAATTTGTTTAATGTAATATATGAATTTTTTGTATATATTCAATGCAGTCAACATATTATATAAAAATGTGTAATGTTATTCGCGATATTGAATTAATGAAATAACAATATTAAATATTTTGTATCATTCACATATTATTAAAAGTCGAATGATCATATCAAGCATTAAAAGGTTCAAAGATCATATTATTATTGGATCAAAATTGAAATATCATTTAAGATTAGAGGATAAAAGTGACGTAATGTATAGCTCATCGGGTAGCGGCAGGCGGGAGGGTAGGCAAAGCACATCGAAAGCCCCGTTTCTTATTTTTTTTATTTTTTTCCCTTTAAATTTTAAATTCAGGTGAAAGACAAATCCAATTGCGATGACAAAAACAAAAAAAAAGTGGGAAAAGAAAATGGGAAGAGAGAGAGGGAGACGACATAAACTCGAGACGATGGAAGCTCACTGTCACTCTCCTAAAATCCCAAACATGGCCATCAAACCCTCCACCCTCTCTCTCCACCTCCAAGGTAAGCAAACAGCAAGCAACCCACCGCTCTCTCTCTCTCTCTCTCTGTGTCTAGCTCAATACCCATCATAAATAAACTTCGAATGGGTCACTCGTGCCACTAAAGTCTGCTCCTTTTTCTTTTCTTCTTTTTTTTTTTTCCCTTTTTGGCTCTGAACAGTGACTTGAGGAGGAGACCAGGAGGAGACGAGGAGACCCTTTTTCAAATCTTCAAGAGGGCTGGCTGAGCTGCTGGGTGGGAAGATCTATAAGCTGAGAGGCTGCAAGTGGGGGAGTTGAGGAGGGGTTAACATGAGCGGCGACGCGTCTGTCGGCGGCGGCGGCGGCGGTGGCGGAGGTGGGGGAGGAGGGGAGGAGGGGGAGGAGGGGGTGGCCGCCGTTCACGGTGGCGCAGTGGCAGGAGCTGGAGCACCAAGCCCTGATCTTCAAGTACCTGAAGGCAGGACTTTCCGTGCCTCCTGAGCTCCTCGCCCCCATCCACCGGAGCTTGGAGTCCATGTCTGCTAGGTTACTTCATTACCCCAGCTGTAAGCTGATTTTAGCCTTTCTTATTCTTTTGATATTTTGGTTTTTCTAATCTGTTTTTATGGTATGTCGCTTGTCTGTGTTTGAACCTTTCCGTGCGAGTCTCTTCGTGAGTTCTGATGTTCGCTCATATATATATATATATTCAAAATGGGTGATTCCTAAGGTGGGAATGCGAAACGGAAATATTGATGCTGATTTTCGCTTTTTAGTCGGGTTCACGATCGTCCAGCCATGGATTACCCAAATAACTTATTTTCAGTTTCCACCGTGCTTCTGGATTTAATATGGGTCTTCATCCTTTGTATGTGCGAGGAGGAACTCATTCCTGATGTGTTTTCCTTACATGACTTTGCCTTTTTTGTAATTGGCTTCACGTCTTTCGATTGGTTTATAGCAAAAGCTCATCGACACTTGAAGTTTAGTTTGTACGATAACTTGTGTAGTTTGGATCGCTCTTTTAGGGAGTCAGAAGTTCATTTTTCAGAAATTCCCTGTCTTGCCTAAAGTACAAACAATCCATCACGCTGGATGTATGTTTAATAAGAAGATGGCGTATTTTTTTTACCTTGGGGCCTGTCATGAAGTAATCAGAGTTTAGAAGATAGTAACTGTGAAGGAAGTCATTTCCAGTTCATGCCATCACATGATTTTGTTTGAGTGACCTGCTCACTCTTTTTTTCCGGGACTGTTTTTTCTGGTCAATTGGCATGTTATTTGCAACTTTCAATGTTGCAGTTGGTTATTACTCCTTCTACGGGAAGAAAATAGACCCTGAGCCAGGTAGATGTCGAAGGACAGATGGTAAGAAGTGGAGGTGCTCTAAAGATGCACACCCCGACTCTAAGTACTGTGAGCGGCACATGAACCGTGGCCGCTACCGTTCAAGAAAGCCTGTGGAATCACAAACTGTCTCTCAGTCTCTGTCAACCGCTACATTAGACGTTGCTACTGGGAGCTCTAGTGGTGGCAGAAGCTTCCAGAACCTGCCTTCACAGTCCCTGAGTAATCCTGTGAACTTGTGCTTTGGAAGTGGCCTCTCTCAGTTGCAGGTGGAGACTTCACCATATGGAAATTATAACAAGTACAGGTATGCTGTTCCATGTTCAAAACAAAGCAATTTAAGGTGACCTTTTGAGCTCTTGGGAGCTTGCTTGTGTTTCTTTTAGAGCAGGATGGATAATCTGGTCTCAGGACTTAAATGATTTGTATAATTGTTTTTGGAAGCTTTCTTTGTATAGTTAAGCATGGAGTTGAATATGATGGCAATTCCATATGATTTTTCTGCACAACATTCCTTTATTGAGGTTTTAATTTGCTTTGTTGGGGTACCAGTTTACTAGGGGGAATATCACTTCATTCAGGTGCTTGGATTCTCAACTTTGTGATCCCTTGATGACTAATATGTAAACTTGGCGTTCTTCTTAATAGACCAAAGAAAGTGGAATTACAGCAGCTGTTCTCTTCTTGCATGTACTAAATCAGGGCATATCAAGAGTAGAGTGACTATGTTTCTTTCCCTGAAGCATGCCATGACCCAGCAGATCTGAAATAGATTATCTTTTAGATAAGTTCACAAAAATCATTGTTATAAAATGGATACTGCATATTACACTAACCAAGTTCCTTATCTAGATGATAAATGGCTAAGAAACAAGAGTGATGGTTCTGCTTTACTAATGCAAGAATAGCACCTCTGATGATAGCCTTCTCTTTTTCAAAGTCTCCAAAGAAAGGAGGTGGTTTGGTGCATTATTGTATTTTAATTTGTTTGCATTAATATATATAAGAAAATCTCCTGTAGTAATTACATGTATGGCTACTTGATTACCATGATTGGGAAACAAGACGGATCAAGTGAATTGGAGACATGGGATTTCCCTTGCCTAAGGCCCCCGGTATAGTTGAAAGAATCTTGCTGGCAATGAGATTCACACACGATACTATTGTGGAGCCTGCTGTCTATGGCACAAACATGACATGATCCGCAGAGATTATTGCGTGCAGGTTTCCTGCATATAATTGCGTATCAATATTGAGCGTCTAAAATCGATGCTTTTGTTAAACACCTTAGAAAGTGAGAAGGACCAAATTTTAGATGAGACCTCTTTGTTATTTCTTCCTATTTCCGGTGTGAATGTATTTCGTGTTTCATCATTCTTCATTATTTCCCCTGATAATCTGTTTTTGGCGTGGATGGGGTCACTATTGTTCTTCAATTCATTTCTGCATGTATTTCATAAAGTTCATCTGTACATGACACATCACAAGCCCCTTCAAATGTCGTCAATCTGTTTATGCCAATCTGTTGCTTCTAAAAGCCAGTAATCTTCTACTCTTTTTTTACATTGAAAGTGAACTCAAGCCAGGAGGAGATGCAAACAAATCCATGATGGCAGCACCTGGGACTATAAAGATGAACTCTCTTTTAAACACCCATCATGCGGCATCTCAAGCACCTGCCGACCTCTTATCAGAAATGGGGAACAGCTCTGCTCTTCAAGAATTTGGCCGCTTGCCTTCTGATGCAACGTCAAAGCAGCAGAAACAACATTATTTCTTTGGCATGGATTTCAGCTCGCCGGGTCCAGTGAAGCAAGAGCAGCAACCGGTTCAGCTCTTCTTTGATGACTGGTCAGAGACCAGAGAGAAGAGGTTCTTCTTTGATGGTCAAAGGTCTGACATGGTTTCGTTCTCCTCTGCTCAGTCGCATCCATCCGGGTACTCAGACAGCAATCTCTCGGATTTGTCAAGAAGGGATGCATGATCGCCTATTTGTAAGTCCACTTTCATCTGTAACTTAATTGCTCTTTCCACCCTTCTCTTCATTTCATCTTTTCTCCCATTTTAACCATTGGATGAGCTCTTCGAGAAAGAGAAGAATAATTAGCTGAATTCACATTTTGTCCAGATCCTTTTTCTACAACTGTGTTGCGCTCAAAATGATGGAATGGTATCTCAGCAACTCCTGCTTCGGTCAGATCAGAATGTGTATTTTAATGTTATTCAGCTCTGACAATGATGTCTCATCAACAATGTTGAACTGATGTTTTAGATGTTAAAATTTCGTGCTCAAGTAGCGTCCTGGAATAAACCATGTGTATTGTGTAGACTGGAGATTTCATAGTTCCAGTACAACAAGAGCTGATAAATTCAGATTCTGTGATCTTAACGATGTTGCACTTTGATGGTGATGTTTTGTATTCATGAATCTGTATCTTATCTGGACGTATTTGGTTTCATTGTATAATGACGTAATAGCGGCGTATGAAGTACCAATCCTATCTGGGCCTTTTCTTACCTTAAGGTATGGGGCTATTAGGGCTTTCCCTACTAGTTTGCGCACTTAGGAAATTCAGAGGTTTTATCTGCTTTGCATCGATGTTCCTTCCTCATAGAAGGACTATAAACCTGCCTGCATCCCGCGTGTACGTAACTTAGAGGCTGGAAATGTATTAGAACTTCCAGTAATGAAAACATGAGAAGTTGTCTACACCTTGTGTGAGAATAGAGATTTTGTGCTACAGGCGAAATCTAGTAAGGATCTTTACGTTGTTCTGTGCAGATTGGAACTGTATTTATAATCAAATGGTTTTTTTTTTTTTTTTGGTCGAATCAAATGGTATTTCGAATGTGCAATTTTGCGCAGTCGTGGTTTATGGATAGAGAGTTAAAACATGATATTGTGGAGATTTTGCATACTGATATCATATTCATGATGTGAAGTTCACTCGGGCTTTTTGAGAAGTCAGCTGTCTGGTTTGCTCAAAGCCTCCTGCTAATTATAAGCTGTTCCTTTTGTGTTGTCATTGAGAATTTGACTATCTGATGAATGGCGATGCCCTAGATAATGGAATCATAGTCCTAACACACCATTCAAATGCTCGCATTATTAAGAGCCGTATATGGTGGGATGTGACTGTTTTCACAGGGACTCGAGATGGAGTCGAATCTTCTCAGCCGTGATAAGGACGAGCCATGCCATGCCACCATCATTTGACGACTGCTTACCACCATCCGTGTGATATATTGTGGCCTTCACAGTGGAGGTTGGCTACACCGACTATTCTCAGCTCAATCTTGTCATCGATCATCATGTCCGTCTCAATGGCGACTTGTTTAAAGTTATTAACCCTTCCAAGAAGAAGCCAAGCCTTCAAGAAATACTGCTGAGTCAACCCGACTCCTTTGATTTCACCCAATTTTTACGGAGATATCAATTGTCAGGGAGAGAGAGAGAGAGATTCACAAAGGGCATATCACTCAATAAGGCTGGCTTTACCTGTTGAAGCTATTAACCTGCCTCAAAGATGTGGTCTGGATAAATGAGAAAGACAAAAAGAAGATTACTGCTTTAAAATAGCACCTGCAATAAATGTCAAGGTGTCTCTTCCTTTCAATATATGGACAACTACCAATTAGTATCGTCGTTCCTCTTCCGCCGTTCCACATCTCCCGTCGATCCGTTGAGTGTCAAGGGTATGCTCAGCCAAAGCTTGCCTTCCAAAATTTTCTGCAGTCCCACTTTAGCTAACACATACAATCTCGCCACTGCAATTCACTTCAGCTGCCACCCACGAACGACGTGTAGTTCAAATTATCCTAAAATGAATCTTATGTGACCATAAGCCTACAACAGAGTAGAAGACAATAATTAATTTTTTTTCCATCCATCATCAACAAACATTATGTATATGCATCTCAGCCAATGAAATAATTTATGCTGCAACAGGAACAATTAGACCCTGGATCATATGCTTAAAGGAAAACTAGTGCTACGTAATTTAGATTGTCTCTTACTTGTTTTGATTATCCCAATCAAATAATATTGATTTTCTAAAAAGAATAAAACCAAGAAGGCAAAAATAGATTGTTGTTTGGACCATCCGATGAAAAGGAACAAAGAAGTGGATCCGTTAATCGGTAACCCAGAATGTGAGAAGTCACTTGTACTTTAGATGCCAACCATTTCCACAGTATGTATGATTTTCTGCTGGGAGATCTCTATGATATCAATCCTTCAGACCTGCAGGTGACATAGATAAATCACTTTGTAATCTTCTAACCAACTAAAAACATTTGTGAAAAGGACAATAAAGGCCGAGTCATTTAATGTCAGATCTGTCCACAGCATTGTAATAGTTAAACATCTAGCAAGTCTCGTCATGTCAAAAATCCAAGCAGTTATGTTTTCCTTGTATTGGAATCAGTTTCATTTACATTTTGCTTAAAGTATCCTCCCACCTCCGTAATGCAAGGCAGCCAGTTAAATCAAGTTTCTTTTGTCAACTGGTGAACTCTCAATCCTGTATTCTGACATCAGCTTCACATCCATACCTGAATGCAGATCAACTCAACGAAACAGCCAGGAAACTGTGCTAAGTGTGCAATCCCAGATTTAACCAAAAGCACTTCTTATGTGCAACTTGCCACAGTTTGTCTTGCCGTAGGCAAATTAGGAAATGAATGAGAAATATAGAACTGCAAGCGAAGGAAAGCAATAATACTGCAGACAGTTGAAATATAATTTTTTCCTAGGAGCGGCACTGCAAGACATGTAAGTAGTTAAAAAGCAAATCCTTGATCTTGGTAAGCTACAAGATGCCTTCTTTTATACATACCCTTACGAGGATGAACAAGTCGACTGCCAAATGCTCCGAGACATTTCCAGACATCCCCAGATTGTAATGGAAGATTCATGTCAAACAAGTTGGCTGTCGGTTGAAAAAAATGTTTTCTCCTAAAGCTAGACAGCAGCTTTCTGCCAGCTTCTGTACGGAAGACTGAGATGTGTGGTGCAAAATTCCACCCACCCCCAGCAATGCTTTTCCTTGAAATGAGACCACCAAATTGGCTGAACTCTGAAGCATTACTTCTGACTGCCGTAACTACTGGAAAAGGGATGCAATAACAAAGTTTCAGATACAGAAATTAGAAAACCGCCATTTTCTGGACACTCCATTGATCCATAGTTAAGCATTAAAAATCACAAGTTCAAGACAAGCGAAATGCTACGACATTTAACATTCATGCCACAGCCACCACTTTAGTCTACATACCCCGAATATTTGAGGTTAACCAATGCACAAGATAGATTTCCAATTTGAAAAACTGTACCGTTGTATGGCACTCGAAAGAGATAATTGGCAGGAAGACCAATGCCAAAGCCAGCCATAGTGAAGCCCACACTAAACCCAACGCCACAGCCAGCTCCAACATAGCCAATCACCTCAGGGCCAAAACCAGGACCCCATCCAACACCACATCCTAAACCAATTCCCATCCCCCAAAAGGCTCCAAAAGTTGGATGCACAGGGTTCCATCTTTCATATCTTCTAAACAACCCTTTGATGATCATTCCTACCTGTAAGTAAAAAATGATCATGTTTGTGAGAACTCATTACAAAACAGCATTAAGGTGAGATGACAATGCTCGACAGTTTGAACAATTTGGTGTTCCATATTGCGACAGCAAATGTCAGATCTCAAAACTCCACATAGATAAAGTCTTTCCTCCACCAGATGCTACGGATAAGGAAGAAAAAAGAGAGCAAGAAAGGTAGATAAAAATATTCGCCGAACTGCAATTGGGCTCTCGCATTTCTCTTATACTGCGCAAACTTGATGAGCATGACTGAGGCAGTTTCAGTAGACATAGTAGATATACGCCAAAGTCCAAAATCGCCTATCTTCAGCTCGCAAATACTCTACTATGTCCTCAACAGAACTTTTCCAGAGAGAAAGATGTCCTGCTCAATGCTTTTCAAAGCAAGAACTTCTGGTAGAAGTGAACTAAAAAACAGAATCCTTCGACGCAAATGAATGGCAAAAATGGTCCAAGACAGATTCCAAGCAGCGCCGACCCTCTAGTAACCAACAAGCTACGAGGCGGGATAGGCTCTGCTATCCACAAGTACTCCCCATCGCAATGGAACGTACCACCCTTAAAGTGAACGTCGATCCTCCTCCTCCTCCAAGATTTTGAGGACCATCATATTCATCATCACCGTTTCACCACTCCCCTCAATGCAAAAATCGCTAGAATACTTCTACCAACCCGGTTCAAACACCCAGCTGAGAAACCAATTAAATTCTTGCTACCCATTAGCAAGAACCCAAAAAGTCCATTACCAATGAAGCTTAACTGATGCGCCGAAACGCCAATTCAAATTCAAGCATCATGAAGACGAACAAGAACAAAAAAGAATCGAATGAGGACGGCGACACCCAACACGATGATCGGAGAGACTTACTTATTCAGCACGGACACATTACAGAAAAGTAATCCGTAAACACATGGCGATTACCATCGAGGCCGTGTCCGTCTTCTCCTTCGAAGCGCTTCGGTGAACTACGACTTACGCGATGCGCCCGAAGGAATGGGAATGGCGGCGGCTCACAGGAAATGGATAAAATATTCCCTTCCATAAAAAATAAAATAAAATAAATAAACATATATGAATTTCGCGATTAATTCAAATTAATCCGAGATGGGTCTGGGCTTTATCGTGGGTGGGCCCAGATGTCACCCAAGAGCTTGGGCCCGCAGCACGAGGGCGTAGATGATCTTGTGATCCATATCGGTTCATCTCCTACTGGGTTGATCCAACGGTGTATGGAGTCCCGAGCGAGCTTCGCCTAATAATCAGGTACGTTCGTTCGGTCGTTTGTCGATAGAAGAAAATGAAGGAGCGTTAATGGGGGGGAGTTTTGCGGGAAATTAGATAGTTCCGATTTCCCAATTTGAAGACCAAGATAATTGCCTCCATTATGTCCTTTCGAGGCAAAACGTATCTGCCTCGCACGGTGTTCTTGCTTTTAATAAATTGATTTGAGTCTGGCTTTTGAATGTGAGGATAAGAACATTATTCGCTAATCTAAACTCTAGTCACGATTAAGTGCCACCGTACTCTACCCAAGATCCCCATCAAGGAATTGAAATTCACGGTAAAATGCTCACTCGGAGGGACACTCGTAAATATTTGATAAAAGAACTGACGTAAGAACATTTGTACATCCATAACATTACAATATTCAAGAAAATAATTACATTGCAACGTATTATTCCAAGCATTAATGCACAAGGCCTATCATGAATCTTCTTCCAATAGATGCATGCACTCCATTCTGCACATATTAGTCGCTCTTGACCTTCATTGATCAATTCAAGGTCCATGGGAAGAAAAAGAGATTTGCTGCTATCCCAACTTTAGTTACCTATGTCCATGCTTCCAAACACAGCCATGCAATTTCAGAACTAATTACAATGTCTAAACACGGACCAATCCCACGTCAGTCTCCAACGTTTGATTAGATCATCTAGGACAATTTATTACGCATTTGATTAGTATACATGGAAGTCAAGAATGAAATAAATGCATTTGATTATAACTTATGTCGCGAGATAGCATGAGCGGCAAAATAACTTAAGCTCTTAGCTTTTTCACTTCTTTTTTTGTTTGTTCTTTCTATATTTCAAGGGCTTTAGCTCTCGCTTAACATGAAGAAGATTCGATGGTGAGCATGTCCTTAAGTTGTGCGAAGCTATCTTACCTTAGTAAAATACCATATAACACGAACATTCATTACGAACACCGCAAGATAAATACAATAAAGCCTAAAACAAAGCCACCGAAAAAAGAAAAGAAAATTCAGCAATTCTCCTCGAGCAGTACCATCTTCTCTTCTGATCAATCCTTTTTCCACGGTCTTAAGTTGATGATAATCTCCAGAATAAAAATGGACACAGAAGCTACCCTCCCAGTTCCACCTACCAAATACAACACATCGAAAGTTCTCATTAGCTATCTACATACTTTGCACTACATGCATGAATTAAGATAAGTGAACGGAGAAGTAGATTATTTCTCCATTCAGAAGCCAGTGGGCGCGAAAACGCCATGCATGAATGAAACCTAAACGCAACATGGGGGGAAAAAGGGAAAGAAAGAGGCGGAAGGGCAAAAGGCATACCAAGGAAGCATTTCAAAACTCCGAAGAGAAGAACCTCGGGTCCGATGACGACCAGCCGTTTAGCGACTTCCTCCGCCATGGAGAAAACGCTCTTGCTCCAGCACAGCGTCGTCAAGCCCGAGACCACCTTCCTCGTCTTGCTAACCACGGCTTTCACAAGCACCTGAACCGCCCTCTCCATCGTCGTCGCTGGTCTCTCTCTCTCTCTCTCTCTCTCTCTCTGCGTTTTCTGCGTTTTGGTTTTGTGGAGCGAAATGCATGCGAGACCAGTCGCCGGGGTGGCTGCGAGTATATCGAGCGGATGGGTCGCGTCATCGGTTTCTGCAGTCAAAGAAGTTAATGCAAGATGGGAATGCGCGATAGAGAGCGATTCGCTGGTCCAGACGGTGCGTCGATTCAAACGCTCCGTCTTCTCCCCATTGACGACGAGACTTGCCCTCGTCTGGTTGGCTACTCAGGCAACTTCGGCGCTGCCACAGGTGAAGATGAAGCGATGGCGTACGCTACGCACCGGGACTCTGAATCAAATTTATTTTTTAACGGCATCCATTGCACTTAATATGTGCTTTTACTTAGTTTAACAAGAACATGAAATATTTTTTCATATAGTGAGAACTAAGTTATTAAAAACTACTTGTGCTCGACGGACTATATATTTAGGTTCAAGTCAATTAGACTCCGATATTTAAGATACATAGCAGATTTTGAGCTTAAAAAGATGGCGTGACACCAATAGGGTAATTGGATTTGAATATTATAAATTTGTACATGTAACTTGTAAGCAATCCTAACAAATAACTAAGTCTAGCTCTCATCATATACACTTCAAAAACTTGAGCTCTGGCTCAAGCTTAGGTCATATTTCAATGGTTGATTGCAACACTTAAGAGGCCTTGTTGGTGTTACCTAATATACATACATATGCACATATATGGGTACATCTTGATTGGCCCTTTTCCTAACTGATTAAATTATTGGAGAAAATGATTTGTCGGGTCCATATAGGTCCAAAGTTCAAATTCCCGACTCCCTCTTATAAATGCTAGGACGAGTATATTTCCATTATTTAAGACAACAATTATTTTATAAAAAAAAAGGAAGCACATGAAACTACGGTTCTTAATTTAAAATTATCAAAAAAAAAGAAAAATAGTAAATACGTGTATTATCTTAGTTCATTAAAAAATAATCGGGAGAAAAACTAAAAAAATGTGACAACATGAGCTTAAACAATGAATGACCAATGGAAATCTAGACGAAATTATTAATATGACTACATGACTGCAACCATAAACCATAGAATTTCAAGCTATAAATCCGAGTATAAAACATTTTTCTCGAAGTATTTGAAAAGCCCGCCACCAAAGCAGCCCCACTCCTCGTAGAGAGAGAGAGAGAGAGAGAGAGAGCAAGCGATCGGTCGGTCAGTCGCGATGAAGAAGCGATCATCATCTGGCAAGCAGAAAGCGCCGCCGTCACCGATGCCTTCGCCGTCGCTACCTCGCGATTCTCTGCAATCCATCTTCAACACCATCGCCGCCGGCGACGGCGCCGGATCGTCGCGGAAGTCCAAAGCCAGAGGCCGCCTCCACCGCGGAATCAACGGCGACGACACCTCCGGCCGGCCTCCGCCCCCGCCTCCGGCGAGCAAGAGCCTGACCTCGATCAGCGAACTCAAGGGCTTCGCTTCCTCGCAGCTCGACGATCTCAAGCGCCGCCTCGATGACTCGCACTCCGGGATCTCCAAGGACGTCGAGGCCTCTCGCTCCCGCCTCCACAAGCGCTTCAAGGTCCTTCTTCTATCTCCTTTTCCGATTACTTTGCTGCCGGATTTAAGTTTAGTATATAGCAATTGCTTGATGCTTGACGAGCTCTGGTCAAGAGTAAGTTTAAAGTCCTCGAGTTGATGCATCAATCGAGCAAATCAGATGTCCTACGCAGTTTAAAATCTCCGATCGCATACATTTAGCTGTGAGTTAGGGATTTTCTATCGTATGATGCGAATTAGAATCTCTTTTAGGAACTCATGAATCATCCTTAGGTTCGCTGTTGTCTATTTGTCCTTCCTATCAGAGAGAGATCTTCTGTCAATTTTGGACAAACTGTTGTAGTCATAGTGAATATATTCCTTAGAAATAAGATTTGATAATGTCTGAGGACGATTATCATTCTGGATGCCAATTTTTTGAGTGAACTGTCGTCAAATCTGTTATTGATCCATTGTAGGCGAACTCTTGAGGCAGTCCATTATTTTTCTTGTCCATTTTGACGATAATGGATAGGGGAAATGTGTCACCTGATCATGTCATATATTTCCTTTAGGCAAAGAGATCCAGTCTTTTGCTTATTCGGCTGCTTTGGCTTAGTTGTCACAGTTGCTTTCAACTGTTGTGCTTATGAAGTTCAGTAATGATGTGGTGATTTTGCTCACTGATATCTTATCTTCGGCCTTCATGCCTAGAAGTTTATCACCAATAAAAAGCCAAATATCAAAGTTAATTTTGATTTGTCAATGATCCTTGTGTTGCCTGCTTGCTTTACCTTTGTCAGTTCAAAGGATGCTCTCTGATACTGTGTTTCCGTAAATGTTTCTGTCTTCTAGTCGTACTGAACTACGTCACAAACCTAATTCATTGATTTTCTCACTTTATATCATGTTCCATATCGAATGTCACAGAAGCATGCGCAGGCAATTCAACAAGTCGCGGATGAAGCAGACAAGGAGTATAAGATGATATCTGAGCAGATCAATGAAACTCGAAAAGCTATGAAGGTAATAATAATGATATAGCAGCTCCGATCCAATCTTGTTCAGAAGTTTCTTGATATCCCTTCCTAATTAAATGTGCAAACAAATGGTTCTTTCCAGGCGACATTCGTGGGATTCATGGATGGTGCTCAAGCCAGCACATCTCATGGTATGATCATCCGGGGACCTGTCTCTTAAATTTCTTTTTATATTGGAAAACCATCCTTAACTTGCTCATCTAAAGCAAGATCCAATATGCTCACGCAGAAAACTTGGGTTGTATAATCATCTGAATCCGTTAAGAATGATCTCTCTATCATTGAAGTCATAGCTCAGTCCCACCATTGTGTAGTTCGCAAAATGCCCAAAAGATTCAAGCAGTACTGATGGTTTTGGTTTCTGTAGAGCTTGTATGTTTTGGTTACCGGTTCAATGCATGCTAGCATGTTTTTCCTGCATATTTGAGGCCTCTAGTCCAATTTATTATGACAAATGATGTAGAGGAATAGATTCAACAATCATGCTAGTCATATTTATGTGGCCATCGTGGAGTGTGTTTATACAATTTTAGGGGGAAACTAACATTTTCTCTGCTTTCAGTGTGCAAAACATCCATCCCGGAGCTTTCGCAATCCTTTGACAAAGCCATCAATGCCCTCCGCAGCCATCTTGGAGTCTCCGCACGTTAGTTGATATTCATGAACACCACTTGATTTGCTGAACTCCATCCTTCACTCATGCATTGGCCCCCTTCTTGTGTGAATTGCTTTGACTGACTTTGATCATTACTGAACTCCATACACCCAATTGAAAGAGATTCGTAGGTTCACTAATTGTGACGACTAAGCCGAAGCAGCGAGAAGGCGAGCTGGATCTATTTGCCTAAAGGAAATAAATGATACGCTCGGTTGACACATTTCCTCCATTTTATGAGATTTCTCATCTGTCCTCAATTGTCGAGCAAGCGAATCAGTACAGGTTTTCCCATTAAATAGATCAACAAGGCACGGTCTTGATGCTTGACGTATCATGAGCTGGCAAATGTGGAGGGGAACTGCTTATTTTTGAGTTGTCTCGTCGACGCTGATTTAAGCCATAATCCTAGGAATGCATGGAAACCCAACGCGATTTAGGCGGTGAAAACTTTAGACCTGGATATCCTGCACAAGGAAGGCGGTGAAAACTTTAGAATTGTCTCTTGACGTTTTTTTTTTCTAAAAAACCTTTTTGGGCCGGGAAACTTAAGGCTCCTAAATAATCGAAGATGGCTTTCTTAAGATGTTCAAGGAGAAAAAGAAGGAAAAACAATTCTTTTTAATTGAAAAAGGAGGATTGCTTCGTCATATCGTAACACGATACGTCAATTTCTTTATGGGCCAAAAATGAGCGCTGATTGGGCCGGATTTTGTTTGAGTCTATCATTAGGCAGAGAACCTTCCCAGCCCAAGCTTAAGCAGCTGAAAATCTCATACCTTATCTTCTTCACCCTCTCTCTCTCTCTCTCTCTCTGCGCCATGGAGTAGTCGGCCGAGTGGTGGTGAATTCTCAGCAGGAGGGAATCCGAGAAGCACGTCAAATGGCTTCTACTTCTATTTGCTGGGCAGCGAAGGTACTCAAAAGCTGCTCTCTCTCTCTCTCTCTCTCTCTCCAACTTCCAGATAAACTCTTCAAAATAAAAGCACAGGAAAAAGAATAAAAAACACCAAAGCAGCTTTATCTACTAGCCCCGAATACCCGCACTCAGTTATTTCAGGTGCGATCTGGATGTGTCAAGGAACGGAACTAAAGAAATTGCCTCCAGTCTCCGTATTCAGGGTCGCGTTCTTGGGCGCTGCTCTCAAACTCACCCTCCCTGACTTTCTCTCTTCGTACAGCCTCACACTTTTTTAGTAATCAGCTGACTTTCTTAGTAATCAACATCCGTCGCTTTTCATGGTTGCTATGTAGCCATCATCCTCCAACACGTGGTTTGGCACTGCTAGCTAAGGGTAATTACTGTTGCTCTGCCAATGATTATCTATGGGGAGATTTTACTTCATTTTCTTTTTCTTTCTGATTTCTTCATTCAAAATGAAATTTGCACAATTCGATATGGTAGGCAAGAAAAACATATTTGGAAATAAGACATAGTTTCTTATGATTATCTTATATGGCAAGTGTTCTGCTTGTTCTGCTTGAGAGAGTAAGTATGTAAGATATATTAAGCAACAAACTCCAAGTATGAAGATCAATTGAGGTGGATTGATAGATCAATCGCACAAGAAAATAATTGTATTTAGACATCTAATCAGTGGGAACACTTTACCCACACTTCCATACATCTTGTGCGAGTTGTCAAATATACACATGGGTGACGCCCGCGACCTGCTGCATAATGTCCGTGATTTTAATTGAGATATATAGTTCCTCCACATTGGCACAGTTTGTTAATAGTTTATTCCCCCAGGGACTGTGCATCATGTTTTGAAACCTTTGATGGAAAACTGATTGATGAGCGAAACTAGTGTTCATGATGATAGAAATCATTTCCAAATTTTGTCTTGGACCTTTGCCATGGTCTTTCGATTATGTCAGGATTCCCTAGCCTTGTGATATGGAGCATCAATCTGGTAATCTAGAAACACGGTTCGAGTCCTGGATGCTTACTTTTAGATTGATTATAACCGACTATGAGTCTATGATGAACTCTATAATATCCGTCAAATGCTTAGCGATGGCTCATAATGTGCTGTTGCAGATTGATGGTTGCTGTGAACGGTTCAATGTGATTCAGAAACCTTGCTTTCTCCTAGTAACCAGCCACTTGGACAGACGACTAAAGATGGACAGACAAACATGCCAATTCCCAGCTTCCTTAGAAAAGCTGCCATCAAAAGGAAATCACTCCCACGCCCTACAATTACATGCCACCTTAAGGAGCCCGAAGGGCTTCGGACCCTCTCCGGAGAAAGCCAAAAAGACGAAGAAACCAAATGGAGAATACGATGACAACGAGGACAATGAAGATAACGAAGAAGAGGACGCGAGAGACCAAGGCATAATACCCGAAGTAGTGACCAACAGGATGATGAACCGGATGGGGTTCTCGGTCGGCGTCCCGCTCTTCATTGGGCTCTTGTTCTTCCCGTTCTTCTACTACCTCAAGGTGGGGCTCAAGATTGATGTACCCACCTGGGTGCCCTTCATTGTGTCCTTTTTCTTCTTTGGATCAGCTCTCTTGGGTGTGAGCTATGGCATTGTGTCCTCTAGTTGGGACCCTCTCAGGGAAGGCTCTCTCTTGGGCTGGAATGAGGCCCAGAAGAATTGGCCTGTGTTTTGGCAGTCTCTTCGGGGAGGAGGTGGTAGGTCCGGGAAAAAGTAGGGGAGTTAGGGGTAGCTTTCTGGAGTCAAGGTCTTTTGCTTTGCTCCTCTTTTTGTGTGTAATGTAAGTGTCACCGAGTAACTATCCTGTTCTCAGTCTCTAGTCTCTTTCACATGTTCTTTTTTTTTTAGGCCCAGTGCTTTCTTCTCTTCGAAATCTTTTGGTTTCGACTGTGCTTTTTCCACAGAGTTGATACCGAGATGGAAACTGAGTAGCAAATCTAAAGCGATGCAGTAATGCTTCATTTATGTGAAAAGCTGCTGAAAGTCGCATGCTTGCTACTTCTTTTACTACGTCTGCTTCCTTACCCTCTCTCTTTGACATGCAGCTACGTGGTCCCTGATCTTCGTTGCTCTGTTGCTTATTGCTTATCGCGACGCGGTTTATAATGAATATTTGGAGAAATTCTTAGGTACCTGATGTTGGGTACTCGGAGACATCATAATTACAGCTGGCAGGTTGTGTGTTGCCGACACGAAATTGACCATCACCACGTGACGATACAAGTGGCATCATGAGCCGAGGAAAGTGCGTCTGTTGGGCTAGATCACTCGTAAATATTCGGTCTCAAGGGTCTCAAATGCATTCTTTAAGCCAGGGTTAAAATTATGGGTGCCCTGAACTTTGAAATCGAGCTGCCATTTCTAACATACATAGAGTGATATATATGAGCTCACAACATGCTCGAATACCGTTTTGTGTAACCATCGTAAAGATAATGACCTTGCCATTGCTTATGCAACTTCCAAATGATCCGTTTCTTGCGTTGCTCCCTTTTAGAACCTATATAGTTTTTCCTAGCAAAATATGAAGACATTTTGGACGTTCATTGATGGACAAAGGATAGTCCTCTTTATAGAAGTGGCTTTTCTAGTTGGCCTGGGCCTGGCCCAAGCATGAATGGGCCAAAGTCGGGCTAAGCAATCGACTTTTTTTCTTTTTCTTTTTTTCTTTTCTATCAAAAGGGATCGATGCTTAAGTGAAATCGAAACGCGCATATTCTTTCTTAGATCCTCTTAGCTCGTAAAATTTATTTTCCACAATGCCTACGGACATTTAATCGATCCAGAAAAGAGATGTTCAGAATATGGCAGACAAAGTTTTGAGGTTTTGAGGTTTGACTTCCCCTTTGTTTTCACTACTTCCTGTTGCTTGTAGACAAAAGATGTTTTTGCTGTTGGTAGTTGCTGAATTTATGGCTAGGAGGAATTCGTTAAGAAAAAGAAAAGGAAAGATTTAAAATTCGTGATTTGTGATCATTGCCATCCTTTTCAATTTGTATTTATTTGTGCTTATGTGAAGGCCGACAGGGATCCACTTAGGTAAGGCTTTAAAGTACTCTTGCATGAACGAGTCGTTGACAAAAAGTCCTTTAATTTGAATAACAACAAGGAGAAGAAAACAAACGTTTGAGTGTGATGTATTTTTATATAGGACCTTCATTCCATCAAAACATATAAAGATGGGGGTACGGCTGTGTTGGGGGAAAAAGCTTTGATTTGCATGTAAGAATACACCTGGTCTCTTCTTTTAACATGGGTAAGCACAGGGTGTCTGCTGTTTTTTCCCCCGCTTAAAAGAAAATCCGGAACAAGAAATCAAAAGAAGCAAGCGTAATGAAAAAAGGGCAATCCAACATTGGAAATGGGGAAAGGTTGACGGACTTGGGGATTGAGATTAGATCTCCTTTCCTTTGAAGAGGATTCATTTTCTTTCTTCTTTTCTTTTATTTTTATTTTTTTCTGGGGGCCAACCTTTGGAGAGGGCAGATTGCTGAATGACTTTTTAATCACTTTTTTAAAGTTACCAGTCATTATTTATGACAAAACAGAACATTCCCCAACGTTTAAACAAGTCTAATCCACCCCTTCTCTTTCATGCTTCTTGACCAACCCCAATCCAAATTTTAGAGAGAGAGAGAGAGAGAGAGTGTATGGCTTCTCTAACTTGGACTTGTGGCCCCCCAACAGACAAAAACTAACATCCCTCCCAAACAACTTTTGTCATTTTCTTCGGGACTATGATTGACAAACAATCGAAACCAAGTATTTCAATAGATTAAACGCTTTGTCAAACCATTTAAGTACGAAGCTATCCCATTAGATGCTAAGAAGCAATCATGATTTCTTCTCCCTTACATAACTAACAACTGCTCTAGGCAATATAGGTCCTGGACTTTTCCAAATGGTAATCTTGATGCACTTATAAAATGACCCCTTTTTTTCTTCTCCCAACAATCCAGAAAAGTGGGGAGAATAAAAAAGAAAGAAATTAACCCAAAGACAGCATTATGGCACTGCACATCTTACAGCTCATAATGTGTCATAAATTATGACAAAAGAGCACTTTCGGAAATGGTTCTTTTGCTCTTTTACCGCATTGCCTAAAGAGGCGTTACAAATGCAGGAAAAAGAAGTATGCGTTTGAATTATTGGGTATTATTCCCATATATCATCTTATCAGCCAAAAGAGGGGCAGCCCAAGAAAAAAACAAAAAGAAAGAACCAGAAATCGGTGAAGAGAGTGGGGGGGCTGGGAATTGCTTTGGACCTTGACTATGCTTTTCTTGGTTAAGAAGATCTTATATGACAAAACCCTCTTTTGCAAAAGCTTTGTTTCCTCATCCTCCTCACACGTGGCAATTCTAGAGAGAGAGAGAGAGAGAGAGAGAGGGAGGGAGGGACTTGAATTGTTTTTGTCCAACCATTCTTTGCTTAAAGACAGGTTAGCCCCAGGAATAAAGCAAGCGGTGTGTGCGTGGTTTAAAGTTACTAAAAGCAACACACAAGCACCATGAAGGGGAAGAAGGGCTTGCCCACAACATCTTTGGCCAAAGCCAATTTGGCTCGCTTGGTCGCTGACAACCCACAACAACCTGCAGCGTCTATCTGAGAAACTCCACGCCGCCCAAGGCAAGACCCCCCTCGTTTAGTCACCGGTCATAGCCGGTAGTAAGTGGCTTGTCTGTCTGGTTACCGTACTAACGTTATCTCTGAGCCCTCTGACCGCTACCATACCCACTGTCCCGGGGGACTGCACAACCCGCCCGACCTCCCTTTCTTAGACTGGCGGGAACGTCACGCCAATGGGGGGAGAAAGGGAGAGAGAAAAGAGAACTAAAGCGCATGGTGCTGGCGCTCTTGGAATGGAAGAGAAAAGCAAAAATTAAGAGGCGGGTCACCAAAGAACATGGAGCTCGTATAGCCCACCCCTCACTGCAAGAACTTGTTTTGCTCTACCTTGCTCGAAAAACGAGTGAACTCAATCTTGGTTAGGGATGGTCGAGTTTAGGGTGGATAGTATCTAGACCTAAACTTTATACCCGATCCTATTGTAACCGGTTCTTTTTTTTGGATCATATACCCGATCTTATTTGTATTGGATCATATATCTGACCCATCATATTTTTTTGGTTCGGTTCCAGGGTCAACCTCGTTTCCATCGGAATCTATTTTACAATCTCCTAAGATCCTATATGACTTCAAATTTTATAATTCTCTTAATTTGTATTGAAACATTAAGCATCTATAATGAATGAACACATTAACTTTTTAATTAAACAAAAAATTAAGGATCCACGGGGTCAATTATAATAAATAAATTCATAAGACAAAGAATTAACAATAAACATGAGTCTAATATTAGTCTTATTTCCACAATTATTACATGAAATTACTCATTTATACAAACATAACTTATCCTACAAAAGAAAAATTAGGCGAATCAATCTACGTGGTACACAAAAAATTGACGGCGATAAACACCGTCTGTCCGTCGGACGGTGCAAGAGGGAGCTAGTGAGGGAAGGAAGCAAGTGAGGAAGAGGAAAGGCGAATGAGGAGTGCCGTACGTGTTTGAGAGAGCTAATAGAGGAAAACGCCATGTGATTACAAGAGTAAAGATATAAATCAATGGAAAAAAATATCATTTTAGACATCTACTTATGAAACTGGTTCGGAAATCGGTTATCGGGTGGGTAATCATTTGGAATTGGTTTCAATGGGAACAGGTTCCGACCCTATTTTTTGGGTGGGCTGGTTCGATTCTCAAATATATCCGATTCGATTGCACATCCCTAATCTTGGTTTATCATACATTTAAATATACTAGAAGAGCAATGTGAATGGAGAACTACGTAGTCATCTCATAGTCCTATTCAAGATATCGATCGCGCTATTGAAAATCTGCTCATGCTCGATTATGTACATGTCGAGCGTGCGTTTGCTATTGAGATCAAGGCCGAAATGGACTTTTTTTCCAACTTTCGAGCGTTAATCCCGTTTGGGAAGAATTGACCTTTAATATGCTTTTTTTTTCTTTCCAAATTTAAAAGTCGATGTACTATTTTCGTTTTGTGCCTTCCTTCATTTCAAACGGTGGCTTACAATATCCAATTTCTCTACATGACACCTCAAAATCCATAGTGGACAAGAGAGTTTTTGCAAAGGGATTTGTAAGTACAAATCATCGTAAAAGAGTTACTACCGATAATCGTATATGAGTATTCCTTTTAAGGAATTTGACCGGTATAAAATGGGTTGGGTCATTAACAAGTCTCCAAACTAATATAAGTTTAACATCACCAGTGACACTGGATTTTTGTGCCTAATTTTAGTACATGTAAAATAAAAGGAGACCTTTGGACATGGACTAACTCTACATTGCTTGGATATGCATAAGTAGTATTTGTATGAAAGCTTGGTTCCACGGAATGTGAGGTCGTTTAGACCCCCTGTTTTGACGTGTTTTGAGCCTCTATCTACACATTGCTTCTATTTTTTAAGGCCTGTGAATTTAGGTTCACTGACAACTCTAAACTCAATACGTTAAAATTAAAAGTTATTGGGTGATATCTTTTCAAAATCAAGAATAATAATAATCTCCCTCACTCTCTCTCTCTCTCCCCTCCTCTCTACCCCCTATGCGTGTGGCAAATTAATGTTTTGATTGATGAGATTTGGGAATCTCGGGGTACAAATCCAAATTGGATTTGTGACAGATGGGTTTTGTCACGTTGATTCCATCACGCTTGCCCGTGGGATACTTGGTGGTCACCCGTGCAGTCAGATTGGACCATTCAATCTTACCAACCATTTTGCATCGCACAAATTCTTAGATATCAAAACTGGTACATTTGTTCTTCACGCCCCTCTTTAAACGAACCGTGGTCCTTTTCTCTCAGAGACTCGTGTCTACTTTTTTAGTTTTCCCCCACTCTCTATTCCTAATAATCCCTCACCCTCCCTCCCTCCCTCCGTCTCTCTCTCTCTCTCTCTCTCTCTCTCTCTATTGGACCATTCCACGTACCTTTCGACATTATAGACGTCAGAAATAAGGAAACGAAATGACAGAGAACTTTGGAAGGAGGCTAGTTGCGGAGGATCATGGCCTTGGCTACTCAGTGTACTGTACAAGTCTTTCTTCCATTCTGGATGGTTTTGGATTTGAACTTTGGCATGTCCTTGGACATGGTAATTGTCAGTTGAAGTACTGCAAGTTTTCATGTTTGAGGCGCTCGAAAGCAGTATTGAGCCCAGCGCGGGGAGTTGCTATGTTCCTCTCTGCTTGGGAGTTCCTATGTTCTTGACCATAAAAGAGAGAGTCTGCAAGCTTTCTTTTTCATGAGAAAGAAAATTAATCACGTGAGAGTTGAGAAATACATTAGCGAACTTGGGTGGAAACCAATGAAGATTATGCGCATGGTTTCATGATCTACGTGCTCTCTTTTTTCCCATGAGATCAGAACTCAATACTGATAAAGCGAGTTTAAATTACAATGAACGGATAAAATTAAAATAGGAAATATATGTGTCACTGGCTCTTTTTTGAACGTTCAATTACGTCCCTTTTATTTTTTTATTCATATTGAATGTTGACATGGATTGCCAGGTGAGCACCGAAATGGTAGTTGGCTATAGGCCTCTGTCCATATAGAGAGAGAGAGAGAGAGAGAAGTGTCCACTGTTTGAGTCAAAAGCATAGAAACTTCAACATAGCTAAACATCAATCGAGATTCCGCCCCCATAAAACTACAAGGGATTGTTCTCGTGGAGCTTAGCTAAGAACACGACACCAGGACCGCTTTACCCTAAATAGAACTGGAACATATGAGACATTTAGCTATGTCCACGTGCTTGTCCGTGACACGAGCTGGAAATCCAGACTTGCACGGTACAAGTTAATGTGGATGCGAGAACCGACCAAAGATTTTATCCTAAAATCTGAGAAAAGCAAAAGGAGGTTAAAATAACATTAATCAAAAGAGTTAGCAAAAGCACAGCTAAAAAGTTGCACAGAGATTACGGTCCTTCATTCGCATGCCCTAGTCGATCTTGGCTGGAAAAAGAGAGGTTTTGTAGCTTAGCTTAGCTTAGCTAGGGTTAGCTTTACCACGTAATGTCACATGCATGCAAAAATCAGTTCCTTAATTGCTACGTACTCATATGGGCCACGAGCCACGGCATCTTTTTATTTAAATTGTTTAAATTATAAGTTGATCATCGAAACCCCAATCTAGGGTTCCTTTTGGATAGACCATTTTCACAAGCAAAGTCTATATTGATGTGGATAGGAGACGCTAAAGTCAAATCCCAACCCTTCAACAGAGATGGCGAAAGGAACCGATCAATTGGTACCATCCCTACTCTATCGACACGCATTTTACGCTGGCTTTGTATCGTGGTCATCGCTCTAAATGTGGCAGTCATCTCACCTGTCAATTATGTGGTTACGAAAATCACGATCATCACAACTAAAACCGTTATGGTATCCACATTAAAATAGGGGATTTATATCCAATCGTATAATGGGGGTGATCATTTGCCTATTTTTCCAAGTTTACATGCTAGTTTGGCAAAGGAAAAAAGGAAAAAAAAAAATCAAAAAAGAAGAGCAGAAAGAACTTATATTCTATTTTTCTCCTCACGAGTCATAATGACACGATCACATTCGTAGAGTTGATTAAATCATTTACCCATCTAATCCTTCACAATGAATGTAAGTTATTTTTAATTTTTTGCCTTTGATATGTGAATTTCCGTTCCTATACACATAACACACCGCATTCTAAATATTGGCAATTACGTTGCTTCGAAGGACTTGTAATTAAATTGAAATGTCTCCATTGATTTTTTTTCTCTTTCCTTTTTTGATTTGTTTCGAGTTACCAAGAATATCCCGCGCTGAGTAAGCACCAGACTAACCTCGAGATACGCTATAAGTTCCTTCCTTGTACTGCATGACAAGTAAACTAAAACAAAAGAGAACGATTCTCTCTTATGTGCATGCAATCTTCTCGTCTAGGGTTTCACGTATAAAGCAAGATATATTCTGCTGCTACAAGAATCTGCGGAGCACCATCCACGAGATGTTTCGCCAAAAGAGAAAAGAAAAAAAAGAATAAATATTTGACAAATGTCATCTGATGGTAATGACTAAAAGAGGTCGGTAGACCAGTGATGTTTCTTAATTTCGCCAGGGTGTCTCTTTGCCACGAACGAATTGAAATCGGTAGGCCACCATAATCTGCCACGCGTAACAGATGCCAGCCATGTCCTCCAGATTTTCTGTTGTTGTTGATTTCTTTCCTTCTCTTGATAGATAGTTTTGTATTGACTCTATCAGACGAGGCTTTTTTTATTTTTATTTTTAGTGTGTATTGTCCTGCAATAGCTTAAACTATATAATATCATGTAGGGCATATTTAATTTTTGCATCAAAAAGTTCCCAAAATCACTTTCTCAAATTGTATTTCTCGATTAGTGCTTGCATCATTCATGTTTTTAGTGAGACCATGCATGAATAGAAGTGTGATGAGAGACTTGATCATGAACCTAGTAGGACATTATCTTGAACAAGCCCTAGGTTAATAGGGAGAAATATCACAAGCAATGAACTTCTAGTTATATGGACAATTTAGTCAAATAACTCAAAAGATTTTTTATTTTTTGGTGGCGGGAGGTTTGGGCAACAATTTTGGCCTGACCTTAGGGTTCAAGCTTGCCTAATGGTCGGCTCCAATTTGCAATATGTTCAACATTCATTTATGATATGTTGTTTGCTAGCATATGAACTATTCAAGACAGTTATACACCTAGCATGCTTCTATCTTGAGTAGCGATAACCTTGCTTGGTTTGCTTCTGCACCATATTTCTAATTGATAAAGCTATCCAAACAAATATGTTAAGAATCGCCCAGAAAAGCAACTGAAGAAGCAACTTGTCATTATAGTTTTTCGGATAAGCAGTTTGATTGGTTGGCACATTTGATTAGGGCACCATGGATTTTGTTTTCTAGCTCAAAAATCCTAGATCATCCAATTCAAATCCCACTAAATGAATGCAAATTGCAAGAGGATCACTTATAAAGATCAAAGTCCCGAACTTAATTGGTTTTATGGGTTTTGCATGGGTTTCCAAAAATGATCAGCCTCTATGCAAATGCCACTAATTATAGAAAAATTACTATTCATTTCAACTGCTAAAATTTCATGAATTTACAATAAAAATTCAAGATTGCCTCCTTTAGGAAAAAAGGAATCTTAAGCCCGTCCATGAAGATGGCCCTAAAAATATTGATTAAAGTTAAGTTCAAATTTCTTCAATTGCACTCGATGCGAGTACACATTTAATTCAATTTTCAAGAGCATGCAATTACAAACATATCTCAACATTCCCCCTTTAAAAATCCACACCTACCAGAGCACATAAATCAATCCGTGTCCCGTAAAAGAAAATCAGAAACTAAAGAAAAGACCCACGATGGGATTGTTCCTGGTCCGGTCAAAGCCAGGAAACATCAAACCCCGGGAACCAATCGCGGCCGCCCGTTTCCTCCGCCAGGTCACGCACCACCCAATCGGAGAGCGCCATGTCACCCGCTTCCCGCACACGTAAGAGATCCCCCTGTCATCAAAACATGGCCTCGACATGTGGACCCGCCCTGTCCTCCTCGTCCTGGACCGGAAACTGCGTCGTCCCCATTCCGTCACTGCACTCCCCACGCCGGCGGGAGCTTTTCCGTCGGACTTAACGGCGGTCGAAACGACGCCGTCGGGGCCCCCTCCCCTGGATTGTATAAATTCTATTGTCCCCGATTTGTTCTCACTCTCTCTCTCTCTCTCTCTCTCTCTCTCTGCGTCTCAGGCTCTCAGAGTCTGCTGCAATCGTCGTTTCTTCTTCATTTCTTTTAGCGTTTTTTAAAGGCTCTTCCTCTCGCGAAATCCGGAGCTTCCAAAAAAAACAATAAAACAGAGGGAAACTTCTTTCCTTTTCTGCTCATTCGAAATCCCAAAAACAAACGTCTCGCTTTGGTACTTTTGTCTTGTTTGATTCGGCCTCCCGGAGTTGGATTGCTCTGTTTCTTTGGATGCTTGTGGAAGCCCGAGAGAGTCGAAAGTGGTTTTGATTGCCCGCTACGCGTGTGATCTCGAGGTGGTTTTCTTTTCGGTGATCGTACTGGGGACTTTGGAGTTGCTTTTTGCTTCTTTCGTTCGAGGAGGAGGCGAAGAAGAAGAGCTCTCCAGTGTGCTGCCCGAGGTAAAGAATCGCTTGCTCTGTTTTGGCAATCCAAAACAGGGGTTTCGCATAATGTGCTCTTCGGTGTCCTTTCGTCGATTTTGATTCGGACCCATTTCGCGATTTGAACTGAACTGGTTCAGTATTCATTTTGACTTGTCCCCGATTCGAAAGAGCGATTCGCGTCTGTGTTTCTTTAGGGGGGCGCGGTGCGTGTGCGAATATGCGAGAGAGAGCTTGTGTACTGATCGTGGAATCCTTCATCCCTCATGCTTCGGTTCTGTTTTCAGCTTCCCGAATTTGGATCCACTGAAGAGAAGAGCATTGAAGGAAGCGAGCGAGCGAGAGAGAGGGAGGGAGAGAGGAAAAGAGGGAAAAGAAGAAAGACGAAGAAGAAGGAAGAAAGGAAAAAAGAAGCGAGCGACCGCGAAAAGGACAGGAACAGCTGCCGTTAGCTTCGGTGAGTCATTTTCGAATAGTAAATGATGCAATCCCTTTCTTTTCTTCCATCTACAAAATTATTATAAAGTATAAACCAGACAATATCAAACTAGCTGTTGCTCATGTCTTTTCTTTTGCCCACGTTATGTGATGGATTTCCATCCTACAAATGATAATGATTCGGACAATTTCCTTCCCTTCCCGTGTCTTTCTCGTGTAGTCATGGGTTGCTTTCGGTCCTCGACACACCATGCCCACGCATTGAGTTCTTTGTTGCACCCCATATAGTTTTCCTCCTTTTTCCCATTTTTTTAAATCTCTAATTGCTTTCTGCTGGTCCATCATCGAACCCCCCACACGAAAAAGAGATTCTATCGTCTCTTCTCTCCGTCTTTCTCTTCATACCCTCTGTTTTCATGTCCCTCTCTCCCCCCCTCTCTCTCTCTCTCCCACCATCTATCGCTTTTGCAATTTCTTGGAGGGCTACGATTGGTGTTCATTTGGGGAAAGAGGGAAGCCAAAAAAAAACAAAAAACAAGAAAAGAAACAGCCGATTCAATAAAAGAATCAAAATCAAATCTTTATTAACAAAAAATCTTGCTTTTCCTATTCTTTCATTGGCATGTCAGAAACTTCGGCTCTCCGAACAGTCTCTCTCTCTCTCTGCTCGATTCTTTTTCATTGGGGTGTCTCTTCAACTAAACAAAAGCACGCACGCACCTCTCTCTCTCTCTCTCTCTCTTAATGACCCACTTTATTTTTGGTGTTTGTTTTGGCCTTTTCCCATTCAATTATTGACCAGCTAATTTTGTCTTATAAAAAAAAACCATTTTTCTCCGGCCCCCCTTCTCTGATCCCGAGTAATCTTTTCCTTTTTGTTCCCTCCCCCTTTACACTTTATCCATTGCCCATCTGTTCCCCCCTTGATAACACCAGCCCCTTTGAATTGAATTCCACAGTTCCCCTTTGATCCACCCCATTTTCCTTTTCCATTTCTCATTTTGCCCCCCCACTCCTTCGTTCATCCTCTTTTCAATCTGCTAAATTTAATGGGGGAGATCGTCATGAGATATGACAGATTCCACAGTTTGATTAGTTACCCTTTTCAGATGAACCCGTATTTTTCAGTGATCTTCTTTTTACTTTCCATTCGCTTCGTACCCTATCTTCTGCAACCATTTCTATCAGTTAGGCGCACTGAGTAGCAATGAATAAATGACACTTTTCTTGTTCAAATTCGGTGGCTTTGGCTTTGGCTCTTTTTCATCGATCTGATATGGGAATGTTCTCAAGAGTCTCGTCAAAAAGGGCAGACATCAGACTAGAAATTTGATGTTCACTTTGAACTCGGAAGGGCAATATGGTACATAGCAGCTGCTATTTTTTCCTTTAAAGTACCATCAAATTCCTCGAGAAGAGCGTATTTCGTACGCCCTAATTGCAGGTTTTTGCTGCTTTTAGCACCCCATTAAATCTCTTCACCGATCTCACATATCTCTTGGCAACTGCAAAAAGGAGCAATCCCCTCTCTTCTTTTTAAGCGGGGAGATAAAGGCAGGGGTGCTAATCGAAATAAATACAAAAACCATGCAGGAGCTCATTCATTGTAAGAAAGCGAGCGAAGATGTTCACGTGCATAGCCTGCACGAAGCAGATGGCCGACGACGGCGACGAGGGCGGAGGGTCGGCGGCGCGTGGTAGCAGCACCCCGAATTCTAAAGAAGCCGTCAAAAGCCTGACCACGCAGGTTCTTCTTTCTTCCTTCTCTCTCTCTCTCCCGCCTTCAATGCTGATTTAAGCCTCTTTTTCTTCTTTTTCCTTTTTCCCCTCTTTCATGAAAATTTTTAATATCATGCCCACTTAAAAAATAGACCACATTCTAATCCCCCATAAAATTAATAACACACCTCTCTTGCAATCGCATACAATATTGATGGAAAATCATTTGTATCACGTTGCGCATCGAACATAAATATATTTCAGTAGGGTGATTATGTTATGTTTTGGTATGCTTGATGAAATTGTTTTGCCTTGATGATGAATGTGGGGCCCGCTGTTTAGCATTTTGCATGCCAACGTGTATATATATGTACTTACTCTTGAGACTTGGGGCATATTTTTATTTGGGCGTCTGTTACCTTGTTACGTGCAAATGTCAATGTCAATGTAAGGTGAAATTACATTCTTTTTTAGGTCGTGGGTAGATCTTGTAGGGGCGTGGTAAACACTGTGCAAATTCCTTTTTGTGCAGCTGACATGATATTATTGTCACGTGGCGGAATGAAAAACAAAAGGAAGAAATAAAAAATTTGACTGAGCCCCACTGAATTTTTCCCTTTTTTTTTTGGTTGATAATTCAGCGCTATAGTCACGTACCAACTAGCCCTTTTCCCTGCGCCCTTCCACTTCCTTTTTCTTTATTTGAGAAAATTATCTTCTCCTTATATACGTTTAGTTATTCGAGAGCAGAAACTTTTATACCGTGACGTACTCAATATCATGGGTATGAACCACATCTAAAATTATAGTGTATTGTAATAGTCTGCTTTTAGGATGTTAGGCAAATTTCATATTCAATCCTTCAGGAGGTCTCGTGAGGTTTTACATTTGCAGTCTTCTTTCTTGGATGTGCAAAATAATCAACCGACTCAATTGATGATAAATCCCTCAGTGTATTTGCAAATGCTGTAGATTGAATCTTAAGTAAAAGTTAGTCTAGAAATACTGCTTTATGGATTTCGTGGTTGCACAGTGTCGGAAATCCTTTTGTCTCTGGTGTAGAGGGTGTAATCTTTCCTTGACTTAAATCGAAAGGGTAGGCTTGGGTTAAATTGCAAAAACAATTTGTTCATGTTAACTGACCGCCCCCCAAAATTACCAGATAGCAACCGCATTCAGGGTATAATGGCTTAAGCTATAAGAGCAAGATTCCATATAATAAGCTAAACTTCGCATTAAAATGGAGACAGAACAAAATTTAAATGATGGGTTCGTATCATGAAATCCTAAAAGCGTATGAACCCTTTTTTATTCTAATGGTTAAAACAATTTTTTTTTTTTTAAAAAGATAAAAATCAAACCTTTTTTTTTGGGGTAAAAAAAAATTCAACCTTTACTCTACAGTAGTCGAACTGTTAAGAAAATCTGCAGTACTGAATCATGATTCCATGATGACCCAAGAAGCATGTGTCACTGACGTGACTATTGGGTGCTGGAGGACACCACTAATTCTGGATTTTTGCAGAATCCCCGCTTCTTATTCGAATCCTCTCTCTCTCTCTCTCTCACTCCTTTCAATTTTTTTTTTTATGACAAATCGAATCCTGGATTCCCGGAACGGAATCTCGTTAAGGGCTCCCCACTCACCCACTAATTCTTTTCTAGAAATTTATTTTTCTGGTGATGATAAAAAAAACCCATTTGGATTATGATTGTGTAGTATTCAAACATGTTCGTGACAGATTTTGTACAACCTAGTGGGTCTTGGTATGTTCTTTCTTGTGACCCACATCAAGAATTCTTGTTCATAGCACGTTTGCGGAACTAAATAAGAAACGTAAAAAGAAGAAAGAGCAAAGATTCACCTCCATGTCCCAATTTGAATAATTAAATTTCGCTGTTTATGTTCCTCTGATGTGGTCTGCGTTCTGTTTTGCAGATTAAGGATATGGCGTTGAAGTTCTCTGGCGCTTATCGCCAGTGCAAGCCGTGCACGGGCTCGCCCAGCTACAAGAAGGGCGATCGGCCGTTTCCAGACTTCGATACGATGTCGGAGGGCGTCCCGTATCCATTCATGGGAGGCGGGAGCTCCAGCTCGACGCCGGCTTGGGATTTCACGGCTCCCGGCCGCCACAACACCTCGAGGATGGAGTCGAGGTTTGCTGGGGGGTACGGTGGCGGAGACCGCACCCCAGGAAAAGCATCCATCTCGGCTCAGTCCTGCGACGTGGTGCTGGAGGAGGACGAGTCCAAGGAATGGATGGCGCAGGTCGAGCCCGGCGTGCACATAACGTTCGAGTCTTTGCCTAGTGGCGGGAATGAACTAAAGCGAATCCGCTTCAGGTATTTGATGGGCAGAGGCAATGCTTTAGGCTTCGGTTGCTGATGGTTTGCTTGGCTTAGAATTAGGACATTCTCTCAGAACACCGTCTTCAATATGATTTTCGCTTACGGAAAACTTACTGGTAAAATCTTTGCTGAAAATGGAGATTAACGTTCTCGTGGATTTCGAAATTTTTCTAGCCGCGACATGTTTGACAAGTGGCAAGCGCAGCGATGGTGGGCGGAGAACTACGACCGGATCATGGAGCTGTACAACGTCCAGAGATTCAACCGTCAAGCTCTTAACACTCCGGCGCGATCCGAGGACGATGTACTCGACTTTACTCCCATGCGCGCTGTCATTCTATCGAATGCACAAATTCTGCTATTGAAAATATTTGTCAGTGGTCGCTAAGGGATAAAATTTTTCAGTTTCACAGAGATTCATCATACTCGAGGATGGGATCTGCGAGGGAAAGCCCGATGGTTCCGTCCGCAACCCGAGAGTGGATGCCGAGGAGTCACCAGAAGCCCGGCGGCAGTAAAGGATACTTCCCCGAGCCATCTGATCTAGGTGGTCGCCACTACGGCGCCGGGTCCAGCACTCACGGAGCTGGCATGATGGAGCCGGCTCGCACCACGACCTCATCCAGGGACGAGGCATCGGTTTCTTACAGCAATGCCAGTGAAGTGGAGACCGAGTGGATTGAGGAAGATGAGCCCGGCGTGTACATTACCATTAGGCAGCTTGTCGACGGAACTAGGGAACTGCGGCGAGTGCGATTCAGGTAACAAAACTTCAGGCCATTGCTGATTCATGTCCCAGACCGTTAGTGCCTTCGAAATAACTAACTAAAAGCCATAGCTTCATTCTATTCTTGTTTGCGCTTATTCGACGGTATTGATGATTGGTGTCTCGGTTTACGCCTTATGCAGCCGTGAACAGTTCGGGGAAGTTCGCGCGAAGACATGGTGGGAAGAGAACAGAGAAAGAATACAAGCTCAATACCTATGAAATCCAGTAATTTTTTATCCTCCTTCAACACAGTTCTACAGTTAGTTGCAGTCGAAGATGAGATACAGGCGGAGCGGGTCGGAAGTAGTCTCACAGAAATTTCAAATTCTTTCATTCGGTATATTTTCTTGGGAGTTATGATTATGATTCTATCTTTTTCAATCGATCGAGTATTCAATGTCGAGAACGGAATTTACCATAACCTTTCTAGCTGGTCGAAAGGAACGGCAGTTGTAGAGTCGGACCGCCATTTTCTCTTTTGGCGATGGTCGAAATTTTGTTCTGGGGCAGGGGCGGGTTTTCGGCGGATGAAATGTAAACTCGGGATGCTACAGAATTCAGTGAAATTGGTCTTCATATTTTGTTCCCAATGGGAAGTCCAGATTCTTTTGTTCTGTCCATGATGAATTTTCTTTCGGCTTTGCCCGTCTTCTTTGATCATCTGAACGCTGCAGGCTCAACAAATTGTCATTTAACCAAATGCTACGTACTCGGACAAATTGACACGTAAAATGATGCTGTCTATTTTAGCCAAAATTTCAGTCTATTTTAGCCATCTCCAAATTGATTTATCCCCCCTAATTTTCACTGTCAGCTACCCCCGCTCGGACGGGATCGTCGTGCAGCCGGAAATACCCGGACGTTCCCAAATTCCAGGACGTGTGAAAGCCTGTTTCTTCCTCTGAATCACGTTGACCGTGTATTCATTGGTAACAAAATATGAAGAAGTCCATGGGAAAGACGCAACAGTTCATTTCTGGAAATCACAATTTTAGCTTTTCTCCAAACGACGTGACAGTACATTTCTGGAAATCACAAATCACTTCTTAGAATAAGTCCACGGTAAATATGGCATCCGAGAGTCAAAAAAGAGGGGAGAAGTACAGCCTGTCAAAAGTAACATTTTGTAATCATCCTTTAACGTTCCAAAATGAGGAAACTAATCCAACGCTACCCCAACAAAATAAATCGGAGGGAAAAAGAAGAAACAGTCACCGTGCCTGATGCCTGTCCAAGGCCACACTGCAGCTATTATTAACCTAAACCTTGGTCTCAACTTAAAATAAGTGTAATAAAGTTAACCCATATAAGAAATCCAACATTAAAAAGAATGTGAAGGAGCTGATGCCATCTAGGATGGAGAGGAAACGAGTCCAACTTCAAAAGACATCCTCATTACATAGATCCTGAAATCAAGCTTTTAGCCTGACTTTGCAGCTAATGTGTCAACCATCACTTGACTAAAGAACTCTCACTGATGCAGCTTAGTGACCGAAATCGAGTGCAGTGAAGAAGCCTTGGTGTTCTTGAGTCACTTGTACTGTTGAGAAGCCTCCCACACGAGCTTATCCATGAATTGGCATTTCTTGTCGAATCCCCACCCAGGATTACTCTGCATTGTGGATGATCATCAGAAGAACAGAACTATTGCACATGACATTTTAGAACCATTCAAGTGGAAATACGTGTGCACAGACATTCAAATGATGTTTCCAGTGAACAGGAACTTTTTTGACTTGCCAGCATATAGCACACATAACGACAGTTGACCACACGTAAAAATTACATAGAAGGAACCAAATGCTAACTCTCCATACAAGCTAAGAACTGCCTAAGTTATTCCCCGACACAACAGTGCTTTCCTTTCACCTAAAACAGCAAGCGGCTCGAGAATCATGAACCACGCAGTCAAATATGTGCATCTGTGACTATGTGCTGGTACTTTATCTTTGTGTTTGGAAAAATGTGCATTTAATTTACATTCTAGATCCCAGCAATCGTGCTGCCAACCAAAGAATATAAACTGGTAAAATGCATAAGATCCAAACAACAGTTGCAGTTAGACATTCAAGCCCACATTTCATTTAATGTTTTGGATTGATTAATAGTCCTTCTGTTATGATACCATTTAGAACTAACAGCAGTCAAAACTGACTGCAACAAAGTGCACCGCATAAGCACCAATTTGCACCTTAAAGAACCATATACTCTGTAAGAATGCTATTTCATGGTACGCATTAAAGTTTCAGCTTATAAAGTCCTTAAGACTTCCTGACAATCTTGACAGGATTAGTATTTCAAAGTATGCTCTTCTTCTTTTCACTTGCATCTCCACCAGACAGTCACATCCTTACCAGAAAATCCTGCTAGTCATTGTTTACATGCCCCAAAAACTCAAAATAATCCCCTCACACCATTGAAAATTTGGTGACACCAAAATTTCCTGATCACTATCTCATTATTCTTCAGAGCACACACCTCATATTCTTGTTATTGCTTTGATCAAAAAGCAACCAGCAGGACCGGGCCGGCGTGCTGCCTGTCCTGTATGCTAGGTCTGCAATAGGGCCTTTTAGAGTTCAAGGCAGTGGGGAATCCAAGAACGCCTCTTTATCAAGTGTGAGGTTCTGTAAGTTCTATCTAGACCTTGGAACACATAAGACTCAGTGAGAAAACCCTAAATATTTTACTTGTCCTCTGAACCGGAAAGAAAAACGTAATCATATTGTCCCTTCTAAATTTTGGTACACTTCCAACGGTATTATGGGAAAATCATAATTACCAACACGTCTCTGTTATCTGTCCCTCAACTCAATATTCAACCCAAGTTAACCATCACCTTCCATCTCTATCCATAGATGAATTTGGGATACTAGAGAGCTGAAATACTGATATCTTATGCCCAATTTTCACAGTTACTTTATTCTTGACTAATTTCTCTGCTGGCATCTTGTTTCTTGGCTTTCATCTTGTGTAAAGGAATTAATAACTTCAAATTCCTAGGATGACTTAATCTTCTTATTTCAATTTATTTCAGTCTTATCCAAAGACAATGTCATCCCAAAGAAGCACAAAATCGAACAATATTCACCACCTAGTGAGCTCATCTGTTACCAGGTCCTAGAAGTATGGCTTAACGCTTTATTTTGGCTAAAGGCTATTCATTGAAAACTAATTAAACGCTCCTCCATATCTAATAAATGTAGCTTGTGACACTTTCTTTAGATATCACAAAAGGGCCTTTGTAGGAGTCTGTCATCATGTGGGTGCACCTGTTTTTGTCATATTGATTTTCAGACATATGAGGTGAAGAAACTAGTAAGGAACTTGCAGACTTCAATTAGATCACACTCGAGACCTTACGGGAGTGGGCCTGGTGGTAATTGGTGGGGTGAAGGTTAGTTCTAGGGGTCTAAAGGTTCAAGCATCAGCAAAATGGGAAAAAGAAAATCAAGATCAATTAAGAGCACAATCCTATCTAAACAAAGTTAAAAAATAAAGAACGTATAGGGAAAATACAAAGACGTCTCACATCTTTGAAGAACTAGCATCCCACACATGAAGAATGGAGACAGAAACCAAGAAATCCATTTTCAATCCATCCAACAAATAGTCTCTTTAGGTGCTATCTCCATTGCGATGAAAACTTTTCACCCAACTCAGTTCTGAAAATACGCTTTGCTTGTACATTCCAGAATTTACCTCTTCCAGAAGAAAATAATACTTGGGAGCATAACAATTCCCCATAGCACCTCCCCAACAATATGTTTTAAGGAAAAAAAAAAATGCCAAATTTGGTTGCACATCATGCAGAGTTGTTTCGATTTCATGCATTTTAATGGCAAACATCACATCTATCAAAGACATTTTTCTGTCATTAGGGCTGACATTCCCTGGCACAGTGCAAGGACATATAAGTTGAAACAACTATCAGAGTTCCAAATGTTCCAATATGCAACCCACATATGTCAAAAAAATTCTTTCTAGCAGAAAAGCACCAAGTTGAATCACTTTAGGAGGCAAATTTAACTAGTTTTGGACTCTTGACACAATTTAAAGGGGTCTTACCGTTCTGTGCAAAGAAAAGCATAAGATGACTGAAGAGGGAATAGGCCTCGAGGGTGCATAGCAGAGGATGAGCCTATTTCGGGACTAGTCTGACCTGGGTCAGTTATAGCTCAAGGATCAATAGCCCAACACATACTATCTTTACTTATTTTTGTTATCATAGTCCATTGGTAGTTATCTCAATCCATTAGTTGCACTTTCATTTCAGTACGACTTTGGTATAAGAATAGTTCCTGAAACTCAAAGGAAAAAGGAAGTGAGGAGTTTCGGGATCTACACTCAAGGAACCTATAAACTTGTCTTTGGCCTTCTGTTTTCCACAACCTGATGAATGAATTAGCTACAAGCTAATTCTCTTCTCAACTCTACTCTATGAACTCTTCCATTCTCACCTGTTCTCTTCTATTCTTATTCTTGACTCAATCTATCTTGTAGAACCATCACACACAGCATAAGAAAAGCGCATTTTTGCCCTTGGAAAAAGCAGAAAAATTGACAGGGTTAAGTGCCGCAAAAATGGAAGTTCAAGGGGTAATGTGCAACTGTCGAAAATTCAGGGACAAATGTGCAAACCCCAAGAGCTCAGGGGCTTTGTGAAATATTCTCTATGATTTCACTTTGTTGGAATAAAAAGGCTAAAAACAAAATATTCTTGACAAAAGAGAAAATGACTATGCATTCAAGAAGGTAATTAACACAATAGAGCAGAATAAAGGGACTTATGACCAATGGCAAAGCACTGACCTGGAGAGAGCGAACAGCCCGATCAGTAAACCGTTTCACAGAATCAGGAGCACTCTCGGGAAGAGTTTTGGCCACTCTTTCTAACTCTTCTTGCTGTTTCTTGGCAGTTACCCTGTCAGGTCCACTGTAGTAATCGACGATCTCCTTCATCAACGGGACTCTTTCCATGACTTCTTTCATAACTTCCTACAAACAAGTAAGAGAAAAAGAAACTGAGGATGCCATTGAAATTTCTAAGTAATTTCCTTTCTCAGAGTATTGGGAGCTGTGCAAAAAGATACCAACAAGGAAGAGAAGGATGCGGGCAGCAGGTAGGTAATGGGTTGAACAATGTATCAAGTCAAACCCTTAGTCCCCACATTCATGTTATGAGGAAAGCAATTACCTGTTTAAATAAAGTATTATGGAGACAATTGGATTATACATCCCAATATATCATTTTCCTGTTTGCTACAAGCAGATCTGTTGTCTTGAAGCATCTTGAAGGTAATTTATCACCAAAAGCAAAAGCCTATGTCCATGTCCTATTTAGAGTTATCAACTAATTTATGATCATATATAGAAAACAATAGCTTTGAACCTCTTGCATTCCTAAAACTCACCACAAACCAATCTCTAATGGCAAATCCAAACATCGATAATGCACAATACAACTTAGAAATATCCATTACAGGGAGAACAGCATTACCTCCCACTCTTCTTGACTCTGAATTCCCTCGTATACCATCAAGAATGGCTTCATCTTCTCGAGAGCATCTCTAAGAGGAATAGGCGGCTTCTCATCAATATCCGGGTTCGTGCCGAATTCTTCCATCAAGTATTCTGGCTCACACTCAATCTGAAATCCAGAACAAAAGGTTAGGACTTACGAGTAGTGATACACCATGTGAAGGACTACAAATTGCTCGTAAGTCTTGTGAATGCATGTAGCAGACTGCCGCCACAAACATTCTAATTACAATTGACTTTCACGCACACATGCAGCTGGATTGTTATGTATGTTTTGCATTATAAAATGCATTTAAGAACAAAGAAACCATCAGGCACGGAGAAGCGACAGACCGACATATTGGTATGGTAAGCATCCAAATAGAGGTCATGAGCTGGGGAAGGCAGCACTCTCTCGCCAATTTCCTCGAACCCCTCGACCAGCTTGTTCATGTTCTCAGCCCCGATTCTCTTGGCCAGCTTCTCTCCATCCGCATTGTCCCCGAGATAAAGCCCAGCTCCATGGCCCACGTCGGAGTCCTTCTCGAATTGCCCTCTCCCTGCTCGGTCCCTCACAAATCCCCTTCCACCGAAGCTGCCCCTGCCTCGGCCACCACGGAACCCTCTCCCTCTGCCTCGGCCGCCTCGGCCTCCACTGCGACCACCGGCGTCTCCTCTGCCTGAAGTTTCCAAACACAAATTAGGAAAAAATTAACAACTAAAGGTTCTGTCATCGCCAAAATCACGAGAATGACATGATTGTGACACCTGAAGCCCTCCTCTCAGGCTCCTCCCGACCCATCCGCGGAGGAGGCGAGGGCGGCCGTGCGCGGATGTGCCGGTTCTCTTCCTGCACTGGTGGGGATTGAGGGCCCGGCTTCGGCACAGGCTTCCCGCGGCCGGCGCCCTGTAGAACCGACTTTATACCGGAAGGGAGTTCGGTGGCACCACTTCCGCCGCCCGCCGCCGCCTCGGCAAACTCAGAAGGCGACCTAGGTTTTGGGGAGTCCCACTGGGGAGGACCATCTTCCTTCCGGAAGAAGATGGGCTTCCCGGGGGCGGGCGAATCCGGCGGCGGGGGCGGCGAACCCGACGGGACTCGGCCGCGGCCGATGGACGACGCGAAGGCGTTGAACGAGGGGAGGATCGGAGACGAAGGGAGCGGCTTGCCCAGGCCGCGGCCGACCCCAGACGAAGGCGGATGCGGCTGGGGCTGGGGCTGGGGCGGCGGCGGGGCCTCTGCGGCTTCGGGAATGGAGTCGAAGCGGGATGGGCCGCCACCGCCGCCGCCGTCGGCGCCGCCGCCACGGCCACGGCCTCTTCCACCTCCGCCGGCGCCGCCGAAGGGGGAGGAGGTGGAGAAGGGAAGGAGGGAGTGGCGGGAGGAGGAGGAGGAAGCGGTGAAGGAGTTGGGGAGCTTCCTTCCAATGGCTCCTCTCATTTGGAGATTTGATGATGAGATTGGACAAAGGAAAAAGCTTTGGATCTGGCCGCGGCTTGCTGCTGCTGCTGCTGCTGCTGCTGTTGGGTTTTAGCAGAGAGCAGCGGCAAGAATCATCGTTTTGTATTTCATATGAGTTTTCTGTCTTCAGTTTTTGGTTTTCTGTCAACCGCTTCGAGCATCGAAGAACGATCGACACAAGATTCTAGGTTTTGTATTTTAACGCTGTGATATACATTCTTTCTTTCCTAATAATCCTCTTATCTTTTTTTTTTCCCTTCATTTTCTGGAATTTGCCAAGAAAAATGAGTTTAATGAAAAATTTATACTTCAATTCAAGAAATGATTTCTTTTTAAAAAAATCAAAAATCATTTTTCAAAATATGACTAGATGTCAAAAACTCTACATTTGGGCGTAAAAAATCCCAATGCTTATTCTTAGACCACTGATAACGGCCCTAGGCCAAGTCCATCGAGGCTAAGTTTGAGTCCACATAAGTTAGGCTTGCAATACCATTGCTCAACTCTTGGCACCTTAACTCGAGTCCATAAAGGCTGGCCCAAGATCTTGGTTCGTGTTCACATCTCTAACAACTAGGTTAGGGTCCATTGAGGTTAGGCTTATGTTCACAACACCAAGGATCAAGTCATCAAGGCATGGACCGTGACCTAGTGCTAGTGCTCGAGCCTGTGTCCATTAAGGTTATGCTTGTGATCTCGGCGCTTGAGCTTGAGTCTATCAAGGGCCGAGCTTGGGCCTCTGGTGTTTGTGCCTATTTCTATTAAGGCCAAACGAGGCTAAGTTTAAGACGCTAGTGCCCACGCCCAAATTCAATTAGGCTAAGGTCATGTCCATCAAGGTTAGGCTTGGGATCTCAATGCACGGTCCCTTGCGCTCACGCCCATCAAGGTCAAGCTTAGGTCCCTAACACTCGAGCTAAGGTTCCATCAAGGTTAGATCCAAGGCCTTGGTGCCTATAGTCGATTTTCAAGTTGTTTATATGCAAGTCACTAACGCTTGAACAATATATGTTTATTTGGGAAAATCAAATTTCCTCACCAAATGACAGAAAAATATTTTTTCAATTCATTTTCAAGTTAAAGTCAAGCATTGAAAAATAATTTTCTAAAACATAACTTTTTAGAAACCTTTTTTTCTAGAAAATGTCACGTTTTTGACAAAACAAATAGAGCCTTAATTTATATAGACCATATAGAATCTATTAGGGTGGATGCGGAAACTAAAACAAAATTGAAATTGAGAAGAATAAAAGAACACCATATTTTACGTGGAAACCCTTGCAGGAAAAAGCCACGTGGAGAGGAAAAGCAAAATTCACCATAGAAATCAAAGATTACAAACGTGGTTCTAAAAAGCCTAAAACTCTTTGTATCTCAACTTCTTACATATAGGTAAGAATCAAATTCAAAGTAAGAAAACTTTTCTTAGGAAACCTTCTCCAACTAGGAAAATCATTCAATTAGGAAATCTATTCCAAACAGGAAATTTATTTGAATTAGGAAATTTTTCTTTTTAGGCTCAAACTTGAGACATATCTAACAATCTCTACATTAGCTCAACATTTAAGTCACATTACAATCACTTGGCTTGAATTTTATATGCAACAAACAATCTTCTCCCTCCAAAGAGTAAAATTCAGTTGTAGCAAATATGATAGGCAAAGGCTTCGTTAACATATCAACTGGATTATTTTCTATACCAATCTTCAAGACCTTAATATAGCCATTAGCAAGAATTTCTTAGATAAAATGATATCGCACATTAATGAGCTTTGTCCTCTCATGATACAGTCGACATTTAGAAAGATGTATAGTACTTTAATTGTCGCAATGGAAAACAATCACACCATGATCCACACTAAGCTCTCTAAATAAGCCTCTTAATGATATGGCCTCCTTAACTACTTCTGCAATAGCTATATATTCTAATTCTGTAATAGACAAAGCTATTGTATGTTGTAAAGTAACTTTCCAACTCATTGCACAACCTCCAACAATAAAGATATATCCAATGAAAGACCTCCTATTATCGAGGTCACCAGTATAATTAGAATCAACTTATCTTGATAGAATGTCTCCAGTTTTCCCAAACTTTAAACCAAAATTAGAAGTACCTTTCAAATATCTCAAAATCCACTTCAAAACTTGCCAATGAACTTTTCCTAGGCATGATGGATATTTGCTTACCACGCTAACAGCATGTGAAATATTAGGTTGAGTATAAACCATAGTATACATAAGGCTATTAACTACATTAGAGTATGGGACATGTGACATATTTTATGTCATTATCTGTTTGTGGACATAAATTAATTGATAATCTAAAATGAGTAGCAAGAAGAGTCCTTGTTGGTTTGGCATCTTTCATGCCAAAACAACCTAACACCTTCTCAATGTAGTTTTCTTGGGAGAGATATAATTTTCCCCTTTTTCAATCTCACCGAATTTCCATGCCTAGGATTTTCTTCGCTGCACCTAAATCCTTCATCTCAAATTTAGCGCTAAACTGTGCCTTCAAATTTTGTATGTCATATTTATCTTTTGTCGCAATCAACAAATCGTCAATATTTAATAATAGATAAATAAAAGAGCCACTTAGAAGTTTGCGCAAAGATAAACATCTATCATATTTGCTCCTATAATAGTCAATTTGCACCATAGACGAATCAAACATTTTATACCAATGTCTAAACGATTGCTTCAAGTTATACATAGACTTTTTAATGGACAAACATAATTGTTCTTACCTTCAAATAGAAAACCCTTTGGTTGACCCATATAGATTTTCTCTTCAAATTCATCATGTAAGAAAGCTGTTTTCACATAGAATTGTTCCTACTCTAAATCATGCATAATAACTAATACAAGAAAAACCCAAATAAAGCCGTGTTTAATGATAGATGAGAACACATCATTAAAATCAACTCTCTCAATTTGACTATTGCCTTTAGCAACCAAACAAGCTTTGAATTTGATGACTTCAACTCTAGGAATTCCTTCATTTCTTTAGAAAACCCATTCACAACCCACAATTTCTTTTCTTTTCGAGACTTAACAAGTTCCCAAGTTTAATTCTTTTCAGGAGAAACCATCTCTTCAGTCATAACAACTAATCACTTTGTTGAATATTTTGAACAGACAACTTCTTTATAGGTTTTAGGCTTGCTATACTCTATGGACTTTGCATTGGAAAGAACATAAGCAACAAAATATGAGAACTCATATTTCTATTGAGGTTTCACCGTTCTTTTTGGTCTATCTCTAGCAATTGAATACTATTCCTCTTCAAGTTCCTCAAACTCAAATATTATTAGTAGGTGACTGAATTAGTTACGAATAAATTACTTCGAGCTCTATTTTCTTTGTAACACTTTTTGGATTTTTATCATAGGAAATAGCTAATTCTTTCTTAGGACGAAGCATAGCAGACTCATCAAAAGTAACATCTTTGCTAATAATAGTCTTATATGAATTAGCACACTAAAGTCTATAACCTTTTACATTAGAAGCACATCCAAGAAATATGCATTTTTTTTTTTTTTTTGTTCTAGGCTCTAATTTGCCTTCATTAACATGTGCATATACAAGACATCCAAATATTCAAAGAGAATAATAATCGGCGGGTTTACCTGACCATATCTTCTCAGGTATCTTGCACTCAATAGATGCATAAGGATAACGATTTATCAACCAAGCAGTTATATTGATTGCTTCAGCCCAAAACGTCTAGCCTAAACTAGCGTTAGATAATAGGCACCAAATCCTTTCTAATAAGGTTTCGTTTCATGCGTTCTACAATATCATTCTACTATTATGTATTCACTATAGTATGATGCCTCATAATACCTTTAACTTTGCAAAACTCATCAAACTCACCTCCACAAAATTCCAGTTCATTATCTATTCTCAACCGCTTAATCATTTTACCACTTTATTTCTCAATTTATGTTTTCCATTGTCTTAATGTAACAAAAACATCACTTTTCTGTTTTAGAAAATAAACCCAAACCTTTCTTGAAAAATCATCAATGAAAGTGAATAAATACCTTGAACCAAGGCCTTTCGAAGGAGTTTTCACAAGCCCCCAAAGATCAAAGTAAATATAATCCAAAGTGCCCTATGTTGTGTGAATTCTCGTCTTGAAATTAATCCTTTTCTGTTTTCCAAAAACACAATGCTCACAGAAATCTAGTTTTTTAATCTTTTGATCACATAAAAGACCTCTCTTACTCAGCTCCTCCATCCCTCTAATACTCATATGGCCTAATCTCATATGCTATAATTTAGTGTTGTTTGATTTTGTCATAGCGAATGAGATTGCAGCTGAACCAGTAATATAATGTCTTGCAATTGATATGAAGTACCAATTTTTAGCCTTTTCATCAGTAGAAGTGAATCTCTCATGATCTTTATAACTCCATTTTTAGCTGTAAACTTACAACCATTACCATCAAGTGTATCCAAAGAGATGAAGTTTTTGTTCAAATCAATAACGTGTTTGACATTATTCAAAGTCCTGACGGTGCTGTCGTACATCTTAATGTTGATTGTCCCAATCCTAATTGCTTTGCATTTAGCATTTTTCCCATTATAATTACTCCATCGTTAAATTCTTTGTATTTGGAGAATCAATCATGATTAAGGTATATGTGGTATGAACAACTTGAATCAAGAATCCAGCCGTCACTAAATTTGTTTTTATTATCACAACCAATAACCAATTTTTGTTTTCTTTTTTAGCAACACTAGCTTGAGTAGGGTTTTCGTTTTCCTGATTCTACCTAATCTAGTAGTTCTGATTATTTTGTGATTTGCATTCCCTTGATTTTGCTGATTCATATTTACTTTTTGTTGTTTTACCTTCAGTTTTAGACAATTTATCTTGATATGCCCTTTAAATTTACAATAGTTGCAAATTACACCCTTATGCTTTGATTCTGATTTGGGCCTGCCACTGTTAGTTCTCTCAATAAACATTCCACTAGCAACTAAACCAACCCCATGGTCATTATTGCCTTCAAAAGTCAATTTTATATCTAGTTTTTGCTTATTTAGAAGATTAGTCTTGACATCTTCAACATCAACATTTTCTCTACTAACAATCCTAGTTTCTATAAAAAATTTATAAGAGAAAAGTAGTTAAACTAACAATAAGACAACCTAACCCTCATGTTCAACCTTAATATTAATACTTCTTAATTCAAATATAATAGCATTAGAGATATAAGAGAAACACCTTTAGCTCTACGAAGAGTGAAGAGTCATTGCTTGAGCCTCAACCGATTAGTGAGGGATTTTGTCAAAAAAAAAAAAATCTCTCCAATTTATTCCATTAACTTGTAGTTGTTTTCTGATCTCATACCTCTTGCAGAACTTCATTCTTGAGACACAATTGAATAGTAGATAGAGTTCTTTCTTCCAATTTTTTTCATCTTTCATCCGCAATGTGTTCTACTTTCTTCCCTTTCCCAAACAGAGTTTTCTTCAAACCATATTGCGTAAGAATAGCCAACATATGCACTTGCCATAAGTTGAAATTGTTGCTCCTATCAAACTTCTCAATATCAAATCTCGTTGTTGAACTTAAAACAATAACCAAAAGATTGAGAAAAACCCTAAGGCTCTGATACCAGATTGTTATGGTAGATGTATAAACTAAAACAAAATTAAAATTTAGAACAATAGAAGAACACCATATTTTATGTGGAAACCCTTGCAAGAAAAATCAAGGGGAGAGGAGAAACAAAATCCACTATAGAAATCAAGAATTACAAAAAATGGTTTGAGAAAGTTTAACTCTTTCCATATCAACTTTTTATATATAGGCAAGAATCAAATTCAAAATAAGAAATCTCTTTTTAGGAAATTTTCTCCAACTAGAAAAGCCATTCAATTAGGAAACCTATTCAAAATAGGAAACCTATTGAATTATGGAACTTTCCATTTCAGGCTCAAACTTGAAACATATCTAACAAAATCAGTATGTCATTTCTGCTCTAACAAGTGCAATGCCTAGTGATGGGGAGATTAAGTTTGATGGTAGATGACTAGTGACGGCAATTAAAGGAGTATTTTGAAAATATTAGATTGATTTACCGCCTTTCTTGGCTTATGGCCTAGTAACTCATGTATGTAAAAGCTGTTGATCTCCTTCATTTTTTAGGGATGGATTAAACTCCCAAATGTTAAAAGTTCATATGTGAAAAATTGATGAGTTGCAACTACAAATTCGCCAAATTGAAGCCAAACATTTTGATGCTAACATGGTTCTTTCTCTTTTCATTCATCTATTATATATTTAAGCCAAGAATCCATTTTTATTGCTCTTAGCTTTTCGAATTACCCTTATATCTTTTTTTCTTTTTCTTTTTGCTGAGGATTCGGCCTAGCTCACCTTACAAGAGCATAGCATCGACTATACCTCGGGGGATACTAGCCCAACAACCCACTAGCTAGGGCCCCCGCTTAAGTCATGGAACTGCTCTGGGAGGACTCTAGGAGTTGAACCCTTGACCTAATGGTCAGGAGACCAAGCCTCAACCAGCACAACCATGCGTGGGTAGGACCTTTAAATCTTTTTGTCTGGGAGAAGTACACTATTAGTGCCATAAATTGTATACGACGCTCACTTTGGTGTCAAAATTTTATTTTGGATCATTTAAGTGCTAACAAATTTGAAAAATAATCATTTCAGTGCCAACGCCGATCAAATTGACCGGAAATCCGACGTGATACATTTTTATTAATTTTTTAAGCTTATGTAGCTCATCGGAGAATATAGTCAACATTTAGGGTCCGTTCGTTTTGCGGAAAATGGACCAATTCCGGAAAATATTTTCCTGAAAGTCATTTTCCAGGAAAATGACAATATTTTCCGGTATTCAGCTAAAACTTGAAAATGTTTCGGAAAATATTTTCCAGTGTTCGGGTAAAATCTAAAAATGTTTTGGAAAATGTTTTCCGGTGTACTTGGACTCATCACTCCCTAGATACATAGCAGCCTTTGCCACATCTTCTTCCTATAGACTCACCCCCATCCAAGTTAGAATACACTCGGACTCCTGCACTCTCGTCGATTTTGAAGAACTCCTTCGTCAATGGCGCTAAAATGAAATGAGGGGAGACACAATTCACGCGAATTCCATATCGCCCGAGCTCCGTGGCCACGTTCCTTGTGAGCCCCATGACGGCATGCTTGGAGCTGGTGTACGCGTGGGATGCCACCCCGCCCACGCTCGAGCTGACGCTACCGACATTGATGATGCTTCGCTCCGCGACGACATCATGGCTCGAGCAGCGTGCTTGGTCCCTAAGAAGACGCCCGTCAAGTTCACGCTGATCCCTAACTCTTTCTCACTAAAATTGTTAAATTGCGTGAGCAGTGGACAAATTCTTAGAAGACTTTCCGGTATGTTCAAAATGAGGTGTGCCCAGTAATCCAGAGCAAACCAAGAAAGAGAAATCTGAGTAAAAGCTCCACTGAACTCCTCTAAACAAGAGGAAATAAAAGAGAGAGGAGAAAACCTCACATTATGTCCAATGATATAACAAAATACCATAACTTGCTCCATAATAGAAACATTTACAATAGAACGCAATAAGTTACTTACACCAAGTACCTTACAAAAACATCTTATACCAGATCCTGAGAGGAAGGCGACAGCTACAAACTACCCATTATCCCACAAAAACAAACAAACGCAGCTGAAAATGTTCTTACATCTTGATAAGAAATCTTGAGCCAGCTCAGAGGAGTCCTCTTGTAGGGCAGAGCAGAAGCTGAAATACCCTTACTGCCAAGTATCAAGAAAACCCACAAAGGAGGGACAACCAGAAACAAAAATAGAGTTAGCAAAACTTGCTAATGGAATGCAAACACAAGAGCACGTACTGAAAATAAAGGCAAAAAGTAAGCATTTCCAAAATCCTACAAACCAAATGGGACTGAAAACAAAAAGTCGAAAAGTAAGTCGAGAAAGTGACTCGGTGGATGTCTTTTCTTTTGTCAATAGGGAATGTGATCAATATCACCAGATTTTAGTCTCTTCAGACAATAAAAACAGCAACCAGGCCACTCATATGGCTAATAGTCAAAAATTTGATATTCCAAATGCTATAATCACCTTTCGTTGGTTAAAAAAGAGCTACGCTCAAACTTCCAGTGGGCAGCCATAGTGAAAAGAATGATCAAACAATACTAAACAAATGTGTAGAAGTGTTTATGAGTATAGAATCATGGAGCTGTAATCTCATTAAACAGCATATGATTCCTATAACTAGCACACACTCTGTAACTCTTATCACTCCCTAGACACACACAGAACACCGTTGGACCACCAGCACATCACCTATTTTTAAAGGCGAAATTTTTCGGGTCGATTGCCAAATTGCCTGAAACAAGGCATGTAATGATAATTGCAGCACATAGAGAAGCTATTTCTTCTCAGAGAGCATCGGATCGATTTCCAAGGGAAAGGTGAGCGCCCCAGTAAACCTCTGGGACGTGCGCATCGCCACGCTTAGGTAACCGACCACAAGTCCCATCATCAAGCAGCCCAAACGGCACAAAGAGAACAAGGGAGAACTAGAACTTCAAAGCTACAAAAATCAACATGATACGACAAAGAAGGTCCACAATGAAGAAAGGATCATCACCAAAAAAAAAAACAACGCATATTCACTAAAGCTCCAAGCGAATGACGAAAAGGCTGATAATCCTAGACAAATTAGCGAACATCCGCGAACAAGAGGCATATGCATCCCGAAGACACAATCTCCTCCTGTCCAGACACCATCATCTCTGCACCTCCTGACAACACAATCTCGAAAATCCAGAAAAAACGGAACGCATCATTGTCTAGAGACGTTCCGCGCATTTAGGAAACAGCTGGGCGGGCGCGGCTCAGACCACAATCACCACCGAGATCAAAGAACAGCACAACAGCAAAATCACATCCGCAAACAATTTCTGCAATATGAGTAAATCGAGAATCCGAAACATCCAGGCAAAGGAAAGAAGTGAAAACAGAGTAGAGACACGAAATCAAACGCCGGCGATTCACGCGGCCGGCCGAGGAAAACCATCCGGCGGCCGAAGCGAGAGGCGCATACCTGGATCGCGGATATTCTTTGCTTTCGACGAGGGAAAACAGTCCGAGGCAAGTGTGCGACTTAGCTGAGTCCGTTGATCGTGCGATGAGGGGATGCTTCGAAGGAGGAGGAGATGAGATCAGAGAAACCCTAGGGAAAGAAGCGCGCGAGTCCATGCGTAAGGGAAAATGTCCATGCGTAAGGGAAAATGATTTCCTCTTTTGAAAAGGGGAAATCATTTTCCACATGTTACGAAGGAATTTTCCGTTGACCAGAAAATGTTTTCTTTGACCGTTTATTTTTTGCCCACTTGAACACCGAAAATATTTTCGGAAGTTATTTTCCGCGAAACAAACGGACCCTTAAACAACAAAACCATGTCGTTTTATGTCTTTCTCCCAAATTCAAAACCCTAAATTCCCAAATTGAGAGAGAGAATGCGTTGTCTTCTTCCTCGAAGAATAACACCAGCAACACTAGCAGCACCGAAGAATAGCATCGGCAACACCAGTAGCATCGAAGAACAACACTAGCAACACCAGCAGCACACCAGCACAACATTAGTAGATTTCCAGAAAAGAAACCACGCGCTCACCTCCGCCCTCCCCTAGTATTTTCCCCCATTTTCAATCACATTGTCAGACCTTTCAAATCCTCGAATCTTAGCCCCATCACCGCCTTTTCCCAAGGAATATCGCCGGGCACAGAGGAAGTGCGAGCTTAAAGAATCTCCAGAAGCACGAGCAATCTAACCAATGGTAGCCACGAAGATTTGGAATGCCATGGAGGTTGTCGGTGAAGCCAGTTGATGACGACGGCAACCGTGGCCTTGCCATCCCCTCCTCCGCCCTTGCGATCGACATCTCCCTCTCCCTCGGGATTTTCTATTCACTTTTTTTTCTTTTGTCTTGCTGTGGCAAGCAACTACGATGGAGGTCGAGGGACGGTGGCCGAGCGACGGTGGCCGAGCAATGGCAAACAAAAAAACCCTAATTTCAATCCCCAAATTAAAAAAAAAAATCCTCAAATGAGTTGTGCGGTGTCGTTTTTGTGAGGCCATCCACGTAGGATGGCAAAACGACGTCGTTTAAAAGGCTTCTCGATTTTTTTTAAATATAAAAATCACATAATCATTTTGGCTGGAATCTCTTGCTAGTGGCACCAAAGTGATCTTTTTTCCTCCGATTTGACATTTAAGTGATTCGACGGAAACTTTTGGCATCAAAGTGAGCACCGTACACAACTTATGGCGCTAATAGTGTACTTTCCCCTTTTTGTCTCCACACTTATTCACTTTTCTCTAATAATATTTTTATCTAACGCTATTGTTTAATGGTAGAATACTACATTTAAATCAAAAAGTTTCCACGGCCTAAAATACTCATTTTCAAAATGCACCCGATGCACATAGCTCACATTAATTATAATATAAATTTAGGTTTTATTTATTTTGCAATTTTTTTCTTATAATTATTTTTTGACATCTAAATTGCTTAGGAAAATAAGTTGATGAAAAAATCTTTTTATAATCAACATATAATCTAAGCTTAAATTCAAAAAAATATTTTCTATTTTAAAAATTATAAATTATTTTTTTCAAACCTTGTTGGATATCAACACTTGGTTCACAAACTTTATGCTTGGGCTTAGGAATTCTAACACCTATATCTGGATCCTTGATAGCGGGCCTGAGTCTAGAGGTTAGGGCTAGGATAGGGTCCATCGAGGCAAAGGAGCTCTAAAGAGACAAGCCTAGAACCTCAATGCTTGTGCGTGGGTCCACAATGGTTGAGCTTGCGACCTCAACAGCCATGCTCGACTCTTCGATGCTTGGGCCCAAGCTTAGGTCCCCAGTGCTCATGCTCAAGTTTTTTACACTTAGGCTGAGGTCCTCGGTGCTTGAGCCTAAGTCCATCAAAGCCAGGCTTGGAATCCTAATTCTCAAGCTTAGGTCCATCAAGGACTTAGGCCATGTCTCGATGGATGAGGCTTGGGCATTGGCGACTTGGGCATGTGAACCAAGGTCCAAAGTTTGGCCTCCATGAATTGGGGTCTAATCCTTGGTGTCCTAACTTGACCGTGATGGGTCCAAGCATAGGCACCAAGGTCCTTGGCCTAGCCTTCCTAAACCATGGCTGGCCATGATGTATTTGAGCTTGATTCCATAGAAGCCAGGTGTGAGACCTTGTGCTTGTGCCCAATTCCCTAATTGCCAATGCCTAGGCCACTAGCACTCGAATAACGCATGTCTATTTAAGGTAATAAATGTAGATTTTCCTTGGCCCAACCTTCATAAACCATGAACCATGATTGGCCATGATGGATCCAAGCTCGAGTCCATAGAAGCCAAGTGTGGGACCTTAGTGCTCATGCTCAAATCCCTAATTGCCAATGGCCAATGCCTAGGCCATTAACACTCAAATAATGCATGTCTATTTAGAGAAATAAATGTAGATTTTCCTTTCCTAATGAAGGAAGATAATTCTCAATTCATTTTAAGATTACGGATAATATTATCATTTTCCTAAAAAATGATTTCTTAAAAAATAAATTTCAAAAATGTCAATTTTTTCCTAAAACAGACGGAAGTGCATATAATCTAACCAATCCATGTTGCATATCTTGACTAATATAATCTAACCAATCCATGTTGCAAAGTGATTATTCCAAATTGAGAGTTAATCTTCTTTTCATGGAGAAAAAAACATATTTTCTTACATGAATTGTATATACGAGTGATTTCAGAAATGACATCACAGTTTCTTTTCTAAAGCTTCGCATAAGTAAATGATAAGTACATGATCAATGTGGCGTAACGTGACATCGAAACCGAGATAATTCCCACATCAGCTTAAGCTGGAAGCACGATAAATATCTGGGATTGATCCTTGGCGTGGGAACCCACAACCCGCGCAATCCTTGTCTTCGAAGGTTGTGTGTCATCATTGAGATGGCGACACAGCAGCGATTGGAATTTGCCCTTTTTTGGCAATCATTTGGTTGGATGCCAAAAACACCACAGTTGGAAAAGCATTTTGAATGTGGTGCATTTCAAATGTCATCGCGCTGTCCAATTTAAACTTAAAAAGGGAATTTGCCAACGTTAATATATATATATATATTGGTCCAAGATGGATAGTTCTCATTCTGGAATTAAAAACCGCCAATTAAGGACCAATTCCAAAATATTGAAACTAGGAATTGCCTGTTACAATTTTTGAATGGGTCATTGAAATTGATCGAAATGTTTCCACTTCGGAAGAGTCGTGTAGGCCGGAGGCGATGGGGAGCAATAGAGGCAGCAATGAGGTCGAAGGCAATTTAGAGCGAGAGCGAGAGACGAGACGAGGCCACAAAATGAGTAAGGGTGAGCGATAGAGAGATGAAGAAGAAACTATGGTTTTGATTTGATAAATTAAAATATAAAAATTAAATTATATATGTGTGTACTTATCCGGTCTAAGTGACAATTTTACACTTAGAATCAAGAGTCGATTGTTACTCATTAGTTCTAATAAATTAAGAATAAAAATGGATCGATTTTTATGAGAACCAATTTGATTTGGTTTCGGTCAGTATCGATTATTTTTCAAATCCCCTAACAATTAGCATGGCATTTGGTTCGAAACTCACCATTGGATTGCTTGTATTATTGGGGTCAATGATTTTGGGGGGCAACCATCTTGAAAACGAAGGAATCCATGAAAGCGGACGAACGGCCTGGATTCGGTACGCAAGCGAAGCATAACAAAAATCAGCTCGGTCGGCGGGATCCTTACAAGCTGGCAAGTGGCCACGTGATGGATGGTCCCACCTCGATCCACCATCAGATCATCGCTGGCTGTTATAGTATGATGCGGGAAAATAAAAGCGCGTTTGATAACATTTTATTCTAGAGAATAATTTTTGAATGAATATAATTTTTTTATTTCTATTTTGGGAATAATTTTTTAGTATAAGAATGCGTAGCAAAAAATTTACTACCAGAAATATAAATGTATTTGTTAAACTTGTATAATTTTTTTTTAATTTTTCAATATTTTATTATTATTATTATTTTCTTCTTTCTTTCCTTTTTGCCAGCGCCCCCCTCAGCGAGGCGAGCCTCGCTGGCCCCATCGGCTCGAGCTCGCCTAGAAGAAGAAAGAAAGAAAAAAAGGAGAAGAAGAAAAAGGAGTGTTTCTCAAATTGTTATCAAGAACAAGAAATAATTTTTTTCTACTTCTTATTTCTTTTTCAAATTTATTTTAGGAATAAAAAAATAGATTTTTTTTGTTCACGAGAATAAAAGTGTAAATAAACTCGTTTATATCCTTTTTTGTTTCCTGGAACAAAAGAACGAGAATTTGTGTTTCGAGAAATATAAACAGAAATAAACAAATAGGCCCTAAATCACTGCACCACTCAATTTCATTTGACCCTATTTGATGTTAATACAAATCTATAAAAAGCGATTTATTACGTGGCACATGTTAAATTGTAACCGATAATTTTAACAAATTGACACATTCGATTCAAGTGTGCAGAAAAGGGCTGCAAATTGATGCGATTTTTGTAAATAGATATTTTCCATGGATTTTTCCAGTACGTACCATGCCGATTTCTTTTTTTCTCGAATGAAGAGATAAATACAAAGGAGAAAAGAGGGATTAATTTATCTCGGCTCTCTAGTTTTGTTCATCTGTTTGCCAACCCCAAGATTCACGAGTCTATCTGCCTTCAAATCTTAACGTTTTATGTTATCTAATTTTAAGATCCAACGATTTGCGTAATTGGCTCGCAAAAAAGCTACACATTTCGCCTTGAATTTCTGTATTTGCCCTTTTCAAATAGTTTTACACTCTGAATTTTGAAGTCTAAGTCTTTTCAAACCTCGTAATAACAATGGCATGTTATTTGAGAACCAAAAGGGTGCAATATCGACTTTGTTTATTTCGCAATAAAACATTTTTATAATAATGATCACATATAAACGAGAAATATTTTTATAGTGTCCGAAAATGTTAAGACATAAATTGTATTTGATAATGAAAATATTTCTTATTAATTAATAATTTTGAGCAATATCAGCAATCATTTTTTGAAAAATATTTTTTTAAATCATTCATTTTCCGTGAAGCAAACAAATTCATAAAAAAAAATTGAGCATGACTTTTACAAAATATAACAATTAACCTACCATCTTCGGTTGTGAGGGTGAAATTGAAAAGAAAAAAATGGTTCTTATTTCCATAACATTTCATAAGCACTTATTGAACACGCCGATATATTTCGATTTTTAAGTATTGATTATACATAACACGAGAAAGGCAATATAAACGAACAATCGCAACCTTACTTTAAATGGTGTCTTTTAATATATGTTTTAGAAGGCATTTTTTAAGGGAATCCTTTAAACTTAAAACTGGACTGCTGACGCCATGAGTGCATCATCCCTTTTCTTTTCGGTCCTACAGTATCAGGCATGGAATCAAGGGATCGATATCTTGCTTTTCACTTTAGTCACCGGCACGGAGCATCCACATCCACGTTAGTACGTTACCCCGTTTCCTTCCTTCCTTTGGAATATATGCCCCGAAAATAATGAAGGCATCGTTGTCTGCCCCCGCCACCGGTCGGTCCCCATCACTACCCGAAAAAAACTCTAAAAAAAAAAAAATAAAAAATAAAATTAAAAAAAATTCGGAAAGGTGGGGGTGGGGGTGGGGTGGAAGTGGGAGGGGAGGCTGTGGCCTATATATAAACGCACGCGCACCAGCGAGGCGAGCATTCTCGTGTTCGCTCTCGCACGCGTGCCGGATCGGTTGGTGACGACGACGACGACGACGACGACCGGAC